>NC_141465.1:133792214-134413627 GCF_009769465.1 Tauraco erythrolophus | reverse complement strand
CTTGTTCAATCTCTGCATATGTCTGCAGTGATACACAGCCACAGAGCTCTGGTTGGGTTTTCTCTGAGGAGCAGGGGGCCTTCAGGTACACCTGGGAAGGCGACCAGGTGCGTTGGAGATGAGCTCTCACTCAACTTGATGAGATCTGCAGTCTTTTCAGGAGCCCTTGTGAGTGAGGAGGTGCTCTGCAAAGTGCCGTGCATCTTGGGATGACTTAGAGGCAAGAATAGTCTTCTCATCACTCCAGCCTGCTCTGGATCAGGCCCAGGATGCATCATCGTGGCCGTGATGTGTGGTGTGATCCTTTTGTATACATGACTCTGTTACCAAGTAAGGTTTCTTTTAAGGATGTAACTGGTTGTGCAGCGAGATTGTGGGCTTACAGGGAGGGGACAATAGGAGCTGGTTAATTTTTTTAAAACCACGCATTCCTCCCCGCCTCTCTTCTTTTCAGTTTAATTTTTAAAATGGTCTGTCAGGTTTGTTGCCAAGTACCGGTTCATCATTTTTTTTTTGTGAAACCTTCACAGCTGGGGACTTTCCATGGGACGGGTTGTTTGGAAAAAGTGATGTAAATTGTAAATCGTGTCTTAATTTGTCTTAAAATATCCAAGCCTGGGAAAACATGTCATCTTACTGAAGATAATACACATGCTCAGAAACTCATCAGGTATCTGTCGAAAACTCACACCGGCAATAAAAGTCACAGCTATTTTTAAAAACGATTGTTAAAATGTATAGCTGATCCTAAAATGAGATAATTAAATTTATGCATCAGAAGAATCTTTCTCCCCCACCCCACAACTTCCTCCTGATAACGAGACCATATAAGAGAATCATTGGGTAGAAATAAATGACAACTGAAACATTTTTAATGAGATTTCAATAAACCATTGGTAAGTTAGCTACGTTTCTTTCGATTTGTTGCTCCAATACAAAAAAAATCATGGCCTGGAGTTCAAAACCTATGTCTTGAGCTAAACATTCTCTTGTGTGATATGCTACTGTTTAAGAGAGGGGCAAAGTTTGAGAGATTCTGGTGAGGTTTTTTTGTCCCAGGTGATCCCATTGCTCTTCTGAGTATTTCCCAACAAAAATACAGGACAGGATGTTAAACTAAATTGAGAATGTAAATTCCTGTCGTTCAGTGAAAGATCATCAGATGTCTTAGATAAATGACATCTTACCAAAATAATGTTCTCTGCTTTGAAGGCTAGCATAAGGGTTGTTTATATATTTGTATATATTTCATAGAATCATAGAATCATAGAATGGTTAGGGTTGGAAGGGACCTCAAAGACCATCTAGTTCCAACCCCCCTGCCATGGGCAGGGAAACCCTCCACTACACATGGTTGCCACCAGGTTGTTTACTCTAGCTTTATGACACAAGAAAAGTAAAACCATAGATCTTCATGTTTGCATCTTGAAGGAATTCATAGGACTTTACTCACAATAGATACTTAAAATAGTGATTTTAAAAAATTATTTAGAACAAGATTCCCCCAAATGCAATGGGACAACACCTACATGACATTAAACATAGTTTGACCAAATGCTTCAACCCTACTGAAAAACAACTGCTTGGTAGGTGAAATATTCAAAATCATAAGTATTTGGTAATTCATTGCCCTAGACCTTCTGCATTCTGTAGATATGCAAGGGGAAGAAAACTTAAACCACAGAATTTTCTAGACCAATATTTCAAAACTATATTCTTAAATTAGGCTTTAACACTATATTTAGATACTTTAAGTCCGAAAATATTTCAAAGGTGCTGAGCACCTCTGCTTTCCATTGACACAGAAAACTTCTTGACACTTCTCTGAATGAGATCACATTTCTCGGAAAGCCTAAATATGGTTGTGGGCACGCAGTTTTGACTCATTTGCCTGAAAAAACTTGAGTCTCCAAACGAAAGACTGTAAATAATTACTGAAGCCAACGCCAGTGCTTCACGGGCTTGTAAGAGACGTGCATGGTGGTTGTAGTCCATTACAAGGAAATGTAGGTTTACCAAAGAATTTGACCACAAAAGTTGTAGCAAAGACACCTCCAGAAAACGTAACTGACAGTAATAAAAGAGACTTGTGTTAATTGATTCTCGTGTGCCCATAGTGTAGGGGTTGGTATTGAGTCCTTAGAAATCGTAGCTTAAGAAATCAAGCAGCGCTTTAGCATCACTCCTCATCCTGGTCTGAACCCAGCCAGGACCATCCCAGCAAAGAGCAGAACTCATACCAGGGTAAGGAAAAAATCTCCTTATTGTGTCTTTTTCACCTCCTTATTTCAGCTGAAGACATCACTCTCATTTCAAGCTTTCTGGTGGTTTCAATCTAAAGACATTGAGAATTCCCTCATTTCTTACAGCTCTCCATGCTGTGTTGTGTCCCCATGACAAGGAAGAAGCAGTTTCTGAGCTTGTTTTTGCAAACGCAAGCTGCCCTGGATGAGCATCCACTGGGGTGATGATTTTTCTCATAGGCCCCTGACCACTGTTGAAATGGGTTTGATCCCTGGAGTTGATGCCATTTGACCCAAGTCTTGAATCCATGGGGATCTGTCCAATTCCCATTCCTCCTGCCAGGAGCAGTCCAGGTGCTCCACTGCTGTTTTGAACTCAGAAGTGCAGCAGCAACTGTGGGAAGGAAAACTAATACAAAAGATAAATTGCAGGATTTTGGGTCAGGTTTTCCACTCGTGATGTTTCAAGCTTCCATGCTTTGTGCAACATAGTGTGGGATGTGAAGGCACTCGCGTTGCCTGCATGCCTCGTACACAAAGCATGAACCTGATCCCCCCCGGATCCCCCAGAGTTTTCATTGTGCCTGGCAACCCTATTGCTGCAGAAAGTTGCTACATATCCTGTAGTCCACAATGTATTGACTTCCTGTTGCTACAGAGATTTAACAATGACAAATAACACGGTCTGAGTCAGATGATAGTCAGACCTCAGACCAGAGTACCAGTTTTATAGATATATATTATTTTGTTTTGTTTTGTTAGTTTTATTTTGATTTTTTTTTGGTTTTTTTTGGGTTTTTTTTATGTTATGTTATGTTAGTTAAAGAAATATAATTTTGAAATGAGCTTCAGACTTTATTGCATAATTAAGTGACTGTCAGGTCTTGGTCAAGCCACAGAAGATGTGATGGCTTTAGATGCATGTTGTGTCGATGTCTATACATGATTGAGTCACCCATGACTCCCTTTACAGTCAGGAGAAAGAAGTGGGCACTTTTAGGGTGCAATTCATCTGACTTGTTTTAGACATCTGCTTCCCAAGAAGGTGAATTGCAGCCTGGGAGTGTCTCCTCTTTGATTATAAGGAGAGCCCAGGGTGACTCAAACCCTAGGGTGCTTTTGGTCAGACTGATCCCAACCTATTTCCCATCTTTAAAATGGGTTTGCCTTCCCCTGCTGGGTCAGTGTGGTGTGATAGTTTGATGTGTGGGGGGTGTTCTGGTGGCAGGGGAGGGGATTTGCTCCTGTGCCACCAGATCTGAGTCCCCATCCCCCGGGGGAGGTTGAGCCAAATTGGCGCCTCTGCGAATGGCCCTATTTAAGTTGGGACAAAGGGGTGGGAAAAGGGCTTTTTTGCTCAGGAGCGAGGAGAGAGCAGGAGGGCGCTGCCCTCGCTCCGGCTCCCGGCCGGGCGGCTTGCCCGGGGTCCGGGCCGGCGCCATGTGCTCAAGATGGCGCCGGGGGAGCCCGCATGGGGGGGGCTCGGGAAGCGGCCCCCGCTCCCTGGGTTGCCCGCCGGGCCGAGCTTCCCCAGAGATGATTAATATCTAAGAGAAGACAAACCACAACGACCCGGGGTCAGCCAAGATGGAGCATCAGGAGGTGTACTGGAGCTGAGGCTTCCCTTGCAAATCGGTGTGAGATGGCAGTGCGGCCCCCTGCAGCCAGGGGTGCACTTCGGCGGAGCAGAGACCCACTCGTGGCCCGTTGAGAAACCCACGTCGGGAAGGAGATGCCTGAGCCCAGGGAGAGGTCGTGGAGCGGGGATGCGCGACCAGGTACTGTTATAATGGGGCAGGGAATGCCCGACGAGGTCGTGGAGGCCATCTGGAGACCGTGGGACGACCCCACGCCGACGCGAGTGGCAGCAGCTCCCTAAGAGGCCGAGACTGGTAAAGCCCGAACTGGTACATCCATGGGGAGGATTGCAATCCTGCGGGCAGGACTTACTTTGGAAAAGTTTGGGGACTTTTTCTTTGTGAGTAGGGGATCCACCGAAGCAAGGGAAAAATGTGTTAAAGACTCTCCTCCTTTAGAAAGGAGCAGCAGTGAACAACATGGATGAACTGACCTGTACTCCCCCATTCCCTGTCTCCCTGCGCCGCTGGGGGGAAGGCAGAGCCAGGAATGAAAGGAAAATAGGGGGTGGGGAGGTGTTGTTTTAAGATCGGGCCTTGTTTTCCTCTTTTTCTCCTCTCAAGTAACCGGTTTCGTCCCATTTTGTCTTTTGTTAAGTACTGTTAATAAATTGTTTTGTTTTATGAAGAAAGCCTGAGTCATGTTTTGCCCGAGACCATGGTTGGTGGGTGCTCCCGCTCGGTTCTTGTCTCGACCCTCAGTCCAAAAACCACGACATGTGGTTAGCTGGTTGGGTTGTGTCCCAACACCAGAAGGACATGGAGCTGCTGGAGCGGGTCCGGAGGAGGCCACGAAGATGATCCGAGGGGCTGGAACACCTCTGCTATGGAGACAGGCTGAGAGAGTGGGGCTGTTCAGCCTGGAGAAGAGAAGGCTCCGGGGAGACCTTCCAGCACCTTCCAGTACCTAAAGGGGCTACAAGAAAGCTGGAGAGGGACTTTGGACAAGGGCGTGTAGTGATAGGACAAGGGGCAATGGATTCAAACTGAAAGAGGGGAGATTTAGATTAGATATGAGGAAGAAATTTTTCCCTCGAGGGTGGTGAGGCACTGGAACAGGTTGCCCAGAGAAGCTGTAGATGCCCCATCCCTGGAAGTGTTCAAGGCCAGGTTGGATGAGGCTTTGGGGCAACCTGGTGTAGTGGAGAGTGTCCCTGCCCATGGCAGGGGGCTTGGAACTAGATGATCTTTAAGGTCCCTTCCAACCCAAACCATTCTATGATTCTATGATTCGTGTGTCCATGATCTTTGAATGCAGGGAGTGACAAGTAACAACCACTGGTTTTCACTATCAAGGCCCTGGGGTGTTCAGAAGTGGTATGTGATGTGTTAGATACAGTTATTTATTAGCTAATTTGTGGTAATGCTTAGAAGGTCAGAAGGATGATATATGAACTCATAAGAGTATACATCTAAGAGGTTCCAGTGGTATTTGAACTCTAATTTCCGCCTTAATCATTTCAAATGGGGATGGAGAGGGATTTAAGAAGCCCCATTTTTCATGTTTCCTTCAAAAAAAAACCACCTTCAGGTTTCCCCAGAGGACTTGTTTTGCTGTCGTAGCACTTGTTGAGCTGCGGATGTAGAAATGAAGACCAAAGATGGAGCATTGGACTATCTGCAGTTCACGACTGATAACTTATTTCCTGCAGTGTTTCCCAGACAATTCACTGGGATCTATTTAAACCATTTAAAGCCTTTCTTCTTATGGAGTAAGACACGTTGAGGCCCAATAACACTATTTATATGGGCCAAATTTCTCTGTTAGGCTAATAGATAGAAGTGCAGGTTAATCATGGGTAAACCCAACCCTCACCTGAAGCAGGAACCTGTCTAGCTGCAAGACGGTCAATGCATCAAGAGGTTTTGAATCGTGTCCTACCAATACTGACCCAAGGTGGGGGCAGTGTGGTCGTGAAGAAATCTTGTCCTTTTTCTGCTCCCAGCAAAAATACACCTCGTCACGGCACTGGAAAGGTAAAGTCAATGCAGGCTAACTTAGTACAGAGGAGAATCTCTCCATGTGAAGTGCTGACTTCAGACTAACACGATGACAACTCATTAAAACAGGTTTAGCAGACGTTTACTTGTAGATTGCTCAGAAGAGCAAAAAAAAAAGAAGTTGAGATATTGAGATATTCACTCCCCAGGAATTTCCCTTCATGCGGCGCTAGATGCATGACTAAGACTTCTTTTCCGACTCGTCTGTGCTGTAATGGAGTAAATGAAAACAATCTTGACTGTGTGGGGTAATAATTGTTTGCACCAGGGCTTTTTTTTTTTTTTCTTCCCCAGAACATAAAGAGTGACGAGATTATGAGTGGAAAAAAAAGTTATGTAAGTAGAAATAGTATGAATACACATACTCCCAAAATATCCCTGGGCTCAGAATTACTAAACGTTCCTGTTGAATAGTTGGAGAGGGGATGAAAAACACTTACATATCTGCAGTGTGTCCAGACTGCTCTTGGTAACACCTTTTTCTGTTGCTCAGGGGATCTTGATTTCTTCCAGTGAACTTTAGAGCAAAGGACCTCAGGAGTCTGATGGTCTCTGCTCCAGCCCCATAAGACAGCAGGAACAGGCCTCCACTGCTTGCTATAGTTTATCTACATACTTTCAGTAGTTCTGAAGACATTTTTGCATACAAGTAGATCACATCATTGGAATTCCTCATTGATGATCTAGAATTTATTTCATAGATTCATAGAATCATAGAATCATAGAATCATGGAATCATAGAATCATAGAATGGTTGAGTTGTAAGGAATCTTAAAGATCATCTAGTTCCATGGGCAGGGACGTCTTCCACTAGACCAGGTTGCTCAAAGTCTCATCCAGCCTGGCCTTGAACACTTCCAGGGATGGGGCAGCCACAACTTCTTTGGAAAACTTGTTCCAGTGCTTCACTACCCTCAAAGTGAAGAATTTCTTCCATAGATCAGATATAAATCTCCGCTCTTTCAGTTTAAAGCCATTGTCCCTGTCCTGTCACTACACACCCTTGTCCAAAGCCCCTCTCCAGCTTTCTTGTAGCCCCTTTAGTCACTGGAAGGCTGTTAGAAGGTTTCCCTGGAGCCTTCTCTTCTCCAGGCTGAACAGCCCCAACTCTCTCAGCCTGTCTTCATAGGAGAAGTGCTCCAGTCCATGGATCATCTTCATGGCCTTCCTCTGTACCCACTCTAACTGTTCCCTGTCCTTGTGTTGGGGACCCCAGAGCTGAACCGCATTTTCCTTAAAACGTCATTTCTGGTTAGGTCCTGATAGTGTCTGAAAACTTCATCTACGATCAGGCTTTGCTGTGTGAGATGTTCTACAAACAGGACTGAACAGGCATAACTGACATAAGTGGTGAAAAATAGTGGGCAAAAAGGATTATCCTTCTGTATACTGTGCAGGAACAGAGCAAAATCTCACAAGCAAGACACAGCAAGGAACTGAACATGACTTCCAGGTTCATGTCTAATGATTTCCTTAGAGGTCTACAACATAGGAAATACATCAATTGTAGGTATCATCTGAACTTTTAGACCCAAATCAAAACCCCAAAAAGACAGGGTAAGTAAAACTTGAAAAGAGGCCTGAGGTAAGAAAACCAGCTTGTTTTTTATTATGAGCCAAAAAAAAAAAAGAGAAGCCCATGTTGATATATAAAGTTGGGAGAGATGGTAAAATATTTAATGAGTGGCAAGAAATCTTTGGTTTGTATTTGTCAGAATGAGAGTAAAGGAAGTTGCAATAACTGAAGCATCGAGATGTTGAGAACATTGTACCTGTGAGGAGGGTTAAGAGGGGCCATAGCATGAACATGTCTATCAGCAAGAATGTGCCAAATGACTTACGGCTAGATAGAAAAAGTCAGAGAGAGTTTGAAGCTGAGGAAGACACTGCAGGAAGATGCTGATATCTTCCAGGCTTTCAGGTCATCCTGACCTCATCCTTCTCACAGTCTTAAAAGTCTCTTTTGCGTTTAAGGGAATATAAACATTTTATGCCTTTTGGCCACAATCCTGGACTGGTGGTTAGAGGGATGATCTCGCTTATTTGTTCGCAGAACCTCAGAGCAAGGTAGCCAGGTGGGTTGTGCTCACCATCGTGCACTGGGTACCACTCTCTGTGCTGCTAGGTGCCCTCAGGACCTCTCTTTGTGTGTTTGTTCATGGCCTGCTCATCTGTAAAGGATGGATGATAAGGATTTTTTTTTTCTTTTTTTCCCAGTTTTTTTGAGATTTGCTGATGCTAAATGCAAGTTCCATGTTATATGCATTTTCTTGCTCCCGCTACACCTGTGATGATGCTCCCTCAGGAGGCTACAAGCCTGGAGAGCAAGTTGTAGGCACCTCCCTTCTTCCTTGCAGGCTCTAGCAAGCAGGATCAGACCACGTGATGAGCAGCCTTTTACATGGGCCTCAGGCCCTTAACTAAACTAAATAGCATCCTAATATGCTTAAATTAACAACATGTGTGTCCCGTGCTAATGCTTACTCAGCCATTTCCCAAATGTTTTTCTAATCCAGGTTCACTAAAGAGACAAATACTTCTTGGTTCATTCTCACAGCCAATACTCTGACTAATGTGCCTATTTGATGACTTAGAATCATAGAATAGAATCATAGAATGGTTTGGGTTGGAAGGGACCTCTAAGATCATCTAGTTCCAATTCCCCTGCCATGGGCAGGGACAACCTTCCACTACACCAGGTTGCTCAAAGCCTCATCCAACCTGGCCTTGAACACTTCCAGGGATGGGGCATCCACAATTTCCCTGGGGAACCTGTTCTACTGCCTCACCACCCTCAATATAAGAATGTTGACCATGAGATGATGATAAATGATGTGACAAGAGAAAAACTGTTGTTAATACAGATCCTGTACAACCTAGAGCTCCAGTTCCCTCAAACATAGACACTGCCTCTGGAGCAAGGGCTAGAAAACCAAGCACTTTATGAGTGTCCTAAGAGCTCACCTTTTTTTTTTTTTCTGACTCATTTTGCGTCAGGAAGCAAGTTTGCTGCATGATATTAAATATTAAATTTTTCATGTATCAATGAGACCAACCTGCAGTGGTACTATCTTCAGACAATAAACTTTGAATTCTTGATATTCTGAGTACTTCAGAGACCTCAGTCTGTTAGTAAAAGAAATGGAGATAGAGTCAGCAGCAAGAAATATGACAGTCACGTTTGGCTCAAAACTACAGGAATAATCATCTGGATTGGTATGTCTGCAATTATTCAGTCACTACTTGAGCAGAAGTTTTTTCTCGTTGAAGTCACCAAAATGCCGAATATGTACTCAGTGTTTCAGATTTAGCAAAGCAGAGGGGCACATGTTAAATCCCCTACACTTCAAATGGAAGTTAAGCTCTTTGCTTGTTAAAAATGGACTCTTCAAACAGGATGTGCTCTGCAAACCCCTGAGCAGATGATTGGAAAGCACATAAAATATTCCCTCCTTGCTTGAGCTTCTCATTGAAAATCCCAACACCCTTTTCCTAACAAGAGCATCACCCACAGCCCAGATTGCTTGGTCACGTTTCTAACTGCTACAGAAAAGCCATTTCGTCCAGGGCATCCTCTGGTGACCATCCAGCACGTCCAATGCACAATGGTGAGGCTCTTCCAAGAAGCTATTTCCCTGGTGTATAAGACCCTTTGGAGAAAAGCAGTGGCCTCTCACCCTGACCGAGTATTCATATCTTTGCACAGCTCACATCTACATTCCAGAAGCTGCCCACAGCATAAGCCAAATATTATCCAGCAGTCTGAAGTTTGAAATACAGAGGATCATAAAGGCATGATGTTGTACTAGTCTTTCCAATTCCCAGCAAAATGTCTTTGTAGACCACAGAGATGATGAGCGTTGCTCCATAACACATTCATTTACCGCTCTGAACACAAGAAAAATATGATGTGAGAGTGAGTAAGCATTCATGGTAATTTTCTAGGAAGGAGATGTGTAACTCTCAGAAGGGGTCCATGTCCACAGTGAGACCAGATGCTGAAGGATGTCGCTTCTCAGTCCAAAGCTCAGACGGATTTGGAATATTCTCAGTTCTTTTGCCAAGATGGGCAAAACAGGTAGGCTGTGAGCTGCTGGATCCTGGAAATTATAGTGATCTTGGACACTGGATATCCAGCCTGGGGTTCAAAATGAGCAGTAATACAGGATCTGGATGGGCCTTTTGGCATGGAAGGCTTCCGGGAGATACAACGGGATGTCAACACACTTCAAATCTCTTGCCTACCTGCCCTATACCTTTCTTTCTGACTGCAAGAGACGGGGATTGTCAATATAATCATAGAATCATAGAATGGTTTGGGTTGGAAGGGATCTCAAAGATCGTCCAGTTCCAACCCCCCTGCCATGGGCGGGGACACCTTCCACTACACCAGGTTGCTCAAAGCCTCATCCAACCTGGCCTTGAACACTTCCAGGGATGGGGCATCCACAACTTCTCTGGGAAACCTGTTCCAGTGCCTCACCACCCTCAAAGTGAAGAATTTCTTCCTTATATCTAATCTAAATCTCCCCTCTTTCAGTTTAAATCCATTGCCCCATGTCCTGTCACTACATGCCCTTGCTAAAAGCCCCTCTCCAGCTTTCTTGTAGCCCCTTTAGGTACTGGAAGGTGCTGGAGGGTCTCCCCGGAGCCTTCTCTTCTCCAGGTTGTACAAGTTCAACTGTCTCAGCCTGTCTTCATAGCAGAGATGCTCCAGTCCTCAGATAGTCTTTGTGGCCATCCCCTGGACCCGCTCCCGCAGCTCCATGTCCTTCTGTGTTGGGGACTCCAGAGCTGAAGGCAGCACTGCAGGGGGGTCTCACGAGAGCAGAGCAGAGGGGCAGAATCCCCTCCCTCGCCCTGCTGCCCACGCTGCTTTGGATGCAGCCCAGGACACGGTTGGCTTTCTGGGCTGCCAGCGCACGTTACCGGCTCATGGTGAGCTTCTCGTCAATCAGCACAAACAAGTTCTTCTCCTCCATGCTGCTCTCAATCCATTTTCCACTCAGCCTGTGCTTGTGCTTGGAGTTGCCCCTACCCATGTGCAGGACCCTGCACATGGCCTTGTTGAACTTCATGGGCTTCACATGGACCGACCTCTCCAACCTGTCAGGTCCCTCTGGATGTCATCCCTTCCCTCCAGCGCGTTGGCCACACCACACAGCTTGGTGTCATCAGCAAACTTGCTGAGGGTGCACTCAATCCCACCATCCATGTTGCTGACCAATATGTTAAACAACACCATTCCCAACACCGGCCCCTGAGGAAAGCCACTTGTCACTAGTGTCTACTTGGACATTGAGCCATCAGCTGTGACCTTCCAGCCAATTCCTTATCCACTGAGTGGTCCATCCATCAAATCCATGATTATAATCATATAATTTCTCTCCTTGAATTGTTCCCAGTCCTGCCTCTATGATCATCCAGACTAAAGAAAAGACAATTTATCCTTAGAAATGAACCAGTTCTATAGCTCTGCACCCTTCCCTCCACACAGTCCTCCAGCACCGTCCAGGAAACCTGGCATCCACAGTCACCTCTAGGACACCCCAATGTGTGTCCAAAGATGGACACGTGTCCTTTCTACCCCAGTGTAAAACACCATTCCGGGGCTGCAACACAAAGTTGGTGGCTTCGAATACTTTGTCTGAGAAGAGACAAGCATGGAATACATATATACAATGCCTAGAGTTATGCACTGGAAATACAGAAATAGGGTGCCCCATGGCCCCTGCCCCAAGGCCAGGGCCCTTCCTTGGGCCAAACACCTTTAGTAAAGTAGTTGTGGCTTTTGACACCTGCCAGAAGCTTTGGAGATCAGGCAAATGCCTTTCTGGATCCTGAGACTCACTTGCAAAGACAAAGTGTGAGTTTGTGTCTTGCTTCTCAACTTTCTGCAAATGAAAGCTAAAAACGTGACTAGCCCTTGTGCCTGGAGAGGGACATGGCTTCAGTGCAATGTGACCATGTCTGTTTCACCATGAAAACACATAATATCAGCAACCACGGGTTCCTCAGAGCCAGTAGTGGATCGTGGTCCACGAAACAGTAACTGCAGCTGGTTAAATAAAATGCTGATATTTGAGCGGTTGGTTCAAACCATGTACTCCTGACTGGATAAAGGCAACAGGAGGAAGACCAGGGTGGAAATGTCTCTCTAGGAACATTTTCTTGGCTGCTTGCACATTGCATGCTCTTTCGAGATCTGTTTATTATTTGATGCTGCCATGGAATCTTTCTGCACACGAAATGCTTGAGATAAGTTCATCCCAAGACCTATGTGTCAAGGCAGCTGCAAAGCAGAGAATTTTCTGTCTCGGGAGGGCATGGTGAAAAAAACCTTCGCCATGAATTACGCTCTTACCCGGGAGAGAAAGGAATGCGTGGAATGATTTAGCTGAGCTGTGTATAGCCCAAGGCTGTGAGCCAAGAGACGATGGAAGACAGTCAGATCCCTTTTATAGCTTGGCCCCACCCGGCTGGAAAGACACAGAGCAAAGGGGCTGAAATAGCACAGACGGAAAATGCCAAGAGTCGGAGATCAAGAACAGGGAGCAGGGAGAGCGTCTGAAACAGCACTTGTGAGGCGGTTTGCTCCCAAGAGAAGGCAAAAGGTGCTCTGAGTTCCCACAGAAAACAGGTTTGGGCAAGTAGGACTGCAGGCTGGGAGTCCCCGAGACAGGAGCCTGCAAGGGCATGAAGCAGCAACATGCACGCTTTGTGCTTCAAGGTCTCTATTTCTGCAGAGATATGAAGACTTGGGAGACATAAAGAGTATCAGCTGTCCCTGCTGGTTGCTGATCTTTATAGCTAACTCTTGGAGAAAGGAAGGATTTGAAGAGAGCAAGTCATGGAATGGGAAGAGGAGGGATGGAATGGAGAGGGGCTTTTTACAAGGGCGTGTAGTTACAGGTCAAGGGGCAATGGATTTAAACTGAAAGAGGGGAGATTTTGATTAGCTATAAGGAAGAAATTTTTTACATTGAGGGTGGTGAGGCACTGGCACAGGTTGCCCAGAGAAGTTGTGGCTGCCCCATCCCTGGAAGTGTTCAAGGCCAGGTTGGATGAGGCTTTGGGCAACCTGGTGTAGTGGAGGGTTTCCCTGCTCATGGCAGGGGGCTTGGAACTAGATGATCTTTAAGGTCCCTTCCAACCCAAACCATTCGGTGATTCTGTGATTCTATGACGTCATAGAAAAGACTATCACGATGCCTGTTCCTCATGGAGGGACAGCAGATGCAACAGTGAATATGATGACAGCCACCAGCACAGTGACAGAAAGTTGTGTTAACATCTGTAGGGCTGACAGAAGGTGTTTAGATTAAACATCAAGTGTCAAAGTTTGTGGCTCTTTGTAAGGATGCAATATTTAAAGGCTTAGTGTAGTGAGCAGCACACAAAGTCCAGACTCAGGTGCTGAACCACTACCAAGACAGAGATCATAGAATCATAGAATCATAGAATCATAGAATCATAGAATCATAGAATCATAGAATCATAGAATCATAGAATCATAGAATCAGGGAATCAGGGAATAATCATAGAATGTTTTTGGTTGGAAGGGATCCCAAAGATCATCCAGTTCCAACCCCCCTGCCATGGGCAGGGACACCCTCCACTAGACCAGGTTGCTCAAAGCCTCATCCAACCTGGCCTTGAACACTTCCAGGGATGGGGCAGCCACCACTTACATTTCGCTGGCTGTAACTTTCAGGTTCTTCAGATCTCTGTGTTGCTCCCTCTTTTGATGGAGCTTCTTTCTACCTATCAACTCCTGTGGCCAGCCCTGCTTACTTTAGGGCATTTGTTGGTCCCTAGCCAGCAACAACTCCCCAGCCATCCCGCAGCCCTTTGGTGCCCAGGTTGCAGTGTTTCTGGACTACTTACCTCTTCTTCTGCAGTGGAAACACATTGTGCGAGGGATCAGCACATTCACGGCCTTATCGCTGAAGCCCCTGAAGTATTCCTCACGTCTCAGAAAACTTTTGCTGTAATCTGAGGGCATAAAATCCCGCTTGGATGAAATCCCTAGTACCATGGTTTAACTGAATAGATTTATTACTGTACTTTAAATTCCCATCTCACAATCTTTGTAATTAATGAACACCCAAAGAACATATTTCACAGAGACTTAGAAGAAGAAAGGCTTTAAGGACCATGAATCTGCTTTATGTTCATCGCAACATGCGTTTGAAAGGGGGTATTTTTATCCTGATGTTCAGGAACAAATTAGATATGAAAAATACTGTAGAGTCCATGAAACTCAGATAACACAAGAAATGTAGTCGTGTTGTTGAAGCACTAGACTGAACCTCAAAGGGTCAGATTTTGTTCCCAGCTCTGCGACAGACTAGTCTGTGATCTTGGCTAAGACGCTTTGCCAGATCTGGACTACATACATTAGTAATTGTCTGTCACTGTCGTGGTGGACATGGCAGACAGAACTGCTACTCAACCACTGTCTAGACCTGAGGGTGCTACATTTCTGCTAGCTGGCACCAACATGTTAGTGTCTTCTGCAGCCAACGATTTGACTTTATGCCAAAGCCCTAAGGAGGAGTCTTAGGTTGGTCTCTGCTGCTGCCCGATCGCACAGAGAACCTCTGAGCCTGAGCTGGGTACACCCTGCACAAGAGACAGCCAGGTGACAATGTGTATGTTTGCATAGGTCCTTCTTCGTGCAGGTGACCCAGGATCTCATTCTTTCTCCACGGGATATGAGGAAGAGACTTGACTTCAGTATCCCATGATTCTGTGAATCCAGAGCTCCTATAGCCCTTCCCTAGGACACAAGCTGACAATCTCCTTACTATTATGGAATGGGGAATGTTCTCTGAACAGAAATATTGGGCCATCAAATCTAGCAGCAAGGATACAAAGACTGGTGCTGAAGTGGAAGGAGGGTCATGTCTAGGCTAGATGTGATTAAGGCATGTTCCCTTTTTCCACCCTGGCTAGAGGAGGAAGGCCTCTATTCCCCTGCATTTGGAGATCTCTTCTCTGCATATACTCTCGCTAGGAAGGAGACAACTGCCACCCTGCAGACCTGAGGATTTCGTCATGTGGCAAAGGGCAAAAAAAGCCTCCTCCTCAGAAGTACACAGCTGCTCAGTTCCTATTGATTTCCATAGGATTTGGGGGCCCTTGTGCCACATTAGACCTGCTCGGTTCTTCAGCTGTGGAGCGGACGTGACGACACATCCCTCTTTTGGTTGGTGTACATGGGATGATCTTTGGGAAAGGGAAAACTCTTACCAAAAGTTTACTCAGTTTGGAGCAGGCTACTGTAGTACCACCCTACATCTCTTGGTAATACAGCTGATGATGTTGCCATGAGTCTGTACGTGAGTGCCACAAGCCCTTTAGAGATCTGTCAGAGCAATTGAAGGCGCTTTGTGAAGGGCTTGGCTAGGTGATCCCTATGTCATTGACATCTCTCCTATTCAGATTTTTAAGGAATGTTCTTGCCCTGAGACCTATCTGGATGTATATTTAGGGTCTTCACTTGCCTTGAAGCTTTTGCTATGTGTGAGGGTCTGCAGAGGCAGTGGCAGGAGGAGGTTTTTTTTCCTAACAGCAACTTTCACACACACACCATGATGAGTATTTCTGGGAGCCATCACTAACATTCCCGGACTACAGAAAAATATGATCATTTGGCAGCTCCAGAGATGACTGTCAGATGTAAAAGGAGAAAGGGTGGGGCTAGGGGAGATCCCAGAGGACAAGCAGTAGCCTGTTCCCACACAAGGACGGGAGGGTGTGATGCCAATCCCAGCCGTTTGCTCAGGGTAAACCAAGGGCATGTTAACAGAAGTCAATGACATGAATTAAACTGGGTGGCTGGGAGGAGAGCCATTTCCAGAGACGGCATCAGTCGCAGACGAAGTCCTAATGGGACCAATATGTGGAGAACTTTGTAGACTGCAAATCCCACACCAGTGATCCAAGCTCTGGAGTAGAGTACAAAAACCCACCAAAATCATGAGCTGAAGCGTTAGTCATCATCTGTAGAAATGAAAGCTGACAAGACAGCAGCTGCCTTGGTCAGAGATGTTTCATGTTTGAATGGCCCCATGTAGAGAAAGTTTGAATCAGAAATGCAGTAAAGCCAAGAGGGAATGAGACATTAAGCCACCAGAAGGGATAAAAGGGAGAATATTTTAATATATAAACAACCAGAAATCTCCCAGGTAGCAGGGATGAATGTTAGAGCAAGAGGACAATGGCCAGCTTCCACAGAGTAAGAGGGGTTGAAGCAGAATTAGTTGCACTGTCTGCTCTAGGTTTTACGTGCAAGAAGATTGGAAGGTCAAGGAACAGGCATTTCCTGGCTGAATCCTCATTGTTCAGCCTCTCCTGGTTTCAGTTTAGTGTAGAATTGGCATTAATTACTTGCAGAGCACCACAGATGTATCACAGAGCCGCAGACAGCAAGGCATGGGATCAAAACTTGGGAAACTGGGACCAAACTCCTTCCTGCACCATCCCACCTCATAAGGTTTTTGGCCAGACTGCTTAACTGTGTCTGAGACTTCCTCTACAACAGAGATGAAAATCTCCCCCAGCTTTTCTTGTCTGCTGAGATATGAGCTCTTCTTGCCAAGGATGACAGAAGGAATGCCTTGGGTTCCCTCAGCTCTCCAGTCTTCCCAGGAAGCAGTTGAGTTTGCAAGGGCTAAATGTGCAGAAAGAAAGCAGAGGGTTGGATCACTAAGTAGATGCTTCTGCTGGCTTGGAGTTGGCTGGAGACCTTTCCAAGCTGTTTTACAAGCGTGTGAGGGCATAAGAGCGACTGTGCTGAGTCAGATCAAGTCTGTACCTGTTCCCCATTCCTCCTGGGGTGGAAGTTTAGGAAAGAAGCATAAAAACAACACCAGAGGGTAGTGATACTGCCCCAAAAACTCCTCGGTGCCTGCAGAGTTGTGGCTTAGGGACTTGCCAAGACACAGGTTGTACGTTTGTGCTGAAGAGCCTCTGATGAACATTTCTTCCCTTAGCTACACAACTGCCTTTGGGATCTGTATAAATGATTGCTATTCGTAATGCCTGCTGACAAGGACATCCATAGCTGAACTCCAGAATTTGTCAAAAGGCAGAATCTTGAGGTTTTTTCCTAAGCCCAATAATATCATTTGATGACACTAATTTCATTATTGGAAACGAATAATTATTCCCTGTGCCGTGGTATACCCACTTGTAAAGATATTTATTGTGCCTCTCTTGTATCATCTCTTATGAGGCTGAATAGTCTTTTTCTTTTGATACACTTCTTGTGAAAAACATTTTACACCCCTGATCCTTTAAAAACTTTTCTAATTCCGCTATATCCTTGTTGAAGAGCAAAAGAGCTTTCAAGGTCTGGGTACTCTGTGGTTTCTTAAATGACATCATCCTGTAGTTTTCTATCCCTTCCCAAGTAATGGCTTTGCTATAATAACTTTTCCTAAATGTTTTTTAGCCACAGCTGAGTGTTTAGTTGACATTTTTGTAGAACTCACTCTTATGACATCAACATCTCCTTACTGAGTGCTAAAGGGTGGTTCAGAGACCTTCTCTTTGTAGGAAAAAAAGAGTTGTTTATGTCAATCTGCACAACATATCACTTACTGTCTTTGACTTTTATTCCTCAACCACTCTATAACTATTCGGTTATTTTTCTTTTTAGTATTCCTAATAACTGAGTGTCCTTCACGTACATTGTCCTCTCACTTTTCACTCCCTTTTTAAAATGATTTATGGATGTACTGCATGGTACAGACTGTATCATAGATTCTGTGGATGTCCTTTGGTGATACACCTCCACTGTGAAAATAAGTCGTTTATTTCTACCCTTCAAGTGATGTCAATCCCTGAGACTTATCTCATTTCATGAACTTCTTCATCCAAAACTAGTGTGAAGCTAAAAGCTTGTATGAATTAAAATCGTCTTCTATTCTTTCTCCTCTTCCCACCTTCTCAAGAAAAGACCCCAGGAAAACATCATTCATCTGGTGTTTCTTATCCAGCAGGAAATCCCATTAGACCCAGTGTAGCCATCATGGGAGTTATGTATAATTTAGATATGCTTAGGCAAACGCTCAGTTGAACACGACCTTCAAGTCTTTGTAGGTCCCCTCAGGAGTTTTTTCAGGTCTTCTGTTGTTGTGACTGTAATTGTCTATTTCTGTGGACAAGTGCCAGTTGATGGGAGGAAATACCCTGGTACCAGGCTAGTCATGAAATTCGATAAGTATGCAGTACCAGACAACACAAAAATATTTTTTTTTTGGCTTGGTACGGCTGCTGTATGAGCAAGCCATATTGGTCTTGTGACCTTTTCGAAGCAATTGTCAGCATGCTGGCCAAGACTTGGTCTGTTCACTGAGGCTTTCCTATGCCTCTGTCTTGATACCTAGTCCAAAATTGATGAGCTTCTACTTGTCTACCTCTCTTCTCCAGCAGAAGGGAGAAAGTCGGTCCAGAGATGGGGCTGTGGTCCTTCTCACTCCCTCTGCTTGGCACTGCCTCAGCTCTGGCAATGCTGCTCCCTCTGCCCAGGAGCCTCAGAGCTGAGCAGAGCTCACCAACATCTGGAGATACTTCTTTTGGAAGGGAGAATCAAACAGCATTTCCCATCTCTTCCCTGTTCTGCCCGGAGTGGCAGACCTCTGGTTTAGCCCCAGCTCCTGCCTTGTACTCTCTCATTGGGCCATAAAGAATCTTCCTTCCATAATTCAGGTTGGACATTGGGGGCCAAACTCCATACGCACCCAAAGCACCACAAAACTCCAGTGTTTCCACTGAAACTTCATCAAAATTGTTCTACAGTTTCACCAGTGAGAACAGGGATTACTTTGATCCACTGGTACCAGTGCTAAGACCGTTTCATCTTTCTCCACTGCCACAGTGTGTTGGCACTTAGATTAAAAAAATAAAGAGTGTCTGAATTTCTTGACTTCCACATTATCCCTCCTAAAGTGTGTAAAAGTGCAAGTTCATGGCAAACTGTATATCTGCTCCTGTTGCAATCAGCATTCTTCTAGGTCTTTACTATTTACTTAATTTACTTCTTTTAGGGAATTTTTCATCAAAGATCAGTTATTTGCTTTTGAAGTCTCTTGCTGACTTCAGATTTTCCTTTCTGTGTTAGAGGAAAATTAATTCCTGACTGTAAAATCAGCTTTATTCCTCGTGGACAATGAGAACACAAATTCAAACCCTGTCTTTGTACAGTGATGCACACAACGTTGATGAGGAATGCTCATGGTGGTGTATTTTTCTCACTGAACTTACTGTTCCTTTTACATATCAGTCTGTAAAATATCCCTCCAGAGTTTTAATTTCCCTGTGCAATGGAAACATACATTGGAATTATTCGTATCATAAGATGACTCATAGAATTTTTCTACAAGTGACACTAGATTTTGAAGTAGCAGCAGATGAATACAGGAAAATTGAGGAGCATATTGAAGGATGTTATATCTGAGCCAGGGGCTGCAAGTAAGATGTTGGGAGGCCCATAATTTTCATTAATAGATCTGTAGCCTTCAAATATTAAATTAACTCAAGATTAGTCATGCAGCCTGGAAAAAAAACCCCTGAGTATTACAGAGATTTTTCTTTGGCTTCTGTGAGCTGGGATTCAAAGGCACTGTAAAAAGGGCACAATGTCTCTGTGGTCATCAGTGTTTCTGGATCTATAGTTTCAAGAAAGAAAAGAAGATGATTTTGGTGGATAACTGGATAGGTCCATTCCAGTTTTGAGGTAGTTTCTTTAGTTAGAAGAAATGCCAGTTTATGTGATACCCCTCAGCCCCTCTGTTGCGTTTTCCTGCCTCTGGCAGTCGTCAGCTGTGATCTCCTAGAGAAGAGGAGCATAAAGGATTTCTTCCCCAGCAAACTCTTCTCTGCTGGCAACATCTGGCTTGGTGAGCAGATGAGCAGGTACTGGGACTAGAGCAATTCCATGACTGTAAAGGACCGAAGCAGAGGCATAGTACTTTTTAATCAAGCTTTTCTGTCCTGCCCATGACTTATTTCAACTTTTCTTTGCATGCATCAGAAGAAATCTCATCCCCTTTATGACTGCTATGAACCACGGCCCTGCAGGCAAATCACAAAGAAAGCTTTTACCAGTAGGCAGGGAGCTTGATAATTTCTTAATTGCATCTCTGGGAAGGGTTCAATTATAACCATTTCTTAAATGTGGAAATAAATACTTTGCGTGGGTTGCTTCAGCGGTTAAGAACCTCCTACCATGTCCTGACTTACAGACCAAGAAAATCGGCTTCCTGCTACGTAGGATTAAAACAACAACAACAACAAATTATCTTGTTTTAGCCCTCCCAGACCTGAAAATTTCTTAAAAGTCTCAGAAAAACAAACAAGCAAAAAAATAACCCCCAGCCATCCAAAACTATTTCTCTGTCTTTTCTCGTCCACTCTCCTGTATGGAACATCTGGGAGCAGCTTGTTAGGAGACACCAGCTTATGGTCAACCTATCCACCTTCACAGAGAGTGAAGAGGAGCTGAAAAGAAAGAGCATTTCTGATGATAGCCACCACGTCAACAGACAGCTAACAAGGGGAACACTGGATGAGAAAGCTGCTCCCCCCTCTGCTCTTCACAGAAACTCTCATTACCTAAATGGAGCTGGTAAAGCTCTTTCAAGGTACCTTGACAGTTTAATTTATTATTGTTATATTTATAACAAAAGGACCCAAAGTGAAAAAAACCCACATATTTTGGTGTTTGGTCTGAAACATATATTCAGGGATCCAGGGCAGTTTATCATTCCCATCCTCTCCAGTGTGTATGATATGGATATCTCACTTCCAGCTGAGTTTTGGAGCAATGAGTTTTATTCACCATAGTCACAGGAACTGCTTCATCAACGTGAAGCTTGATTTGAATTGCCTTAAAACACACAATCCAAGTCACGTCAAGGGTCTGATAATATTTTCCCACACCATGGTTACTCTTTGAACTTTGTGGGATGCAAATCACCCCAGTGGGGTGGGCTGTGTTAGGACATGGAGAGAACTGAACCACCCATCTCCTCAGAGGTATGGGCCTTCTCATGAACCCCAGCAGATACCAGGGCATGACCAGCCCCATCCTGACATAAAGCCCAGCAGATGACTGGATTATGTAGGGTGTACAACCCAAGGGAGGCAAAGCTCTGGCTGTGGGAGGGCTGTTTCAGAGTAGCTGGAAGCAACATCAGAGATGAAAAACATAAACTAGCCCCAAATCTGCCTTCTGAATGACTAATTGGGCTGAGTCTTGACTGAACATCAGATGGTGTCTCATCTACAGCCAGATTCTGCTATCATGCTCCACTGATGCTAAAAATGAATAGTGTGACAAACCCCTCTCTGGGCAAGAAATATTTTGCAGTGTAAAAGGTGCATCTCAAACTTTCTGAAACCCCAGGAGTCCTGCGAACACCAGAAGTGATGACATGAATACCAGTTTCTTACTGAGCTGTGGCTCTTGGTTGGTTGCCTCTGGTCCCTGAAAAGCCTGAGAGCTCTAACATATATTTTTTCTTGCTTTGGGGTCATTTAGAACGTCTCTCTCTCTTGTTCTCTCTCTCCCTGTGCATTCTCAGATGAACATGTAGGGTCTCTCTCCCGCCCAGCTGATGGGAATACGACACGGCTGAGACATGGGATAGACACAAACACACACTCTCTACCCACAAAAGCCTCCTTTTGGGGGATTCTACATAGACAAATTGGCTTACACACAGATACAAAGGAATTAGAGAAAGTTAATAATTTCCAAGGTTTTGGAGCTAGCTGGGACCTTTGAGATAATCTTATCTGGGTTGTACAACTCAGGCCAAAGAACTGCACTAAATGGCTTCTGCTTAAAGCCCTTATCTTCTTTTTTTTTTTTTTTTTCAGTAGGCATCACCTTATAGAAGAAGCAGTAAACTGGAATTTGAGATCAGCACTCAGCATCTAATCTGCTGCTTCACTTTGTGTTGCTTAATTAATTCTGTGCTTCAATTCCCTCTGGGCAAAACATAAACAACAATACTTCACTGTTTCACAAAATTATTGTAGCTGTTAAATGTTTATAAAAGTCGTTCAGATACCACAGTGGTGAGAGCCATGGAAAAATCTATACATAAATCAGCACTGTTTATATTCCTGCAGATAGCAGAGATATCACAGAGTTTTTCTCGTGGTTTGTTGGTTTGTTTTTTTAATCCCCAAGTGTGGAGAAGACGTCTCTTCTGTCATACTACACACTGAAAAAAGAACTAAGCTCATCAACATCATAGTACAAAAAAGGGGAATAAATACTTCTTAGCAGCAGTGTCGTTCTTCACATCTTCAAAGCACTTTAGAAATATCTGCCAGGAAGCTGACTTTCCACTCTGACATTCAGATTCCCAGGGTATTGTTTCTATTTTGGTGAAATGTTTGTTATGACAGCATGACCTTCCTGAAAGAATAGCTTCAACATTTGAGAACCCATCCCTGGCAAAACTACATCACAAACTGCATTTTTAAGTGGTTCTTCTAAAATATACCTATGAATAAAGCAAATTCTAAAAGCATATATCAATAAGCCCATTCTTATGAATTGACAAGGAGCCGTCCATACAGGGGAGAATAAACCAAGTTTTTCTCCTTCAGTGCGTAATAAAGAGGTTGGAGTGATGCCTTCATGGGATGAGTTGGGATTTAACATCATAAACATAGTTTGGGCGGGAAAAAAAAGATAAAAGTTGAAATGGCATGTGCTAAGGAGACCATCCTCCTGCTGTTCCCCTCTTCGGAGGTGAAGAAGGGCACAGAGAGCTGTAGGGCTGCTCCTGGGTCAGTGACTTGCGACCAGAGAGCTGAGCTTTGGATGAGATGCTCTGGAGGACCTGACCTCGATCCTGGGCAATTAATGTCAGAGTTATAGAAAGGAGTCCTCTGCAAGTCCTTGCTCCTGGAGAGCTCAGAAATGGAGTTCCCTGAGAATCTGAGACTCCAAAACACATGCTAGAAGCCCTGGAAAAGTTCACTAAGGACATCAGCACTGCCCTTCCAAATTCTGGAGTGGGAATATCCTCTCTTCGCTGTGAGTGACCAATGCAGCATGGTCAACATTGGGTTTTGGGCTGTTTCCTTGGACGGTGTGACCTTGTGAATTGACATCTATCTGCAGTAGGAAGGGTCTGTTTACCAGATCCTTCTTTATAAACCCAATAGTGAATGTCACCCAGGGAACTTCAAGACAGTGTCATGAAAACCAGCTGTCAGAGAAAGTCCCAATATGGGCTCCAGCTGAGGGAAAAGCTGTAGCGTGAGCCCAACCTTTCTTTGGCAGCAGGAATCACCTGCATAACCTCACTCTGGAGGAGACCATGGGCTTCTCTGGTTTTGAATCCTAGATTTGAGGTAAAACTTGCTCATTAAGAAGAAGGATGGAGAGCAGAAGGGAAGAGTCTGCTCACCAGAGATTTCAACCTTGATGTTTTGCAGTGTGTTTTTGACTTCCCTCTCCCCATCTAAACATTAGAATGCACTTTTTCTTGCAAACAAACATGGCCAAGATGTCCGAGCTGCAGCACGGGCACTGAAGTCCACCACGTTGCAGGACCAGCCTTGCTGTAGCCTCCTGTCACTCTGGCACGATGCAGAGCAGCAACAAGCAGTGTAAACAGATCAGCCTGGAGAAATAAACATCAGACTAAAGATTATTTAATGACTGTTTTTAATTAAGTAATTGACTAACCAAGGTCGGCAGCATGGGGTCCTGCCCCCCATGAAGACCTTGAGGATTGTGGTCTGCAAGAGATGTAAATCAGGGGAATTTCTTTGATGCGTAGAGGTTGTGCCAATTTACAGCCAGATAAGGATCTGATCCTGTGAGCTCGTCACTTGCTTTGGTTAGAACAAGGGCAGGCCCAGGTTTTGCAAGACTAAAAAAGATCAAAGAGGTGCAGTTTCTTGGAAACAGCGGAGGAGGGAAAGCCAATCCCTAAAGATTTCCTGCTCCTTCTGTAGGAGAAATGAACAAACAACCCAACAAAAAAAGCAAGCGACAGGGTTCCTGGTATAACCAAGCCTCCCTTTAAACATCTTTCTCCATCTGGGATATGTATAATTGCTATCTTCCGGTTCGAGCCGCAAATAAAAGACACTGTAAACATTTTAGAAGGGCCTGGATTCATCCTACCTAAATATAGGCAATGAGCTGTGCTTTCCACGTTACGAGCACGTCACTGTAGGCTCCCACTATAATTAATAGAAAGTGTACACTTTCCACGCCCCCAAGGCAGAGGGACAGTGACTGAGACTGTCTAACGGTGATGTTCGTTGCTTACGGTCATCATTCTCCAGGGTCAACACTTTGCTTTGAATTTACACAGTCTTGACTCTGCTGTGGACCTTGTGACTGCAAGACCTAATGAGCCCAGAAAGCCAGCTGTGTCCTGGGCTGCATCCAGAGCAGCATGACCAGCAGGTCGAGGGAGGTCATTCTGCCCTCTACTCTGCCGTCATGAGACCCCACCTGGAATACTGCGTTCAGCTCTGGGGTCCCCAACACAAGAAGGACATGGAGTTGTTGGAGCGGGTCCAGAGAAGGCCACAAAGACGATCCAAGGGCTGGAGCACCTCTGCTGTGGAGACAGGCTGAGAGAGTTGGGGCTGTTCAGCCTGGAGAAGAGAAGGCTCCGGGGAGACTTTCTAGCAGCCTTCCAGTACCTCAAGGGGCTACAGGAAAGCTGGAGAGAGACTTTTTACAAGGGCGTGTAGTGACAGGGTAAAGGGTAATAGCTTTAAACAGAAAGAGGGGAGATTTAGATTAGATCTAAGGAAGAAATTTTTCACTCTGAGAGTGGTGAAACACTGGAACAGGTTGCCCAGAGAAGCTGTGGCTGCCCCATCCCTGGAAGTGTTCAAGGCCAGGTTGGATGAGGATTTGGGCAACCTGGTGTAGTGGAGAGTGTCCCTGCCCATGGCAGTGGGGTTGGAACTAAATGATCTTTGAGGTCCCTTCCAGCCCAAACCATTCTATGATTCTATGTATGTTTTCATCCAAAGTGTCTGAAATAACATAGGCAGTGCTTATCCCATCAGATGAAACCACAAAGGTGTTCAGCACTCTGGGTGGTGGATCAGACCATTGGGGGTCAGTCAAAGGTGCAAAGCTTGCTGAACCAGTGTTGAAGGACTGCATGACTTGTTCCTCTCCTGGATCCAGCTCAGGTCTTAACAGAGCCAGGGAGCTAAGGACTAACAAACAAGGGTGGACAAGCCAGAATTGAGGGCTCAAGCCTGTTTCTGACATACTTTTGTTCAGTGTAATATGCAGTAAACATTATTTAGGAGTGCATCGATACAGCCCCAGATAGATGCTCTAAGACCTGTTGTCTGAGGACATCTGTTCACATTCACAGCTATGATAGCACAAAATGTACACATGATTTAGTGGTTATTTTCCTACATATCAGTATAGTGTCTGTCATCATCTCATCTCATTCGCTTCTGATGACTCCATGATCACCTTCCCAGCACAAGAGCGGCACAGAGAAGTTCTTACATCCTATTAGGACAATATGGCAAAGGGAGACTGGTCGCTGTGCCCCAGGAGGAGAGGAGCACTCACATGGGAGCCTCCTGAGAGCTGAATCTCTGCTTGTACCACCACAGTCTCTTCTCACATGTTAGTTAATAAGTTGTGTTCTTAGATACTTCAAATTCTTACATAATTTCTCACATTAGGCTTCAATAAACTCATCCTGGTGTGGTAAGTCTGCCTTGTTTGACTTGCCAAGTGTAGGAAAGGAAATAATTCTTTATCCCTGGCAGAAAATAACAAGACATGTTTTAATGTCGTGTCCACAGAGACAAAAACTGGTTGATAGAAATTAATATTAATTGGAGAAAAAGAATCAGAGAAGATAACGTATTGGTGGATCACGCTCTAGACGTGGCAGTTTTGACAGGCTAGACTTCTTTTCAAGCAGCCTGCTGATTCACAATCTGTGCTCTGGAGGACACGTTTGTGATTGCACCCAGATGTTCATCAATGGGAATGAACAATGTCACGTCTGTGACAAAAATGGAGAAACTGTTGGTGTCTCTGTCAGCTGCAGCTGAAAAGTGAAAGGGCTCTTGCGGCATGTACACACCAGGGTGAGTTCTTGGGAGAAATGAGTAAAAGGTGATGTGGTCTGTCTGGTTTCTTGGTGTTTGTTTCCTAGAGACATACTCAGTCCTCAGAGGAAACATTTGGATTAACAAGAATTTTGCCTGTGGGCCAAAGTGCTCTACGTTACCCCCTCTGTGTGTTGGCACGCCAGGAGTTCGGTCTTGCAAACCTCTGGAGGGAAATGAAACATCTCCTTTACATCATTTTTGCTTAGAAATTCGGAGTTACTTGTCATTTGGTGAGACATTCTTCTACCTGAGGCTTCATGATACACATAAATGGTGCTGCTGTGGAGGGAATGAAGCAGCAGAGCCTCCTCTTCGAGCTAGAGGAGCATCCAGGTTTATTTTAGTACAGTGTATTACCACAGGTGAAAGGAGATGATCTGATGTGGCATACAGCACTTCTGTACCAACACAAATCTTGATGGTTTGTTTTTTTTTGAAAAGAAAATTGCCCTCTAAACCAAAACAACAATAATGGTAACAAATTTGAAGGTAGTCCACGCCTAGACCAGCAGATGTATTTCAGCATCACAAGTTGCCATGCAAGGGTGTGCAGGGAGTGGAACAGGTGGGACATGCATCATCAAAACAGCAACACCAGCAAGCCTTGTTAGGTAGGCTGGAACTGGAAAACTATGTGGCTTTTCCTCCTCATGGTGATTGTCAAAGGGAATGTGTGTTGAACCGGATCCTAAACGTCTCACAGTATTTTTAGGCACCTGGAGGATTAACCCAGAGTAACGATCCCTCTCCTCACCAAACTGCAAGGAGCTGTGCTTTGGAAAAACACACCTGCTAAAAATTCAAAAAGCTCTCCCAGATATTTCCTGTGACTGTGACTGTCAAAATCTAGTGACTGTTATTTGAGCAGAGGGGATAGCTGCTACCCCAAACATAGCTCCCTTTTGCCTGGAATATTGTGGTTTGGTAAATTTTATTGCAAGAGATTTCTTATGCAAAAGCCCACAGGGCTGAATGAGACAACTTCAGAATAAATTCAGCCTCTGCCCGTATTTCTTTGAGCAAGTTTGACCTCACGTAGGGGCACAGAAAAAATGTAGTAATTCTTAGCTAAAATGTCTCAAGCAGTGAAGCCTGCAGAAATTCCTAGGATTCCAGCTGAGTTAAAGGAGAAATGAATAATACTCAATTATGGGAGCCAGAAAGGTTAGGCTAGTCAACAGAAAGTAGTTTTAAATCAGTGAAGACAGTTGACTCCCTCCACATTTTTGTCTTGAAGAGGTGTGTAGAGTGAGCTGTTGGTTTAACATAAGCAAGAGCAGATAAATGCCATCAGACACTGGTGCTCTGAAGGAAAGATCAGCTTTATTGCATGAAGCAAAACCAAACAACAGCGACAACAACAAAACTGCCAGGAACGGGCCCTTACCCATACTAAGGAAATCTCTGCCAGGTCCTCAGTCTGTCATCCACGAGGACAGAGATTTCCTCCAACCTTTGGTTTGAAGGAATATATTTTGACAGGGGAAAAAAGGTCTCTTGGGTCTTGGACTAGGAGGATGCTATGGTACTACTTTTTTACCCTACCTGTCTGTTGGTCTTGTCAAAGGCTTATGTTGATCACCTGGGTGGATCTGGTAGAAGGCATCTGTTTGTTGTCCAGTTAATGCCTGTTCAAGTCTCAGATCTGCTGATTTCATTGCAGCAGGAGCTGAGCAAGCAGAGAGAGACAGGCAGGGTAGCTGAGCAGGACAGCAGTCGTACTTTTCCAGACTTCAGTGAGACTCCATCAGGAGAAAGATATCCCCTTGCTCAGAAACCACAGGTTTTTTTCCCCTGCACTCTTCTGCTGCATATTGTCATGGGATTAGCTGATGACCCCATGGGTGTGGTGGGAGAAGCAAGACTGATAACTATGCATACCAGGACGCGTATCCAGAAAAATATTCTAATATTTGGGGCAGATGAATTGGAAACATATGTATCTTTACAGAACTGAAAGCCAAAGCAGAGCTGTTTGTCTGCTGGATTTTGTGGACTACTGCTGACAAAGAAAAAAAATGATGAATATGCACTATTGAAAAAATGAACTGCTACCTCAGGGTTGTCCTTACATATGTCTTTTCTTCTCCAATGCAATTATCCACTGACCTCCAAGAAGGCAGGTGATGAGATTGCTTTATTCATGTAGCTGGGTGATGGTCCCAAGAAATTTTCACACATGAAAGTCCCCATAGGAAATGTTAATTTCAGATGCCACAAGCTTTAAGCACCCAGATGGAGATATTGTCCACGGGAAGAGCCTAGCTGTCACCTTCAAAGCAAGGATTTATCATGCTTGAGACTGAGCACTCCCCATCAGAGGCAGCTTGGTTTCCCATTTGAAATCCTTGGGCCAGAGAGGTGGAAAGGCAGGACTGGGATTAAAGGAAAGATCATAGATTCTGCCTGAGAATTTGTGAGATGTTTAACATGCAACCATGGTCATCAACTCTTGCTTGGAGAGAGGGTCTCAGTGCTCCCGGTGTCCCAACCTTGACCATGACCTGACTCAACGCGGAGTAGCCAAAGCAGAGAGAAAAGCAACAAGCAGGTGATTTTTTTCATAAATGGTCCCATTTTCTTCAGTTAGTTCCTGAGAGCGTAATAAATGGGATAATAAGTGGTGTCAGGACATTTGGATTTTGTGTCCCATCCTTCTTCTTATGTGAAAGCTATGTCTCTTGGCTGAGCTGAACGCTCTGTTGTGAAGGCAGCGTTTTCAGTTCAGCTGCCTGGGGAAAGGGCTCGATCCCAGGACAGGCTTGGGAAAAAGTTAAGCCATCAGCAGCACTCATGCAACGCAAACATCACACCTACGGACATCAACCCTGAAGAAGGTGATTGGAACGGTGGTGGTGGTGGTTGGCCTGAAGACTCTGCCTGCAGGACAGTTGTGATTTATCCAACTGACTTTATATATATCAGTTGAATATCAAGATATCACTGTGAGATAGATATTTATATCAATCAGTGATTCAAAGTACTTGTGAGATGCGTGCACCTATAAATATAAGTGCCATATGTGCCACCAGCAGCATCTCCTTGCCAGAGTTTATTTTCAATCCTGTCTTCTGATTTGATTCCCCTTTCTCATTTTTATTGTCAGCTATGTCTGGACAGTTTGGTCAAAGTTTCTGAGACTTGAAAGCTTTTTCTTCCAAGCACTAAGTTCACAGACTCTCCTCCTGATAAAGCAGATAAACATCTAAAGCAAAGGGGCGTCTACTAGAAAACAGCTCAGCCAGCCTGGGGACCTCTGAGACCAACTTAGCTGGATACAGCTGGAGAGTCTGGGAGAAAGGGACCGTCTTAGTTCAGATAAGAGTTTTTAACCCTCTGAAACAAATCTCCAGCTGCAAAACACAGTCCAAACTTGACATCTTTTGGGGGTGGAAAATGCACAGCTATGACTAATTTAGTGACTATCTCATTTTTCCTCCTTACTGATTCTATTAGGATGTTTTTTCAGAGGAAACCTGTGAGAAACTGAGGTCTTGCTCTCAGTGAAGTGTTGAGATCACAGGGCATGTGATTTTTTTTTTCCCTTTTTTTTTTTTTTTTTCCCTTTCTTCTGGTCTCAAAACAGGGAGGGAAGGCAAGCGACAAAGGGGGAGGTTAGTAATGAAGTTATTTTGCACACATGCAAACACACACTTTAGATCTCAGTGATGCAAACCAGATGTTTGCTGTCTGACTCTTGGGAAGACTCTAATTTAACTCATCCAGAGTTGTAGAAAATATGGAGACTTCTATCAAAACGTTGCCAAAAGAGAATTTAGCTGTTTCTGATAGGAACTATGCACTTATATAAAATGTCTAAATTAATAATATACAATTAATACACAAATAATAATATAGAATCAATATACAATTACAATATACAATTACGATATGCAATAATAATATGCAATTCATATACAAAATAATCCTTGGCTGGTTGAAATATTGTTCCTTAATCAGTTGAAATTTCTGGAACTCCATTATTTTTGTAAGAAAGGAATTTGTCATTCCTGAAAATTTTTCATTCTGCTGCAAGAGTTCCCACTTTCTCCTCCTGTGGCTCCAGTTCTGAAATTTAACTCCATTTTAATCAGCCTCATGTCCTCAGTTCAAAAATAATTGAATTTTCACCAGTCTCATAACCCTGTTCATAACTTCATTGACCTCTCAGTTGGGAGCTGCTGCTGGATGCTTGGTTGTTTTTGTACTGTTCATTCGAGTCTGTATTGGCCCCTGCTTCTGTTTCTGTTTTTGGTTTTGGCTGTTTTTTTTTTACATATGGCTTGTATGGTATCATTTAAGTTCCCTGATTGCACACAATTTAAATAGGAGGACAACAACTCCAAAATACAGTTTCAATTATAATTTTTAAAGAGAATAAAAGTTGTCATTCGTTTCAGGATTCCCAAACTCTCTCTCATCATCCTCCAATAGCCAATAACAAGACCAGGCCAGTCAAAGTGAACCAAAAGCTGAGTTTTAATTTAAGAACGTATTTACAGCTCTGGTTTAAGGCTACTTTTCCACTTTGGTTGTCAATAACTATCATGCTACTCTTCAGAAACAGAGCACTGTCTAGTTAGCCTTTTGCTGTTGCTGCAACATTGTAGGTGAGATTCATCTCTCCTACTTTTGAGTATATGTAGTGGAGGCATCCCCAGGAGTTCTGGTTGCCCAGATTCATTTTATAGTCAGTGAAGAGAAACAGGCACTTTGGAGACTCATCTGCCTTATTTTCCATATCTTCTTGAGGAAGAGGTGGTTTTCACCGTATCACTGCGTATTTCTCTTTAGATGAATATCGTCGGCTCAGTTGATAACTCAGATATCTGAGTTGGGTCAGCTGAATCTCACCCTTTCTGCCTCTATAAAAAATTCGATTCACGTTCAATGCAAAGTTCAAATGCATTGATTCTGGAGTAAGTGGCATCTTTTCCTGTCTTTGAAGACCATGTAACACACCCCAACTAGTCCTCCCAGTCCTTGTCCATTCTAGCTAAAGTACCTATTCTGTTTTAAGCAGTTGCAACCACTGTCTTGAATTACTACTATCTGAAGGCAGATGCAGAATTATGCCACTACTGTAACGAAATAGCTCTAAAATCTGCTTGAAACTTCAAGGGAAGCTTGTCCAAAAGACCTTAATCTGTTCCAGCCTCTGAAAGACGGCTAGAAGGAAGCTTTTAAGGTGTCCTTCAGGCTTCATGTGGTCCAAGATGAAGACAGTTTTTAAGAAGAGTTTTACTTGCACCCCTTTCCCAAGCTGCAGATATGAATGTGCTCCACAGCTGTGGTAGGTTTCCATGTGAGCATGTCATTCCTTTCTGGGAACCATGTTCCTGGATAGCTAGAGACGTGTGAGAAAGGAATAAAGAGGTTGATACGTAAAGCTTGGCACGGAGATGGCTGAGGAGGATCGCAGGATAGGAGTCAGCTGAGAAGTAAAGTCTGTGAACATAAAAGGAAGCGAGGGGTTATTTACTGAGCTTTGCCGAGAGGAAATAGCACAAATGGGATGAGGCCCAAAAGCAAACGTCAGCCCGGCTTTCGGGAAACTGGATGCATTTTTAGGATGCCCGGAGTGAGGATTAAATAAGCAGTGCGTTATCAGATAAGATGCTGAATCATGTGAGATAGTTATGATAAAACATGGAAGAGAGCCCCAGCCTGGCAGCTGGGAGCCAGGGTCCTCTCCCTGGCTTTTTCATCTCTTTACCAACCTTGGGAAACCTGCTGCTTGCCTTCACTTGTCTCATTAAGCTGTAATCGCTTTGGGAAAAGACTTCTGGGACTTGTTTTAAGTTTACTTTACAATGCCTACCCCAAGGGACCTGTTTTCTGGGTGCTATTTTAATAGCATCAGTAAGTAGTCTTCACCAGGGTCATATTTAGAGGGAGGATTACTCAGTGTAGTGGTTTTTTAGATGCCTAACCTCTCTTGGGCAACTCATGCTGGATTTGAATTTACCGTAAGATATTGTGCTACCTAAATATTTTCTCATGCTGTGTGTTGAAGGAATAAATCTTCTCCCTTTTAACTCAAGATGGCCTTAGAGCGTTCATGGAAGACATGACATGCTGTATCCAAGTCCTCTTCCTCAGTGACTTGAAGACAGAGCTACTTCCCCAAAAGGAGAGTGCCCTTCAGCATGCAAAAGGACCTCATTTCTGTTTCATGGGGCAGGGCAACATCTGGATGCCTTTACCAGACCAGACCCTGAAAAGGAGACAGAGAAACATCTGGTTTACGAGCTCCATTGCATTTTAAGAGTAAGTTGGTTATTGAAAGGCTGATGTCAAGACTTGGGCAGTCCTATTCACATCACCAAAAGACTATCGTAGACCAGTTTGGAGTGCTGTTACTGCGAACACAGACAAATGGGATGTTAAAGATCTTTAGGGTTAGCGAGCAGACAAGTGAAAGGTTTTAGCATTACGCTAGTGCCTGAAGTAACAAATAGATATATAGTCTTTTGGTGGAATTTAGCATTTAAACTTTGAAAGCTTCTTTTTCCAATTTCTTAGGACCTAACAGGGTAACAACCTTGCAGCGTGTTAAAAGAAAATTCCCAGCCAAATGAGGAATTTTAGAAGCAAATCAAAACTGAAATAAGAGCAGGATGTGGTAGTAGCAATAAGTACAACAGTGCTTTTATTTTTTTCTCTCTTACAACAGTAGTCCTCTGCTGGGAACTTTGCCTTCAAAATGCCCGCTGGGAGTTTCCTTGGCAGAGACAGAGCAGGTGAAGTGATTCCAACCTAATGATCTCCAACAGATAAGAGCAGGAACTCATCTGGCCAAGAGATGACTCCTTTCTTTTTTTTTCTTCCAAAGGAGCTTTCAGAGTAGCATTGTTGGGTAACCGCAATTCACATAAAATATTTGCTCTTTGGGAAATGAAGCTAGATAGTCTTGAGTCTGCCAGAAAATCCCAATAATCCCTGGAGAAAACGGAACGTGAAGGGGAAACACCGCAGTTCAAAGCAGAGATAAAAACTCCCCCAACTATGATATTTCTTGTAAACAATATTTGGAGGCTGTAATGTAAACTTTGCGTGCAGCCTCCATGCTCTGGATTTCTCCCCCGCACATGTCGTTCCTGATTTTTTTCAGTCTTTAACTGGCAGAGAGGACAGAAGGTTGCGGTCTCTTTGATGGGCGCATGCGTGTGCGTGTAACCTGCTGGCAGAGCTGCCGTAGCATTGACCACCATACTGTACAGAGATGGACTGGAATTGGATCCTGCTGCACTAGGTGCCGTAGGAAGATGTAAGCAGTGGTGACCTTTCTCTCAAGAAGATTACAAATAATATAACAGACCAATGAGACAAATAAATAAGTGTATTATGGAGTGAAAGGAGACACGATGATCATCAAATATAATCATGTATGTTGTATCATCCACTGAAAGGCCATTCAAGGCTAAATGTGGTTCTTGGTGGTTTGTAAGAAAGAGAGCTGTCCCTTAGACCGAATATGGGAAACCAGAGTCTGAGTCCTGAGCTTGAGTCCTGCTGGAAAGCCATGGGGGGAGTGTTTATTATGCACTGCAAACACTGAAGTGGGGAAACTAATATTATCAACAATTTTCAGCATCAGGCAAAATTATTTTGTTCATCTCCAAATTTCATACCCCAAATTTTGATAGAATTTGCCAGATAGTTTCAGCGGGAAGTTTTAGGGCAGGACATGAAGGTGATGAGGAGGACGTGGTACCACAACAGCCCTGCCCAGGACTGTCCAGTGGTTTAGTCTGGATGTGAGAACAGAGATTCAATGTCTGCTTTGATCAAAGGCATCAGAACCCATCAAGCTCTTCTGACATAGCAACACATCTTTTTTTGCCAGTGCTGTCCCTGGGTGCTCCAGCCTTTCAAGGGGATATCCTCCCTTGCTCTGTAAACTTTATTGTGGCAGATTTATTAATGTTTTTATCTTTTCATGGCAGTTGAAATACATGATACAAAGTACTAACGAAATATTTGAAGGTAAAACAGCACAACACCCTCCCAGTTCCTCTATCCTACTGACTTTAAAATGCACTGATCGACTCATGTTGACCTAGGAATGACTGCTAGGACACAGAAATGTATAGGATATGCAATATTTCCAGGAATAACTGCTAAGATGCAAGCCAAGCATCTTATGTTGGAAATCACATTCATAAATCAGGAAAGGGGAATTGTGAACCCATTCTGATCCTCGCTCCCAGTCCTGGAGGAAGGTCACCACAAACTCAAGGATGAGATGGACCAATGTGTTCTTGTTTCTGAAATTCTTGAATTCTCTAGTGTTTCAAACAGGACAAACATTTTGGCCCAGATCATGAGCTAGCAGCATGTTTTTCCCCAGAAGGAACAAACTGTAAGTTGTAATCTTAGATCTGAACGTTCCTTACTAATCCTTTTTTTTTTTTTTATCAGTGAGAGCACTAATTAAAGTACACATTATTAACAGCATACAGGAAAAAACAGGAAAAAAACATACCTATTTTAACATGTTTAATCAGGGCCATGTTTAAGTTAAAACTGAATGTTTTTCTTACAATACGCTTTGGTGCAAATAGAAACTTGCCCAAAGGAGCCTGTTTTTATACAGATCAGACTGAAAAGTCAAACTGGTCCACTCTACTCTCATAATCTGTGAATTAGACTTGATTTTACTAGTGGGACTGAGAAAGAAGTCATATCTGGACTGCAAGCATCATCAGATCATGAGAAGATATCCGTCCTTTTCTGCAACCCGTTAGAGTAGTCCTCTTGGATACGCAGGCAGAGGTGGCCCAGTCATTTTCAACTATTGCTTGTCACAGCTAGTAAAACATCCATAAAAAGAGAGGCAATGATTCAAAAATCATCTACAGGGTGAAACCCTGTAGAAACTTCAATTCATGGCATTTCCATGCAAGTTCATGGTCTAACAGTGGGTGTTTTCCAAGTATAACTTCCACAGGAACCCACTGTCCTACATGGAAGAGAGGAGGACAAGCTGTGATAGCAAAGACAAGTAGATTTGAGGAAGAGCACTACACAATGGGCTTCCTCTTGGCGTTAAGTACAGTGCCTGTGATTTCAAGGAATTGAAGAGGCAGATGAGTCAGATGGGTCTAGGCTGCAAGGGCCAGTTATGCTCAACACCCCCATTCCTGGCAAACTCGCAGAGAAGCTTCTGGAGGTTCCTGTTGACCTCTTGGGGTTGAACACTGGTATAAATGACAGTAAAATTTGACCTGCATGTTTCTTAGATGTCTCTCCTTGTAATGAAGATAATCAGGAATTAAAGCCAAGAATAATTAAATATTCTGAGTCAAGTTCTACAACCCTCTGCTTTCCAAATGCAAAAACACTGCCTCCACTTTGGCTCACAGAAGCATTTCACATACTAGACCCTCAGGGCCACCATTCAAGCTGCCTGCAATATTTTTTTTTTTTTTCAGCTGGGAACTGCCTTTAAGTTTTTATCAGAACTCAGCTATCTGCCTGCTTTATTTATATACATACACATGTGTACCAGATCCCCGGTGAACTAATTTACAGCCACTGAAGCATGTGAAGAGCAACATGCCACGATTTGCACTTGGAACTGATATTTTTTAACAAAGTTCGTCCTTTTTTTTGAAAGTTGTGACGCTGTTCTCAAATAAAATTGGTTTTGGGTGTTTTGGATGCTGGTAATATGGATTCTGTTCTGCTTTGTTGCTGGGTCAGACCCCAGACTCAGAGCGTGAAAGTCTTTGTTTTGGGACATTCTCACGTGATTGTCTACTTGGAGGGGCTGACGTCAGTTGTCTCTTCAATGAACAAATCAGTGGGTTGGTTTGGAGGTCAAAGCTATGCGTGTGCGTAGAGGGCTTTGTGGTAAGCCAACTCCTATGAAAATCTCTAGTGGTTTGGGATCAAAGAAAATGGTGTTGTTTGTAATAACTTGGAGAAAGATCTGTGGACAACATTTGCTGGAAATGAGCTTGTGAGGAGTGTGAGGCTCCTGTATTTGACACGCTCCTTACTTTTGCTTGCTTCTAATCAATGCTGCAAGTGCTAATGGCTTGCTTTGTGCCAGCTGAACTTGATATACTTGTTAAAGAAGGCTGCGGGATGATAGAGCCATGTGTCTGGAATAGCTGTCAGGTCCCATAGCAGAAGGTGAGTTCCCTGTTCTGCTTTGGGTGGAGCTAACAGCTGCTAGTGTGGTCGATGGCTAAAAGAGCAGTGAGGTGAATCAGGGACCTCAGTAATCACCGAAGTGCTTCAGGGACCTGGTGAAGGCCTGGCTTCTGCTACCAAGTGGCCAAGAGCCCAGAGGAGGAGGTTATGCACTAAAAAGACTGTCTCCTCCCACTACTGATCGTAGAATCATAGAATCATTAGGGTTGGAAAGAACCTCTAAGATCATCAAGTCCAACCGTCAACCCAATACCATCATGCCCACTAAACCATGTCCTGAAGTGCTACATCTACATGTTTTTTGAATGCTTCCAAGCATGGTGTCTCCACCACTTCCCTGGGCAACCTTTTCCAATGTTTGACCACTCTTTCAGCAAAGAAATTTTTCCTAATATCTAATCTAAACCTTCCCTGGTGCAACTTGAGGCCATTTCCTCTCTTCCTATCAATGGGATGCTAAAGTTGTGTCCCCAACGGGTCAGTGTGGATCAAGTTTGTCGGTGTGGCTGGGGGGTCTGTGGCCCGAGGACTTTGCTAGGGAGCCTGCAGTAGCATCTCATGACACCTCTGTCCCTGGGAACACACAACCTTGGTGAATAGCCAGAAGACGAGTCTGGTTTAGGCAACCTCAGGCCCATGCTCAGCTTCAGATCAGCTCATGAACTTCTGCCTAGTTGAGGAGAGATACAGAATCAGCAGGGAATGTAGGGACAGCCCTGTATTTTCTCCAACATCCCTGCACAGCCAACAAAAGAGCTGAACTAAGTGCCTTCTCCATGGGCAAGAAAACCCACAGGACTAAGGACAATCGTTGTGCAAATAAGGGACTGTGAACAAACCATTGGACTTTTGCCCAGAGGATGAAACATCAGGTTTCAATTGGTGATCTTTCCAAGACAGAAATAAGGTACTCTTGATGCAAACTTGATGTGAAAAGGTAATGATACCAAACAGCACTTATGTTCCGCATAAGACAAAGTTAAACAAAGAACCTCTGTCTGCATTTGAAGAATAGCATCAGTTTCCAGAAATAAAATTCAGAGATGAGTAAGCTTAATGGAACTAAGCCTTCCATGTCCTGCTACTTCTGTACTCATTCTGTATTCATTTCTTTAGTGAACACCACGTCTTGGAGAGAGATGGTTTTGACCACATGCAGTTTGATACTCCTGTCAAAGTCTTGGTGTCTCTAAAAGTCATAATCAGTTATTTACAGAGATTACAAACACTGGGAATAAGACAAAGGATAAGAGGAAAAATTTATAACATAATAAAACTTAAAATCACATACACAGGATCAAATCTGAAAGCCACACTTAAAAGATGAGGAAGATTATGGAAAGTAGCAATGCTGGAAGAGACTTGGAAGATTGCTGCTCAGATGAGCTTAATCATCTGGTGGCATCACGAAGTGCATGAGGGAACTGTGAGCTTTGTTGTGTTTCTGTTCAACAATGGCTGTCTCCAGAATGAGGTACTCATTTTTGGTGTCCATGTTTAAAATAAAAACAACACAGAAAACAACAAAGCTTGGAAAGATTCAGAAGAGAACCAAAGATAATTAAGATGTTGAACAATTTTCCTTGTAGCAAAAGTCACAAGGTGCTCAGACTGTGTAGCTGTCACAGAGAGAGGAAAAAATGTGTCTTGATCAGATTCTTATAGTACTTACTCTGGAAGCTGATTTAGGAGAATTTCCAGTCTTCGAGACGAAAGTAGAATGAGACCTAAAGGCTGGATGGAGGTTGAGCCTAGATAAACTGAGATTTAATACACAGGCATGTAACAAGTCATTGGAACAGCTTGGAACAGGGAATGTGGTTGAATTTCCATTGCTAGCAATTCTCCAAATCACCACAGTACAGTTTTCTCCATTTCAAGCATGCATTAACTGCCAGAAACCTAATGGCCTCTTACGCAAGAAGTCAGACAAGACCATCACCATGGTCTCCTCTGATCTTACTGCTTATGACTAATGTATCATGTGTTTGTTCTCTCATTGTCTCTGGGGGAGGAGGAGATGCAGTGGGCTGGTTTATTTTGCAAGGATGATTGGGATTTTTTAGTGTACTGTACTTATTTTAGAGGAGGGAGGTCAAAAATGTGTGTTGTAGTTGGAACAGAGAGTCACAATATTTGTGGGGGTTCTTTGTTCCTGTGGGAGCTTGTCCCCTCCTGGCCCCTGAGAACGCTCTGTATTTTGTCCCTCTTCTATCAGAAAGTGTTGCAGTGCCACAGGATTGAGATGTTCCCAGTCCTGGAGCTGTGGATGATCTTTTGCCAACGCCACTGAACCCTTAAGGAACAGGGTTATGGCACTGAGCTGTAGGAAACTACTGTGTGCAGGACAAGCAGTGTGTCCTTCCACGTCTGATGCAGCTTGCTGTGGTGCTTTGGGCCCCATGGAAGGATAATCTGTTGCTGATTCAGAGGACCTGTCTTGCTCCTCTGCTTATCCACATCCTTTCTTCCATAGCAAATGAGGGACGTACATCCCAGCGATGCTTGCCGAGGGGATAGCATTGGCCTTCTGCACCATGTCAAAGGTTCAAAGATGAGTGTCAGGGCTTCTGAGTCACTTTTCAAATATTAAGATAGCTAATAACATCACTTGCCACCAGCCAAAGATAACTATCTCACTCTCATGTATCCAAGATGTGACTAATCAAAATGATTTTTAAAGGAAAAAGTGTTTATCCAGGACAACAGCTTTTATTCTGAATAAAAAAATGTCATTGCTTTACAGTGTTTAGTTGAGAACACACGATCAGCCTAGCTGTAGTTTCTTCTGCAACATAGTTAATCTATATTTAAGAAACACTAAAAAAGGGGTGGGAGGAGGAAGATTTGTAAATATACAGCCAATCTTTGCTATAGTATTGAGCAAAACATCGTCACTCTAGATGTCAGCACAACAGACCACTGAACCAAGGAGAGAGTTGTTTGATATTTTATATGTAGAGAGAAGAGGAACTACGGACCAGAGGCACAAAAGGAGTCAAGTGCCTCATTCCTCTGAATCATAGAATGGTTTGGGTTGGAAGGGACCTTAAAGATCCCTTGAAGTAATAGGGACTTGGGTTTCAAAGAACCTTTTTAGATCTGACCACAACTGACTGGTCATAGATGAAGGAATATAACTCCTGTTTGTTTGTCCCAGTCTGAAATTCATTAACAGCTGGACTATTTCGGTTAACAGGACCTCATCTTTCTGTTCTGGAGGCTTTGTAATTTATCCAAACCGGAGCACAAGAACTAACAAGCTTGAATTTGAAGTGAGTTTGGATTCTTATTTTAGATCTGAGCTTCTTATTTTGGTGACCAACAGTAAAAATTAATTTGTCAGTGAGCATCATTGTCAGCATTTGCAATTCAAGACATAGGGTTTAATCTGCAGCCTCTTGCTGAACAATCCAGCCCTCAAGGCCGTGATGAAAAGGTAGAAGTTAATCACCAGATTGAGTACTGGTTCACTATTTCTGTAGCAAAACCATCATTTGCCTCTAGGCACTATTCACACATTCAGTAAGACTTTCTCTGAAAATCTTGAACCCTGTGTTAGTAAGACATATAGAGGCTGACAACATAAACAGGATAAAATTAATTGTTCAATAAGAGGAGCAGAAATCAGGATTGGAACCAAAATCTTTTGAGCTTTATCGTTGTGAAACTGCTCAAGGAAAAGGAAATCTTGTTCCTTTCAATTCAACAGCAAAGTACCAACCTCGTCCTGGAGGTTACACATTTTGATGAACTCATCCTTGACAAGTACTTTTACCCCCCCCACCGGAACCCTTCAGCTCTCAAAGTAAAGGTTTTACCAAGAATGAATAATGAGAAAGTGCAGTTTCCCACTTCTATTAGGAAATTTGTCAAGATGTTGGTTTGGGGCTGAACCCTGTGAGATCTCCAATATGTCCCAATCCTACTGCTGCCAACAGGAGTTGGGGTGCTGAGGTCTATTTGATGGGGTTTTGAGGGTGCTCAGCCAGTCAGGCTGCTTTTTGCAGCTTTGAGGAAGGATGTCAGATTAGAGAATTGATCCTGACAAGCTTGAATGTAAGTTTAAACCAAGAGACCAGATCCCAGCTCAGAGCATCACATCCTCTTGTTTGGTTAGATGTGATGCTTAGAGCATCGCATCCTCTGGTATCGTTCAGACCAAGGAAAGTCCTTCTCAAGTCTCGTGACAAGCACTTTGGAGCAATATTTCTTTTTAAATCCCCTGTCTTTTGCAGTGCTCTTTTGCAGATTTTTTACGAAATTGATCCTGACACGGACCGGTGTGTGCTCCCCGATGGTGCCAAGAATGTTAAGTGTATTTCATTTCCTTTCTCCCAGCGCACTCCTGTGTTCCTGACGAACGATCTGTTGTAATTCACATGACTCAGGTTTATTCAGCACACTGTCAGACCTGGAGTGCTGTCAGACGTGTTTATTGGTTTTATGTCCTTCCAAGCCTTTTATAGGAAATCACAGAGAGCCGCTATTTTACCACGTACACCTCTCGTTTCAACAAACCGCTGAGTAACGCAGTCCTCCTTCCTCTGCGTGATAGCTTGTCACACAAAAATTTACATGGCTTACTCCGATTTCTGAAGATAACTGGTTTTATCCACCCAGATGAAGTAGACTCAGACAAGCTGACACATTTTTGTAATAAGTCCTACACCCAGATTTGATAGTTTGCATGCCGTTTCTCAATTTTGGGACTGCACAGAAGCAATGAAAAAGTGATTAATACAGAAAAAGTTCTCAAAATGTCTCTTAGATTTTCCTGCTAGTCAAGAATCCCTGCATTTGTGGTAAATGCTTTTGAGCAATGTCAGTAATTACTTTGGCTGTGTGAATCTTTTGAGTGTTTCTCCTTCTCGAAAGAGATAGTGTTGAGATAAAGATTTATTTTTCAAGGGGGTTACAGGACTTTTCCTCAAACTTACAGCAAGATTTGTGCATCTCCTTGACCTAAAATGGAAACACACTCCTAGTCCCCTGCAAGACCTCTCCTGTCACTTGCACGAATGACCTTTGAAAAGTGGGTTTGCAGAAGGGTGTCTCAGAGGTTTGGCAGCACACCTCTGTTGACCTTCATGAAAACGCGTTGCTCTGCTGAGATGATGTCACTGTGCATGTTCCTGCTCCTGGTCTACCTCAGCTACGCAGCAAAACGCTTATGTTTAAATCTCTTCCTCGCCACTCGTGTCAAAGCGGAGTTGTGCTCTTGCACATGAAGAACGTGCACAAGCCAAGTACCAGAGCCGGGCTGACAAGCTGTAACTTCTTAACCACCCACATGATTATATATAACTCCTTGCCTAAGGGCTTCTTTTACTTTTCGACCCCCCGTGCTGATAGTATTTATACTCGTATTTGACTTTATGTACACAAGTGTCTGATGTCAATTAGCCCACTCTGACAAATGAGGCGTAAAACACATGTAAATGTTTGCAAGAAGGAAGCTTTGATCCTGTTTATGTCTTTCCTAGCTCTAAAGGAAAATAATCTGTGATCTGCAAATCCAGTCTCTATGAAAAACACGTCTTGTCTCATCATTTTACTGTTGGCCAACAATATTGCTGTTGCTGTGGGACACGAGCAAGGAGGACACCGTCTGAGGGCTTGACCCAGCTTGTCCTAAGTACAGTTCCAGCTACAGCCTTTACATCTGCATCAAAAATGTCCAGAGTGAGAGAGAAGTGTCCAGATTTCAGACACTGGGGGAAACTTTTGCCATACTCAAATGAAAACCCTTGCCCTTACTGATGCCAGAATTTTACTGCTGGCACTTGGCTTTGAACTTGTTAGAAAAATATATGTCAAGTTGCCAACTTCTAGTATAAAGTTAACAGGGCATCAGACTTGGAAATTAGGTGGAATAGGGGTTATATGTCTGTTGAACTACGTTGAAGTGTAGGGTGCTGTTCCCAGAAGTGGCTGGGTTTGTAACCCAAGAAGTACCGTCCACCTGAAACTCTGCAAACGGTCACTTGTTTTCTGACAAGACTGATCTATCCCATCCCTGCTCCTGTTGGAGAGGCTCATTAAGTGTTCACTGTGGAGGGCGGAGAGAGAAGAGGATCTCTGTATTAATCACTAATTTGCCATTTCGATGAATGAGTAGTCAGGCATTTAACTCCTTTTTCCATACATACAGGAAGAAACCTTTGCCTTCTCCAAAGACTAATTCTATGAATTGCTTTGACTATTATGTGCTGCAGTCATTTATCCATTTATCCATTCAACTTCATTGTAACAATATGGCAGAAGATCACCTTAATTTAATTTTTAAATTCATGCTAGCTTGATATGCAAATACGTTTGCTTTCATCCCACTAGTTGATTAACTCCTGCTCATTCAAAGCCAGACCGTAACTATTCCCACTGTTATAAATTTTCATTTCAATGGGGGACGTACCTGGAATTTGGCTCCTGCTGCAGTTTGAAGGAGCCCACTGTGATTTATAGCCACGTAAGATTCTGCAGAATGTGCAGTTTTCAGTTTTATATTATCACCCTGTCCTCAAACCTTCCGCTTACTCAGTGCTCATCATCTTCTTGCTGAAACATCTGGTCCTTAGACAATCAGAAAGTGTACTGAGTTATAAACTGTGAGGACGCTCTTCAACCTCGCACATTATCACTCAACAGCAGATATCAGAGACGCTTTGCTTCTAATAAACATCATATGCATTGCAATAGCTTTGGAGATCTTTCTACTTTGCTAGTAAGTAAGAGATAGCCAGCTGCACTATCGAAACTGCAAATATTTGAGACTAAATTGCACAAGATGTGTTTTCTATCGGAGCCATATTGGTGGGATTTGCCAGATTAGATGTAGTTGTACGTAATGTAGATGTTTGTGTCTGAGCTCCCTTTTTTGTCAGTGGAGAGAAAGTGGCACTTTTAGAGACTGATTATATGTGCTGATTTCTGGCTGGGATAATTAATTTTCTTCATAGTAGCCAGTATGGGGCTATATTTTGGATTTGTGCTGGAAACAGTGTCGATAACACAGGGATGTTTTCACTATTGCTGAGCAGTGCTCACAGATCCAAGGCCTTTTCTGCTTCTCATCCCACCCCTCCAGTGAATAGGCTGGGGGGGGGCACAAAAAGTTGGGAGGGGACACAGCTGGGACAGCTGACCCCAACTGACCAAAGGGATATTTCATACCATATGATGCCATGCTTAGCAGTAGAACTAGGGAGAAGGTTGACCAAGGGGTTGCTGCTCCAGGACTGGCTGGGCATCGGTCAATTGGTGGTGGGAAATTGTTTTCATTTGCATCCCTTGTCTTTCTTGGGTTTTATTTCTCTCTCCTGTTCTTTTCCTTTTCGTTACAATATTTGTTATTGTTATCTTATTTTGTTTCAACTATTAAACTGTTCTTATCTCAAGCCACGAGTTTTCTTGCTTTTACCCTTCCAAATATTTTCCCCTCGTTCTGCTGGTGGGGAGTGAGCAAGCAGCTGTGTGGTGCTTAGTTGCTGGCTCAGGTTAAACTACAACATTGTAGAAGAGCCTAATCCAGCAACTGATCTTGATTCCATACAATCTTACAGAGATACAGGTTGGAAAGGTCCTGAAGAAGTCACCTGTATCCCCATTCAGTCTCCTAGGGTGGACCAAGCACTTCTGGATCTTCCTTAGCAGGTGTTTGTCTGAGCTGTTTCTAATGAAAGGGAAAGACCAGGTTCTGTGTTGACTTCAGTAGAAAAGAAATGCACAGATGGCTTAATCCTGCACTAATTGATGAAACGTTAATTGTTGGATCTGACACTTTTTCTTTTAGCTTCTTAAAAGTTATATACCTACTTTAAGTTACTCTTTTATTATTGGCTGTGGAGAGACAACAGAGTCTCTGAAGAGCATCCTTCCTGCCCGAAAATATGTAAAATCACTTCTTGGTGATGTGACTACTCCAAGTAGTGCCTCTGTTTATTGGCTACAGACGAGCACCTCAATTTATCTGCCCAGCCCTAAGTGTGATGGAGTGAGATGGGATGAATCTGACCATCGTCACAGCCCAGATCTGAAACCAGATTTGCATGAGATGACCTTGAAGGTGCTCAGATTCCAGACCAAACTGGTGTAAGGTGGAGGAAAAAAAAAAAAAAAGCAAAGGTAGCCTCTACCAAAATGAAGACATTAATAGGCCTTTAAAACATGTTTCAGAAAAATGTGAGCCTGCATAGCTTAGGTGGAGGAGACTACCTACATATAACAAAATTATCTGCCAGTGGCAATCTGACCTTCTTAAATGCGAAATTTGATTCAAAGGTGACATGAAAATTATTGCAAAGCTGAAATCAAATGGGAAGAGCTAAATGACCGGAAGACCATTAGTCTTCTCTGCCACCTGCTGTTATTATTCTCCCATCAGGGCCTGATGGATAAAGTACATCTTAAAAATTCAGCACTCCACTCTGATGGCAATAAGAAGAGTGTTTCTGTCACTTGCAGTTGACACTGGGATATTTTCTAGATGCTCAAGATTGTAAGTGCTGCTACTGTCATATCACAAACTTTAATGGGCATTTAAAGGGACTACTTGGGGAGTTGAATTCTCTACATTCGAAAAGCATTTCTGAGTTCTAGTAAAAAAATGAAATTGGGGGAAAAAAACCTAATGAAAACCAATTTTCTACATAGACGAGGGTGGTGAGGTACTGGAACAGGTTGCCCAGAGAAGCTGTGGCTGCCCCATCACTGGAAGGAGAGTTGGAACTAGATGATCTCTTCCAACCCAAACCATTCTATGATTCTATGAAATGAAATAGTGACAGCCACTTCCTAGAAATTGTTGTACTTCTTTTCTCAGTCCCAGTGCTGTAAACAGGCCGTTCTGATGCTTTCAGAGCTCATAGGTCAAACCACACCTCTTTTTAACAGGATAGAGGTGCACATACAGTCCAAAACCTCAAAGTTATGTCACTAACTTTGCAAAGTGTGTGAGAAAGTAAGAAAGCAAATATTGTGGAAAGGAATAAAAGGACAACCATTATGTAAATAAGGGAATTACTTAAGTGTCTAAGACAGGATTTCAGATGACTGTTTGTTAATCATTATATTGTCATGCAATTTCTATATATCATTAACAGTTTCCCTTTGTAATCTGTGTATTTTTTTAATGTAAGATTCCTTTGATGTTATTCCATTTTATTACGCTTGGTGATGTTTTTAATTACCAGTGTCAGTGCATCATTACTTTTGCTCTTATTGCACTCATTAATGATATATGATGTTTTTTAACTTTTTGATGTTTTTCCAGTTCAACACATCATGAAACAGGCAACACTTTGCTATAATGGGAAATATAATTTTGAGAATCAAGCTAATTTCCCCAATAACTTTCTTCTGATATTTTTCCATTTTCTGTTGAATCCTGAACACATGTTTGTAATCTCTCTTGGTGTCAGAATGCTGTCTACGTGTTCTGGAAACTCTGAGACCTAAATTGCACATTTTCCAACAGCAATGATGCATTGATTTATACTGGATCTTTTTAAGACTGACTCTTACTGCTTTTGATGTGCTCAACCAGTTGTACTTAAGCTCTACCTGGACTTACGTGTGTCCCTAGATCTCCTTCCAATCTCAATTAAAGCTATAGAAGTAAACAAAACATTTCAACTGTACAATGACATGTCTTGAGACTGGAATCCCAAAACTAGAAAGTAATAAATCTGAAGTCATCCAGCAAAATATCGAAGACGCATCTGCTAGGAGTCAAAACTGGGAACTAAAACTTCCAAACACAGAAAATAGACCAAATACGGGAAAGAGATTATAAGCAACAATGAGTAGGTTTATTACACTGTTTATAACAAAATAAATGTCAAATACAACGTTTTGGATAACTCCTTTAAGAAAGAAGCACAAACCAAGTTTAGAAGCGCAGATCCACTCTCAGTTCAGTCTTTGAAATACAGATCAAAGTTGTTTGTGCCACGGAGGCGTCAGTCAGCTCTGCTCTGTTTCTGTTTCTTGAAGGCATCTGCTTTGTATTTCATGGGGACTACTGCAAAATTGCTTTCAGCTATAAATTTGCAGTGATTTTTTTTTTTTTTTTCAGAAAATGAAAGACGTAAGTGGCAGCGTACTAGCAAACGAACAGTTCCTGGGCTCTGCTAAGGCTGTGTGTGCTACTCTGAAGGGTGACTGCTTCTGGAATAGAGCCGGTAGAGCTCTGATTGGTGAAGATTAAACCCATCATACATATTGCTGGTTCAGTTACAAAAAAACCCTAACCCTAAACGAATAAGTTGGCTGAACATGAAACAAAATTTTCAAGTTGTTTTCTGTTGAGGTGGTTAAATAAAACTGTTGGGTTGAGCTATACAATTTCATGTATTTGGACCAAAAATTGGTGGAAACCAAGGCTAGGTTTATGTGCCATTTATGAAATGGAAGATCAGGAGCAGCTCAATATCAATCCCAGGGAAAAAAAATGTCCTTGGAATAGAGGTCAAGGATTCAAATCCTTTAAAGTCTCTTCTAATGAAGGGAGCCCCACTCCATAGTTTTGAGGATGTCCTTAGCAGTAAGTGTCATTCACTGTGCTAAGCTGGATGGAGGACCCAGGCAGCATCATAACCTCTTCCCCATTGGGTAATCATGGTTAAGAGGTTCATAGATTAGGTGGTTCTGGAATGAGTCTACACCATCAAATTTTTGCTTTAATTTTTAAAAATATTATTTGGGACGGAGAAGCCTGTTTCTCCTTCAGAGACCTCTCCTTCAGGAGCCTTTTTCTCCTTTCCAGAGTGCTTGGTAACAGCAGCCTAGGTCATGAGTGGGACGTGGGAGATGGGCATTGAGATGTTACGTCTGCCTTCCTGTGCCCTCTCTTGGCGTGGGATTTGGACTCCTGGACCAAGCTGTTGCATGGCATCATCTCCATCAGTGGTATCAGAGGAGCTGTCAGATGCACCATCTTCAGTCATCAGTGATATCAGCAGCTTCACACTGACTTTCTAGGGCTATTCATGCAAATTTTCATGTTGAAATTTTGCAGGACATACTCGTGTGCAGCAATAATTTTAGGTCAGCCTGATGGGCTTTTTTAGAAAAATGGATGAAGATCTCCTCAGCCTTCTTAGAATCACAGAATCATAGAATGGTTAGGGCTGGAAGGGACCGTCAAAGGTCATCTAGTCCAACCCCCCTGCAAGGAACAGGGATATCTCCAACTAGATCAGGTTGCTCAGGGCCTCGTCCAACCTGGCCTTGAACGTCTCCAGGGATGGAGCATCCACCACCTTTCTGGGCAACCTGTTCCAGTGTTCTACAACTCTCATGGTAAAAAATTTTTTCCTAATATCCAACCTGAACCTACCTCCCTCTATTTTAAAACCATTACCCCTTGTCCACATGTCTGTGCAGTGAGGCCTCCCAAGTCAGCAAAGGTGTGTGATCAAAGCTCTGCTCTGCTTCCTCTTGTCCTGACTGGGTGGCATAATGCACAGTGACCCCTTGATTTTGTTGAATGAGATAAGATGGAACTACGTATATGGTTCTGGGATGATGTTGGCCTGTTGGGCTGAGCAAAGTCAATAGGCTTGATGACTGGGGCTGTTATTTCTCCTTATTTCCATGACAACCTCTCACAAACTGATATTTTACTCATATGTAAGGTGCTCAACGAAGGCCATATGCAACTCAAATGTGTCTGAAGGTCTTGTTCAAAAACCTTCTGTACAATAACCACAGTTGTCCCACTGAAAGCTACCTTCTGCAGCTGGAATTCAGGCTGACAATCTCTTGAAACTGGATTTTTCTGTCTCAGGTGGAATGGGGTAAAAATATCTATCTGTATTCCATGGACCCCATAACAGCTTGTCGTATATTTTCATGCCGTGACAGCGTGAGTGGCTTAAGAGATCTTAAGTAAATGCTGTGTATGTACAGCACTGCTTTTTTCCCTTCTGCATGAACAGTATCCTATTGTCTGGTTCTAATTTGCAGTTCCTCTTGTGCTCCTTTAACTTCCTTAACGGGTTCTCAGATTTCCCGTCTGACTTGGCAGTGGTGCCCTGGCTGGATTCTTGCCGCCCTCTGTTTGGATACACAACCAAAACCCCAAGTGGCTCTTTTTTGGTTATGCCATCAATTAACCTTACTGTGAAGAGCAACCTCTCCAACATGCAGAATCTTTTGTACTTGGGATGTTCAGTAACTGTTATTTCTATGTATTGGTTAGTCTTTAGGGTATTTATTTCTCTGATGTTAGTTCTAGATTGTTGTTTATTTCTACTGGGCTGGCTAAAGCTGCCCGTTTTCAGAAATTGGAGCTCTGCAAACAGCACAAGCAATGCAAACAACACAGGGATACGAGCAAGTGACTGTGAGTCACAGCTTTTACATTCGATTTCCACCTACACGTCTACACTCAATTAACTCCTCCAAGGCTCAGTTTCAATACTTCACAAGTGTCCAGTAATTACATAGGAGTGTTGGGCAACCTTAAATGAAAGAGGTTTAGATATTCAAACACTGATAAATAATTTAAATGCTGTAAATCAATGAATAATAATGATTAATTGACTGTGATTTCTGTTATTTCCTAGTGATGACAGCTACTTGCTCTCCTCCAGAGAGGAGGTCCTTCAGACCTCTGCCGTCTCCATGATAAAATCCATGTGAACTGTGATTCACGCCCGAATTTATGGGAAAGCTGAAGAACAGAGATCCCACTAACTCTGCAGCAAGCCGGAGCCACCTGAACAGGGAGCGAGGATGCAGCCAAAGAGAAGCTATGCTGGAAGCAAGGCTGTTTGTTTTGCCTTGCAATCACAGTTGATAAACAGGTACAGAGAAAACAGTGACAACAGAAAAAAACGGTGGAAACCACCTGTCCAACACCCTATGTCCACACGCATCCCACGCTGGTCATATTGTCCCTGTGCTGCCTGGCACTTTGCAAGTAGAGACTGAAGACCCAGAAGTACCCCAGGGGAAGAATGTATGCTACCTTGCATGACCTCTGCCCGCACCTCAGCTGATTTCTCATGCCCCTTTGGGTATCTTCCAAGCCTCACCCACAGGGACAATCCTCCCACTGTGAGAAAAATGTAATATTTGGCTCGTTAAATTGACTATCACTACTGCAGCTGATAATCAGAGAGCTGCTTATCTGTTAAACAACCCCAGCCAGGAGCGGGCAGCCAAAGAGTCTGCATGAGTAACATTGCTGAATCAGCCAAAAAACCCTCCTCTGGGCTGCTGAACAGCCTCTCTGCACCCCTCCCAGCCTATCTCCCCTCTCCAGGACACAATGAGCAAAGGGCTGTGGTCTGCTTCCAGGGAGGACTTGAGCCTCAGCCCTGTCCCATCTACCTCTCTGCTTTGCTGGAGTGTAACCATAATATTGCAGAGGCAATGACAAGCCCAGTGAGGTCTGGGTTCCTCACTGGGAAGGAATGGACCGCACCCAATGCAGTCTTTAGGCGGGACATCCACAGATTTATGTGAATTGACTGCAAAACTGGCTCCATCCTTATTTGCTCTTTTATCCACAGACATCAAAACTAATTTTTCACAGGATCATCGCTATCCAGCAAAAGCCACAACTTTCTCCAGGACCCTATAGGGAAATGGGGCTGCTTGTGTTGACTCATCATGCATGCTATATAGCAAAGACTCATCCCTCACATCCCAGCTGCCCAGCGGACCAGCTCGTGAACAAAACACTGGCCAAAGCCAAAGATTAATACAGATACACAGACCAAGACACACTCCTCTTCAGCTTGCTGTAGCTTCCTCGTGAGCAGAAGGCATGGCCAAAACATGATTTAACCCACTGCGGCTGAATAGGTGCCTTTCCCTCTCCATGCACAGTGCAGAGACAGTAGCCTGGGCTTAGCTATCTTGGGTTTGTGATGTAGATTAGATTTAGGGAAGAAATTCCTCACTATGAGAGTGGTGAAACACTGGAACAAGTTGCCCGGAGAAGTTGTGGCTGCCCCGTCCCTGGAAGTGTTCAAGGCCAGGTTGGATGAGGCTTTGAACAATCTGGTCTAGTGGAAGGTGTCCCTGCCCATCACGGTGGTATAGGAACTAGATGATCTTTAAGGTCCCTTCCAATCCAAACCATTCTGTGATTCTATGATTCTATCATCTTAGCTACAATCTTTGAACTGTTCCCCAGGTCAGACATGGTGAGCCATGCTAGCACATTGTGCTGTCTTTTCTGGGCTTTCTTCGTGTTGGATTAAAACAGCACTAAATGTCTGAGTGAGTTTTCTGGCTACTGAGTAATCACTGTCAGCCAAAGTGGACCAAGGGATTGGCTGGTTCCAGTTTTATTAGGCTTTTTCCTAATATAATAGTGGGGAGCACTGTAGGACAGCTACGTCATCTTCTGGCTCTGCAGACTTTGACTTCACTTTGGGCTTGTCAACATAGAGAGACACTGGTAGGGCATGAGACAATCCTGTCTGGGATCTGTGTGCCCATGTAAGCTCCTGGGTGGAAGCTGTGAGCTCAGGCACATGAAGCCATGCAGCATGTAGCCAGAGTTGGCCTGTGGCCAACCAGCTTGGCGCTCGCATGGAGCAAGTACACATCTCTCTGCACCCGTCCCCGTTTGTGGAGACGTACCCCTGGGGAGGTCAAAGAGAAGGATGGAGCTGCTGGGGGAGGGTTGTCCAATGCCTTTCCCCAGAAGCATTTACCCTGGCACAGGGCTTGTCTGCAGCAACCCTCCTCAGGGGGTTGTTTTCTCGATGGAGGAATGTACTCGCAGACTGTTATAGTGTTGAGTTACAAAGACGTGATTTGTGACACATGTTACTGCATGAAAGGAAAACGGTAGCATGGAGTAGCCTGAGCCTGGGGAAAGCATGATTTATTCCCTACTGCTGTATCCAAGACCATCCCAGAGAGGCAGCAAGTCTGCTGCCAGGCCCCCCCGGGTTGTTTTCACTGCTCCTTCCCTCTCTCCTTCCCTCTATTGCATTGAGGAGCTGCTCAGCTGTTATCTGAGTATTGCTAAACCAGAGGAAGATGCTCTCTCTCATAACATCTTAGGGGTCCAGTTCCCTTTTGGGAGCCACACATGGGTTTTGTCAACAGAAGAGAGGGAGGAGGGAAGCCATTTGGCCAGTAGAACAATACAGAGAAGCCCTGTTCAGCCCAGCTTTGGCTGAGGAGTAGACTGGTCTAGTTGCTAAACTGGAAGCCTCAAGTTTAGCTCCTACCCCAAGGGATCTGGAGACACAGGGAATGGCCGTTGTATGGAAATTAAGCAAAGGTGTGGATGCCTTGGGGTTAGTGCAGACCCCCTGGCATGTGCACATTTACACCCTTGGCCAATTCAAATTCATTTTGTTGCAAAGAGGCAGCATGAGCTACTGACACAAACCGCATTACAAGAGCTATGTGCAAGCAGTTACTTACTGGATAAGGATCCATTCCTGGAAGTGTTCAAGGTCAGGTGGGATGAGCCTTTGAGCAGTCTCATCTAGTGGAAGGTGTCCCTGCCCATGGCAGGGGGGTTGGAACTAGATGGTCTTTAAGGTCCCTTCCAACCCAAACCATTCTATGATTCTGTGATACTCCAAACTTGCATAGTATCTCTGTGTGCTTGGAGGGTCTTATGCAGATCCTCCCCATCTATGGAAGGAGTCAGACTGTTCTTCTCTCCACCTATTTTCAATTGCATTGGACTGAAAGCTCTTCAGACATTTTTTGACACACACCCAGCACAGGACAGTCCTGATCTTTGTAGGACTCTTAGTGTGACTGTAATGTGGACAAGTGCTCACTTGAGGAATGCATAAAAATTACTCTTCATTCTCGACCTAGATCCAAAGAGTGCATTGATTTTTAAGTGAATTTTATTTAGGTTCAGATAAAAAAAAAACAGAACTTAAAAAGAACTTTCCAGTTTTATAAGGTATCAGCTGCTGTTTTGAAGTCTTCCGTGTGTGTTATGGATAACACACTCCACAAGCTGACGGATGGAACAAATACTTTTATCCATGTTTGGTGATCCAGACCCTCATGCAGTGGAAATCAACAGATACAGGAAAACAAAAAAAATATTTCTCCTATGAAAATCTGACCTTCTACCTTTTCAGTTGGACTATGGGGGTATTTTTTGCCTATACTATGAACAGTCAAGACTAGACACCATTTCCCCTTGGTCTGCATCCTGTTTTTGAGAACAATAGCTGCATTTTTGACACAGTGCCAGCCCATAATTCATACTTGTCTGCATCCTTTAGAGCATAGTCTTGGCTGATATTATAACATTTTTGTGCACTGAAACGACTGTTCCAATTAGAGCAGATTTTTTTTTCTAATCGATAATATTATTTCTAAGAAGCTAAATCTTTTAGGAATAATAAACAAAGAAAAGAGGCCTCATCCTCAACGAAATATGGGTGCACATATTCCCTTGACCTAATCTGCAGTCTACTCAAATATAATGTAGTTCAAAAGTTCAGCTTGGGCTCAGGCTTCATTGGGTTTATGTCCTGTTTGGTATAGACAGCTCGAAACAGATGAGAGGAATCCAGCTAAGAACAGAGGGAGAGGAAGGCAGTGGCCAGGATGGAGTAAACGGAACAGCTGGGGATGAAAAAGCTGGAAATGCATTAAAAGAATGATTACTGTGTGCAAAGCCTCACTTTTGAAGGTATCACCAGCTTTCACCCAGGTTGTCTTCTGAGCCCAGTCCAAACACTTGGTGGATGCATCAAACCTGCTGAACATCACCTAATGTCATTGCCAGTCCCAGGTGTTTTGTTGGCAAAATTTGTAGAGCAAAAAGTGAGCACCAAGAGCAGCTGTATCATCACTGGTGTGAATGAAACTGTCCCACCTACAGGTTGCTCCCAAGCAGGAACTTCTGCACGCTGGTTGTATTGTCCTGGGAGAAACAAGCACGTTTGTCATTCGTAGAACAAGAGGGATTCAGGCACTCAGGCTGGTCTGAAAACCCTCCAGGATAATTCAAGTTGTCTCAGAAATCCTGAATAATTCACATTCCAATCTCTTTAAGTCCAAACTGACAGGAAAGTGTCCACTCCTTTCCCACGTATAAAGCCTCTTCCAGGAGGTCCTCCAGTTTCAGGATTGATCCCAATGTGCATTTTCATTTACACCACCACCGAGACTGTAAAAATCCACCCAACATTTGACTTACATTTTCTATGTGTTTCTTCCATCTTCCCTGCTGATTCAGAATGTTTAAAACATCTCTTTCTGTTTATATGCTTTAATTATCCTCCTTCCACTACCAACCAATTCACATAACCTTTCTGCAAAGGTCCCGTTTTTCACACCTTTCCCAGTTGCTGCTGCATCCCCTCTAAACTCTGTCACAGTGTCTGGCTGGAAAACTTTGCCAGGTTTTGTAATATTATTCTTGAGAAAAAGTACCAGGGATCTTGAGGAGTGCATTCGGGAGCTCTGCAAAACAAGACAGCAGAAGGGGGATAGGAGCAGCTGCCATGGAGTTGGGTCTCATGACCTAATAAATTATCCCTAGTCGGGATGTAAATTGTATTGGACATAGTCTTAGCCTCTCCCATCTGCCAAATAAAACACGAAGATGGCTTAAACTACTTCACAAGCAGGAAGAGGTGTAGAACGTTGTGAGGACTTAGCTGGTGAACAGATCGTAACTTGATCTCAGTTATTTACAGCTGGGACGTCTTCAAAAACTGCACTGACTTAACCAGAAAAATGATGGCTACACTTTCCCAATGTAGATAGCATGTTGTGTCTTTATTTCTAATTTGTGGGGGTGTCTGAACCAGTGCAGTGGAAAAGAAAGGGAGTTTTGGATATTTGTATGCAAAATTTAGCTGTGTCTTAGCTATGTCTTTTAGGTCTTTATTAATTGATACAGCTATTATTATTATAGTTATATAATTATATAATTATCTATAATAATTATCATCATTATTATTGTTCTTGTTGTTGTTGTAAGAAAGTTAGGGAGATCTACTCATTTTATTTGATCCAAATAAAGCAAGATCTTTCTTTGAGGTAAGACTTTATTCCCATAACTACTCTTGCACAAGACCAAAATCCTAACAGGTGAGTTGTGAAATAAAAAGTGGTAAGAAAAAAAAAACCCACCACGTTTGGGCCATGAGATGCTGAAAGCATTGCTCCGCAGACCACAGTACGTGGTTTGTTTAACCGTGCAACACTCAGGTGCTCTGCTGGGAGACATCTGAGAATACTTTGTGTGGGTGAGGCCAGCGGTCTGCTGAAGAGCAGTAGGAAGTGCACGGTGCAAATCGAATGAAGTGACACATTCTGTAGAGCACAAACACGTGATGTCATTGCACTTTTATTGCACTTACTCGAAAGCCTCCTCATGAGCGGTCTAAGGAAGGAGGAGGTTGGAAAAGCAACTACACCGTGGGAAAAGAAGAAAAACAGGTAACGTGACGTTGGACGTGCACGGGCAGAGAGGTATGAAAAACCTTCCTGGTTGAAAGTTGGTCTTGATTTCAGGTTTTGATTACTGTTTGAAAGGACAAACTGACATTGGACTTCAGAGAGCAGATTTAACATATCAACCAGTTAAAGCAAAAGACTCAGAGCACCTGTTTTTCAAACTAATTCTGGCTTCTTATCCAACACTGAGTTTGACTGGATGCCCACAAACTGCCCAGTTGCCTTTGAGATACGCTGGGGTACACTGCCTGGCTTCCAGCTGATACCCAAGAATAGCTAGGTTTCCTCTTTATCCTGCAAACTCTGTCGATGTAGTCCAAAACCCAGGAACATCCCAAATGGCAGTAATTTCTTTCCATAGACCGAACTAGCCGTCTATGTTTAGGCAATTGACTCAAGTCTTTAGCTCAGGGTTAAGATCACGCTCTGGCTTGTATCAGCAATAGTGTGGCCAGCAGGACTGGAGAAGGAATTGTTCCCCTGTGCTCAGCACTGGTGAGACAACATCTCTAATACTGTGTTCAGTTTTGGGCCTCTCACTACAAGAAAGACATGGAGGTGCTGGAGTGTGTCCAAAGGCCAACGAAGCTGGTGAAGGGTCTGGAGCACAAGTGTTAAGGGGAGCGGCTGAGGGAACTGGGATTGTTTAGCCTGGAGAAAAGGAGGCTTAGCAGAGACTTTATCTCTACATATAATTACCTGAAAGGAGGTTGTAGCAAGGTGGGTGTTGATCTCTTCTCACAAGTAGCAAGCAATAGGACAAGAGGAAACAGCCTCAACTTGTGCCAGGGGAGGTTTAGATTGGATATTAGGAAAATTTTCTTCACGAAAAGGGTTGCCAAGCATTGGAACTGGCTGCCCAGGGAAGTGGTTGAGTCACCATCCCTGGAGATGTTTAAAAGATATGTAGATGTGGTGCTTAGGGACATTGTTTAGTAGTGGACTTACAGTGATAGGTTAATGGTTGGACTAGATATCCTTAAAGGTCTTTTCCTACCTGAATGATTCTGTGATTCTAAGGTACTTATACATAAGTGTCTAGATGTAGACATCACCCTGAGAGCTGGTGGTTGATGTTCCTTTTGCAACCCGTGGAGATCTAGTCAATGCAGCTGATGGAGGCCGAAGAGAGGTTCAGCTCACCATGCAGCAGGTCTGTGAGTCTCACAGGAGACTTGAGTCACAGCCTACAGCCCATGTAGATGTAGATGCCCCAGGGGAATTTAGATGTCTGTCAGCGGACTCAGACGTCGTAATCCTTCATGATGGTACCTGCGTTTTAACCTTCCTCTGTGACTTAAATCATCATAGAATGGTTCAGGTGGGAAGGGACCTTAAAGATCATCTAGTTCCAACCCCCCTGCCACAGACAGGGACACCATACCTTAGTCGGGGCTATAGAGGGAGACAGCACTGGCTACTGGTGGTTTGCATCCGTAGACCTTCCTCATCAAGCTCAGTAACTGGAGGATGTGGTGGCTTTTCTTCCTCTTTTCTCCTACAGAATAGTGTTTAGAGCACCATGTAGAGTATAGCACAGTGTGGCTCAGTTTCCTCCTCTGCAGGAAGTACATCAAGCAATATGGGAGCATGGTACTTCCCAAGTGTCTTGTTCAGTCTCTTCCCCTCTGCCTTCTGCAGTCCCAGCGGTCAATTCGTTGTGTTGAGGGCACAGTTTCCTCCTCTAGGGATTACTTAAGTGCTCCTTAAGGGGCACAACATTCTTCAAATTGAGGCAAAATTGAGAATAAATCGATAGGGTCCACCCAGCACTTCCCTTGGACTAGCAAGGAGGACACTGCTTGAGCAGTAGGAAAAAACTATTTGGGCAGGGAAGAGAATTGAACTGGCAGTCTGGGCATGGATTTTATCACGGCAGCTCTATTTCCAGCTGTGCTTTGCACGGAGCTTTGTCTAACAGCGATGCTTCAGCAACACCTACCAGCTTAGGAGACTTGACAGAGAGATGCTCAACATGAGAGCCCTGTTGGGGCTTACACAGATACGAAGAGTTTTGTGCTGTCTGCAGCATTTCTGAGTATGCCAAGGAGCAGACTGTTAAACTCACAGGGAATTTCAGCATCAAACATAGTCCTCTACAGACTTTAGGCACCAGATGGAAGAATGAGCAGCTGAAGAAGGACTGCAAAGATTTAGATTTTGGATTTAAATACCTAGAGTGGCAATTGAAGCACCAAATCTTTTTCTGGCCCTTCACCTCACTGGGCATCATTCTTCCCAAACAGGAAAGGAGTATAATTTAGGGGTGGTGGGTCCAGTTCAGCAATGATGGCAATGATCGCGTGATAGCATTGTTGACTTGCCTGACGTCTGTGGTGAAACACGAGGGATAGATTAGAGGAAACATACGGTCTCGAATCACATATGTAAGGCAAGGAACATATGCTGAGGTCTGTTACAAAGAGTTTTTTCCAAGAGTAAGCAACAATTAAAGAAGCTGGGGTTTCGAAACTCTTCAATCTACGACTCTTGCCAGAATTTTTTGTTACAACATTTTAAAGTGAAAAGCAGTGGAGTCATAAAACTTGTAAATATTATTAAAAAGCACCAATTACGATGGAAGTACTCATGATGGAAGGAAGTTTTACAATAAAAAAACATTTTTGAGTGAAAATCTTACCTCCTAGGCCTCTTCTGGAATTTCAAAATGTTACTGCCATTATTTTATTTTATATTCTTCCTGTGTCCCAGCACTATTTGATGTGTTAAAACATAAGAATATTTATATAGTTTCAACAGCCTAACATTTTATTTTGTTTTGCTCTGTTTTGCTTTGTTTTGTTTTAATGAGGATTGGGGGGGAAGTTATTTAGCATTAGCTGGTTGAAACATTTCCTCATCTACCCTATAACAAAGATAATAAAAACAAACTGAACGTCAAAATCATAATGATTTTTCTTTTTCTTTTTTTTTTTTTTTTTTAATTGTGTGAGAATGTGCTTGTTGCACTAGGAGCAACTGAGTTGAAACTGAAGCTCTGGCTTTACAGAGCAAAGATTTCCCAACTTCACGTTTTTCATAATTTTCATGCAAAATTTTGAAAACGTTGATTTTGATTCTGCGTTATAAAAAAATAATAATAAAAAAAGGAAACATTATGTGAACTCATACTTCCACGATGTGATTAACTCTGCCCACATCTGACGTCATCAGCCACTTTTGCCATCTCTCCAGACACTTCTACTGCCAAATCCCTTCCACAGCTTCAGTGCAGGGAGCAAATACCACTACCAGGCGCTGTCGTTCAGGAGTTTCTGTGCTACTTTATTCCTCGCCTAAGTGCACGACCCTTTCTTCTTGTTTTGCAAAGACTCAGAGAATAATTCAGGTTGGAAAGGGTCTCTGGAGAGCTCCAGTCCAGCTCCCTGATCAAAGCAGGGTCAAATTCAATGTCAGAAGTGGTTGCTCAGGGCCTTGCCCTGGCGAGTTTTGAAAATCTCCAAGGATTTTCCAGAGATTCGACCTCTCTCATTAGGAAGAATTTTTTCCTTATGTTCAGACTGAACTTCCCCAGTGGCAACTCTCCTTTCACTGAATATTCCTGGGAGGAGCTGATTCTGTCTTCTTTGTAGCTGTCCTTCCAGTATTGATAGAAGATTTTCCCCAAAGAATTTATCTTCTCCAGGCTGGACAAGTCTAGCTCCCTCCATCTCTTTCTCAGATATCGTATGCTCCAGCCCCCTAACCATCTTGGTGTCCTCTGCTGGACTCACTCCAGTTCATCAGTCTTCCTCTTGCACTAGGAGGCCCACAGCTGAACACAGTAACCAGATGTGGTGTTAGATGTGCCAAGTAGAGGGAAGTAACAGCATGTCTTGACTTTCTAACTCAGCTTTTGCAAATACAGCTCAGTATGCAGCTGGATTTCATTGTCACTAGGACATGATGTTGATTTATGGACAACTTGTTGTCCACCCAGACCCTCAGGTCCTCTTCTGCAAAGGTATTCTCCAATCATCTTGTCCCTTGGCTGGAGCGTTGCATGAGCTTATACCATCCAGGGTGCAGGTCTTTGCTGAACGTCATGAAGCTTTTGTCGGATCATTGCTCTGATGTGGAAGGTCCCTCTGAATAGCAGATCTACTCCCAACATATTAACCACTGCTCCATTTGATGCCATCCACAACCACAATAAAGGCTCTGTCCCACCAGCTTAAATCCAGAAATGTAGCTTAAAGTGGTCTGCAGCCTTCCTTTCCCTTATTTCTGCCTTGTAGTGCTGCACTCTGCTTCTGATTTCATCCTGACCATTCCTATCCTATTTATCTTCCAAATTCCCGATTTATCTGTGCTTACTCCCCTTCTTTTCTCCCCTCCCCACGCCTCCTATCTAGTTGCTTGTCCCAAACCTTCTTCTCCTTGGTGGATTCCCTACCTGAAAATGAGTTTTTTTCCTTCTCTGATTGTGTGTCTGGGACCCTGGACTCCCCTATCCGTTTTCTGGGAAAGTCAGAATCAGAGAGAAATCTCTTCTGTTGTCACCTTCTGGAACATTTCTTCATAAAGAACACTGCTCACCAACCGGAAAATGTGTCCCTTTGAAGCAATAACTGCTAGAAATGGACAGAAGGAGGAAGTCTGTGGAACTAACTTGGCTCCGCAACACGACAGAACAGCCGTGATCAATAGCTTGGGAGAAAAGTGACTCTCCCAGTGTTGCAGGACTATTCCCTTATATTTGCCAAAATTTTGTTTAGTATTGTGTTGCATCAGCCTCCAAATGTCTTTGCTTGTGAAAGAATGTTGCAGGGCCCGACGGGCTGTCCTCAGAAAGTTCTCCCGTGCTTATTCAGTCTTTTTTCCCTCCCGTTTCGGTTTCACCCTGTTTCCCCGGTTACTGTATACTTTTGTTGGTCACCCCTCGTGAGCTGATGTCCCCCTCTGTTCGCAGCAGCTACCGTGTCACCTAGCCAGGGTACCCGTGTCACCCTCCACTCCACACAGCTCAGCTCTGGCTGCCTTGTTGCAAATCTTTTCCCACTCCTCTCTCTTGGATGCTTTTCAGTTTCCAGTTACGCTTCTTGGTCACCCATCATAAAGAGCTGAATTGTGCTAAAACCCTCTTCTCTATTACATTTCCCTTCCGTCTTTCACTTCTTCTATCATCCGTCATTTCTGCTCCTTTGTTATCTATTTTTTATCTTTTATTTATTTTTATCTTTTTACAAGGGTATATAGTGATAGGACAAGGGGCAATGGCTTTAAACTGAAGGAGGGGAGATTTAGATTATATATAAGGAAGAAATTTTTTGCACTGAGAGTGGTGAAACACTGGAACAGATTGCCCAGAGAAGTTGTAGAAGCCCCATCCCTGGAAGTGTTCAAGGCCAGGTTGGATGGGGCTTTGGGCAGCCTGGTGTAGTGGAGGGTGTCCCTACCCATGGCAGAGGGGTTGGAACTAGATGATCTTTGAGGTCCCTTCCAACCCAAACCATTCTATGATTCTATTTCCTAGGCTCTCTTCTCACTTTTCTAGTACAAGAGATGGGCTGAAGCTTCACAGGTCTCCTCTAACCTCTCAGGTTGGGGAGAGGTGGGTAGGTACCTATTACTGCCTGTTCCTCTGGAGTATTTTCAGCTCTCCGCTGCTTGGAGGGAATTGTACCAACACTTTATTTTTTCCTTTTCCCATCACTCACCCTGAACTCTCTGATGGCTCTCAACTCCTCTCATCCCCCTTTCCTCTTGTTTCTTGCTGAATTCTGTTTTGACCTTCACCAATCCATGACCCATGAGACCGAAATATGCTCTGGCTGCTTAGTTGCAAAGTTGTCAGAAGATCCTAGATTTAATTTCTGTTCTTTCCTTATGGATAATTTCCCCCTTTCACTCAAATTAAGTCACAACAACAGGCGAATGACTGCTCTGCAAGTGAGGAGATATTTAACTTGGTCCTTCTGAGAGCAGACCACAGGGCAGAGGAGGTGTTGGTGGACAGCTTTGCTGTATTTCAGCTCTTCAGATGCTCAACATAGCTCTGACAGAGGAACTGTCATTAGAAAGCAGTAAGTGAAAGAATTACATATATATCTGGAGAATCTCAGTTTTTTACAGGGCTTGTGTAACACACACTACAGAGCCATGGTTTTGAGAAGAAGCAGACCCAGTTTTCTGGAAAATCAGATTTGTCTCAGGATTGGCGAGACGCGGGCTGCAAATTTAGGCATCTGAAAGAAATAATTGATCGCTTTTGAAAACCTTGATCAAACTGCTTCACATGGACAGGCATGAAATAGGAATCCACAGCACCAGCACCACGGGCTGGTTGTTATTATAGAAGATCATTTAGTACAGGCTGTTCTAATTTAGGTTAAACAAAGCTAATCCTGAAGTGATGTATTACACTAGCCTGCATGCATCTGTGCCTTTGCACATGTGTACACAAACAGAATAGACAACTGTTTATGGAAAATAATAGATATGGTCAGAGGATACCTTGCCATGCAAGGCAAGACGTATTTTTCTCTCTTATGGAGATACAGGGAGTTCAGGTTCTGGTTTTGGTTTCTTTCTTCCCAGGCAGGTAAGAGGGTACTGAGTGGTGTAGGGAATAGATAGGAAGAGGAAGGGAAATGCTCTGGCCTCCCGAAATATTAGGAGGCATTCAGTGGGTTTTATACTAATCCACCATGCCTAGATCAGGGCTGAGCAGGGTCCCTGCAGAGAGGTCTGTAGCCAGAGGCTCTGGTACTCTGCTAGGGTATTGTTTTGTCTTGGCTTTACAGGAAAAGCCAACGCCTTTGGAGACTGAGACTGGACTTTCCGTGGACGGCCAACATGAGTCATGACTTGTTGAACTTTTAGGGACTCTCTCTGGAAGTGTTTCTAGTGCTTCCAGTACTTGCATCTTCTTGATCCCACTTGCAGAGGATCATTTTTGGGAACAAACCACAGCAAACTGTGGTAGGAAATATTTGAAAGAGATCTGTTGTCCTGCCCCATGCAAAGAGCTGCAGAGGAAGCCACTTGTTGCATGAAACAATTTTTTAAAAAAAAATTTACTTTGGGCACATAAATCCCATATGCTCCAATACATATCCCAGAATCCCAGAAGGATATTCCTTGGCTTAACAGCATGAGCCCTCTTTGCATCAACAGAGGCTGTTGCAAGGACTTTATGAAAATGCAATGAATGGGGGTGCAAATTTTGATTGCAAAATCACAGTCAAATCAGCCTGTATCGTGCCAAATTATTAGGACAATGGGGACAATGAGACTAACTGGCGGAAAGATGTGTAACGTATGAGTAATGGCTACGTTTGATGCAGGATCAGGTACTGTGGCATGTGGTCTCCTTGCAGGCACAGGAGCAGACTGGGGAGGCAAGAGTTGGGGCTGTCATCTAGGTGCCACTATTTTGAGGAATAGTATCATGGAAAGCTCCCGATTCTCCCTGTTTTTCCTCTCTTTTCTCTTTTATTCATATTTTCTTTCCCTCATGCTCCTCATCCCATCCAGAATAACAGAATTGGCCAGAGCGGGCTCATGTCACTTCTCGGTTGCTTGTGCTGCTAACAGAGACATCCAAATGAGACATGCTGTGCTTTACTCCTGAGGCTTATTCCTCGAGAAAGCTGTTTCTGCTCCCAGGGAAGTCAATGGAAGTCTAAGTAGTCCCAGATGTTTAGTAATAACAAGCACTTCCTTTTGGTAGAGCCAAACAAAAGCAGTGTTAAAACCGTTAATTAAATGGGTTTGGCTCTGTCATCAGGTTATTAGCTAATTCCAGCCATGGCAGCCAAGCTAATACTGGCTCTCAGAAGGAGATGTGATCTTGCCATGCTCAACACAAAAGGCAAGAACTCAGTCTGTGTCTAAATTAGCCTGCATCTTTCTTTCACACCAAAGGAAAAGCTCATCAACTTCAGCATCGGGCTTCCAACCAGTCCCTGGGATTGCTGCTTGTGCAAACTTTCTCCTACAAGAGTAAGAGCTTGAGCCAATGGGTAGCGTTGGCCTTGGTAGGTGTTAGATCAAGCCCTGTTGCTGCTGACTGTTATTGCAAATGCTCGCCTACGTCTTCAGTAGATCTCCTTGTTCTCCGTTGGTTGTGCTCTAAGATACGGAGCAGGTGTCCCTGCTTCAGGACCAGAAGGTAAAGGTCTAAGGTGGAGTCTGAACACCATAGAAAAATAAGAAGACATGGCATTCCAAGCTGGTGCTTTAATATATTCACAACCCTGTGCTTTTTACAAAATTCAAAGGTGTTTTTATTGTACAAAATTCCACAATGAAAACTACCAGCCAGTTTCTTATTTAACTGCTTTAAAAATAGAATTATATACCTTTTTGTAGTGTGTTAATTTTGACATTCACTAGCTGGAAGAAACAGAAGAGGAGCAGCAATTTGACTCTGAGTTGTTTACCTCAACATTTGGGGTAGTTGTTTCCCACAGCAGTCGTTTACCTCAATATTTGAGCAACTTGGTGTAGTGGAAGGTGTCCCTGCCCATGGCAGGGGGGTTGGAACTGGATGATCTTTGAGGTCCCTTCCAACCCAAACCATTCTATGATTTTATGATTCTATGATTCTACCTGGACAGGGTTTGGTTTGACCTCTATTTCTCTTATGTGCCTTACTGTTCAGTTCCTGGCATTAACAGAAAACCTGATATAGCTCCTTTTGAAGCCGTAGAACCCCATTGGTAGGCCAGGTTCCCACTGTTGGTGAGCTTCTTTTCACTTCAAAAGAGTGAATTTGCTGCCAGAGCAGGGGACATAAACTGTGTCAGTGTCAGCTCTTAGCAATGCAGCAGGTTGGCCGTGTTAAACCCATCACAGAATAAGGATCTACATAACTTTTCTTGCAGCCAGTCCTCTAGACCATGATCTCCTTTTACAGAGAGACAGTAGACCTCTGATCTGAACAATGACCCAGGACTAGGTTCCCTGTTTATTGTTTTGCACTGGTATCTTTGAAACACCTTTTTGCTGTCTAACCACCTGTGACCTTCAAAAACAGACATATTATTCTTTTGCATTGAAATGCAACCGTATGCAGTGAATTCCCAACAGTTTTCCTTAGAAATATAAATGTTTCAGTCCAATGTTAGCTGGTTGAAATTCGTTCTCCAAGACTTTTCTTTTAAAAAGCGTCCACCTCAGAGATGAATTTCTTCACATTAAACCCAGTTAAATACGTATTGCACACGAGGGGCAAATTTCTCCTCTTTGAGTTGAACTGTGGAACTGTGACCTTCTGAGCAGGTCTGGGTGACGCATACTGCATCTGTTTCACACCTGAGATTTCTCTTATGTTCCTCGTGGGTATTAAGCACCAAGACTAATTAACCTCATCTACCTCTCGTGTCTTGCTCCAGTGGCTGGAGCAACATGCTACAAGCAGAAGGAGGTATTCAGAGAGATTCCTACAACCCAGGTACTTTGGTTCCCATGGTCTGCTGTGGATTTTCTAAATGGCAGCCATAAGCACAACAGACACAAACCGTGATTTCCTTTTTTGGCTAAATTCTCCTTGTTTTGGAACTCATAGGAGATTCGCAACCAATGTCAAGGACCGAAAGATTGTATTTTGGTCTGCCCTGGTGTTGGCTTGAATGATTTCAATTTAAGAAGAGTTAGGAACTCTTACTTCTAGCCAGTTAGGAAAAAAGCAAACCTCAGACCAAAGAAAAATATCTCATGGAGGTACATAACTTTGAGAAGAGCTTTCTTACTCAGCTGATGTCACTGATGGCTCTCATAAAAACGTGATTCAGTTACAACGCTCAATTTGCATAGTCTTTGCATGAAGGTGACATCACAAAGCTTAGTGAAAAGTCTGAAGGCCTTAGGTGGCTTTTTCTCTTGACCTGGCTTAAATTACCACTGTATAAACTTTTTAAGCTGATCTGCTTGTGAATGAAGCAAAACACGGCCAATTCTCCTTTCATTCCCTGCAGCCCAGAGCTTTGAAACTGTCTTAAAATCCACAGTTAAAAATCAAAGATGAGAATTTTACCCTTCATTTCTACACACCGGCAGTGTAGCACCTGATTTCTTTGTTTTTCAAGGCATTTTGTGTTCCTATGCTTTAAACTGATGGCTAAAGTTTTGCCTGCGGAAGCAAAAAAATGAACCTACGCCAATGATGATCACGGACAAAACCAACACAAATGTTAATATAATAAGGAAGTTGATTTTCTTTAGATCCTCTTTTTCACAGTCTTCTGGTTTAATGTTCCTGATGTGCATTTCTTCTTGGTATCCAAAGTTCTGAGTGTACTGGCACGTTAAGTGCTCCACGTTGGGGATCTGGACATTTTTATTCTGGATCATTGATGAGAGCCAGATGTTCCCACAGCAGTTGAGTGGGTTCCCAGTGAGATATAAATTTTTAAGGGAATTTTCTAATGCTAAAATATTGCTGTTCTCTAATGTACTAAACCTGTTGTTCCGTAGGTCCAGAACTTCCAGTGGAGAGTCACTACTCCACTTAGGCAACCAGTTCAGCTGATTTTCAGAGAGGTTTAAATGTTTAAGGTGAATAAAACAAGGCAAATCAATATTTAAGTCTATCAGGCTATTGCCATGTAAATACAAATATTCCAGGGACTTTTCCAGTCCTGATAATGCTTTAACTTCTATTTTCAGACCGGGGTTCATGGAGACATCCAAGACAATGAGAGAAGTCTTGTAGAAAGTGTACGCTGGCAGGACGTTCAGCATGTTGTCAGCTAGGTACAAGTACTGAAGAGTAGGAGAATCAACAAACGATACGCAACCACTTTCCTCTCCAGTAAGTCTTTGCTTAGCTAATCCTGAGTACATACTGCAAAGGCTGATGTTATTGCTCTGTAGATTAAGCAGTCTGAGGCTGCGAAGACTTGAGAAGATGTCAAATTGCAGGGTCTGAAGGTGGTTGTTTTGAATATAGAGCTCCTTCAAATTAGACAACATGCTGGCATCTAGGAGAAGGTTCTGCAACGCGTTGTAGCTCAAGTCGAGGACAGTTAGGGAGATCAATGCGCTGTCATACGTTACTGCAAACGTCTGAAGACAGTTTTTACTGAGATTAAGGGTATGGAGGGACAACATTGACTCAAAGAAATCATCCGGAATGGATTTGATTTCATTGTAACTTAAGTCTAAATATACAAGCTGGGATAAATAAAGAGAACTTTTGTTCCTGCTCTGCTTCTGATCAAGAAGGTGAAAAGGAGCATCTAGCCATTCATTTTCCATATAGTCCACTTTATTATGAGGGGATTCAGCAGTGAGCTGGATTAAATTCTTTGATAAATTCAGAGTTACCAGCTTATTTACCTGAGGGAAGACTGGGAAGTGAAGCAGTTTGTTTTCACTCAGATCCAAATATCTTAAGCTATATTCATCATCTGACTTTGTGGTGTGGAAGATCTCAATGCTATTCCTGCTAAGGTCAAGTATCTCCAGCTGCCTGAGGTTGAAATCAGAGATGCAAGTAATTGAATTCATGGAGAGATTGAGTTTGGAAAGGTTCACTAGAGTCTCAAAAGCGCCTTCTTCTATTTCCATGATGATATTACTCTGAAGATCTATCTCCACAAGATTAGGAGATCCCTGAAACATCTTGTGTGATATCATTATAATACTGTTGTCTGCCAAGGAAAGATACCGCAGTGCTGGAGCTTGTTTAATGAAATACTCAGCCATCCCGTTGTAGAGACTGTTATGGGACAAGTCCAGTATTTCCACCTTGGGTAAAAGTCCGATCCCTTCTGTCCCATTCTGAGCAAGCTCATACAAGTGGTTGTTGGCTAAATTGATTTCCAGCAAACTCGTCATGTGTGCAAAAACTCCGGGCGTGATGAAGCTTATCTGGTTAGAGCTTAAATCCAGGCACTGAAGGGAAGTGTAAAATGACAACGGCATTTCAGGGATGCTTTGAATCAGATTCCCAGACAGATCTATTTTGTTTACATTCAGATGCAGCTCACGAGGGATTTGGTGAAGGTCTTTGTTGTGGCAAAACGCCTGCGAGTTTGCCTGTCAGCAAAAGAGAGAAAAGGTTTTGTCACGTGAAAAATGAAAAACATCTTTGCATGAAATATAAAGCAAATCACATTCAGCATCCAGGCAGATCCTTCTTCTGAAACACCGATCACACTATTTTCTCTGAACATTCAGACAGCAAGAACAACAATCCTGATGTTTCTTTGCAGCTAACAGCACTCATTTCATTTTAAAGACATTTCTGACGTACAACCATCCATATTTATTCTTTTCTTAAGGAAACTGTTTCCTCCTTCTTGTATGGGGAACATGCTTTACAAAACCACCCACACAAGACACCTGTGATACAAGATGGAAAAGAAAAACTATGTAAAGCCAGCTTTTGAGAGGAAAAAAAACCTGTGATGTGCAGTGAGGGTCATGCTTTTTCAATCCAATTCTCAGCAGCAGGATAGAGAAAAAACCCGAGTGTCAAAGTCAAATTCATCTCCTCGATGCACATCTCTTTAATTGCAGCTGGGACTGAATCTGTGTCCAGAGAAAAATTTGGAGTGTGCGTTCATAAGAAACATTGCAAACATGAACATCCTTGCATAAATGTCAAACTGTATTTTGTTATTAAGGACAACATACAGCAGCAGGAGGAAGTGGAATGCGAAAGGCTTAGGCAGCATTTAATTTGCTGGAGGAAAAATCTTGTTATGGATGTATTTGGGTGACTGGGTCATGTATTGTTTGTAGAAAGATCAGAAAGAAAAGAAAGGAAAAAATCTGTTGAATCTTGACTTCTGTGGAGATGCAGAATCCAGATTCCATGACGCAAAGCTTTCCAGACATTAAAGAAACATTAAAAGTAAAAAATATCAGAACCCATCTGTTCTGTGTGAACTGTTAGGTGAACGAAGTGGCAGGTCTGTTTTGGAGAAGTGGGGCAATAGTCAGCGTTTTGTGAATCTCCTGCATCATGTGAGTTTTGGAGACCACACAAAAATGTGCCAGAGAAGTGAAAGTGCTCATCCAAACTCTGAACACACACAGGCAGCTCCACAGTCCTTCCCATGATACATCTTTCTCAAAGAATCCAAGTAAATAGCCTATTAAAACATGGGTCCTCTTCTTTTTTTCCCTCCAACTCTTTCAAATTTCCCCTAGCTATTAAAAAAAAAGAGAAGGGAATTTTGTGGCTTCTTCCTAACATTACTTATTTCCTGCAAAGCTGCTGTAGAATTGCTTGTTTTGAGCTAAAATGTGCACAGAGTTGGATTTAGCTCTGAGGCCCAAATAACAGAGCAGGAAGTCTCTTCTTCATTTTGTGGAAGAAGGAGGAGCCTTTTGGATGCAAAAAATCCAGAGTGAAAAAGGAGCAGTCGCTTTACAGCCTAAGGCAGATGCCAAGTTTCTTCTGTCACTTTGAGCCAGATCTTAACAAGTGTTGAGCACCCTCCACTCCCTCTGGGCACCCAGCATCTTAGCAAAGTCCTGATCCAACTCCCATCAATGCCAGCTGGATGGTTTTCACTGAAGTCAATGGGGGAGAGGTCAGTCCCAGTTCACCACCTATCTTGCAGGATTTGGCCTTTAATCTGCATCTACTGAACTCTCCCAGTGATAAAAGGGACTGATAAAATCTATACCTCCCACTGTCTGCCATTTGTTCCTATAATATTTCCCCTCCCTTTTTTTTTTTTTTTTAAACTCATTCCTTTTCACTGACTATTTTGATCTTCACTGAATTTCTTATCTAGTCTGTTCTGCACCATCTTTTCTCCCCTGAGGCTCGAACTACATGAATTTCATTCTCATTAACACTCGGAGGAAAAGATGAAGCACGTCTCAGTGGGATGGAGTGAATAGCATCTGTTTTGCATGTCTCTCCCTTCCTCCCACTCCGTAGCCCAATGGGTTGGCAGCCTGAGGCTGGAAAAGAGGGTTTTGCCAGTCTCATGTTCTGACTTTATCACCTCTGCCAGTGCTGCCACCACTTCGTTTGAAGTCCCACTGCAAGGTGGGAAGCACTTGGTCTCTTTAGGGTCTGATTCCATCCAGGTGCTGGCAAAAAAATGAACCAACAGATCAAAAGCTGAGCTTTGTTTGGATTCTGATTCCAATTCTTCACTGCTCAGCACTGGGTGGAGGTTGTCACCCATCTTAGTAAGAACCCTACAAACAAAGCAGTTGGATCCAAGCCTCCACTCATGTTCTCATGTATCAACTAATGAGCATTCGAACCAAAGAGTTTAGGCTGGAGCCACTTAGCACAGACTTGTGCTTGCAGAATGTCGATGCCTATTCTCTAGAATCATAGAGTCATAGAACGGTTGACCTCAAAGATCATCCAGTTCATAGATTCATAGATTCATAGATTTCTAGGTTGGAAAAGACCTTAGAGATCATCGAGTCCAACCATCCCTAATCCCCATTAAACCATATCCTCAAGTAGCTCATCCACCCTATTCTTAAACACATCCAGGGATGGGGACTCAACCACTTCCCTGGGCAGCCTATTCCAGTGGCTGACAACCCTTTCAGAGAAGAAATACTTCCTAACATCCAACCTGAATCTCCCCTGACTAAGCTTATGCCCATTTCCTCTTGTTCTATCTCCCATCACTAATGTAAAGAGCCCTTCCCCTAACTCCCCACCATCTTTTCTCAAGTATTTATAGGCCGTAATCAGGTCTCCCCTCAGCCTCCTCTTCTCCAGGCTAAACAGCCCCACCTCCCTCAGCCGCTCCTCATAAGTTTTATTTTCCAGCCCCTTGACCAGTTTAGTTGCCCTTCTTTGGACTCGCTCCAGGAGCTCAATATCTCTCTTAAAGCGAGGGGCCCAAAACTGGACACAATATTCCAGGTGCGGCCTCACCAGTGCCGAGTACAGGGGCAGGATCACTTCCCTGCTCCTGCTGGTCACACTATTCTTGATACATGCCAGTATCCCATTGGCCTTTTTGGCTACCTGGGCACACTGCTGGCTCATATCAAGCCGGTAGTCAACCAACACCCCCAGGTCCTTTTCCGCCAGGCAGCTCTCCAGCCACTCTTCCCCGAGCCTATAGCGATGCTTGGGGTTTTTATACCCCAAGTGAAGGACTCTGCACTTGGCCTTATTAAAGCTCATGCCATTGGCCTCAGCCCAACGATCCAGTCTGTTCAAATCCCTCTGAAGGGCCTCCCTACCCTCAAGCAGATCGACACAGCCTCCCAGCTTGGTGTCGTCCGCAAATTTACTGAGGGTACATTCAATCCCCTCATCCAGGTCATTGATAAAGATGTTAAACAGAACTGGACCCAGCACTGAGCCCTGGGGAACCCCACTGGTGACCGGCCTCCAGCCGGCTTTAGCCCCCCCCTTGCCATGGGCAGGGACACCTTCCACTTCATCCAATCTGGCCTTGAACATTTCCAGGGATGGGACAGCCACAACTTCTCTGGGCAACCTGTTCCAGTGCCTCACCACCCTCAGAGGGAAAAATTTCTTCCTTATATCTAATCTGAATTTCCCCTCTTTCAGTTTAAATCCATTGCCCCATGTCCTATCACTAAACGCCCTTGTAAAAAGTCCCTCTCCAGCTTTCTTGTAGTCCCTTTAAGTACTGGAAGACTGCTAGAAGATCTCCTCCTTTCCCAGTTAACATGAATTAGCAGAAATATCTTTCTTTGGGAGGTAAAACATGAACAAGTGAAGCCCCTCTCCTTGCCTGGCAGTATGAGTTAGGAAGAACCTCCTGATATTTAAGCTATGCCTTGTTGTCTCACAAACAGGCAGATGTGCAGCAACTTGTATAATCAGTGCAGCTCACTCCCATCTCAGGCGTCAGGTAGGGACTGTTTACTTCCTAAAACCTCCTCTACAAGGCTTTGGTTCAACGACAGGAGCACCAGTGGTGAGTCAGAGAGGGACACAGGTTTCTGACTCATGCCTCTTCCAGAAGATCTGGGATGAAAGTTTCCATTTCCGAGCCTTTGCTATTCTAAAGATGTCGCCACAGGGAAAGTAACGTGTAAAACAGCGAGGCTGTGGTGAAAACTCATCATGTGAAGTAAGTAGGACTCCCGATGGGTCCATCAGCTAATCCAGTATAGCTCCCTCTTTCTTTAAGCTATGTGGAAATGTGTTTGGATTTACACCCTTCTTCTTCCATTGGGCCAAACGCCCAGTGGAGGAAGACCAGCAAAGCTCCATCGACTTTAGCCATGCTGAGCTGTTAATTTATACCAGATGACCCTCCCAGCCCACGACTGCAGCGTGTTTTCTGTCAGGACCCAATTTATCCCAGCCCTGTTGCGTAGAGCCTTGGGCTGTTGGGTTGATGAAAGCAGTTTACAGTGGAGTGGTGTAAACAAGCATGTGTTTACTTCTCAGCAATCAGTCTGATCTGTGACCCATCAAGAAATGGGATGGGATGAATCTGCTTGGATTACTGCGTGTCTCGCGCAGCCTTTATTTGACTGTGATACATGGGACCCAAGCTGTCATGTTTACAGTGGCTTCATCAGTTTTCCCTCTCCAGACAATGAATTGACCTCACCAATCACCTTCCCAAGATCTTTTTATATATACTAGGTCTTAATTTCTCTGGAATTCAGGAAGTGCAGTAATACAGCAGGGTGGGCAGGAATGGAATGAGTCCCATAAGGGAGATGTGTACAGCTAGCAAATTATTTTTTTGCCCTATTTTGGAAATTCTTGAGGATTTGTACGGAACAGCTTCAACATTAAAAAAAAAAGAGATAAGTATTTTTAAATGGCCTGTTACAGTCAGCACAGCACTTGGACAGGAAAGGAAGAAAGTTCAGCTGTGAACAACATTTATAATATTGTACCAGGTGCTTGTGAAAATTCAAGGAGCAAATTTTGTACCAGAGTGAGAGGCTTTGTCACTTCTTTTACCTCCAGCAGAAGCCAGGTACAGCTCCCCTGGCAGCAATGCTGTGTCAGGGCAGAGGAGGTCATTCTCCCTGTTATTATGAAAGAGCTGGTATAGATGTATTTCACAGAAGAGGCTTTATTTAAAGCACAAAGAACTCAAGCCTCATATAAAGGAGTTGATTTCATGTCTAAGTTCTTTCTCTAAGTTTCAGCCTCAGAATCCCTGTACGGTCTTGGGAAAATCAGGTCAAATTTCTTTTAACTAGCTCTCCCTTAGACAAAAGTGGAGATAATGACCATTCTTTCCCCCCTCCCCTTTTATGTGCTATCACTACAGCAAGCACATAGCCCGAGAACATCTTGCTGAGCATCCACTAACCCAGCAAAGCCCAACTCTGCCATCATGGAGAGCTTGGTCTTTAGGGGGGTTTCTTTCTCAGAGACCTTAGCTATTTGTGCAGTGCCTGTAACTAGGAGGTCCCAACCTCATCCAGGATCTCAAGGGGCCTGAGTAGAGAGGCAGCCTTACCATTTCACAGGACATCCCCTCTGAGGGTTGATAGTTAGAGGTCCCTCTGTTCACCACTGCCAGGAAGAAGAGGATGTACAGTTTCATGGTTCTGCAGGAAAAAACAGTTATGGTTAGATTTTGAATGTAGCATGGAGGTCAGTGCATGGAAAGCTGTCATCAAATCGTTATCTCACATGGAAAAGCACACATGCAGTGCAATAAATTAACCCATCTCTGAGCATACAGCACTTACAACCTACCTATTACCTTTGCATCCCTTTGAGCCCAGTGGGAAAAAGAGAGATTTATAAGAGGACTTAAAAGGGAGATCCAAAGCATTTCATGGGATGGTCCCAGTGTGATTTCATCTGCTACCAAGATGATACCAAATGAAGTCCAGATGCTCAAGCTGAGTAGCGTGTCTGGCATCACTGAGAAAGATGACCATCGAAGATTGAGTGACTTTCCAGAGCCACCTCGTTCTGCCCATAGAGACAGCTCAGGTACTTTCAACTGGGCTGGAGTTTTGAGATGCCAAGTCCTGACTGAAGTGAATGGGTGCCACTGAGAAACCACAAGCATTGGGAACAGTTTCCATTTCCATTCTTAACATTTTCCACTTCTGTCATCCTAGACTGTCAAAGAGCTTTTATACACTCATCCAAATCTGTTGAGTTAATATATACAGCTTAAAAAATGGACTGAGAACTTTTTGTCCAAATGTCAGTTTTCCATTTTATACTTCCCAGGTATGGGCAGGCTTCTAAACACATTTGAAAGCAGATGCCTTAAAAAAAGACAGATACAAAACGGTATGGATTTGTGTGAAACAAAAGATTCATCAGCTTTTAACTGTTTGGAAAGCACTCCAGAAAAAAAAGCATAGAAAGAAATCCAAAAGGACCAAAACACTGGGAAACCTGTCACTGGGCAATGGGAGAAAAATGCAAATGAGGCCAAGGGAAAGCATTTGTCCTTCAAACAGCTTGTTTCTAGATGGACACTAATGAGGTCTCTGGCTGTGGTCATCACTTACGTGAGCTCCAGATATAGCATCATAGAATCATTTAGGTTGGAAGAGACCTTGAACATCATCGTGTCCAACCGTTAATCTGACGCTGCCAAGTTCACCAAATCACATATCACTTCTTTATGACAGCCCCTGTTGTAAACTTGCCACATCTGTCTGTAGTTGTATGGCTTCTTACAGGCAGATCTGAGTTGGTCCTGCCCACACCCAGAGTCCGTGAGACATGTGCCAGCTCCCAACTGGAAGCCACGCAGCAGTGCTTAGCTAGCACTGCTCTTAAATCTTTCCAGGAGCAAGACTGCGTCTGGCAAGCTCCAAACGCACGCCAATCCCATGCACATGTGCCACCAAAAACTGGCATCAATGTACCGTTTCTCAGCAACTTTCATCCACTAAGAATCAGGAGGCTGGAAACAAAAGAGATGGGATTGTTCCTAGCTGGTGGAGATCCCTCTGCTTTGCTGCTGTTTGAGGGATGCAACTGATGGCTGCCCTTCTGAGCAGCAATGGAAATTGCTGAAGAGCAAAGCCAACGGGTTCACTATGGGAACTATCCCTCCACTTCCCAACCAGAGAAAAGAGTTGTGCACTAGGAAAAGAGAAACTGGGGAGGTTTAGGCCACAGCTGCTGCATTTTCAGATTGCACGTTCCTTCCAGTTCAGGGAAACAACTAGTGATGGGTGATGATCTGGGACCTCAAGGTGAAAGAACTTGGACTTTGTCTTTGCTGCTCAGCAGCAGAATCAGAAGCCTGTTCCTTCCCTCTAAAACAAGACCAAGGACAGCCTTGGCTGCAGTGATCATGAAATGGTAGAATTCAAGATACTTAGGGAAGCAAGGAGGGTGCATAGCAGGCTCACTACCCTGGATTTCAGGAAAGCAGACTTTGGCCTCTTCAAGGATCTTCTCGCTAGAGTACAATGGGATGAAGCCCTAGAGGGAAGAGGGGCCCAAGAAAGCTGGTTAATATTCAAGGATCACCTCCTCCAAGCTCAGGAACGGTGCATCCCAACAAAGAGAAAGTCAGGTAGGAACACCAGGAGGCCCGCATGGATGAACAAGGAGCTCCTGGATCAACTTGGGCACAAAAAGAAAGCTTATAGGGGGTGGAAGCAAGGACAGGTAGCCTGGAAAGAATACAGAGAAATTGTCCGGGTAACCAGAGATCAGGTTAGGAAAGCCAAAGCCCTGACAGAGTTAAATCTAGCTAGGGACATCAAGGGCAACAAGAAAGGCTTCTATAGATATGTCAGTGATAAAAAGAGATCTAGGCAAAATGCAGGCCCTCTCCGGAAGGAAACGGGAGATCTGGCCACCCAGGATATGGAGAAGGCTGAGGTTCTCAATGACTTCTTTGCCTCAGTCTTCACTGGCAAGAGCTCTAGCGGCATGGCCCAAGTCACGGAAGGCAAAGGCAGGGACTGGGAGACTGAAGAACCGCCCACTGTAGGAGAAGATCAGGTTCAAGATCATCTAAAGAACCTGAAGGTGGACAAGTCCATGAGACCTGATGAGGTGCATCCGCGGGTCCTGAGGGAACTGGCAGATGAAGTTGCTAAGCCACTATCCATCACATTTGAGAAGTTGTGGCAATCTGGTGAAATTCCCAATGACTGGAAAAGGGGAAGCATAGCCCCCATCTCTAAAAAGGGGAAAAAAGAAGACCCAGGGAACTACAGGCCAGTCAGTCTCACCTCTGTGCCCGGCAAGATCATGGAGCAGATCCTCCTGGTGACTATGCTAAGGCACATAGAAAACAAGAAGGTGATTGGTGACAGCCAACATGGCTTCACTAAGGGCAAATCCTGCCTGACTAATTTGGTGGCCTTCTATGATGAGGTTACGGCATTGATGGATAGGGGAAGAACAACTGACATTGTCTACCTGGACTTATCCAAAGCATTTGATACTGTCCCACACGACATCCTTGTCTCTAAACTGGAAAGACGCGGTTTTGTTGTATGGATCACTCGGTGGATAAGGAATTGGCTGGATGGTCGCACTCAAAGAGTTGTGGTCAACGGTTCAATGTCCACGTGGAGGCCTGTGATGAGTGGTGTTCCTCAGAGGTCGGTACTGGGACCAGTGCTATTTAACATCTTTGTTGGAGACATGGACAGTGGGATTGAGTGCACCCTCAGCAAGTTTGCAGATGACACCAAGTTTTGTGGTGTTGTGGACACGCTGGAGGGAAGGGATGCCATCCAGAGGGACCTTGACAGGCTGGAGAGATGTGAGAACTTCATGAAGTTCAACAAGGCCAAGTGCAAGGTCCTGCACGTGGTTCGGGGCAATCCCATGCACAAGTACAGGCTGGGCGGAGAATGGATTGAGAGCAGCCCTGAGGAGAAGGACTTGGGAGTGCTGGTGGATGAGAAGCTCAACATGAGCCAGCACCGTGCGCTGGCAGCTCAGAAAGCCAACCGTGTCCTGGGCTGCATCCAAAGCAGCGTGAGCAGCAGGTCGAGGGAAGTGATTCTGCCCCACTGCTCTGCTCACGTGAGACCCCATCTGGAATACTCTGTTCAGCTCTGGAGTCCCCAACACAAGAAGGACATGGGCCAGTTGGAGAGGGTCCAGAGGAGGGCCATGAAGATGATAAGAGGGCTGGAGCACCTTTCCTATGGGGACAGGCTGAAAGAGTTGGGGCTGTTCAGCCTGGAGAAGAGGAGGCTCTGGGGTGACCTTATAGCGGTCTTCCAGTACCTCAAGGGGGCCTACAAGAAAGATGGGGAGAGGCTGTTCAGGAGGGCCTGTTGTGATAGGACAAGGGGCAATGGATTTAAACTGAAAGAGGGCAGATTTAGGTTGGATATAAGAAAGAAATTTTTCACTCTGAGAGTGGTGAGGCACTGGAACAGGTTGCTCAGAGAAGCTGTGGCTGCCCCATCCCTGGAAGTGTTCAAGGCCAGGTTGGATGAGGCTTTGGGCAACCTGGTGTAGTGGAGGGTGTCCCTGCCCATGGCAGGGGGGTTGGAACTAGATGATCTTTAAGGTCCCTTCCAACCCAAACCATTCTATGATTCTATGATTCTATGATTCTATGATTCTATGATTCTATGATTCTATGATTCTATGTTCATTCTCCACCCTTTTAATTATTTTGGAAAAATACATTGAAATCATCCTATGGAAGGAGGAATTGCTGATACTACCATCTATAGTGTCTCTGTTGTTCCCTCACTGTTCCTCATTCCCGAGACTTGGAGGAGTGGGTGTCTCCTGTCGGGAGGAGAAAATGAGTTTCATCGTTTGGGTATTAGTTTGCTGGAACTGACAGAAAAGACAAACATACCGATGATTACAAGGCTTTACTCAGAGCACTCAAATGGAAATTATTTCTCTTTAAATCCAACAAATTAAGCTGACAGAATCTCCATGAATATTAACCACAACTGGGCACCACCCTGATGGTCAACATGCATCCCTTGTGGTCTTGCAATGTCTTTTCTTAGAATCATAGAATCATAGAATGATTAGGGTTGGAAGGGACCTTAAAGATCATCCAGTTCCAACCCCCCTGCCACGGGCAGGGACACCCTCCACTACACCAGGTTGCTCAAAGCCTCGTCCAACCTGGCCTTGAACACTTCCAGGGATGGAGCATCTATAACTTCTTTGGGCAACCTGTTCCAGTGCCTCACCACCCTCTGAGTGAAAAATTTCTTTCTTATATCCAATCTAAATCTCCCCTCTTCCAGTTTAAAGCCATTGCCCCTTGTCCTATCTCTACATACCCTTGGAAAAAGTCCCTCTCCAAAGTTTCTTCTCTTCTTGTCACACTGCCAGTGCAAAGAATGATCGCTTTGCTTCTTAAATAATAAACCTGAAATAATAAACCTGAAACAGTCCAAGGTCTTAACATGCTTGAAACTTACTACATTATAAGTTTTTAAAAAAAAGTGGAAAATTGATGTCTTTGAACGCAAAACCATGATTTAACAGCCTGCTGTGTAAGACTGATCTGTAATAAGCAAGGATGCTGTCCCTCAAGGTGCTTCTAAAGTAACTGTCACATTCCGAAGCACCAGGACGTGGTGGACTCTTGCAATATGAGACCACATGGACTCCGTCCAGAGGAGGATCAGTTGCTCCTCTTGGTGCAGCACAATCTCCTTGCTTATGGAGATTCCCTTCCCAAGGTGGTTTTCAGTTCAGCTGTCCAGCTGAGGAGCTTTTCCCTGCCTAGCTTTTCTCTGGACAACCTTCAGACCCTCCTCAGCAGCACCGAGCATGACACAGCACTGCATCCCCCCTCCTCTCTGCCCTCTGGGCTCGTCTCAGACGCCCACCACCCTCTCCCGGTGCAGAGCTCAGGACCCCCATTGCCCTGGTGTCAGAGAGCATCACCACCAAATCCTGCCTGCTGGCACTGGCACTGATGTCTCTAACCACAGCTTACAAGAACAGTCCAGGAGCAGCAGTAGCAGCAACTTGAAATAAAGGAGCTTTTATTACTCTGGAGCTTTCCCAGAGTTGAAACATCTTCATACTCGGTGCCAGTTTGTTCCCATTGGCAGCTGTGATCAAAATCCCAGCATACCTCAGAGCAGGATTGAGCTCTGAACCTCCTTCAATGTCACTGATTTCCATCATGGTACTTCAGAATCACCCAGCCCCATCCACAGCTGAAAGATATAGGTGATTTCAGTGAGCAACACCCCCAAGGAGTCTTAAGTGGGTCATATAATTTAGCATCTAGAAAAAGCATGGCCCCCAAACCACAGCAGCATATCCACGTAACAGATGGGAGAGCAAGGGCAGAGAAGAGCAGTGATTTGCTCAAAAAAAAACTTTGAAACCATGGAAGGTTTAATCCCAATTTGCCCAGATCCCACTCCAGAACAATATTTGCCTCCGTCTCTATCACAATATTAACCCCGAAACCACTTCAGAGATGTTGCTTGTAGCAGACAACAGCAGCACCTTCCAAATTTTCCCCAAAGGTAATTTTTGTTCTAACTGAAACAATTAACAGAGACGTTTTCCTGTGCCAAATACAGGCTAAACACGACAGAATACACAAAACACAAACCAAACTCCCGAGGGTCTGATCCTTTTTCACACAAGACTCTTTGCTGCCGTGTTAGAGTCTTCAGGGTTAAAAAGAGTGAATATTCCACATTTACCTTGTTTCAAGGGTTTCTCCCATCCCCAAACACTGCTTATCATGTTTTTAAAAAGCATATCCAGCTCTTCAAAACCGTCTCAGTCCCGGTACCGACGAAATTGTTCTTCAGCTTCACGTTCACCCATTCAGGACGCAAGAGGCTCATTCGTAACTTCAGAATGAAGGAATTTTCAAGGAAATAACCTTATTTGGGACAGTGTCTGCTTTAAATTATGTTGCTTGTCTTCCTCCGGACTCCTCTCCGGGCTCTCGCTGGGTCCTAGCCACCGCTGTGTTCTGGAGGGAGCCAGCTACTGTGCGACATCCTGAAGCCCGTGCTCGGGGCAGGCGTTGAGAAACCAGGTTTTTTTTGGCCAGAGAAACCCTCAGGATCAGGCCACGAGGTTTGCTCAGGGGAATAAGTGACTTATCGCTGCCGATGCCATTGTTTAGCCGCGAGCACGGCGCAGGGCGGCGTGTTTACTTTAGGGTTTTGTGTCCCGCGAGTTGCATTCCTGGAGGGTTGTAGCCTCCTAACCCTGCACCTAAATCACTCTCTGCATTGTTAGGAAAACGGCGCTTAAGGGTTCAAGGTTTCAAATTTATGACTTACAAGTAAAGCCTGGAATCTCGAAACCTATCCTGGAAGAAATAACTCTTTCTCTTCGCAGTGATCCCGCTAATCAGAGTGTGACAGCAGTCTGCTGGCAGGACGAGAGTTCAGTGTCAGCTGCCATACACCTGACTTGAAGGGTTTTCAGGGCATGAAGCAGGATTTAGGGACCTTGGTAAAGGCAGAGGGGTCTGAACTTCTGGATGAGCTGCCGAATTTTCAGCAGTCGGTACACAGCGCTGAATCAACCGGACCTGCTAGGAAAAATTCCCATCGCAAAAGGGGTGCTTCTGTCACGCGGATGATGATTTCTGCTTTTTATTTATTATTTTGTGCTGCCCTCTAGGGCTGGAGCAGCTGTCTAATTGCTGGTTTCCTCGCTTCCTTTTGCTAGTTAAGTCCTGCTTCTGGAAAACCCACCTTTACCTAGATTTCCCCGTTGCTTTCTCCAACCTGGAGAGCTGCCTGGTGGAGAAGGACCTGGGGGTGTTGGTTGACTACCGGCTTGATATGAGCCAGCAGTGTGCCCAGGTGGCCAAAAAGGCCAATGGGATACTGGCGTGTATCAAGAATAGTGTGACCAGCAGGAGCAGGGAAGTGATCCTGCCCCTGTACTCGGCACTGGTGAGGCCGCACCTGGAATATTGTGTCCAGTTTTGGGCCCCTCGCTTTAAAAGAGATATTGAGCTCCTGGAGCGAGTCCAAAGAAGGGCGACTAAACTGGTCAAGGGGCTGGAAAATAAAACTTATGAGGAGCGGCTGAGGGAGTTGGGGCTGTTTAGCCTGGAGAAGAGGAGGCTGAGGGGACACCTGATTACAGCCTACAAATACTTGAGAAGGGATGGTGGGGAGGTGGGGGAAGGGCTCTTTACATTGGTGATGGGTGATAGAACAAGAGGAAATGGGTATAAGCTTAGTCAGGGGAGATTCAGGTTGGATGTTAGGAAGTATTTCTTCTCTGAAAGGGTTGTCAGCCACTGGAATAGGCTGCCCAGGGGGGTGGTTGAGTCCCCATCCCTGGATGTGTTTAAGAATAGGGTGGATGATCTACTTAGTGATATAGTTTAATGGGGATTAGGGATGGTTGGACTCGATGATCTCTAAGGTCTTTTCCAACCTAGAAATCGATGAATCTATGAAACCTCACAAGCCTGAACTGTGGTGATGCACTTTTCCCACGGTTGAAATAATATGCCAAAGAGCTGGGCTCTTAGTCTCTCATTTGCTTTGCAATGCACCCTGGAACGAGAGGGATAAATGCTACAAAGAGGTGGCAATATGCACGAGGGCAGGAGAGGGCATGATTAAGTGCGATGGATAGAAAAATCCACATTTAGATCTTGGAAGAGTCTGCCAGCAAGATTATCACAACCCTGGGCAGGTTCCCCTTGACTAGGCTCTCATCAGACCAGTTTTGATCACCTTCCCCCAAGCATGTAGTGTCTCGAGCATCCCTCGGTCAGAGCTGGCTTCAGTGCTGTTTTTCACTCAATCCCTTTGGCACGCTCCCAAAAGTGAAGCCCTTCATCTGCAATCCCCTTGGGGTAAACAGGACACTCATGTTGAAGCTGGAGACCTCTGTGGTGTCCAGAGGTTTAAATGGTTTTTGGATGCTCTGGGTTTAGAGTTCGCCTCGTCAGCAGCGTGCAGCAACACTTGCAACGCACAGACACTTTCGCAAGAAAACCCTCAAATATTTGAGGTTTTTCAAGAAAAGAAAAAAAAAGTTGTGCTTTTTTAAAAAAATATGATATTTTGATTTGATTTGGAGATGAAATACAAATATCATGCCTGTAATGAAGAGTAGTGACTGCCCTGGGTGATTGCAGCTCCACATTTTTCTACACCTGGTTGTTTGGAGCACTTTGGGAAGTTTGGGTTTGCAGGGTTAAAAATAGTGGGGATTTTGTTGGTTGTGCTATTTAAAAAGTCAGCTCTGTTCCTCAAGTTGTTTTACTGAGTGGCCAAGCAGCTGTGCCAGCTGAACTGTGAAGAAGAGCCTGGACAGAAACAAATGCCAGAGCAGGAGGGAAGGGCACGCACTGATTCTGCTGCTCAGGACTTTACTTCATTAAAAGTACTGCCTTAGAGGACACCAACCACGCTGGGGAAGCTCAGTGCTGTCCTTACCATCTTTGCCCTTTCCTAAAGGCAATCTGCCAGCAAATACTTTCCAAGACCCTGAGGTATTTTGCTGACTTCCCGTTTTCAATATTTTCATGCTTTGGGCTACCCAGCAGTTTACACCCAAAGTGATGCTGAAGCACTAGCACGGTATGTGCTCGGGAGCCACTTCTGCAGGGCAAGGGTTGCCTCCATCAGACAGATCAGGTATCTCCATTGGACAGACCAGGTCATCTCCATCAGACAGATTGGAGAATCAAGCTCTTGTGCTCACCTGCACAAAATCATAGAATCATAGAATGGTTTGGGTTGTAAGGGACCTTAAAGATCATCTAGTTCCAACCATGGCCAGGGACACCTTCCACTACACCAGGTTGCCCAAAGCCTCATCCAACCTGGCCTTGAACACCTCCAGGGATCGGGCAGCCACAGCTTCTCTGGACAACCTGTTTCAGTGCCTCACCATCCTCTGAGTGAAAAATTTCTTCCTTAGATCTAATCTAAATCTCCCCTCTTTCAGTTTAAAGCCATTACCCTTTTTCCTATCACTACATGCCCTTGTCAAAAGTCCCTCTCCAGCTTTCTTGTAGCCCCTTTAGGTACTGAGTGGCTAGTAGAAGGTGCCCCTGGAGTCTCTCTTCTCCAGGCTGAACAACCCCAACTCTCTCAGCCTGTCTTCAGAGGAGAGGTGCTCCAGTGGCTGTCCCATCCCACTGATGCCAAAGAGTTTACACCTGTGACGCTGCAAAATCAGACCCTTCCTGATTTTCCTGTGGTCTCCTCAGCAGTCTCTGCCTACTAGGTTACTGCCAACATCAGCTGGATTTCACCCCACGTCACCCGAAGCTGGGGGGCACCTCGTCAGACCTCTTCTTCCCTCCAAACCCTCTTCCCAGCCTGGCCCAGAGCAAGAAGGAAAAGCAGATCCCAGCTGCTGGCTCTCACGAGCCGGTCCGTAATCTGCTGCAAGTTCCCAAGGGTTTCAGATAAACAAGAATATGTCTTGACGATTATGTGTCTTGAACCTCCAGACCTTTTGGAGTCTGTCCATCCATAACGCTGCAGCTTTCTAAGGCACTGCTTTTGGGTTGAGTCCTGTGTCAAGCTGCATGAATCAAACTCTCCAGAGAGGTAAACAAACCAAGCTCCCGCCTTAGAAAGCAGGGTCTGAACTGCAAGGGCAGCAGTGGGACAAGTCTTGCACCCTTTTGGCTGGAATAGCTCCCCAGTGATTCATCCCACCGGGGAGCTGGAGGCAACATTAATATTAAGCCTATTAAAAAATAAATAGCCCATGCCATCTTCAGCCACAGCCTTTGAGAAGGAGGCACAGCTCCAGCTGCTGAGACCCTACGACATCTCCAGGAGCTGCCTCTCCTGGTTTGGTTTTCTTATGCCATCTGCATTGTGCTTGGGCATCCGCATGGGCAGATGCAGCCTCCTGCCTCTCTGGTGTTAAGTCCACACATCAAAACAGGGTGTGCTGCATCTCCTTTAATCCCAATGAGGTTTTTCTCCTGTCTTTTGAAGCTGCTGCCTGCCTTCCTTCTCTCTCTCTCTGTCCTCTCTCCACGTTCAGCTCTCCCAGGTGTGCTGCCATCAGCATTTCCCCTCCAAAAATTAACCAGTCTAATTAATTGGACACACAGGGTTTAGCCAGTTTCCCTACGTTATTCACCTTTTTTTTCCACTCCTTTCTCCAGGAAGTAAAATGAAAAAGAAGGAGAATTGCACGAAACCCACCAGCCTGGAGACCTTGTGAGAGAGGGGCTGGGCGAAAGGACGGCAGCAGCAGACGGGAGAATGAAAACACTTCCGTCAACAAAAACTGACGTAAACTCACATTTGAGGATTAAACTATCTGAACATGAAATCCACTCCCCAGACAACAAAATTCCTGGAGAAACTCAAATTCAGGAATAAAACCGGAACCTTTTCTCACCAGCTTTCATCTAAGTGCAGCAAAAAGAGAGAAAAGTTGGCTTTTAATTCAGCAATTTTTCTTTCACTGACAGTGGAGACAGTGTTTGAGAAAAAGTGTGCTCAATTTATATGGTCCAATAGGAGATAAAATGAAGTGAGGAAAATGATTTCTGACAGATTTGACTTGCATGATATTGATACCCCACCTTGAATTCATCCATCACTGTATTAGTAGAAGGCCGAGCATTGATACAGTCACTAAGCTGTAACCATCTGCTTTAGAAAGAGATGACTGATAGTGAATTTTTCTTGCTGAAAACTAAAAGTGAATTTTTGTTGCTGAAAACTAAAGGATTTCAGCATTTTAGAGTAACAAGATGATTTTCAAGTTGAAATGATTTCATCTTAGTAAAAAAAAAATCGTATTTCTATTATTGTGGAAAGCTAAAGTTTGGCTTCTCTTTAAGGGAAACATATTTGTACTTTTATCAAAAATACAACAGGGTTTGGCTTCAGAAAGCTGTCTGTGACTTTTATCTAAACTAGGATTTTCTAAAACTCTGCTATTTCCAAATATTACCTAAACATTGATTCCTCAGGATAACAGCCCAGATGCAGCAAAACGCTATCAGTAAGTCATCGTTCACCCAAGGTGACATTCAAGCTGTCGGGATCTTAAGAGTAGAAAAACAACCCTTGCCATCTCACACCTCGTGCTCCAGCGGGGAGAGCTCAACGACAGCCCTGATGGGGAGAAGAGCAGACGAGCCAAAGAGCATTTTTCCCGTTTTACCCGGGGACTGTGTGATTTGCCCAAGGCTATATGAGGATTCAGTGTCGGAGAGCTGGGCGAGCGGCGTTTAACCGGCGCGCAATGCTGATCTCTGCAGCACTCCTGGTTCAGAGCGCTATGATGCAGTAACACCATAAATAGACTAAAGTCCTGTGAAGAAAGGAAAAAAAAAAAAAAACAAACCCAAACCCATCTCCCCATCCTCCTTTACTGTAAACACGGAGAATAATGACAAAGCAGGCATATGACAACTCTATTGTTATAAACTAACTGGTGCCTCCTTAACCTAAAGGATCTAACTCGCTGCAGTGCAAGTCCCTGATGGATTAAATATACAGCTGTGTGGACAGAGTTAGCCAGTTCCTCAGCCTATTCATAAACACAGCATATTTTATTTATACAGTACCTCCCTCATCTGTGTTATTCCTAAAGGCTGCAGCTCTAAGTCACCGGAGCCCCCATCTCTCCCGCAGTGGAAAGCTCAACTTTCCGGCAGGCTCCCGGTATTCACACGCGTCTCCACGTACCTGCTCTGTGGCTGGAGGAGAAGGAGGAGGAGGAGGAGGAGGAGGAGGTGGTTTCGCCTCTGCTTGCAGCCTTCTGTCTCCCGGACTCTCCCAGCAGCCTTTCCAGCGTAAGCCGAGGAAGAGTTTCCTTGGGGAAGTCGTACCTCTGTTGCATGCCAGCTGACTAAAACTCCGCGAGCTCCGAGAGAAGTTTGGAGTCACAGGGAAAAAAATTACTCCCCGTAGACTGGTCCTTGAATTCATTCCTTCGCAGTCATGAGCTCTTATATATTCCCAGGCTCCCACGAGCACGTGAATACATACCTCCGTAACAGTTTTAAAATGCGTGTGTCCTCTGCGCTTCTCTTTATTTTCCATTTCGTTCGTTCAACCTTGGCTTGTTTCCTGCAGTTTCTCAGCTGGTAATTACGCTCCTCTCGTATTGACACATGAAACAGTCTGCGAATACCACAAAAAATCCCCTCCGCAGGCTCCGGGGACACGTGCTTGTCTCTGAAGTTCGCCGTGCCTGTCCCGCAGATGTGAGCGTGTGCCTTCAGTCTCACGGACCTGCAGGTTCTCGGGACTGGGGTGAATCGCAGGGACGGTGCTGGCTGCAAACCCTAAACTCAAATCCGTGCAGGATGGGGTGTGTAGGAAAAGGGTATGTCAGAGGGAAGCATGGCAGCAGGGCAAACACATGGCGTTTGGTGTCCCAAAGAGCTCAGGTGTGTCTCTGTGGCACAGCGGTGGGATGGCCAAATGCACCCTTGGGGGAAAGGATAAATTCAATTTAAGGCTTGAATGGGTAATAGCGTAAATGCCCTCTAAAAAGGGCAATGGGATGGGATTTTGTTCCTTTTCCTTGGGTGCAAAACTCCCTTTTGTTTCAGAAGACATTCTCTCGTGTAAATTGGTGGAAGACCTGCCTGTGTTGTCTTCTTCTGCTTAGAGGTGTCCGGATACCTGGGCAGGTGTCCACTGGCTCCATGTGTTGGTTTGCAGGAATACAAACCTCTAATAGGGTTTTGCCATCTCCTCTGTGGGTGTCTTCTTAGGACCAAACTTAGTCTTGACTCCACCAGCCAGGACCTGTCCTCTGCTGGGTCACCCACCAGGGAGCTCCCACAGGCACCGGGGACCACCGCAAACCTCCCACCTTCTCTCCTAGGTGCATGAGGAACATCTCCACCATGTGACCTTCCCCTCAGAGGATAGGTTCAGCTTCAGCATCCTATGTTTTGCGTCCTTTGCACTGAGATGTGCAATGATGACCAATGATTTTCACAAAAAAAAAAAAAAAATGGGGGGTTGACTCTCTTCTCCTGGACAGCATCAATTCTGTCCTACTTTCTTGGATCTGCTTACGAAAATCAGATAAAAGCCATGTCCTTTTATGCCATGTGCCAAGCAGCTTTGTGGATTCTGCTAAACACACGCCAGCTCCCAGCCTTTGCTTCTTCGCAGCAGGTCACTGTTCATTTTCTGTTGCACACCAGCTCCTGTGTCAGGGTTACTTCAGATCCACAGCATACCAGGAGACTCGAGGTGAAAACGTCTACAGATGTGAAAGGTGTGGTTTGTTAAATATCCCAGTAGATAGATTTTGCACATGTTGTTGCAATAAGGATGCAACAAGGATAATAAATTTAATAGTAACATGTACATAATGATAAAGAAGTAAACAATAATGATTTTATTGTCATAGAATCATAGAATGGGTTGGGTTGGAAGCGACTTTAAAGATCATCTAGTTCCAACCCCCCTGCCATGGGCAGGGACACCTTCCACTAGGTCAGGTTGCCCAAAGCCCCATCCAACCTGGCCTTGAACACTTCCAGGGATGGGGCAGACACAACTTCTTCGGGCAACCTGTTTCAGTGCCTCACCACCCTCAATGTAAAAAATTTCTTCCTTAAATCTAATCTAAATCTGCCCTCTTTCAGTTTAAAGCCATTGCCCCGTGTCCTGTCACTACACACCCTTGTCCAAAGCCCCTCTCCAGCTTCCTTGCAGCCCCTTTAGCTACTGGAAGGCTGCTAGAAGATCTCCCCGGAGCCTTCTTACTACTTATTACTGCAACAACTGTTGCCTGTGTACATGTATAGCTGTATATGTATATTTACCAAAGGCCAAAGGGCTTAACAATTAATAAGCAAACTATCTTTCATTGACTTGTCTTGGCAACAGAAGCAGATCCTATGGAGAAGCTTTCTTCTGTATAGCAGTCCCAAAACCTTACTGATGTCCTCAGAACAGCTCTTGCATAGGACATAGGTGGTCCCAAGAATACAGGGCAGTACCAAGGAGTGAGCTTATGGTCTGAAAACAATTTGGCCTCGTCAACCCCATGCAATGCCCAAACTAGCTGTCCACTAGCTGTCCACTAGCTGTCCACTGTCACTCCATCTTGTGGTGCCATGCCTAGTGAACATGGCTGCACTGTTTGGTTTGGCATGAGCTCGGCGTTGATGCGTTGATGTACACCTCCTACCCAAGCTGAAACTCACCTCTTAGTCTGTGCTAGCTTAATTGGCCGGGACTGACCCACAGACAGAGCTCACTGGGGCAGAAGGATGTATTGTATCCCCTCCTGTCAACTTGCCAGGCCAACCTGATGACCAACTTGATGTCTCAGCAGCCAAGTCTGGAGGATAGATGTGGACCTGCTGCTCAGAAATGGGGGTCCAATTGTATTTTCCAAGTGGAGCATGGCTAGCTAACAGGAAAATGGCCGGTCACACAAAGGATAAGAAGTCTCCTGACAATAAATTTCAGACTCATATGGAAGCAGAAGGAATTATTCCCACAGATTCTGCTCTTGCTAGACCTCCATCTCTGGTGTGTGGGCTGCAGAAGACTCGAGTCAATCTATGGCTGATTCCCAGTGACACCTGAGTGCTGATGCTTCTCCAATTACATCTCTCCCGTTGAAGACGTCTCTCTCAGAGAGTGATCCCTGGCCTGATCCGCACAGACCTGGCCCTTCCCTAGGGCAAGTTGGCTATGTTTAGGTATGTAGCACTCAGATACCTAGATCTGGATGTATCCCCACAGCCCTGAGGCCATTGTTTCACTGTTACTTTTCTTTCAGAGTGCCTTTAAAAATGTAGGGACAGCATGCAAAGCCCTCTGGAATAGTGTAGGAGGATCTTGTGGAGCAGAAGCAGCCAAACCTGATGCAGGCCCTGAAGGAAACCCCAGAACTACACCCAGTGTGGAGGGAACAAGCTGGTTTGGTGGGGAAGGGTTGAGAGAGCTAACTCTCAGTGTGGTTGACTGTGGCGACCTGAGTTATCTGACAGCATCGATGCACCCTTGCATACCCCATGAAAAAACCTGAGGACACTAGGAGGGACACCCCGCCCTGAAGACTTGTAGCATCATGCCTCCAAAACTGCTTACAAACACCAATCCTGCAACGATTTCTGCTGGTACCTGCCATGCAAAAATCCTGCACGCCTCCACGCTACAGGATGTGGCAACTGGCAAATCCCACTTCAAAAAAAGAGGCTACAGGTCAGTGCTGGTGACACAAAGTCAACCCTGGGCCATTTCCTTCCATAGGCTCAATCCCTCCAAGTCTCATGGGATTCCCACTCTTCCATGGGAGAGGTGAGCGACTTGGTTGGTGGAGCTGGCATGGAGACAAGCAGAAGTCCATGAACAGAAAGCAAATCTCCCAGCTACTGGGATGCTCCAAGACATCACGGCCAGTATAAGCATCATTATCTTGAGCTGATGTTCGCTCAGTTGCTTTTTAGAAACTACACTAAAAAAAAAAAAGAGATGAAACAGCAGGTTTTAATCACTTGCAAAATATTAGGGGCTGACCATGTGCTCATTTCACGCTTAAAATATGTTGCATCATGTCAACAGGATGCCCATTTCTAATTATAAATGATATTTCCTCAGACTAAACAAAGTTTGATATTTATGCTCCATTTCCTCCATCTCTGATTATAGCCTGTTCTTTTTTAAAAAAAAGACATGAGAAACAAGCAGGTCAAGAGCTTTGCTCTGGCCACTCTTTTTCTGTTCCTGCTGCTATTCAGGGAAGTTTGCTGCTGGGAGCATGATGATGGGATTTTGGCTTGCCTTGGTGATGATGCTGGTGTTGACCAGGATGGGGGTGGGTTGCCTTGGTCACCAGGTCAGCTGTGGTTCCTGTCCCATCTCAGTCTCATCATACGGTGCCCACACATCTCAGGCACTGTGTCTTTAGTTGAACTCATGGAAGATGCTGCTCTTGGCATCTCTGCAAACTAGATGTGGCTTAGTCCCCTCTGGTACCAACCATAACCTTCCTCAGATACACTTGACCTTGGACCATGAAGACATGGCCATTGCAAGATGCAGACAGCTCCACTTAACAACTGCAAAAGAGACACACTTTAGCTAACTCCAAACCAGCTACCAGTAACCCAAGTAACTATGAAATTAATCCAAAAAGTAGGGTGAAAAATGCATGTATAGTTCTCCTGGGACACCTCACCCAGCCAGATGTGACTAACTACGAAGGGGTTAGCTACATCCATGTTATGAAGCAGTGATTTGCAGGATGGGCATAGTCCTGGTTAGTCTTGTCACTCTTGGGTGGCTGCCTGTCCCCAGGGCACTGCTTGACGCCTAGAAAATTGAGCAAGAAAGGAAAATTCACGTAACGGTGCTCGAGATGTTCATGGAGTGCTTGAGGGATGTTGTACGTCACTTGTAGAGGCAGATATTGTGGAAACTGATCTCAGAGTGAGCAGATATCACTGCAGAATATAGATGAGGTGACTTTGGTGATAAGGGTCTTCTGCAGAGTACGAGACCACAGAAGATAACACAAATATAGTGGAGGAGGAAACGATGGTCAGATGTAGGGGTTGCTGGGACATGAGGAAGTGAGACAGGGAGAGAGAAAGGAGAGGGAAAACACGGGCAAAACCCCCAGGCAAGAAAAGGCAGGTTAAAAAACAGGAGCGGCAGAGAGTCCCATCATTCTGGGGAGAGGTGAAATGGGGAAAACAGAATATGTGTTTGGATTGTGGGGGGACAAAACTGTCTCCAGGGTCCTCTGCTTTTATTTTCTGATGGCTGCGTGCCTCAGATTTACACCATTGCCCAGTGGAACTTTGAGGTATGGCTTGCAAGCAACGTCGAGAAGATAGAAATAAGGGCAGAGACCTTCTGCCTTGTGCTTGCCCTGGCAGCTCTGAAGGTCGGAGGCATCCTGCATCCAACCCACATTTTCCAAGTGTCTCTGGCCTTTGTCTGCCTCCCCTACCATCTCCAGGGACGTCTTCTAGCCTGTGCTTGAAACATCCCAAGCTTTATCAAGAGGTTCAGGAAACTGCGCTCCATGTGACAAATCTGGTTTATCTTGAAACGGCAAACCAGAAGAGACTGATGTGGTTTCTCTTGCAAATATTTCTCATATCTCTGCCTGCCACCGCAGTAGCAGGAGGATCTGTGAACCAGGTGGTGCCAAACAAACTGCAGAACAGTTTGCTCTGTCATCTGTGCTAATGGGGTTAAAGATCAGGTTTCTTTCTTTAGATCTCCTGCTCAACTCAAAGTGTGAAATATCATCCATTCTTCTTCCTTCTTTTCATTTTCTTTTGGGTGGGAGAATGAAGAGGAAAGTCGATCTCTCCTCCTGGCATTTTCAGTCCCTGCTATTGACTCAGACCTTGCAAAAATGGCTTTAAGCTATCAACCACGATTGAAATAATCAATTTTCCCTTTTTGTTGTCCCTTCTCTTTCCACCTCCTTACCGTGTTCACTTTGGGCAGGGAGTGTCTCACTGCAGGGACACTATAGTGAAGGGATTACTGGCATTATATCTGCAAGGCCTCGAAGCTAATCATGAAACAGGCAATTTTCAGTTCTTGTGGAAAAAGGTATCACCAAAGTTGACTGAGAGTGTGATCTGCCCTGTCTTTTGCTCCTTCTATGCTGATTTTTTAGGCAAACACTGAAAAAAAAAAGAAAGTTGCAATCGTAATCCTAGGGAGAGAAGAAATGAGTTAGAAATGCTCTATTTTTGTCATGTTCCTTAAACCCTTTGATCCTTCCCATAGCCCCTTGATCCATCACTACGTCATCACTTACTGAAAGCATTTTTTTTTTTTTTTTTATAGCTCACATCTGGATTCTGGGTTATTTCCAAAATGTCTTTGCTTCCTGCGCAGTGCGTTGGCTTTTCTTGAATAATCTAACTCCCACCTCCAATGACGTATTTTGGATTTTTTTGCATGAAGGAAAAATATTGAAACCCTAGGTTAATCCTTGAGCGTGCTCCTTGCTGTACTGAGACAGTACATCATGGGATTCCCCTGCTTACAAAGCTTGGGGTGGAACACAATCCTGGAGAAGAAAGATACCTGCACCATTTATCTAACAGCCCATCTGGACCAAATAATGAAGCAGGGGGTACATTGAGAGACATGAGGGAATGTTAGAGTTATTTCAGTGGAGACATAGGGCAACAGCCTGAAGGAAACAATGCATTTTTAATCCTGCTCATCAGTCTCTTTGCTTTTTCCAAATATTGAAAATTCAATCTGATGCTGAGCATCTCCTTCTAGATTTCAGAGGTGGGATGCACTCAGCAAAATCTTTATAGCCATTGCCAGCTGCCAGTTCCACTAGGAAGTTTAGTGCACTGGAATGGTGAAATATGGAGACCATAGAAGTGCAGATAATTATGCTTAAATATGTATTATCAGCCCCCTGTCAAGCACAGGTAGAAGAACCTAAGGCAGCAGCATTGAAGAGCTGAGTAAACTTCTGGTCTCTCTTTTCTCACGCAAATTTGTAACCCCAGAATGATGTCATAGGTGAAAAAGATGAGATATCTCTGATCAAACGCAGACATCTGCAAGGTTGACATCTATCAAATAAGCCACTGATCTTGATATCCTTCACAGCTCATGGAAGGAAATGGAAGCTCTTCTTGCTCATGATTCATCTCATTCTCCCGAAGATGAGTCACCTGCAAGGAGCTCCTACTTTCTCCTGTGAACACGAAGGGAGTGGTGAGTGACTAAGGCAGACATCAATTCAAAACTAAAGGAAATGAGTCCCTCTTGCAGTCAGAAAACAGCGAACTGTATTTTTTCCTGGTTGTGGGTATACCTCCTGCTGGTGTAAATCCAGCTTTCCTGCCCAGATTGGACACATCGATCACTTAAAATACTTTCCAGGTTTCCTTGGGAGAAGCCACTTGGGCATGGTATTTTTGGATGTGTTACAAACATTATAAGTGATTCTGCCATTCTGTTGTTACTTTGAGAGTCTGACATCTATTACCCCATTGAGCAAAGCCCTGAACAGAATTCCTGCCCTGAGGAGCCTCTGTACCCCTATATAACACCTCCTGGTACGCAAAAGCAAAGATCTTTCTTAGTAAATTGGGATGTAGATTGTGGGGTTGGATTGTACATCCCTTTTCCTCCTCAGATCAAAGGCACTGGGGGTTAGATGATGATCCTTATATATCTCATGACCCATCGTATCTAGAAGGTCTGTCTGTGCCATATCATAAGCATCTCCTGGTTGGAGGAACGTGCTTCTTAGGATTTACTTTCTGGTGTCAGGGCTCTTGTACTTTCATCTTTTCCATAGCGTGAAAGAAAAGCAGAGCAGCTCTTCGCTGATTGTACCTTTCCAGAAGGTCCATGTTCCTGCTAGCACACTTCACGTCTAATGGATGAAATAAGCTGTTTCCAGGACTCAGGGCTGTGAGAGTGGCCACATTACTTATTGGTTCATATCAGCATCGCTAGATTCAGATCTCAGTTGTTTTCAGTTGTCAGGTAGGTCAGTCTTGATCAATGTTTAACACACCCCAGAAGGGACCAGTCCTTTTACTGTACATCAGTGAATCTCCACAGATTGCAAAGGAATAACAATAACTCATGCATACTGGAAAGTGAACTCACAAAGCTCCCACTGGCCTTCCCCTCTCTCCAGACACACACATGCCAGTATCTATTCCTCTTTCAGCCATGGTGCTGAGGAACCTTCTCCTCTTTCACATGTGACACTCCATGGCGGACTTCTCCCAGCTCAGCCCATTACATTCATGAAAAACTCAGTTTCTAAAAAACCAAACAAACAAACAAACAAACAGCATGTTGTGCAACACGAGGTTGCTGTAAGTCTTGAGACTCAGGGTAAGAAAGCCACGAGAGATGGTCAAAGAAAAAATTGGTGATACCTTTCTAGCCACTTAACAATTCACTCATGGACAAGCACGGGGAGCACGTAGGACACCTGATTTACGTATACTTTGCCTGCCCTCTGGTGGTGAATGGCTGCTGATTAATTGCATGCATACATCCATATCTATGTACACACATATCTGCATATGCACAAGCACATATGCATGTATGCACGTATGCATTGGCACATATGGCAGAAAATGCTTGTACCTGAACTGTGCCTCGAGCCTGAACATTGCAGATGTGCGTGGTAGTTAATTATTGTCATTGGCTGTAGCTGGTCTTTTTAATGCTGAAGATTTTCCGCCTTGCTGTGATTGTATTAACATTGAGTTCAGTTAAAATAATTCAGCATGAAAATAATAGAAATATAGTTCAATATTTGTTCCAGCTTGGAGAGACCAGTGAGCTCGTCATGTGTCCTTTCCCTCTCTATAAATAAACTCTGCCGAAACTGGGTGAGCTGTACAAAATCGAGAGCAAAAAATGTTTTTCCAGGGCCAGTTCTTATAGAAAATACAGGGCAGCATAAAAATAACTGCCGCAGCACGGATGTGCTTTTCCCTACGCAATGCCAGTCTGGGTTAACAGGAGGGTACAGAGAGAAGGGTGGCCGAGGGTTGAAAGCTTGGAGGAGATGTATTCCTTCAGCCCCTTAGTGGGGGTTCTTTTCAGGTCTTTCAAAGGCTCATAATCATATTTCCACTCCTTTCCCCTTGTAGCTGCAAAGAGCAGAGGGATTTGCCATGCAGCCTTCCACATCTTCTACGAACATGTCCAGCATCCGGGCACAAGGTAGCAAAGGTAAGTGTGTTCAACATTGCAGCTCTTAGGACTTACATAAATGTAAGAGGCATTGCCTAAACTTGGTGTTCCCAGCCTTTTCTCTTTGAGATGACCTGTTACAGTGGGAAGAGCAGCAAAGGTGGCTTCTCAGGCTGTATTCATGTTGATGGGGTTTGGCTATGTCTAGAGGGAAGTAAACCAGAGAAACTTCTCATCTCCAGACCTTCATTCACCACTCTGCATTTCCAAGTGAAGCTACAGTCTTTCCCCTTTGGGAAAACAACCTTCAGACCTTGAAGCCCTTGAGATCTGCAAACTTTTCTATAGCTTATTATCCTGTTTTCATATTTGCCTTGGATTGTGTTTCGAAGCCATGCACAGGGATGAGCACATCATGTCCCTGGACTCACGTAGCCTTAGGCAACACAAAGGTGATATCTGTAGTGTCCAAATCCACTATTTATAGCACGTTGTCCAGTGACTGTGCCAGTACTCATCTCTCTTTCTGTCTCATGGTAACTCTATCTGAACTAGTGACCAGTTCCTAGGTGCTGGATTCAACTGTTAAATTTTTATCACCGGTGGTCCCTAGGCCAACAAGCGCCACCTCACAATATCAGGGCATGTCTGGGGCCAGGGATATTCCCACCAAGTAGTTTGGGTGTTTGGGAGGGGAACACAGTTTATTAGCTGGCTCCAGTGCCAGGGAAGGGTGTCAGGCAGGTGTCATTTAGTCATTCAGGTATCTCCACTGCTTTCTGAGGATCATCCATTTGTGCTTGTCCTTTTCTGAGTTCACAGAAGCACCGTGCAAGGTTGGTTGTTTTCAACTCTCAGGGCCTCCTGTTGTTCCAGATATGGGGAATGACTTGTTGGAGACCTCTCAGGATGTGAAACCTACTGTCTCACCACAGCTGGAGGACTCCTCATAGAATCATAGAATGGTTAGGGTTGGAAGGGACCTCAAAGATCATCCAGTTCCAACCTAGTTCTAGTTCTAGTTCTAGTTCTAGTTCTAGTTCTAGTTCAACTAGTTCAGAACCTGATGGTGACATTCCCTTGGCCTCTAGCGTGCAGCTGCTTTGCTCTGAGGGCATCCCTTAACTGTCTCACCTGACTCCTCATCTGGGGAGATTCTTCATTCCATTCCTTTCCACTTGCCTGCCTTCTGCTGGCTGGGCAGATGCAAACAACAGTGCCTGAACATACAACCAAGGCAGGTTCATCCCACCTAAACGGAGACGTTTTTGTCTTCTAACCTCACCTAGTTAGGAGGTTATTATTCTTGTGTCTCCTGTCCCTCTCCGTACATACCAGTGTTGGACAGTCTGCACCATTCCCAATGTTCAGTCACCAGGATAAATCTACAGCAGTAGGGGTAGAGAGAAGAAAGTTTTCAGGCTGATCTTTTCCTTCCATAGTGTGAGAAACAGCATTGACCGGGTCACCCTGCAGACTGGACTTGAGGCTTGGACCCACCATGAGTATCGGGTCATATTTCCCTCTTGTCGTGACTGTATTGCAGTCCTGACAGGTGCAGTCAACCAGAGCAACCTTGATGACATCTCTCCATGAATTGACTTTGGCACCTTATTTGGATAACAACCTGCAATTATTTCCTTCGGTGCTTTCCATGTGATGATGGTGTTTGGGGAGCTAGAGTTACAGCCTCGGCCAGGCAGACAATCACCTCCGCAAGGAGCCCACACAAGTAGGTTAAACAAAAGCTTTATTTCCACATAGTGTTCTCAGGACACGGTGCCAAGATTTCACAGACGGCTCGAAACAAGGACTGGCAAGGAATGCTCTGCTCCTGTGATGCTTTCTCATTGCAAACAGCCCCGAGCCAGAAAATTCAGGTTCAGAGCCAAGCCTGAACTACCTTTAAAATCAGAAGTATTTAGATTGACAATTTTCAGGTTTGTTCTTTAAAGCAATAAAGTGGCAGAGCAGAGTTCACATGCTGAGGAGTTCACATTTCTACAGCACCAGTCTCTCAATCCGTGGTTAAAGCTCTCTGGTACTCCAGCAGAAGAAATATTCAATAAGCCATGATAATTAAAGCAGTTAATTGCCGTACATTTGCCATCAGACATTATCCTGTTCGAACTGTGCACTGCTCCCAGTAAGCAAAGACCTCAAGACTGGAGCTTCAGCCACGCAGAGGCAGTTTCTCCCTGCCCACAGCTTTCTGACTAGCGTGGAGAAAGGTCAGTTGGTTTCCTGCAAGACTTCAATATTTTGAAATGTCATTTCAGTTCCAGCTTTTGAATGAAAAAACAAATAAACGAAGGAAATTGGATGTGGAGGTTGGATCTGAGGCATCTGCCTCCAGGGTTGCTTTGCAGCGAGAGGCTGGAGTCGGTAACTGAGATAGCCCAGCAGAGGGGAAGCTGAGCTGTCTGGCAAACAAACTGTTAGGAAAACCAGCCCGTTTTCCATGTGAAACCTGCAGAACATTTGCAACTTGGCAAACTCTAACAACGATAGCAAAAAAAAAGCTTCGACACTAATAAATGCCTTCTGTTCAAGACCAACTGGAATTTCATGCATCGCATTGTGGTTTTCGGTTGTACATCAGGCCTATGTAGATATAACATATTTCAGCCTTGGTCCTTGGCCCTGTATTGACTTTCCCTGAGCTTCTCTGCATATGTTCATGAAAAATGTTTAGGCCATCTAGCTTTGTGAAAATGAGTGTATTTATTTTCAGAGTCTGTTGTACAGGTTTTTTAACAGCTCCTGCAGTCTGTACTATCTAGTTGGGCTCCTGGTCAGCCCCAAGTTGAGAAGAGATAGTGGCAAAAGGGGGATTTAATTCCTTTGAATAAAACTATTTTAATGTGTCAATGAAAGCAGTCAATAAAAGAGATTTTTTGATATTTTTTTTCTTTACTTTCAGGAGATCCTAAACTGGTCCTACGCAGGAAAGAGAACTGTTGCATCAAGTAATGACAAAGTGACGGGCAAATGTCATGGATCAAGAGTGATGTGGAGGTAGGAAGCAAAGAGGAGAGTTGCATAAGCAGGATTCATTGTACAACAACTTTTGTGGGTGGTCCTCACAGTCCCCTGATGGGTCCTGTGCTGTTTAGCAGAATTTAGAAGTGCTTAGAGACATCGGCCAAGGAAGGAAGGAGAACCAAGGGAGGCTGACATCTGCAGATATCATGAAGTCAGGCTTGGGGAGGATTGTGAGGAACTCTAGCGAGTGAGGAAAAGGATGCTGAATGAAATTTAATACCAACAGCTGTAAAGTAATGAGCACCAGAGGAAAAGTGTTAGGTGCTGCTTACACTGCACAGAACATGAAGCTGGTTTCATCAGCTCAGGAACTCTCCCCTGTGGTCATTGCAAGAAGATCGGGGGAGTACCCTGGTGTGGGATGAATACTGAAAAGCTTCACCTGCCTGCCTGTCTCAGCAGTCACCGGCCCAGGAGCCCTGCATGCTGCTGGTCACTCACCAGCTGCAGGAAGCTGGAGGAGATAATTGCAATGACCCAGGGTCTGGAAATCATCCTGAGTGCAACGGCTCATGGTGAATTTTGGGAGGTCTGGTCCAACTATATGTGCTAATCCAGCCTCTCCTTACATCAAACTCACTGTGTCCTCCAGCACTGTTCCCACAAGCTGACACAGCCATCCTATAGTTCTTCATCAGGCTGAGTTTTGCCTGCAAGAGCTTTGTCTAAGGCCACCATTTCACATGGCTTCAGCGTGAGCTTGAAGAGTTGTAGTTCCTTTGCCTTCTCCCACCTATTCTTTTATTCAAACAATTATTTTTAATACGAGTGAGGTCAGTGATGAGAGTCATAGTAGGACTTTGTGGCACAACTGAAGATGAACGCAAGGATGTGTGGCTACAGCAGTAGGAAATCCATAGCCCACCTTAACGAGCGATGCCCCTGGACTTGTATCCTGCTGATGACCACTGTGACAGGGGTGAGAAGGTGAGTGAAGGAAGGGTGAGGGTTTGCCTATGCATAGGACCTTGCCAGACCATGTTCTCAGTTGCATGGACAGAAGGGAGCAGATTGCCCTGTTGTTTCCCATGTGTTCAACAAAGGGACAAATCCATTGCTGGTGTGAGGACATACAGTTGCAGGGAAGGGAAGGCTCCTGCTCTAGTGATTGTGGAGCTGTCCCAGACCTCATCACTGAAGGACATGTCTCTGCAACGCCAAGGTAAATAACCAGATCTGCAGAGAAGGTGGATGTGCTGATGTTTTTGCATGAGGATGTCAGGATAGGGACAACACAGTTTCATGAGTTCCAAGAGAGGTAATGCTGCAGAAGACTTAACCTCATCACTATTCCTGCCTTCACCTGGCTGCAGTCCCAAACCCCAGAGGAGCACCTTGATATTTTCCAATGAGAAATGTGCTGTGGGGAGTGGTATCGCCTTCTCCCCACTTTAGTATCTCCTGTCATGGGAAACATTCCCAGACATAAGTCCTTGCAGCTGTCTTGGCACTCATCCACACCATGGCTGCTCCATACCTTCCTTGGGTTCTTCTGCATCTCCTCATACTTCCTCTGTCTGACCTGTTGCTGGTTTATGTATTTTGAGATCTTTTGGGGATCTGCCTCTAAATTACTGAATAACGGAGTGAATATGTGAACAGGAGTCTCCATAACTACTTTAGCTGCACAGAGAGCTGATAGGTAAGCTGAGATGAAGGTAAATATACAAAAAAGAACAAGATTTTCAGGTGGAGGATAGGTCTCCAAGGATCTTTATTGGCATTTGGTTTTAATTCACTGGTAAAAATAATGTACGAGATATGAACTGTATTCTGAAAGTGTATATTGTGCATAAATACATCTTCTACAGCTCTTAGAGAGTTTGCACGATTATGCTAAAATTCACCCTCTAATGTTAGTGTAAAGCCTCTGGAAATCACGTGGCAGGTTCTTGCTGATAGTGGTTCCTGGAGCGTGCACTTCACTCTCTGCAAAATCCAGCAAATGACTTGTCCACAATCATCTGAGAGGTCTGCTGAGCTGCAAAATTCACATTTGCTGCTTCCAGCACCCATCTTCCTCATTGCAACATCCAAACACTAGTTTTAGGAGCAAAATAACAAGAAAAAAGCCTGATACAGTAATCACAGTCAGCATGGGAAGAAATCTCATGAGTAAACCTAAACGTGTCTAAACAGAACAATGCCAGGAAAATATAAATATGTTTTATGGCTGTCTAACAGCAGAGGTTATCACACTCAAGGATGAGTCCTTGGCTTCTTCCTGTTGAAATTAAGAGGAAAAAAATACCACTGGCTTCAAAGAGAATTAAAAATTATCCTGAGATTACTAAAGTCTTCAGTGATCAGAACTTTGCTTCTCTGCTACCCTTTCCCACAGATTTACTATTTTATTTTTTTTAAATAAATTCAAAGAATGTTGTTTATTTTAGAAGACTACAGGCTGAAGAAAGAATCCAAAAACTGTGTGCAGAAGGGCAGATTGAAATCTTGTTTAAATGGCCTTCAGCTGGAAAACTCAGGTTTTAACTACCCAAAATTTTCTTAAAATTGTCTCTTCTTGCGCTAACAAAAACACACACTCCAAAGACGATTTCTGAGTAGGTAAGTACGAAAAAACCCTGAGTACCACCAAATTCAAATATATATGTATCTGTACATATATGTGGATGTTGAAAGGGAGAATATATGTATAGTGATAGATTGAAGAGGTGTTGTGGTATGGTGTTTTGTTTTTGTTTTTTTTTTTTTTTCTCATGCATTTGCAAACGTTTAATTTGATATATAGCAGAAATAGAAGGTTGCTGTCCCTCCTGCTCACTGTCACATTACCAGCTAAATGGATCGATGGGAAGTGTTTCAGGGGTGATTGCTTCACAGATTTCACGTTTTCTGCTCATACGTATCTTCCTTTCCATCCATTTTGCCTGAGTGCTGAGAAGAACAAGTGTTTCAGAGAGGGTTAGTACATCTAGACAAGCCAAGTGGCAGAGTTTCCAGACCCAGGGAAATGGTCAGGGAGTCCAGCACCTCCTCTGAACCGGTGACGATATCTGTGAGGGAGTGAGGTTCATCCAACTTGGCTGTAGTCATTCATGGTGTAGGCTTCTCCAGCTGAGCTGATTAGTGTGGCTCCTGTAAGAGTCGATGGTAAGCACTTCTAGGGCATGGTTCATTCCTCTGAATGCAGATGTCCAGGATGGGATTCACTTTCAGATTAAGATACCCAACTTCAAAGGTATATCTCACTAAACATATCTGTCTCGTATCATTTCAGAACTTAGTGTCTGCTGTCTGGCTTTCAGCCATTGCAAAAGGATCTGGTCTTATGACTTGTTTATCAGCTCTGTCTGGATGTTGTAGGAACTCTACACAGTTCCTACATCCTAAATAGCATTAAGCATCTATGTTTAGGCAACCGAATTGTATCACAGCTATCTCAGTTTGGGTATCTTTACATGCACTAGGCTCTCGTTGCTTGAATGGAGACCTTTCCAATAGCGACTTTTGGGGGTGACAGTGTTTGCCAGATGTAGGCAAAATGAACTATTAGGCTTTTTGGACTTTTTGACTTGATCTTCATTAACTGTAGCAGGAGGTGAGACGTCCAGCACACAGAGGTATCCGTATGTAGGAGCCTAAGAAATAATCCTGGGAAGTGCCTGTTTCCCTTCCTTGACTGTTAAAGAACAGTAACGAATTTCCCTTCCATTTTCACTTTTCAGGTGTTTATACTCCAAACAGGTCTTACTCTGACAGTGCACATGTTTTGTACTTGCTACGGCGAATTAGTTGTGACAATAGTGTGTTCCTTAGCTTTGTGGAGTCTGGCTTGCCTCATTTCATAAGGATATTTGCAATAATAAAGGAGGTTTGGTGAATGGTTATTGACTCTTATTTATCATCTGAATGACAAAAATCTGCTCTACTTGCTCTGATGAGAAGAGTTCAAATTGAGCTTGAGAAAGGTCTCTGTGTTTTCAATGAGAACCTTCTGGTGGCAATATTGATTAAGTTACCATATCTGCTGTTCTTTTCAGCCTTGCAGAAGAGAGAACAGCAGTCCCCAGAAGTTTGTTAGAAGTCAGATGTTGAACAGGAGTAAAAAACCTGGAAGAAGTGGCAATGACAAAATTATTTGACCTTGATGAAGCGTGCTCTGTGGGAAGTCTCTACAGGCCAAATGCTGGCCCTTTGCAGAAAGGTATTTTTATCTGCTGAGAGGCTTGCTTTGAAGACAAGTGCCTTTGAGACCACTGAGAGATTGGGAAGGAAAAAAGAGTGATGTGGTTTAGGCTTTACACTGCTCAAGTGATGTACTTTTCATTCCCTCAGCTCCACTTTTCCAGGAAAGAAAATACATGTTTTACTAGTATCACTCAGCTAGAGGAACTGCAGAATGTCATTCTCTGCATCTCAGTTTTCCAATATATTGGCAATCCATTTTCATCCTACTTTGGGATAAAAAGTGTAAAATATTTTAGATATGCTATATGTGCGTGTGTGTATAAAGCAAAACAAAATGTTCTTCCAGTTTAGATCTGGAATTGTGAAGACGACATATTTTGACATTTTGATCAAAATCACATTTTTGGCATTTGGAAACAAATATTGATTCATACCAAACTGTTCCATTTCAAATCTGTCATTTCAGTTTGAAAATAGCATTAAAATGGCATTTGCAGCTGAAATGTCAATTTTAAAGAAAATGTTTCGGCTTAAATTACCATACAAGAACAAAACATTTTGATTCAAAATTTCTCCTTATGGGAGAGTAAAAAATATTTGTTGTTGTTGTCCAAAAGATTTTCTTCTGGATCACACTGATTTTCATGAAACTAGAGTTTCCTACAACAACAACAAAAAATCCTATTTAATGCAAAACAGTTAAACAATTTTAGCACCTGGCGTTATTATTCAAATCCAGGCTGGAGTGCAGTCAAACATGTTTGTACTGGCACAGTGACCTAGCTAAAATATTCTTTGGGCTCATCCTTGTGACAGATGCTGGTGAAGAGCTGGCACTACCATCACCATCACTTTCCTCCCCAATGGACCCCTGCCAAAAGTGCACACGTATGGCTCTGAGCTGGTGCCCGATTTCAGAGGAGATGATGGTCAGGATTCATCTGCCTGCTCAGGTTCACCCCCTGCAAGAGCTAAGAGGCTTCATCAATTTTACTGCTTTTGGCTGGAAGGGAATTAAATGGAGGGTGTGAGCTTCTCTGCTGGGTTGGCCTCAAGGTGTCCATCCTGATCTTACTAGTTTTTGCTGTGCTTTTCTCAGAATTCATCCTCTTCAGTGCTTATTCCAGCCTCTTTCGCACTCCCCAGCTCTTTAAAGGTTCCTTTTGTCAGTGTCCTCTTTGTGCCCCTCAGGACAGATTTGAGTTTCCTAGTCAGCACATCTGGCCAGTTGTGGCTGTAAAACAGAGAAGAGAGGAGGAGTTAGCAAGACTGCTCACTAAGGAATAACCTTTTGTTTTGCATTGTTTTGTGTCAGATGAAGGAGATCATTAGACATTCTCAAAGCCATCGAGAAGCACCAGGCAAGGAGAGATGTTGGAAGAGAACTGCAGGGATGTGGTGGTCCCAGTAGACCATACACCCACTAGAGCCATTGCATGGCTTGATGTCATACATAGAGCTTTCATCCAAGGATTTCTGCTTTACAAATGTAAATTACATTTACATAAAACCAACCAGAGGACTACAGCCACTCATGAAAAAACTTTCATAACAGTGCATCGCAAGCCTCATAAAGCCGCTAGCTGGTATTAACGGGGAATCCCCCTTAATCAGCTGGATTTGTCTGGGTTTGATGTCATTCACTGCCACCAATGAGAAATCTAAAGGTCCAGCTGGTCTGACAGACCCATGGTCTCACCAAGTCCAAGACGGGATGGGCAGAGAACCAGAAATCCCTGACATCCATCTCAGATCCAGGTGGGGTTTCACTGCTTTAGCCTGGCACTGTTCCTGAGAGAACAAGCTCTTCTCAGTACCAGGACTTAAGAGCTGGGCTAACTGAGAGACTACATCTAGATCCAGGCTAGTAACCTGATGTGGAGCTGAAGAGGACCATTTGCTATGATGCTCCAAGTGTCCATGATGCCCAGGTTCTACCATCTGTCGATGGGCACAGATTTATTATAACATAATGGAAGTTTCAGAGACAAAAAAAACATCAAGGACTTGTAGAAGGCCAGAAGCTGAGTGAATGGCAGGGCTTTAGGTAGGTCTCAACTCTGCAGCTTATCTGTCCTACATAAAGCATCATATTAAATTTACTGTGTATAATAGAAGAAAATATCATTCTGGCTCTTGTAAACCAAAAAGAACCAAATGCTCACCCAGACCAATAACACCATTGTGATTATACAGATATTAAAAAGAAATAGTTGAGAAATTGTTATGTATATGTATCATGACCATTCTATGATTCTATGATTCTCTATATATGGTTTCAAACTGCACACACCATTGTTGTGTACAATTAACAAGAAATCTCTTTAGAATAGAAATATATGTAAAACAGGCTACATGAAGCAGGGAACCTATAGCAATAAGACAAGGGGTAATGGTTTTAAACTAAAAGAAGATAGATTCAGACCGGATATAAGAAAGAGATTTTTTATCATTAGGGTGGGAAAACACTGGAACAGGTTGCCCAGAGAGGTGGTCAATGTCTCATCCCCGGAAACATTCAAGGTCAAGGTGGACAGGACTGTGAGAAACCTGATCTAGTTGGAAAAGTCTATGCTCATGGGGCGTTGGAGTAGATGACCTTTGAGGTTCATTCCAATGCAAACCATTCTATGATTCTATCCCAAGAGTGTAAGATAGATCTTGAAAGGAGGGGAACCAATATTATTAGGCCCAAGGACTATTCACATTAATGACCAATTATTAATGTAGGATTGTTAAGCAGCCTAATGAAACTGCCCTTAACGATGGCACAGGATGAGCTGTCTTTAAAATATCTATTAGATATCTATAAAATATATAAATATACTTCAAAGCACATATAAGACTATAGCAAAATCAACTATTAGCACTGGCACCAGAACCAGGAACGCAGGGTTGACCACGCTGATACCCAGCACTGTAGCACTACATCTCTAATGCTTTTTTGTTTTCATTCAAGGGAATTGTATGTTATTATTTGACCTAAGGTCCTGCCAATGGTGTTTGATGATCTTGTGCCTGAGGACTGGCTATGAAACCTGGATGCAACAAGAGAAGAGCCAGGACCTTCAACTCAGCACGTCATGTTCCCTCCACTCTCACACTCTGTGGGAGACCAAGGGCTACCACAGATAAAAGGGCAAAAAACACAAAAGGGATCTGAAGGCAAATTGCTGAATCTTAAGAAAATGCCCAAAAGTATCAGCCCAATGTGATCTAGGATTCAGTGGAGGACCCACCCTGAAAATTAGTTCGTTGAACTTTATGAGATAGAGCTTATGCCCTTGTCAAAGATGGTCCCAAATGTTTTGCAACCACTAAAAAAACAAGGAAAATAATTTTATATTTTTTGGTCTGTTTGGTGTTGGACAAAGAAGATATGCCTTCCAGTGTGTTACTGGGAGACATGCCTGCATACCAAGAGAGAAGAAGTAGCTGATGCAGAGTGAAAGAAAGAGGAAAGAGAAGAAAGACATGGGGGAAAAAAAAAACAATAGAAATTAGTGTTTGGTTTTCTGCATTTCTGGTTTTAATCTTTGTAAAGATTATGTAGGCAAAATCATCTGAAATTATTGCTGTGCTGAGGCTGAAGGAGTAAGCTGTAATTGTATGGGTTTTTGTGTAGGTGTGGGTTTCACCTTTGAGGACAGCAAGCATCCTTACCAAAAACTCTGTCCTGAATGAGCTTTCAGATCTTAACTGCTGGTCAGCCACATCTTGCTAGTCTATGGCTTGGCCAGCAAGATGCAGTGATTCGGGTGTTTAGTGTATTTCCTGAAGACGAAAGAATTTTGAGGCATCTCCTGTCACTAAACTGAGTTCACGGGATGAGAGGTCAGAATAGAGGGAGAGGCAAAGTTCTGATGAAGAAAAAAAGGAGAAAATAACTCCTCAATAAAAATTGAGCCTCTGTACTTTTAGGTGATCCCAGACTGGTTCTTTATCCGTGCAGGACACACCATTTCTATGTTTACATGCTTAAAGAGCAATACAGGTGACACGAAGATTTATATGCCATGGATCCCTCCATAAATACACCAGTTATCAATCACATTGAAGTGAGATCTCGCCCCTTTGAACTCCACAATGAACTCTGACTGACTTGCATGGGGTCTAAGTCACATCTCTAAAGTGAGATCCATCTAGGGATCACAGGGAATCATTGACCTCTTTGTGGGACAGCTCTCTACTGGACCTTGAAGAGAGAAATCCTGTTCTCCATATCAGAAGCACTGTAAGAGGCTAGGGGTGGGTTTCAGCCACCTTAGTATGCTGTCGAGCAATATCTGAGATGCCATGTTTTATCCTAAGTGGTCTTCTGCTGCCTTTTCATCTGCCAGCCTTGCACATATGTCTCTGACAACCATGGTGCTCTGGGCTGAATTGCACTTCCATGAGTGGGTTAGTAGGTCTGTGTTAAGATCCTATTGCAGGACAAAGTATAAGGATAACTAGTGGTACAGCCAAGAGGTTTATCTTCAGGTAACTGGAGGTGCACTTTGGTGTTCCTCATGCTTTGCTGCATGTTTTCATCAAGATCTGGCCAGAACCATCACTCCTCTTGAAAAAAGATGTCTACCAATGACAACAGAGTCCACAGTCACTCTTGCAAGGTTAAGGAATTTGCTTCCTGAGCATGAGGAGCAGAGTCTTGGCCTTCCTCTAGACTCCAGGTCAGATGAATACTCTGAAATATATGAATACTCCGAGATGAGGATCCTTATCTTACTGCAGCAAGGATCCTGGGAGACTGTTAACAGTTTACAGTCCCCGACTAATGAGACTGTAAACTGGATGAATGGACAATAGATCACTACATCTGAGATCCTTATGTAGTGTTCCTTTATTGTTATCAAGGAAAAATAAGGTTATTGATGGCATATTCCCTTTCATCATAAATGTCTAAGATAGATTAGCTGGAAACATCGCTAAAACACCAAGCAGGCATGTGGAAATAAGTGGTCGTTGAAGATATAATTGCCTCCATTGAAAGCTTCATGCACACAAGAAGGATTCAACGAGAACTGTTGAAAAGCTCCAGGTATAAAAGCCCTATCGATTTTTCAGCCATTTCCCATGAATTGAGCCAAATGGGCTAATGAGGACCTTCTGTTCTCTATAATGTACTGCTACTCAGCCTTGCTTTGGTGCAGAAGTTTGTACCTGTGGATGATATATGTACTAAATGTTTTTGTATCCATACAAGTGCAGCTTTTGTCAAGCAGGGCTAACCCACGTCAGAGATTGTCTCTGCCTCTGGCCTTGGAAGAGTAGCTTGTGCTCATAGGTGTAGATCAGCAAGGTGGTCTTCTGTGTCTTGGAGATCATGTTTAGCAGTGAGTGTTCACATATGGTAGTGCTTATGTAGGTCTCTGCACAGTATGTCCCCTATTTAAGTCTTTTTTTTTACATGAGGAATTTCTGCCCAGCTCCTAAAATAGGGAGAGCCTCAGACAAAAATTTAAACATCTCTTAAGGGAGATAAAGCAGTCTAGTAACACGCCCATAATCTTAATTTAAAAGTTGTGGTTGGGAAAGAGTAACACAGCTAAAAGTGCTTTGCTGGGTTTTATCCTTGTGAAAGAATTGGATGAAGCTTTAGTCTTTAAACTATCATCTTAATACAGTGGGTCTTGGGGGTTTGTAACCAGCCTATATCCAGGCACTCTGGGCTTTCATAGAATCATAGAATCATAGAATGGTTTGGGTTGGAAGGGACCTTAAAGATCATCCAGTTCCAACCCCCCTGCCATGGGTGGGGAAATCCTCCACTACACCAGGTTGCCCAAAGCCTCATCCAACCTGGCCTTGAACACTTCCAGGGATGGGGCAGCCACAACTTCTCTGGGAAACCTGTTCCTGTGCCTCACCACCCTCAGAGGGAAGAATTTCTTCCTTAGATGGTTGGGTTTCTTTAATAATAGCTCTGAAAGCAGCAATAATGCTCCTACTCAGTGCCTCTGAACTTACTTTTGCTTAATTTCCACTTAGAAAAAGGCAGAGGTGGATGAAGTGTTTTCTTCAAGCCCAGTACAGGCTGGGCAGAGAATGGACCGAGAGCAGCCCTGAGGAAAAGGACTTGGGAGTGCTGGTGGATGAGAAGCTCAACATGAGCCGTCACCGTGTGCTGGCAGCCCAGAAAGCCAACCATGTCCTGGGCTGTATCAAAAGGAGCGTGGCCGGCAGGTCAAGGGAAGTGATTGTGTCCCTCTACTCAGCTCTCATGAGACCCCACCTGGAATATTGTGTTCAGCTCTGGAGTCCCCAACACAAGAAGGAGATAGAGCTACTGGAACGAGTCCAGAGGAGGGCCATGAAGATGACCCGAGGGCTGGAGCACCTCTGCTATGAAGACAGGCTGAGAGAGTTGGGGCTGTTCAGCCTGGAGAAGAGAAGGCTCCGGGGTGATCTTATAGCAGCTTTCCAGTACCTAAAGGGGGCCTACAGGAAAGCTGGAGAGGGACTTTTTACAAGGTTGTGCAGTGATAGGACAAGGGGCAATGGATTTAAACTGAAAAAGGGGAGATTTCAATTAGATATAAGGAAGAAATTTTTTACATTGAGGGTGGTGAGGTAGTGGAACAGGTTGCCCAGAGAAGCTGTGGCTGCCCCATCCCTGGAAGTGTTCAAGGCCAGGTTGGATGGGGCTTTGGGCAACCTGGTGTAGTGGAGGATTTCTCTGCCCATGGCAGGGGGGTTGGAACGAGATGATCTTTAAGGTCCCTTCTAACTCAAACCATTCTTTGATTGCATGATTCTATGATTCTATGATTCTATGTTAGGTCACAAATTTTCTAGGAAGTCATCCAAGAAGGTTGCTACTATCTCTAGACAGTTTTGCTGCTGTTCCGAGCACCCTTTGAAAGAGAAACTTTAAAAGAATAATATACATTTTTGTTGGGGAAAAAAAAAAAAAAGAGGCATGAAACTAAAACCAGCAAAGTGCAGACAAATAACACGTAAGCAGACACTAAATAGCAGAGCTACGTGGGGACTGTCCTACAGCTACTACTACCTCAGATCTAGGCCCTTTTGCCAAGGAGTTTTTCAGCTTTCCTCCTTTTGAACTCTGCAATCTCTTCCGAGGGTAACCCATGAGCTCTACACCTGCAGTGAACATGTAGGCCATTAGAGAAAGAACCAGTTCAGTTTCATCTGCAACAAAGAACAGACTGTAACAGACACCGAGTGAAAGGTAAGTGTCTTCTGGTGTGAAAATGGAAACCAATATTGGGCCTGGTTCTGGTTTTATTTATTCCCCTCTTCTACCACTTCAGCTCAACTTATTGCAAAGAGTGAGGTTAACTAATTTAAAGTGTCTCGAAGCGAGGTGCCTGCTCTGAGACAGGCATCTTTTGTAATCTGTATAGCCAGGCATTTCCAGATGGCTCTTGGCACGTCTTAGACACTTCTCCCAGGACAAGATGAATGACTTCGTTGATGGAGGAGCACAAACTAGATATCTATCATGGCTGTGTCCTGGATCTATTAGTCAAGATGAATCCTGCAAGAATTACTCCTTTATTCCTCCAACCCTCCCCTTCATTCATCAAAGGGAAGAGCAGAACAAAACTGCTGTGAAGATCTTGCCTTTGGTTAGTTCAGCTCCTGTCTCAGTGCCTTTTGGTCTTCCAGGGATGTTACTTTCAGAAACTCTCAGTTCTCAAAACTACGGGCATATTTCCAAATGAAAATCCTATTTAACTGACCCTAGAGACAGTCAGTTTTCCCTGAAAGCTTAGCACAAATTTAATAGCCTTTCCCAAGGGAGATTGGAGTCAAGTTGCAGCTCTTTTGCCAATTCTGTCCTACAAATGGCAACATCTAACCAAGCTGTCCTTCCGTGCCTTACCTAAATCCTCAGCTCTGGGAACATCTTTCCTTTTTATGGAAACACTGATCTCTGTTTATAAACCCTCCCATGAGTGCTGGAGGATTTAGGGCTGGTTCCCAAGGATGGGGAAGCCGGGATGGTACCATCTTGATGGCCTGAATGAAGAACAGTTTCTTCTGGGAATCCACAACTCAGGTGGGATTCATCTCCCTGAAATTTAGCTATATGCAACAGAGATGTCTCCATCTGAGCCAAATATCTTGGGCTCTTTTCCAAGTCAGTGGAGGGAAGCAGGCGCTGATGGACTACAGTGGGGGTTTATACCAAAGCAGATGTCCTCTGTGGGGCAGAAGAGCTGTGCCTTGAAGTGCCCGTTTCATAGATTTCATAGATTTCATAGATTTCTAGGTTGGAAAAGACCTTAGAGATCATCGAGTCCAACCATCCCTAATCCCCATTAAACTATATCGCTAAGTAGATCATCCACCCTATTCTTAAACACATCCAGGGATGGGGACTCAACCACCCCCCTGGGCAGCCTATTCCAGTGGCTGACAACCCTTTCAGAGAAGAAATACTTCCTAACATCCAACCTGAATGTCCCCTGACTAAGCTTATACCCATTTCCTCTTGTTCTATCACCCATCACTAATGTAAAGAGCCCTTCCCCCACCTCCCCACCATCCCTTCTCAAGTATTTGTAGGCTGTAATCAGGTCTCCCCTCAGCCTCCTCTTCTCCAGGCTAAACAGCCCCAACTCCCTCAGCCGCTCCTCATAAGTTTTATTTTCCAGCCCCTTGACCAGTTTAGTCGCCCTTCTTTGGACCCGCTCCAGGAGCTCAATATCTCTCTTAAAGCGAGGGGCCCAAAACTGGGCACAATATTCCAGGTGCGGCCTCACCAGTGCCGAGTACAGGGGCAGGATCACTTCCCTGCTCCTGCTGGTCACACTGTTCTTGATACACGCCAGTATCCCATTGGCCTTTTTGGCCACCTGGGCACACTGCTGGCTCATATCAAGCCGGTAGTCAACCAACACCCCCAGGTCCTTCTCCGCCAGGCAGCTCTCCAGCCACTCTTCCCCGAGCCTATAGCGATGCTTGGGGTTTTTATACCCCAAGTGAAGGACTCTGCACTTGGCCTTATTAAAGCTCATGCCATTGGCCTCAGCCCAACGATCCAGTCTGATCAAATCCCTCTGAAGGGCCTCCCTACCCTCGAGCAGATCGACACAGCCTCCCAGCTTGGTGTCGTCTGCAAATTTACTGAGGGTACATTCAATCCCCTCATCCAGGTCATTGATAAAGATGTTAAACAGAACTGGACCCAGCACTGAGACCTGGGGAACCCCACTGGTTTCTCTGCATTGACTCTAAAAGATGTGTAAGATGACCAGCTCAGATGGAGGTGTCTCTGCTAGAGGCAGATAACTTTTAATAAGATGAAATCCTACTAGTTGGAGAAGGAAGAATACTTTGTCTTCAGACCTTTTATGCAAGCAGTAGCAAAATTCAGGCACACATGAGTTGCTCTTTGAGTCCACCCAGCAGGACTTCATCCACAGGAGGGTGGAGGAGGTTGTTGCCTGTTTCTGCACAATAGTGCAGCAGTTTGTGACCCACAGAAGTGAAGACCTGACCAGGGTATCTGGAGATCAAGCGCAGTATCAGATTGCCTGAGCTCTACCTCCAAATGCTGGTCACACAAGTATCAAATATCCTTTTGATGATGATTTGACCTTCATCCATGACACAATTACAAGAAGAAAGGTCCAGTGTAAAGAGCACTGACACATCTGCTGAGCTCACTGGTGTCTGAGCAACTGAAGAGGGCAGATGCATCCCAACATCTCGCAAAACTCTTCTGTCTGAAGTCAGCTGTTATTTTTCCAAGGTCCTCTCTTCCCACCATCTCGTTTCCCAAGCCAGCAGGAGAAAATCTTTAAGGTCCTGCACCCCAGCTCCCTGGACACTTAAGGAATTTGCCTTCTGTTTTCTGAATATGGTGTGTTACAATGATTTTTTATGAGCACTAAAAACGCAAGTCACTGGCTTGAACCTCAGGCAGCCAGTACAGCTTCTAGTTCCCAGCTGTAGGGGGAAAGGCTCAGGCCCATAGACAGAGCATCTTTATGACTTGGCTGCTCTGTGCCCTTTGGTGAGAACAACTGTAGCTCAAATTGCCTTGAGACCTTGGTCATACAGATGCAGAGTCTCCTCTGCTCTCCTTTTCCTCTCTCTGTTATCTCTACCTTGCACAAACCCATATGCTGGAGCAATACGTGCTCTACCACAAGGCTCAGGTGTCCTGGGCAGCCCAGTACATCTCAGCTCTGTGGTCCTGCTCCAACCAGCCCTGGAGCCCTTTCATTGACTGCTTCCCACACACCTTTGTCTTTAAATCAGTCAGGATTGACTCTGGGGCTACTTGTTTCTGAGATGGTTTATGTTATCTTAATCCACATTTCATCATTCTCCAGTTTTGCTTATTTTAAATGGCTGGTTAGCTTTGTAGAAACAGATGGTTGGGGAGCAAAGGAGGCTAAAAGCAGCTCCAAGATGGTTTCTCCTTGGTACTGTCCCTCTTGTACCTTAACACTGATGTTTAGAAAAGAGCTTTTTGGCTGATGAGTAATGAGAAAGCCTGTTTAGATGGCATGAGGGAGGGCAACGTCCCCCAATCAGATAGAGATCAGATAGAGATCTCGCGTTCCTAGACTCAAGCTGGCCCCCATTCAGACAGCTCAGATCACTTGTCACTGGGCTTCCCTCTGCTTCTTTTTTCAAGGGAAGCATGGGCAGATCCAGGGAGAAACATCCTCAGATGAACTCCTGCAGCCAGGACCTACCCTAGACAGCTTCTCCTGCTGTTCTCGCTCTGTTCCTCCGCAAAAACATCCTCCAAAAGGACTTTTACCTCCCAGCCTGCTTTGGTGAGACAGGAGGAAAAGACTGGGCACATTCAGACACATCTGGGCACATCTCAGCCATGCCTGAGGCCATACCTGCAAGCCAGAATACGATCCATAAAGCCAGGCAGGTCCTGAGCACAGTTTTAGAACTGCCTTTCTCTAAATCCATAGAAATTTATGTGCATTGAATCACACCTTTCATCCAAACAGTGCCACTACCTGACTCTGCTTCTTTTCTGAACACTGTATTTAGAGATTCTTGCTGTTGGCAGTAACTCAAACCTAATACTCCAGCCACTTCTTCCAGAAACCTCAGCTTGCTCAAAAAGAGCTTGTTTAAATATATCAGATGGAGCAACTACACTCCAAGTCAGAGAGCCTTGTTCAAAGGGAGACGAGTCACTGGTTTTCATTCCCTTTCACCTCTCAATCAGATTTCAGAGAAAAATTCTTCTTTCTTACCTGCATTGTGCCAGTCATGACCAGAACATTCCTTTTTCTTAATTTTGCTGTTGTATTAGATGCTCAGAAATAATTTGAAAAGAAAGAATTGATTGTGAAGCAAAAAGGATCTGTCCTAACATTAGGTGATCAAGCCTATGAGCCAGAGGATGCTTTGATTTCCCCAAATAACCCTTGTTTCATGCTATTTAAAGTTTATTTATGAAATGTTGTTATGCTGTTGTATAATTCCAGCTATGTAAGGACAACAAAAGTTTTTTGCTGTTTGCTCCACCAGCTCTTTTCTTTCTTATTTCAAAGTGCTTTGGGTGAAATCCTTCAAATAGGAGACTGAGTGGAAATCCTTTCACTTATCTCTCCAGAGAAACACATCATCAGCAACAACAGCAACAGGAGAGTAACAGCTCTCTACTGATCCTCTCCCATCACGCCAAGGTGCCTCGACATAGACAAACCAATGAGAGTTTTGTACTGTGTAGAAGCAGCAGCCACATTGTCCTACTGAGTGTCTTTTTCCTGACTTGCAAAAAGGTTTCTCATCTGGCATTGGCAGATGGATTGATTCTTTGAACATCCTTCACTGTTTCTCATCCATTTCGTCTTCAAATGAGGATGTCAGTGCTTTCTCCAGGGTTGATCCTCATGTATGTGAGGATGGGAGAGCCCCCAAAACTCCCTCCTATCCCTGGCTGCATCTTCAGTTTTCAGTGATTCCTCACTTCAGGTTGTACTTATCATTGTGGATGGTGGTGGGTTAGATGCTCTATCAGCCCTTTTGGGCTTTAGACCTACTGCTTGATTTCATACAAGGGAAGGGATCCGGGTTTGACGATGAAAATCCAAAACTCTCATATGTTCTTTACCTGGGCACTGGGTTCATGTTTAAGAACACTTGAGAGGGCCCATGATCTGTATCTTTGTCAGCTGAATTGTATTTTTCTTTTTTTTCCCCCAGTTAACTTTCCATAGCTAATTTAAAATAGTGTTAGAAAAGGAAAGTTCCTAGATAAAACTGTCTCCTGGGATAGAGGGCTCGTGCTGCTTGAGAGCACTGTATTTAGTACCAGAGCAAAGGATTTCTGAGACAGGATGGAAAAAGTTGGAAAGTCAGAAGACTGAGTATGTCACTCATCTCCCTGAAACTACAAATGAGCATTGTCCTGGCTCTTATTTTGTTTCTTTTTTTTTTTTTCTTTTCTGAATTTCATTAGCTATTGAATTTTTCCTAGCACTAGAAGAGATTTTTCCAGTTCTTTGACTAATGCATCTGTGATTTAGTCTAGATCAGGCTTATATCTGCTAGATTTGTATAACCTCATATTTTTTCTGCTGTTTCAGACAAGAAGAGTGCTCCACCGATGCTGACAAGGTGCTGCCTGCCCCAGAGCACCGCAGGATGCCAAGTTCCAATATCCCACTTATATAATCTAGCAACTTTATGCTTTTTCTTCAGCCCCAAAGCTAGTCTCCTGGTGTAACCTCAAATAAACCACACAGCCTTTCTTCAAGCCTATCTGACTGTGGAATCTCCAAAAAATACCTAGCCTACATATAGGCTGCTGCTTGACTGCTCAGCGTGCTTGTTTTTGCAATCTCATCATCTTGTTACACCTTCTCTATGTCCACCCCAATCTGCTATTATTTCCTGTGACAGTATCAGGCTTTTGTGGAAAGTTTTTTTCTTTGCCTTCCATGGCTATTGCACAATGGATCCCCAGCCTACAAGATCCTGAGATGCAGCAACACAAATCCTAACGAGCTGCAACAAAAAAGGAGAAATAATATTCAGCACAAGGAAGGCATCTGTCAGGGAAAGCGTAGAAACTTGCCTTGGAGCAAGGAAAGAACTAAGGAGCTTATTGAACTTCCTGCCCTGTTCTATGTGATGCAAAGTTCACCTAAAACTCCCATGTAAAGCAGGTAAAACTGAGATTTGACCAGACCCAGACAGAAGGAGGTTATCCTTCAAACAGGAAAACTCTCTGGGACAGGAGCCAGCACGTCCACGTTCCCTATGTCCTGTGACTACTGCTGAACCTCCACCCTGCCCCATAAAAAGAGCATGTGAAGAGGTTTCTTATTTGATTTCCAGGAAGCTTTTTACTTCTGAAAACAAATATACAGACGCTAAGCAGCTTGATCTAAAGTTAATTTTAAAAACAGCCTTTTAGTTCGTTTGATTTTATGCACGGTTAGAAGAAAGCAGGGGTGTTAAGTAGCATATTAAGCATTTTAATTGAACTACCTTTCTTCTTAATTAAATTAAAATGCTTTGTATCTTGTGTGAGCCATGTCACCCACAGCACTTAGGTTTGAAGAGTAAAGTGCATTTATCTGAACGTCCTTACACAACTGTAAATGTATGAAAGCCTAGTGCAGACCACAAAAAATCAATGAGAATGTTCCAACTAATGCCTCCAATAAAGCTGTAATTGGGATTAAACAGAGAGGTCAATGCACATCAATTAAATTCAAATTATGTAGGTGCAATAATTGTTCCTTTGTTAGTCATTTGGTGGTGGCTTGAGGTTTATTACTAGACCACAAAATGTGTTGTCTCAGCAATTTCAGCAGTACCAGAAGGAGTTGTTGGTTCACAATATTTTACTCGGCCGTTAGTGTTAACTCAATCACATAATTAAATATTCTTCCACACTTTCAAATTTGCTGAAGTTTGGCTACTAACCTGCATATAGACTCACCTTTGGAAGGTCAAGGACCATTCTGCAGGTCTGGTGTGCTAAGACTACTGCAAGCACTGTAGGAAAATGAAGCTTGATTTGTCCCTAGACATCTATTAACAGTTCTACGTCACATGTCAAGAAATCCTCCTGTCAAGGACTGCTTGCAGCTTTGATTGGCTGATGGGTTTTACATCACGGGAAGTAATAGGAGGTTAGAATTTTTTGTTAATGTTACTGTCTGCTGTCTTTTCTACAAACCACTGCAGTGAAGTCCTGAACTGCTCCATATGCCAAGGGCTATGACTTGTCATGGCAGTAAGAAACATGGAAGCTGAAGCTTACTTCATCAAAGCAAATCCCCTTTCCTTGTTGCACAATAAGTGTGGTTCTCTGTGGTGGTCTAAGTCAAGAGCTCAAACAGCAAGCCAAACTGTTGACTGGAAGTCTCATGCACACCATTCAGAGGAGGTCACCGGCTTCGGTGAGCCATGAAGAATGAAGTGATGAGGAACATGCCCCTTGCTCTTATGGAAAGGAGGAAAAAATCTGCTGCTGCCCACTGATCTCACCAGATATGAGGGACTGAGTTGCGCAAGATCTCATGGAAAGGGAAGACCTAGATAGAAGACAAGTTGCTTCAGAACAGAGTGAAAAGATGAGTAGAAGAGGGCTTTATTCAGCACCTCCTTCCTCTACACAAAAGCCTATAGATGAGGGAATTCCTGCAGAAGTATCTTGAACCATCTTGAAACCACTGTTTTGGCCAACATGTAGACATAACAGAGAAACAACTTTCAACCTTGTATAAACTGCCATAAAAGTGAACCATCAAGATAAGGCTGGAAAAATAGGACACCATATCTGACAGCTGTCTGATGATAGCACAGTCTGTGCATGAGGCAGTTCACCAGGTATTTACTTTGAATGTCCAGATACTTCTTTCAACCATTCAACTTCTGCAGGGCACAGCTTTCATTTTGACCCTTCACTAGGACAGATTCAGTTTCATATGACTTTGCTTTTTCCTCTGATTTCTTTCACATTCATTAAACTGATGTATGATGATCTATAGGGACAGAAAAACTGCAGAAGAACCATAAGGATCAGGGCCTTGAGGCCACAGCAGAGGATCTCTTCCTTCTCTGCAGTGCTACTGGTGGATTCTTCTGAGGTTACAGAAGGATGCTCAAGATGCCCTGGTTTTGGGTACATGGGAAAATATTTTTCCTTCTCTTATTGCCCCCCTGGACTTGAGGTATTTTCTGTCATTTATAATCTGTATTAAGAAACAGCTCTGGCCTACATGATTTTGGCACAAACGACCAGAGGACAGGTTCTTTGAGGATTATGGAAAGAACTTCAACGGTCAACAGGGGCCTAACACATGACTTCTAGATGTTAAAACCAAAATGAGAAGAACCTACTCTGAAGGTAAAAGTCTTTATGCTTCCTTGGTTGCATGGTAAGTCAACCTACCTTACTAATCCAGCAAAGCTCCTCCAAGTTTCATATTTCCCATGAATTGGTATCAACACACATTACTCAATATCTCATTTTCACCAAGTATTAACATTAAACACCTCCAAATCTAAGCAATAGTGTCTTTCAAAATTATCTTCCAGTAACCTTCTATCTTTCACCCTATTGACATCCAAATAACTTAAAAGTTATGGCCCAAAATACTGTTAATTCCATGCTTCTCCAAGAAAGCTCTGGAAGGGCTCTGAGCACACGGACTGCCCTATATGCAACCGCCCAAGTAGTTAACCATTATCTGCAAAGGGAGACAAAAACCGTATTCACATTTCTAAGAGAAAACGAGGCAGAACCCAGAACAAGATTACTCAGGGGAAATCAGAGTCAAGGTGAAAACAGGCTCTGCTTGCTGTCAGACATCTCTCTCTGAGCTAGTCACTGTAGGACCTCTTTACAGTCAACAAAACAGGCATCTTGCAAGGGCGATTCATCTTCTTCTGTTGTGATAGGACAAGGGGTAATGGTTTTAAAATAGAGGGAGGTAGATTCAGGTTGGATATTAGGAAAAAATTTTTTACCATGAGAGTCGTAGAACACTGGAACAGGTTGCCCAGAGAGGTGGTGGGTGCTCCATCCCTGGAGACATTCAAGGCCAGGTTGGACGAGGCCCTGAGCAACCTGATCTAGTTGGAGATATCCCTGTTTGTTGCAGGGGGGTTGGACTAGATGACCTTTGAAGGTCCCTTCCAGCCCTAACCATTCTATGATTCTATGATTCTAACATAGAAGTCCAAGCAGGCCAGTCGAATCACACCCCTGAGCATGTATTTCTCCTTGTTGACTACAAAGGGAGTCAAGGTTGATTAGCTCTAATGGGGGTGACTACACTCTTCTTGTCAAACAAATCCCATTCCTGGTTTTTATGTCCCGACCACAACATCCTTTCCAGGCATACAGGATGTGACAGCTGAACAAGGAGTGCTCCGTTTGCAAAGTCAGGCATTGCAAAGCTACAAGATGGCTTAATGAATATCAAGTGCTCAACCTTTGCTCACCATCGCTTGCATGGAGGCAACATCATTAAGTCTTTAATTACATAATGGTGTAATATTTTTACAGCACAAAATCTCATTATTGTTCTGTTTGAATGAACAGTGCTACAGGTAAGAAACATGCTTACATGGTGAATGAGGCTGGTGTTTTCTGCAGGAGTCTGATGGAAGGAGAGAAAAATGTGTCACCTATACACTAATGGCACCAGAGTTATGAAAGTGTCCCTGTCTGTGTGTCTCTCACACACACACAGAGTAGGAAGGAGATTCAGGAAGGAGATTCCTGGTGCTCCATCTCTCAGGGACTATAGTAGAAAAGCAACAAGTTTCCATGCTACTTCTTGGGAATCATGATTAAGGAGAGGAGATGAAGAAACTACATCACTTCTGAGTACCAGTACTATGCCTGAAAATGTAAGTCACCTAAGGAACATGATGTAGACTTTGCAAACTGGTACCAGAGAAAGAGAGCTATTCAGCCTCTGAATTCCAACAAGGATCTTTTAATGAATGTATTGAAGAGTGATGAAGTCACACTTACCCTGGCTTTATTTCAGGAGGTTTAGGTAAGGGCTTCAGAAAGCCTTTTTTCCCAACTAGCCAATATGTGTCTTCTACTCCTTTACCCTAGAATAAAAACAAAAATTCAGATAAAAAGCAGCTTTCTGACCGCCCTCTGCTCAATACATAACTTCTTCACTGGGTTTCTGAGGGCTTCATATATATCCAGAGATAGAGCACGGCTGGAAATCTTGGGCTGTCCTTCACAATGGTTCATGGATGATTTGAATGCCACTATCCTAAAAGAAGAAGCCTGGTTCAAACAGTCATCTACAAATTGATCTGGGTCATTGAAACCATGCAGCTTAACAGGAATGAGAAACTACAAGATCTCTAATCATCTTATTTGACAGCACTAACATAAATAATTCAGATATTTTACAGCAGTTGCTGGGCCAAATATCAGACTAATAACTTCCTTTCCCACCACTGATTCAGCTTTTAAGGTGAGATGCACCTGAGGAAATGCAGACATCTATGTTAATCACCTCTGACTACGGAAGTGGAAGAAAACGGACACTTCTAGAGCAACGTTCATCTTCACATAAACTGGACTCTGAAAATAAGTCAGGTTAATAATTTCCTCAAGTGCAAATTTATCTCTACTAACTGTGTAAAGGTTCCTTTCCATTGACTAAACCTGGAATAATTACCGCAGATCTCCACTTGCAGACTTATGAACTTGGGTGAGATGATTCTACTTGTCACAAAAGATTGTTGAGAGACCTGGGACCATATTCAGACCTCTTACTGTAGACATTTAAGACAAGCAAAGCTCCTACCTCTGCCTATTGACTATGTAAGGGGAAAAGTGATTTTTGAATTATTTAGTGTTGTCTTGTTTGGACACTGTGAAAAGTAGCACCTTCTGTCAAGGGTGAACTAAATAGAATCCTAAATAAAAACTTAGATCCAGCACATACAGCTGATTGTTTGATCCCATGGTCCTTCAAGAATTACCTCATACGCTGAAACAATTGTTGGGGACAATGTCCTTCAAGAATTACCTCATACGCTGAAACAATTGTTGGGGACAACTTGGGATGCATCCAACAGAAGAGTGGTGGATGAAGGCCAAGCAAGAGCTCACTATGAAAATTCCTTAAGCAAGAAGATTCCTCTGTAAAGCGTTTCACATAGTCCTGGCCTCCTTACCTTCAGTTCTGTTTTTCCCCTAGGTACAATTTCATAGCCTTCGTTTAGACTCCGAAGCGTATCCACTGTACTTTGGCTGACATGAATTCTGTAAGCTGGGAACAGAAAGGAAAACAGCTGGATCACTATACTGCACACACACTGCGAATTCCCCACTGCTTCATACTGGCAAGGAAAAGTGCTCCAAGGCACGCAGGCGTGTAGCTGGTGTAGCTATGTGGTGCTCCTCTACATAGAGCACGATGCTGACAGATGGATCCTTCCATGTAGGGCTGTAACGAGCACAAGGTGAGAGGAGATTTACGCTGGGGACTTTCTCAAGAAAGATACCGAACATGCTGAGTATAGAAGTCCAGCTGTTAATAAAGATGGTAAGTGTTTTTTTCAGCAACGTTTCCAGCTGGAATCAAAAATGCCATTTTTATCTATTGCCACAGCGAAACTAGGCAGCAAGAAAGAAAAGAAAAACAACCAACTGTCCTGCTCCAGACACCCAATGTCATTTGAAAGTTGAGATGAAGAGCAGAGAGATGGAGTTTGCAAGGGGACGTAATGAAAATGTGGCTGTGCATCTAAATCCATCTGGGTTTTCAGCAATCAATTTTATCCAGAGCTGCCATTAACAGTCTATGAACAAACAGGGCAAAGGTGGAGATCTTTATGAAATTCCTATCTCCCCAAGCTTGTTTTACAGTCACTGCTGGAACTGTCTGAAATTTGTTAGTGTTCTCTTGGTGTGAAGAAGCCAACGAATGGTTCTAAAACATTTCCCCCCCAGACAGTTTTCTTTGTTGTTGTTTTTGTTGAGCTTTTCTTTCAAATCTGTCAATCACATTACCTTCCCCATTGAAGGATGGGGGATGAACTAATTATTTTTCTTTTTTCACAATAATCTGAAAGAAAAACATTGATTCAAGTATACAGAGGAAGACCACACAGCTTTGAGCTACATTTCCTGAGACACTAACATAGAATCTTCCTATTGCTGTGTATCTCTATACATTTCTATTAATGTATAATGATGTTCTTGTATCTGCAGTGCTCTCAGTTTCAGTGAGACTTTGCATTTCCAAGGGTCTAAACCTTGAGAATCTTTAAATATCTGCCTTGCCGTTAGAAGTCTGCTGTCCAAGTATTCCCTCCTTTCCACTGCTTTCCAAATGCAATGCATGCCTCTCAAAATAAGCCAGCCACAATCACAAGAAAGGCAGTTTTCCCTAATTAACGATTAGACTAATTGTTAGTCTTAATTAGTTTAATCGAAATCACTGGAGCTAGAAACGTGAGAATTGCATGAAAGAGTGAAAAAGTACCAATGTGTCATATATACTGCAACATATTTCTAGCCTGGCAAGACCTCAAGATTTTAATATTAAATATCACAAACCTTGTGTAGCTTGTAATCTAGCCATAATGGGCAATTTCTTAGAACTGTTGAAAATATCAAAAGAGAGATCAGAGATCAGGGATTAAAATGTACGAGACGTTTCCTTTGGAAATAAACTTGTACTGATAGCCTGGACATCAAAAGCAAATCCAAAATTCATCCAGGGCTTTGACACTGCTGTCCCTAGCTGCCCACTGTGTCATCCATACTTCATCCACTAGGGTTTGCAGATCCAAGTCTTAGACAAGGACACTAACAAAAAGCAGATCTGTGTACACATATGACTGAAATGCAGGTAAATGTTCCTTCCCTGCAACCTCTTTTTACATGTCTGGAAGCCTCCAGCCATGGGACAGTTGGAACCAGCTGAGAGATGGTACTGTCTTATCTGCTGCAGCTATTGGGTCTGTGTGTCTAGACTTGCCTTTTATAACTGGAAGCCTCAGAAGAATAAAGGCAAGAACTTGAGGGAAAAACAGCATGAACATCGACCCATCAAGAAAGACATCAAGAAAAACCGAAGATGAAAGAAAACTTAAGGATTTTGTTAGGACCCACCAACATTTGTTTGTGGAGTTGTTATTTCTGATAAATGAAGCCATCACAAATGATGTCTTCATTTCACAGGACATCGTTGCCTGTGGTCTGCTTTCCTCTCTCTCCAGCATGATGGAAACAGTGTCCATGTGTGTTTCTACCCTTGCCTTGTACTGACCATGATAGTTAAGTGCATTATCTTACTGTACAAGAACAGCTCTGAATTAAAGGTCCTCAGCACTGCCTGAAAGCAAGATCCAACTCATGTAGGAGAAATCTAGGGCAAGATTCATGTTCATTTTGGTTGATGGGATCCAAATCAGAGGACCGTAACTGGAAGATGAGGTCTTAAAAGCTGACCTATGAATGCAAAGCTGACAACTTCTCCTCCAGGCTGCTTTGAATTTTGTCATTTGACTTTCCCCTTTCCTCAGAGCTGGTTCAGTTGCAATGCAACTAAAGATGAGCATTTCTTTGTCTCTCTTAAGAAGTTTGTCACCCTCCCACCCCAGGGACTGTCTCAAATACTCACGCAGGCCTGTGGACTCCATTCGTGATGCCGTGTTCACCGTGTCTCCAAAGAGGCAGTACCGTGGCATGGTGAGCCCCACCACTCCTGCCACACAAGGCCCTGAAAGACATGTCATCTGTATAACTCAGATGGTACTACACAAATCGAGGAGCTTACTGACAGACAAATCTCATTCTCTCTCTGATATTCAAAAACCATCTGAGAATACAGGAGAAGGGTTTTTAAAGATCTTATTGGCCTTGGTGCTTGCTACGAGCGATCAAAAATTAGGCATTGCTCTGGATTGCTCAGTGGTGTTTTATGCCTGAGAAAGGTCTTGTGTGGTAGGACCTCCGTTCACCATCATCTGGGATAAATTTGTTCAGAGTTCACGGAAGCTCAAGGACTATTGCAATCTCATTTTAAAACGTCAGCTCTGACCTCTTTTTCCATCTGAGAAAAGTTCGGATCCTGTGACATGCCCTGTGTCCCAGTGAAACAGGATTGAAAATCAGCCTTGGAAACCCAGAGATGCTGGCAGCACGCTGGACCACCCTGTGTCCCCTCCTCGGAAAGGAAGACATCATTAGCTCGCCTGTCTAGCCAAAAAATGTTTATTTTTCCTCTCTCTCATTCTTTAGAGGAGATTCACTCCCTTCCAAAGTATCTCCCGAAGAACGGGTGCCAAGTTCTCAGGGAGAGGTATGTGTGCAGGATTCACACAAACATACACACATGCAGAGATGAAATGTGTGACAGCCATACAGCACAGACAACCGTCATCTGGGGCACTTGAGTTAGCTAATGTTTGGACTGTGCTCTGAAGGATGAGATGCTAAATTTCATCACCCACAATTTAAAATACCAGGCTTGTGAAGTACATTAAAAAAAAAAAAAAAGGAAAAAAAAAAGAGAATGCTCTCAACAACGTAAAGAAGTGTGGGGCTTACTGCAGAGAAAAGACAGGACTCTGTATTTTCCATTGGATGCTTTTATGCTGCATGTTTTTTCAGGTTCTGCCAGCTTTTTTAATTTCATGATCCTTCTGGGTCAAGATTTAGCAAAACTAACTTTTTAGGACATCTTTTTCCGTGCATGGTTACAAGAGATGTGAACGTAGTACATCATCAATAGTATCTAAAATGGTGCTATAGATAAGGTTTTTCATAATTTAAAAAGTTGTAGGTTGAAATGATGTTTTAAAAATAATAGTAATAATAATAGTGACCTAATTCAGAAGTGATCAGTTGCTTATTTTAGGACAATGTAATTTTACTGTGATTTTAGCCTTCTTAGTTACAAACCCTGATTCTTCATATAGTTTTCAGATATATCTTAAAGATAATGAAAAAATCCCTCTTGCTCTGAAAAGTTCTTGCTGCAGATTCAAAATAACAGCATTTTAATAGAATTTATGAAGGATGCAAACTGAGAGGTAAGAGATTTTAACTCCTGCCTAATGAAGCACTACTTGCTTAAAGATTAAGAAAAAATTGAATGTTAAGAATGGTTCATACAAAAAATGTTATAAGGACTTAAACAGAGTGTCTAGATCAAACACAGCGTGTGGAGACTGATGGAGATCAGGAGAACCTGATTTAATCTTGTATTTTCACTGCCAATGTGCCATGCAACCTTGGATAAGGCACTGTACCTCAAAATCCCGTTTCATTTAATTCCCATCCTTATCAGTACTCACTAATTTCATTCAAGCTCTTCAGGAGAGGAGTTATATCCACTATAGGAAGTTTCTTCAGGGTCTAATCTACAGACACTTCCACAGCACAACTGTAAAGGCACTGTTAATACCGCTGGGTCAAGGACCTGACGCTTACCTAACTGGTCCATAATGTGTGCACACTAATGTGGCATATGGATAAAAAAGGGTCTCACTGGAGACGTTTTACTTCGTGCTTCAACAAGAGCTTTCCCAAGAAAGCACTAACTCCCCTAGCATCACCTCTCTTCATCTTGTGGTGATGACATGACAGTGGCACTCAGCAATCTCAGTAAGGACCAAAGCTCCTTCTGCAATAAATGTTGCAAGGCCACAGAAAAGTGGTTCTTGCTGAGAACCAGTCCTCACTGAGGAGGATTTGATTTAAAGCACAAATATAGGTAGCTGAGCTCCTACTGTAGTTAGTGGAGGCCAAGACAACACAGTCAACCAAGCCGTGAGCCTTTCTGCTCCTGTACCTGAACAGCTCTCCAGGGTCCACATATGCGTCCGCTAGATCTCCACTGACCATAAAATGAGTGCAGGCTCTCTAGCACTCCTGGAAACATCTCCATGTGGGTGCCTAAATTTAGATTTCCTATCCAGTCAGTGCAATCGTTCAATCATTACTGCAAAGCTCACAACCTAGGATAGGGAAGATTTTTAGGGCGAGGTACTATGTTTCTAGATCACTATTCTTAAGCCTGTCTGCCTGTCGCAGAAAGTTCTTAGTACAAAACCAACTCTACAGTGTAAGCATGGCCAAAGGACTTCTCCATGCTGAAAGCATCCAAGAGTTAATTCACTCTCTGCCTGTGTGTGTTCCCCCTTGTCTAGACAGCCTCAGTAAAGGGCTAACAGAAACTTCCAGTGATAAATCTCCCACAGTAACAAGTTTCAGAGGAAACCAGAGACCCTGTGATGAGAACGTTATGGCCGAGTTGTTTAGTTACACAGGTTTGCTGGTTTGTTTTGAAACGGCACTTTGGCAGGGCTTGCAGGGTCAGCTAACGAGCCGTGCGGGCTATGGCTCTGCAACAACCATTGGTGGTGCTGCAGCTGTTAATAAGCTCAATCACAGCGCAGGGCTGCCTGCCAGAGAGTCCTGACTGATAAACAGAAACTCTTCAACCTCTGTGGAAAAGTTTGTCTTTTAACCACCACTCTTCCCAGTCATCCAGCCCCAGCACAGACACGGCCGGCATGGAAACAGCTGAGTCAGCTGAGTTTTTCTGGACAGGCAGTCAAGTTGAGAGAGGAGAGCTGAGACTCCAAGGTGCATTAAAGCAGGGGAGAAGCTGAAGACCAAACACAGGTCTTCTTGTCCTCCTCACCTTACCCATGCGTTGACACAAGTGGGCCATGGGCATGGGCCAGCAGAAGTTCCCAGAGCTGCAGCCCTCTGTTGGGGTCCTAGGGACATGAGTAGCCCATGCCCCATCGGCATTTACTGCTTTTTCAGAGGGAACCACGAGCTCTTCTTGGCACTAGTTTCCAGAAAGCAGTTGGCCTGCAAAACTAATGGTCACACCCGTTCTCCATCCTTTCCAGGACAGTGAATGTGTTAGCCAAACCATCCTCTCCCCTGAGCGCTTCCTCAATGCTTTCATGATGCTGGTGATTCCCTCTTCATGCTTCTTTCCTCAGGAGAAATGGGGTCTAGGGTTAATCAAACTCTGCTGTCAGCTCCATGGCTCAGAGAGCTGGTTTGCTTTGGAGCATGCATTTCTCACAGCTCCCATGACAGTGTGACGTTGGCAGATCTGAGCAAAGCAAGATCTGGCTTCTGCTTCTTTAAAAAGAAAACATCAATTCCTCCCCCTCTTCCTCTCACATCCTACACAACATCTCCCAGCAACACCAGTTCCGAGATACCCAGAGTTCATAAAAACAAGAAAAAATGTAACTACCCCCATACACATCACCTAGGGATAGATTTTGGGCTGGGTGCATGGAAGACGTGTTGTAGAGCTGCTGTCAACAGACAGCGCCAGATGTTACACACCGAATTCCCCTCTTCCCATGTAGAAAATGTGCTGCTGGTGCTCCAGAAACTCCTGCTCTGGGCAAGACAAGCTGGGGCCATAGTCTCATCTCATTTCTGTCAGAGTATAAAACCCACAGTGCTCCTGCAATCATTTCTTAACACTTTAGGCTACTGGGAAGGGCCAGCTAAGACCCATGAACTGCAAAGAAAACAGTAGGGACATGAGTTCTCAGAGATAACCCAAAAAGGAGAGGTTATATGGTCTAGGAGATCTGAAATACTGATTTGGGCTCTGACCAAGCCACAGTTTTGTTCTTGGTGTGTTCTGGGTGAGATACTTCCTCTGCTCTTGTTTCCCAATGTACACAACAGGGACGAGGATATTGACTCCTGTAAAATACTTGCTTGCCAAAGCTGCAAAAATGTGAGCATTGTCAGATAGGCAGAAGGATAAAACCCCTGTAACGCTGAGTCAGACTCCTGGACAATCTTATTCATTTATTTGGCTTCCCACAATGGGCAGTACCTGATCCTTTAGAGGAAGACATGAGACTTCTGGTGATGAACAGCTGGGAAAAAAATTTGTTAATGGATGACAGCAGGGCCTGTTGTGATAGGACAAGGGGCAATGGTTTTAAAATAGAGGGAGGTAGATTCAGATTGGATATTAGGAAAAAATTTTTTACCATGAGAGTTGTAGAACACTGGAACAGGTAGCCGAGAGAGGTGGTAGATGCTCCATCCCTGGAGGCATTCAAGGCCAGGTTGGATGAGGCCCTGAGCAACCTGAGCTAGTTGGAGATATCCCTGTTCCTTGCAGGGGGGTTGGACTAGATGACCTTTGAAGGTCCCTTCCAGCCCTAACCATTCTATGATTCTATGATTCTATGACTATGGTATAAAATTATGAAGACTCTTCTAAAAATATTGATCCTATGATAACAGCAGGTGTATTTTCCTCCATTTAAAATCCGAGTCGTTTTTTCACTTATATGATGACTGCAGTCCTGCTGGGTTTTTTTTTTTGTTTGTTTGTTTTGTTCTGGAGTTTAGTTACACTTTGTATAAGAAAGAGAACGTCCTCTTTTCTTTTTAAACAAGTCGCTTCTCTGTTAACTGAATAGATTATGACTTCTACATTAGAGACAGTTTATCTTCTTTACAGCATAACTTCTTGATAGCTGCATCACATACTCTTCCAGTTATGTCCTACCTGTAATAAATCTCACATACTCTTCCAATTATGTCTTACCCATAATAAATCTCCCCAACCTTTTAATTCTTTCACGCCATATGCCTGTTGTTCTGTGCTTTTTCAATTCAGAACAGAGTTACAAAGACATCACTGGATGTCTCCATATCACATCATGAAGAACCTGTGGCACATCAAAGACCCACCTTTGCAACAAAACCCTTATGTCTAACGTTTCTGATGTAGGTCCTGACTGCGACAGAAAACACTATTTCTCTCCCTAATGGTACTAAGCCATTTTCCTGCTTGGAGATTGTGTTTCCATTTTAAAGCCCTTCTTGCTATGGAAGATTATAAAGCATCTTCTAAGGGTGCTTGTTTTGGGGCAGGCAAGGAGAAAGCATTCAAAGTGGGAAATTCAATTGCAAAGGAGTATATTGATGTTAAGACACAGGCGAGCGCTGCTGCCTACCTGTGTGCAGCCCGATTCGTATCCTGAGGGGGATGTCTGGCATATGTCTCATTTTGAATGTTCCCACCGAGCTGAGGATGTCCAGGGACATGTTGGCTATCTCAGCCGCGTGCTTGTTTCCATTGCGTTTTGGGAGACCTGAGGCAACCATGTATGCATCGCCAATTGTCTCCACCTGCCAAATACCATGACATAAATAAATAGAAAAAGATGGGAAAGAGCAGTAGACGAAAACTACAAGAGCGTTTGACCCATGCATAGCTTGATACTCATGCCCAGGTACTCCTCACCTTGTAAACATCATGGTTTCCAAGAACAGCATCAAATAGCGTGTAAAGATCATTCAGAAGGTCAACTACTTCAATGGGTTCACTGAGGGCTGAAATGGTTGTGAAACCCACGATGTCACTGAAGTAGATGGTCACCTGGTCAAAATACTCCGGCTCCACAGTGCCACCAGTCTTGAGGGCTTCTGCCACCGATCTAAAATAACAACACAAGCAAAGATGACAGGGTAAAACCTCTTGTATGGCATGTCCAAGAACTCAGAAACTCTTGTCCTACTATGTTCAGAAGATCTTCCAATAAACAGAAGGATCTATATGGCTGTAACAAGCACTGATGAAAGTTTCTTCCTTTGACGGAAAGGGGCTTGCCAAGATCGGAGCCCAGCTCCGCCAACTCACTGAGTTCTGGGGAACTCTTTTGTCCAATCTAGCTCTGTTGTGCCAAGGGGCTTTTTTACCATCTAAAGTACTAGTACTTACGGCGGGAGCATTTGTGACAGTAGTTTTTCTGTCTTCTGTTTTTCAATCTCTAGCTCTTCGGTTCGCTCCCTGATTAAATCTTCCAAGTTGCTCGAATACTGCTCAAGCATCCTGAGCATTGAGTCAATGATATTGGTTTTTTTTCCCTTTGTTGATGGTTTTGAACTGGAAAATCAAACTAGAGAATTATTTGCTCCATCTCATCACACCATTGTAGCACTCTGAGTTTGGAAAGGAACAAAAAGTAAACACTTATTTTTAAAGAAACAATGCTAAAGACTTGTCAGTGGCAAGACATCAACAATAAAGACAAACTAGAGGGTGAATTTGCGTCACTAACTATGGAAGCTGCTCAGGACTGTGTTGCTCCTCTATGAACTTTCAGTGAGGGTTAAGTGAAATACCACCTTCCAGGAGTTGGCAACGTGTATGTGAGTTGTAATTGCAATTGTGATTTGTAAATCTGCACCCTCATTTATCCCATGTCTAACCTTCTGGGCAACTTGCAGCCCTTTGCATTCAGACGTGCAAATTTCAGGGCATTAACAACACTTAGAATCATAGAATCATAGAATGGTTAGGGCTGGAAGGGACCTTCAAAGGTCATCTAGTCCAACCTCCCTGCAAGGAACAGGGATATGTCCAACTAGATCAGGTTGCTCAGGGCCTCGTCCAACCTGGCCTTGAACGTCTCCAGGGATGGAGCATCCACCACCTCTCTGGGCTACCAGTTCCAGTGTTCTACAACTCTCAAACTTATAACCTTCTTATGTCTTACTGGTCTTAAATACACATTTGCACACTGACACGTGTGCGTACTGCCATGCCCACCCTCAGCTCCTCATTGAGTTGTGCTCTCTTCTCTAGAGCTGAAGTTGAGCCTCTGGATTGTTTGGATAATCCATGTCTTCATATGCTGCCTTAGACTCAACAGTGGAGTCACATGGGTGTGAAATTATTCAGTTTCATAGAACCAAAAGGTAAAATTCAGGTTTATCTATTTTAACCTTACAAGAAGATAGGAACCGTACTGCTGCATCAGACAAAGGATTTATTTTGCCAGTACCTGTCCATGAGACTGGCCAGTAACAGATGTCTGGGAAAGCTGTTCAAACAGGGCTCAAGTACAGTTATATTTCCCTGGGATATGTTTGCAGCCTCCACCAATCTGCAGTTCAGAAATCTCCTGTGCCAAACGTTGTATCTTTCTGTTTAACAGCTTTTGGTGAATTTTCTTTTTAAATTAATCACCTTTTAAATACTTTAGAAGGCCAAACAACATGTTGATCTGAAGGTGCCATCACAGTTTACAGATCTTTGATTTCCATGAGACTATCCAGGCAGGTACACTGCGAATGTGAAGACACCAAGTCTATGTTCAATCTGCTTCACACCCCCCATGGTGGTGCCATCATGTGGTGGTACCATGGCAGCTCAAGTTCAAGACAAGATCTAAGCCAGACACCACGAACTGTAAAATAACCCAACAGCAAAGGGTTGGGAGCTAGAGCTCTGGGACTTCTTCCATCTTATTTAAGGACTCACTTAAAGAAAAAAAAACACACTTTCTTTTCAAGTACAAAGAAAGTATTGCACCTACTGCTGCATTCACCCACCTTATGAAATACCTCCTCAAAGGTTGGACGTCGTTCAGGGGCTTCACCCCAGCATTGCTTCATTACCTGGATACATTCCAGGGGGGCCAGCTCCGGGGCTACGTTTGGGCGGCACAGGGGAGGGGGCTTCTTCACTTTCTTTATAATTTCTGTGACAAAGAGAAGAATGGGAAGCACGTTGTGAGATGGGTGGTCTTAGTGAGGACAAAGGACATGGACCTTTTCACCTCTCCCTTGCTCACTCCTTCAGCTGTCACAGCTATTCCTTACCATCCAATGGCTGTGTCAAATGAACTTGGGGGTTTCTGCTTTCCTCTGCCAGGAGTCTTTTGGTGAATTGAAAGAGAAGAGATTCGTCTGCCACCTTGTTCCTGCAGAACCAGGTTGTGAGCAATAAAGTGGCTGGATGGGGGAAGGTTGTGTGACAGATGGATGTGTGAGCCTGCAGGCTTGTGTTTAATGAAATTTCCTCTGGTTCTTTCCATTAGGATCTGTGACCCTCTAAGAGAGCCGAGGGTTATGGCTGAGCCTGGACAGGAAGGATACCAGCCTCTGACATTTCGTCATTAGCCAGGAACCAGTACGTAGGAGGTCGATGGGAATGGAGGCAGTGGAAATTATTTTAAGGGGGAGCCTTTGTGTTCAAAACAATGTCTGGGAAGTGACTCCATATCCAGAGGTGAAATAAGACTAATAAGCAACTGGGTTTGGGCTTTCAGATCCTGACAAGTCAGTCCCTGAGTCTACTCTTTTTAGAGAAAACAGCCCCTTAGTGACAGAGCGAAGCTTCAGGTTTCATTGGCAGCTGAAGCACAAACAAGGGAGTGTGATGTCTGAACCCAATCTCAACTTCAATTCAAGTATTTCTTAGTAAGAATATCCTGCAGGAAATGTGGGGTTTTGTAAGGTAGAACTATGTCTTCCTGCTTAAATAAAACCCCAAAGTGATTGTGTTTGAAGTTTTAATCTTTTGTAGTGCAGAGCAGCCAAATGGAGGGCAAACCACCCTCTTTCTAGCAGGACCTCTGCATTTCCACAGCTGTTACTGTGAGTACCCAAAGCTTTTCAGTGTTGACAGTTTACTTTAGAGCTCTTTGGCTCGTCCCACCAGTCTCTACCGAATGAACTTAACGAAGCACCTGGCCCAAATATTTCAAGGGACAGCCAAGGGAAAATGCCTTCCTCAGACAGTTTTAAAGTTCACACCATGAATGAAATCTCCCTGAGGATTAGGAAGCAATAAGTAGAAATTCATCATGTTATCAGGTCAGGAAAGTGGAGTGCACTGTGGTCAATATTTGTTGAAGGTTCCTCAGGGGGACTAGGTGGGGGGATACCTGCTAATTACATCATAGGCTGCGTCATAGGTCCAGCTCTGAATTAAAGAGTGGGTTACATCATAATCATCATTGTCATTGCATTGTTGCAGCAGCTTGGGGTGCAGCAAGGTCAGGGCCCCATTTTTCCAGGCGCTGAACTGGCAGATACTGAATGGCCATACCCTACTTGATGTCTGTTCACCTTAAAATATGTCAAGAACAGTCTTTCACTGAAATCAGCTCTTTTTTAACTGTTCTCACCCTGTCCCTGTTAAAGTGTTTGTGACCTGACCCTGACTGCAGTGCGTTTGCTCTACCTATGCATGGACAGCACAGTCTGAACTAACGAGAGTTGTGCCATGAGCGGTTCCTAAGGAGTTCACCTATTTGCTATTTCTGATACAAGCCACCTTATATATGTCAGTGGGGTCGTGATGTGTCACTGTGGTCTCTGCTAAAGAGAGAAACTCTTTAAACAGGGAAGTAATTAAAGAAAAATAGATGGGCAGATGGACAAAACAGGATGGTAGCATGGGGTCGAGTTCAAAAAACTTAACCCCTGTGACATACAAAAAAAGGCCGATGAGTGTGAAAGCAAAGGAGTTTCCAAGCTATGGGAAATTCTGCCCTCAGAATTCACCCCACATCATGACGAAAAGTCAGAGTTTTGACAGGGAACTGGAAGTGCTGCAGGTGTCCAATTGCTGGCCAGCTCTGAAGCATCTTGGGGGTTACCCAGAGCCCCAACCCATTGATAGCAGTGATGAGTCATGTACCGTGGCTGAGATCAGAACTGCACATCTTGATGTTTATTATGGATGTTTTGTTGAAAACAGCCTTTTGTCACTGAGAAAGGTCGTGAGATTGGGACACTATTTTCATACTAATGTTTCACCCAAGGGGCTTGGCCAGACCTTTTATGAGTGCTCTGTATAAAGCCTTAAAAACGTACTGAAATAGTTGCCTACCTTCAGCTGAGAGCTCTGACATGCAGTATGGTGGACCCCGAACAACCATTTCTTGTAGGATGATTGCAAAGCTGTAAATGTCCCCTTTGAACGTGCCTTTCCTGCACATGTCCGGGTCCCTCAGTAACTCAGGAGCTGTCCAGAGCAATTCTGAAAAATTCAAGAGCATCACATTTCTTGCACTTGAGTTCAGACTATTGCAAACTAAGTACTTAAATGAACACTTTGTTTCAGCCATTTGAGGAAAGGTTCAAACATACTTCATTATTTACTGGATCAAGTCTTCTATTTCTTGTGATGTGTTAAAAATATGAAACTCCCATCCAGACAAAAAAAAATTTGAATTTTCCAAATTTCACTCTGTCTTTAAAAAAATTTGCTGTACCAACAGCTTACATGCTAAAACACCAGCCCTGACCATCTACATGAGAGGTCTTCTAACCATTGCCACAAGCGTTGACAACTTTTTTTGAAAAAAATATCCCTCAGACAAAACGTTGGTGCTGAAGCATGGATTTCTTGTTACTGTTGTTGCTCTTTAACAAAACAACAGTTAATAAAGTATTTTCTGTAGTTCTTAGATGAAAGTAGTTTCCATAAAAGCAGTTTGTGGCTGTCTGAAGTACAATCAGTCTTTGTAATCCAATAGTTCAAGTGATGAAAGACACAGTTGTAAATCATACTGAGCCTCATCAAGAAATGAATCTTCTTCAAACTGGGATATTGCTATCCTGGCAACTGTGCATTCTGGATAATGAGAATAAGGAACATTTCAGCCATTGTAATATATGTAACTTTGTAAAGGAGGAGAAGAACGTCTTCTGGCAACTGCCCTATCTGAGACACTGGAAATGCATAGGAACCAGTTCCTGTGATAGAGGTATCAAAACACTACATACTACTTGAAACCAGGTTTCAAGAATAAGCTGGGATACCAGAGGAACCCCAAGGCAATGGCCAGGTGAAAGAAATCCTGTCAAAGTCTCCAAACCTGGTCCCATGAGATGCTGTCCCTAAGTGGGGGAATGTCATATGGCAGCCATTGGTGATTTTCATGTAGAGGACCTATTTCAGAGACACCTGTATCATCTTGTGTTTCAGATGATTTAGTTTTATAAAACAAGGCTTTTTGCATTTGAGTTAACCTAAAACTTCAAATACAGGGTTGAGGATAAGGATATGAAGCCAATTCCACTGGTCACAGAAATTCAGGATTGATCAGATTTCAGGGGCACTTAAATCCTTCTCCAACTACAACAAGCTTCAGTTCTGACACTGCTTAAAATAAAATCTTTTTTTTGCTTTACCATGACACTCTGCTTTTTGTTTCACTTTCAAAAAGTCTGAAAAAACTTTGCTTATCCTTTCCTGTGACAATGCACTACATACAGGCAACTAGATGTTGTGAGTTTGAGCACAAAAATCCTTATGTGGCCACTGGCCTGCAATTGCATTAGGACAAGCATCTGTTAAGTCAATAGACAAATATTTCCCCAAAATATTTCCTTATGGCACCTACCTTCTGGGGGTGGCTGAACATATGGGCATTTCTGTGCTTCTAAGAGCTCGTTATAACCATAGTCAGTGATCTTCAGCACAAACCTGCCATCCACGACGCAGTTACGAGACTTGAGACGTCCATGGGCAAAATCCCGATGATGCAAATACCTAATTCCCTATGAAACACAGAAAAGATTGAGTCTATTCCTTAAGAACCATCTTATCTGTCAGCATTAAAAGTCCCCAAGCCAAATTGTCACCTTGGATGGCATCAAATACAACATTGACTTGATGTTGAATGTAGTGCTGATCAGCCCAAGAAACCATGGGAGAAGTCCAGAAATGGGTTAGGAACAAGAATTGGGCTATCTGCACCCTAAAGCAATACTGGAAAGGACTGGCATCTTTAGGAACAGTCAAATGCTTTCCTCTGTAGCCCTAGGACTCAGAAATTATACTTTTAGACAAGGTTTAGAAGGTGGACACAAGTGGTACCAAATGGTTAAGTTAAGGGAAGTCATGAAGAGCTCGATGCCCCAACCCAGCTCCCTCAAGAAGGATCTGAAGGTGGGCCTCATACATTCCATGATGGGCTGTATGAATGGTTCTGGAAGTCTACCCTCTGTAGGTCACCTGCACCATACTGATAGTTCACCATTAGGGGGTGAAAACACGTGGGACATGATTGAAAATGTGTGAATGCTCTTTAAAATGTCCATACATGTAGCCATCCTGTGACAGGGGATGTCTGTGGATTGGTTCTATGCTGGATGCGTTTCTGATTTATGACAAGAAAGGGCCTCTGGAAAGTAGGAATTTGCCACCAAATTCATTGTTCTAGGTGATCAGTTCTAGCCTGATGTGTAGTTTCAATCTCTCATCCTGCTGCGTGGATATGGTCCTATTACCCCGAATAGTGCTTCTCTCAGATGGTGACAAAACAGGGATAGGAGATCTCCATTAAAGACCCTATATACCAATATAATTACGTCCACATTCGTTTTCCCTGCATTACTATAAAAATCCCAAAATCTTGGATGAAATAGCTAGGTCAATACAAAAGTCACGTGCAGGTCAAGCCTCAGCAGGAACAATGGATTTACTTTAATTAGATCCATCACAAGAGAGGACTTGAACATCCAATCCAGTTTCATATCTTCATTTCTCAACAAGTCCTCCAGGCTTCCTCGGGAGCAGTACTCTGTCACTATGGCAAAGATGCCACAGTCAGAGAAAAAGCCCAGGAACAGATTCACGTTTTCATGACGCAGATCTTTCATCTGAAAAAAGATAGTGAGTCATAGAATCATAGAACGGTTTGAGTTTGAATGGACATTAAAGGTGGTTCCAACTCCCCTGCCATGGGCAGGGACACCTGTCACTAGACCAGGTTGCTCAACGCCTCATCCAACCTGGCCTTGAACACTTCCAAGGATGGGGCATCCACAACTTTTCTGGCCAACCTGTTCCAGTGCCTCACCACCCTTACAGTGAAGAATTTTTTCCTTAGATCCCATCGAAATCTCCCCTCTTCCAGTTTAAAGCCATTGCCCCGTGTCCTATCACTACACACCCTTGTCCAAAGCCCCTCTCCAGCTTTCCTGTAGCCCCTTTAGGCACTGGAAGGTGCTGGAAGGTCTCCCCGGAGCCTTCGCTTCTCCAGGCTGAACAGCCCCAACTCTCTCAGCCTGTCTCCAGAGCAGAGGTGCTCCAGCCCTCTCATCATCTTCGTGGCCCTCCTCTGGAATCACAAGAGGCCAAGTCAGACAGACATCTGCTCAGCAGCTTCTTTATATAATTAGATGTCCTTACCATTCCTGTACTCCCAAATAGTCTTTCACACAAGGATGGGAAAGCAAACAACCTCTTTGCTGCTTACTTTCAGCTATCCTACAGTCTTTTTAAGCTTTTCTTTTTGTAGTCTTTCCATTAAGACGAGGAAAGCAAGACAGCAAAAGCAAACTGAACAGAAATTTGTTTTTCTTCAAGCAAGCTGGATTGGATCTCTCACTAGGACAAAGTGGCTGGGGTAAATTCAGTTCAGCCAGTGGAGTCTTGCTCCAGCTCTGGTCTCATCTAGAAAGCAATACTATGCCTGGAGAATTCAAAGTTATCCATTACTGGTGCCTTTGGAGACATGCCCTGGTAAATTTGTTATATTTGTATGCATAAAAATGCCACTCCTATGTTAGCGGTAGCTTCCAACAACTAATGGCTTTCAATTCAGAAAATAAATGTGTTTGCCTGTCATTTAGGAATAATAGTAAAATTGAAGACTAAAATTAAACTTCTAACAGTCATCTTAGCTGGAAACACAGAGCAAATCCCAGAGAAATGCACAAGGGAATCTGCCCCACGCTGTTAGGCAGTCAACAAATAACACATGAAAACAGCTACCGGAGCATCATCCTGCCCTGACACGGGCGGGGATGATTTCCTTCAAACCACTCTGCCTTCATGGACCAGGCCACTTAGAGGACTCATTGTACACTCAGCATTGCACCAGCTTTGAAGTGGCAGGCCCAGGGTGGGGTTTTGCAAGCCGCTAACTCTGACACATGGGTCATTGGTGAGTTTGTCAGATGCAATCATGCATGGTCCATTCCACCGGATTTCACCGGGCAAGACTCATTGATGGCCATGACGTGTCATTCAATGGATAAACAGGAGACAAGGAGAATAGAAATACCCTGCAGTCACAAAGGTCCTCCGAGCAACCTTCCCTCCACATGCCCATCCCCTCTTCCTACCTTTCTCAAGATGCTGGTGGAGCTTTGCCGCAGATTGTGAACTGCTCTCGTCTCAAATTTTTTCAGCCACACCCAGTCTCCCTGTTCACAATACAGGTGGATGAATGATAGAGCAAGTCTCTGAGAAACAGCTAACACCAGGACCCAGGTCTGTATTCTGGATCCTTGACTTTGAAAGTGATTGGGGATTTTCAATGTTCTTGGCAGTAGATTCTTTCTATATTGCACCTGAACAGCAATATCCATAGGAAGCCCTCAGAAAAACAGGGAGAGGCAGGACCTTCACCAGGATCAAAATTTCATGCTTGGAAGGTGTATTAGTATCTGATAAACAATGATAAATTGATTAAAAAGGAAAGCAACTCTGTCCAAAGTTTTCGTCTGGCACTAATGATCCAGTTTATTTTGCTCCTTTTTGGGAAAAAATTGCCATGTAATTTTTCAAAAAAGCTCTATTTTTAAGAAAGAACTGATGGGTAGGGTGAGTTTTCTTGGCCATTGCCTCTGCTTTTGCTCCATATGGTCTTATTAGTACAAAGGGTGATTTGATAGCCTTTATTCTGTGTATTTGGATCCAGTCTTGTGAGAAAGGTCCTTATTAGAGATGTCACCACCTGTCTTGTAGGAAAGGTTCTTCATGGTGCCATTAAGTGGTGACATCTCTAAAAGGGACCAGACCTGGCAACACTACATAGGGATGTTGAATACCGCCGTCCCACGTGGCTCCAAGTGTCAAGGTGAGGGTTGGGATAGAGTCAACTTAAACACTGGTAAGCCTCTGCTTGGGAGTAACTTATTTTTGCCCTCAGGGTAAACAAAAAAAACTGACTCAGCAGTATTCATGTCCTGGGATCTACTGTACTGCAGCCCAAGACTTTCTCCACTTGAGCAGCTCAGTGAACTGAAGCAGTGGGAGGAGGCTGCACAAGGTCCCTACGTACCTCGTACAAAGCCACGTTGGAGGTTTCGTGGGTGGCAGCTGCACTTTTCAAGGAAAAGGAGCGGGTTACGGATTTCAGGCTTCTGCCGTCGGCTGCTATGCTGTTTGCATCAGTCAGACTGTCCAATGTCAGCCTCTGGAAGGCATGGAAAGCAGGTGCAAGACAGTTACCAACTTTGAGTGTAAGCCTCCACTCCAGTTATGCCTCAGGCCACACATTTTACCAATGCTAGCAACCTCCCAAACCTCCCAAACATCCCATCTCTCCCCTCTGAATTTCTTTAAAAGGCTCATAAGGTTGACCCTTGTTTGGTACCTTGAAATACTACAGCAGCACTTTCGGTGATAGAGATGTCGTGGCTCGGGGTAGACACCAGATGAGGGAGGTCCCTCTCTGAGCAAGGCACAGGGAAGTGTCTCCTCTGGCATCGGCAAGAAGTCTGTCTGTGTCAGTGACCTAGGCAAAGGGATTGCTCCACAGCAGTCCCTATCATTGGCACGGTCTTGGGCATGGCTCCAGTCAATGCCAAATCATACTCCCTCGGGAGAGCCCCAGCTCTGGGCAGGAGCCAGCACAGGCCAGGAATGGTTCCCAACAGGTAGTTTGGATGCAGTCACTTTTTTTAGAGGATAAGATGGTTTAGCTACATGGACATGACCAATGCTCGCCATCCAACTTTAAGAACAAAGAATAAGCCCTGGCTGTTAGAATAAACACAACCAAGGGTACTATTTTACATCATCATAACCGTTCTGATACTGCATGTGCATCTAATCCGAAACTCAAAACCACTCATTATATGGGAAATCTTCTGACATGCAGGGGAAAATGAGACATGAAGAAGTGAATGACCTTCCCAGAGCTTCATAGGTATGAAAACACCACACAGCAAACACTGTCTTTGAGTGTCCCACCAGATTACTTTCACAAGTGGTAGGACTTACCTTTTTCTGTAGCTCTGGGTTGATGAAGACAAGGTCATCCAAGGTCAGTATTATCTTGTTAGCTCCCTTGAATAGCTGGCTGTTCAAGATACTATGTCTGTGAGATTTGGAGAGTCACGGTTATCATTTTTAGGTAGGTAACCAGTTTATACCACCTCCGAGTCCCTCACATCTGGCTTCCCTGCAGTATTAGGAAAGTTCAGCATGTTGTATGGTAGTGGAATGGACATGGGTGAAAGGAGTAGACAAATTATGAATCTCTGACTTGGACTGAAGTCCCTTGAGTCAAAGGTTATCCGATTCACGGACTACAAAAGCTGGAACCTCAAAGGGTTTCACCACAAACAGACATCTTGAGTCAATCTGGTTACAAATACGAATTGGATGTATATGCAATGTATACTTTGTTTTGCTTGGGTTTATTTTTCATACCCTAAATCATTCTCCATTAGGAGAGACTAATAGTTTTTATTAGACCAGCCAATCTGGCTGGTGAGAGAACAGCTCTTGGGCACAGCAGCCTTTCTTAGGGACTGAAACTGAACCATGGGCAACTTATAAAAGCTGCCTAGACACAAGTTACCATCAAAATGTGCTGGCTGAATCTCCATATTGTATCATGGTGCAGTATGAAGTGCACAGCAAGATACCCACTTGTGATGGCTGCAAGCTCATACAGAGGGAAAAGCTACAGGGGATGAGCAGTTTGGTGTGTGTGGCGCAGTGTAGTGCAGCATGGAGGTCTTGGAAGCAGTAATGCCAAACCAGCGCTGTTCCTCTTGGTCAGGAGTAATTAGATCAACAAGATGACTGTGCTGATTCAGATCTACTTCTTCCAGGACCTGGGCCAGATGGGATGTCTATCACACACTGTGTAACACAGGACAAATGTGCTTCTGGCATCTCCACAGGATGCTGCTGTCTGTTTTCCAAAGGATGACTCTCTGCAATCCTTGATAGGCTACCAGATTGGAAGAACTGCCACAGGGAGAGAGAAAACTCAGTATAGTCATCAGACCAGCAGAGACACTATCTGTTGCTTGATTGTACCCTGCTACTTGTCCAGCTTCTCTTGAATTTCCAAGGCAGAAGAGACCACACAAGAAACGGTGCACTGCCAAGGACTACATGTTCGTGGCATTGTTCGAACAGAGTTACATCCACTTCGTGCAAATCAATGCAAAACATCCCAGAGTTTCATTGTCAGTTTTTAGCTGGGATTCATCTGACACTAATACCCAACACATGGCCATTTTAAGGTCTTAGGGAAGAGGCAGAAGTCGCACCCCATCATTTTGAACCCACTATTGCAATGGATGTCAAGATCTAACGCTGAGCACAAAGCATACTATCTATTAGACAGTCAAAAACTCATCAAGCAGGAATAGAGGAGGGAAAGGAAATCTTCTCCATTGCCCTCAATGTCACATTTTTTTTTTGTTTAAGGAACTTTGTTGACACTATGGCAGATGTCTGATCTACTCACACCTAAGATTTCTGATAAGGTGAGCAATTTAGCCATTTGCTAACTGTAATGTAGAAGAAATCCATTTCACAAAATATCCATACATCCCCACAATGTGTTTTTCCACTGCATATACCACTCTGTGTGTTTTAGAAGAGCACAGACAGCTTTATGGAGTTCAGAGGGGGTCTTGGCCACATAACCACAGGCATCACCTGGGATGATTTTTTATAATCTTTCTCTAACCACTTTGTCCCAAGCCACCCAACTCCATGCAAAAATCTCATCACTTAATGTTACCTTTCACCTGTGCACCTGAAAACCTTGCTTGCTCAATCACGTCCTCTCCTCGTATCATGGAGGAAAGCACTCCTCTGCCGAAAGCAAAGTTCACAGAGTGGAGCGACTCATGTAAGGTCCCTGGCAGAGCTGAGAACAGAGCTCCCACGTTTGAACTCAGACCATGCTGTGGTTTAAATTTAGTTCCAGACATGCCCTTCCCTGACATAAATCCTCGTCTGAGTCATGCTAGACATTTTTTTTTCCTTCCCTTGCAGATGGCCATACATCTTTACTCATGACTGAGCCTTCCCAAGCACAGCCTGGTACTTGTGGAACAGCTTACAAGTAGAGTAGGCAGAAAAATTGTCTTTTATTTACGTAATTGTAGAGGCTGGTGGCCAAGGAATAGAGTAGGGTTTTAAAGTGCGGGTGGATGGAGGCAACCTCCTCAGTGCCTGCAATTATGAGATATCAGAAGCAGCTGTGTGCTATAAGCAGGGGAGCTGTTTGGGGTGTTGCTTGCTGGGTGGCCTTATATCATCTGGATTTGGAGGGATGATTCATAAGCGGAGAGAAAACATGTTTTGGGATTATTTGAGAGGCAAAACTGGATGGGATAATCCAGGAACCCTGCTCTGTTGAACTCATTGCTGCTGAGTAAATATGTCTTCTAATTTCACTCTAGTTTCACGCTAATTTCAGTCACGCACCACATAGACATCAATAATGAGAGACAGGAGCCAATTTGGAGCAGAAGATTACCTTAGGATATGGCCACAGCATCCTTGCCAAAGAGCAACCCATAGCTCCTGGACCAACCAGTCCGTGCTGCCTCATGTTCACCTTGGACATTGAGCTGAGACAAAAGTGTGACCTATGGAACTGTTGGAAATTGTCCCTTCTCCAGCAGACTACTTCATTTGCTCCAAAGATCTCATGCCCAGACCATTATATATACAATATGAATGGCCAGGGAGCAGGACTTCTGTTCAAAACAGGGAGTGAATCAGCTTGGTAGTAAAGAGGTATCCTAATTAATTGCTCTGAACCCTCTCCAGAGATATTGTCTCTCTCTGTAGTACGTGGAGAAAGTCAGCCTAGGTGCTTCATAAGAAACATGATTATATTAGGGACAGATATCCAGGCAAGAATGATCTGAAGTAAGAAAAAAGCATTTAACATGGCAGCCCATTGAGTCTCCACCCCAATGTTCTCAAAGTAGATTCCAGTCTTCGGCATACTTTGCACTTCCAAAGCGATAGTCGCTTTCCTAATGCTTCAGAGCCATCATCCAGCTAATCCTTCCAGCAACAGACTGCGATATTCTCCCAAACCTGGACTGGATCAAGGGCAGAATGAGAGTCTCTCCTGAGACTGCAGAACTGATGCCCGCAGTGCTCAAGCCACTATCACTTAATAAAGTGAAGAGACAGGTGTCTGGAGAGCAAAGACCACGATCAAACCTGCTATGTGTTCACATAGCCTAAACTATGCATAGCATAAACATAGCACAAGTCTCCCATAGAAGCTAAAAACATGGCATCACATCAAATACACACTGCAATTCTCACCTGATGAGAGAAGCCAGGCCCACAGCACAGAGCACCAGGGCAAGTATCAGCACTATTCCCAAAACCATGACTGCAGGCTCAATCCCTGTGCGAAGAGGGGAAGAGAATTAGAAAATCCCTTTGATTTAGGCAATAATATTGAAAATATCAACATCAGACCGTTAGACTGCAAAGTCAAATATTCAACCAGGAGAATAGTAGAAGACAGTTTTTCTGCAATGTTGATTTGTGAATGCACAAATAGTTACTGACTTTACTTACATGGGACTGCAGCTACTTTAATTATTTATTTCCATGCACTTTTTTCATATGCCAGACCTAGAGCCTTGGATCAGAGAAAAATAGTTTTTCTTCAAGTGACTAAAGACTGGACTCGCAAGAAAGTATGAAGTTTTAGAAGCAGTTTCTTCAAAGTTCATAACTTTTGAACATTTGACCCTGTTCTCTCCAGGAACTGAAACGCTGAAAAACCTTTATCATGTGGTACCAAACTGACAGCCAGTGTGAGTCACCAGCCCATCTGGGATTTTTCATTCCCTGCTACAGATTTCTAAATGTTGAAAAGAGCAGAAGAGAAGGAGGAGAAGGATCATGTCTTCCTCAATGGGCTCATCAACAGAAAGAAGTGGAGACACATACTTTGTTCATGAGTGTCATTGCCAGAGAGCTGACATGAGTGGATGAGCTGAATTCCAGTGGGAAGTGTTTGCTGTCTCTGTCTCTTCTGTTTATTTCTATTTTATTCTGTCTGTGTTCAGAGATCTTTAAATACAAACAAGCATGGAGAAATTTGGGTTGATAAAAGGTTCATGACTCTAAATCACTCTTGCACCTAAATCACAGGCCTTTTTGCAAGCACTGGAACCTAGAGCTTCACAGTGAAAGCTGCGGGAATTTTTGAAAATTAACATTCTTTTCAGGAACAGAGAGAGCATTTTAGCTGAAATTTTCCTCCTGGGTTTGGACTTACTTTCTACTTCAGCCCAGTCCCTGATTGTCCTCACACATACACTGGAACCTGTTACCCAGAAAAGTTGTGGATTCCCCATCCCTGGAAGCATTCAAGGTCAGGTTGGATGGGGGCTGGAATGATGATCTTTAAAGGTTCCTTTCAACCTAAACCATTCTGGTACTATGCTTCTGTATAAGAAGTCACTTTGCTTTCATGCTCCAGCCTGGAACTAGCCTTGTACACCTCCATCTGAGAAGAAATCCGGGCACAGTGGAGTGAACACTTCACACCCATTTCTTTACCTTGCAGACAGTGTGGATGTAGACCAAGGTTTCATTTCACCAAATTGCAATGGAGGAATAGCCAGCTTTCTCCTGGAGGTGCTCACCTTGAATACAGGAATGAGCAAGACCACATCAAGCTAGCCTGGAGGCCAACGTTTGTTTTTCATGCAAAGACAAAGTCAGAGTGTTGCAGCCCTTGTAAAAGTACGTGACAGCAACCCAATGTTCATCACTAGGAGATAAGAGAGCTGCCAAAGATGTGTCTCCCTCCAGAAGGACTGGTATGAGTGTGAAGCCAGAAAACACCCCATAAAGGTCTTACGTGATGCTAAATCCATGGAAAAAGAGGGACTTCATCAGCTTAGAGGTACACTTGCAGGAAACCTAGTGCTCTGGAGCCGTGGTTGCTTGCTAGGAGTCTTGTTATTAAATAGAGAATGAGGTTTGAATAGTGCAGTCACAGGGGCATGGGTTGATTTTCTTGCTGGACAAAAGAGGAAATATCTCCTGGACAAACCAGCCATGAAGTGTAGGGGTATGAAAGTCCCATCTCACATCTCTGCACAGCCTTCTAACATTTTCAGAGAAAATCCGTAACCCACACCACAATGTGGTTGGAATAATGTGGAGTTTGTTACTGCTCTCTTCTGCATTCGATTATTTTGTTGATGTTGTCTCCTAAGCTTCCTCAGATAGCCGCCAGAGACTCTGCTGTCTGAACATATCTCCTTTGAGAAAGAGCTTCAGAGAAATTCTTTTGCTTATTACCATTGCATTTTATAACCCAAAAAGTGCTTGACTGTACTTCAGAGGACTCCAAGGCAACGTGGTACTTGAAAGGCAGTGCAGAAAACCAAGGAAGAGCAAAGGGTCTCTCTCTGATCATGTCCTTTGCTTGAAGTAGGGGCACAGCTACGCATCATGACATGAGGTCTCTTCCACAACTGGAAAACATTCAAATCCAGTTTCATTCACTGAAGCAGCATCTGATAAGCTGAGAGCAAGAGCTGGTTGGAGCACAAAATTCACTGGGGTGAACAGTAAAAGGACAAGAGTAATAAAAAATAAACACCCAGATAAACAAACCCAAGGAATAGGAAGCAGCGAAAGCAATACCAAAGACCAGAGGGCTCGTGTTACTGATGGACGGGCCACTGCAGGAACTATGCAAAGCCCTGAGGAAGCTCAACCAGAACTTTATAACTAATCAGAAGGTTATCATGGGCTCATGGGAAAGAGCAAACTTACAGCATACTTGAGGGGACTTATGGGACTGTGTTAAACTCATCGGGGACCCTTTAAGGGGACTACAGAAGTATATGAAACTTCTTATGGAATGTTTAGAGGAAGGGAAAAAAAATGGAGAAAGGAAGGGATGGGAGTGAGCTGTAGAAGCTTGAGCGTGAGATACTGGTCACATGTAAGATTCATAGATTCATAGATTCATAGATTTCTAGGTTGGAAAAGACCTTAGAGATCATCGAGTCCAACCGTCCCTAATCCCCATTAAACCATATCCCTAAGTAGATCATCCACCCTATTCTTAAACACATCCAGGGAAAAGCTTGTTGTGTATTTTTCCAGCCAAACCCTGCACCTGATCGTCACTATCTGTCCTACTTTCCTCTTAACGTCTGTTCCTGATTTCTTTTCCTGGATGAAGGTGTTATTCTGCCTGTGTGTGACATTTGCAGACTTCAAGTCAGCCTAACTGATGAGTAAGTTAAGAGGACCTAGACCCTGCAACTCATGAGAGACCACAAGTCTGGAGACCAGCTCCTGGGGAGACCAGAAGGTTTGAGAGCTGGCTATGGAGGAATTACAGGTCTGGACCACCTACCAGAAGATACATTGGTCTGTGTGCAGGGGCTGGGGTCGTGACATGTTCTAACAAGCTTGGAGCCTAATTAGCTGGTGTATGAGAACAGAATCAGGCCCTTTTTGTTGTCTGTGTTTCTGAAATGCTGATTGTAGGTGGTGGTGCCTGTAACTGCTTTGCTCTCCCCTATGTGTCGCTGACTGGCTGTGTCTGCACTCTCTGTGCGTGTGTGTGCGTGTACTGGCAGCACCTTCTCAGCCCTGCTCCTGGTGGACCTGGGGTCAGGGACCACAGCAGCCTGGCAGCTTCGCTTCCATCCCCCCTCCACCTCTAACGCCACACGAAAGCCACGCTGAGGCCCAGATTTAATTTGAGTCATAAAATTCAGTCTCTGAAATATTAGTAATAACAATAAATTACTTCTTCGCTGGCAAATGCCTGGAGCGTTATGCTTTTGTAAAGGTGTGAATATAAAACCTGATCTCTCTAAAAATCGGTGAGATTTTCCCATGGACTGCAATGGGATGCTAAATTGCTATGCTTTTCCTAGTAGTGGTGAAGAATTAGATGTATGGTAGCATTTATTCGTCTCTTCTACAGCTTGCCAGCTGCTGTAAGACCAGTATATCTCCCATTACTGTGGAGCGATACTGATTTAAACCAACTGTGGCTGAGCCAAGGGGAATGTTTTTCTCAGCTGCTGCATGAAATATTCTGTAGATGTGGTTAATTTTGTCTGTTTAAGTCATATCCTGGAGCAGTAGGAGTAAATGCTTAGTATTAAAAGTAAATATGTCAAGTGGAGGCTAAGTACCCTACCCTGAGATTTTGGTTTCCCTGTCGACTTTAAAACTGCACCACAGTTGCCTCAAATTAAAAATAATAAGTAAAACCAGTGCCCAGTCTTGCAGACCCAGGAAGCAGCACAGATCTCTCTGCCCTGAAGTCTTCAATTACCACCTCTGTTGTCTACAATAACTCAAATTATTTTGAGCAATGATTATCACCTTTTCTTGATGAGGTGAGCTCTGATGATCCTTAAAGCTGCATAGCTAACTGGATAAAGAAGCTGGGGTTAACCAGGAGAGATGGTGAGAGCATCTGCTGTTGTGCAGCTCACCTAGGCTGTCTTCAACGCAAATCCTCTTAGTGTCCTGCTCTTCACAAGGACAGGGACACGGTGCTGGCTGGAGCCTCTGGTATATATTGACTGCTATCAAAATAGGCAGATGTTGACTGTTAGACCTGGAAAACTCTTTCCAGCACACAACAGTGGCAACAACGTTATTGACCTAATAAGCAAGAACACAGTCTTGTGGATTGGTAGTGGGGTCTTTGTATAGGACTCCCATTACAAACAGCATGATGACTGGTCATATTTATATGAATTTCTTGAGTTTAGGGTTTTCCTTTTGGGGTACTCTCCCTCAGAGTGAGAGAAAAGATGAGATAAATAAAAAGCATGGACCCAATGCCATTTGACCCTGTTTTTTTGTCTTTCTTACCTCCAGTGCAGAGAACATCTGGATCAAACCAACAGCTGGAGTCTGGCTTGGGTGGAGCTCCGCTCGGAAAGTGGATGTCCCGACCTAAGGACTTCACAGAGTCTGAAGACATGTCTAGCAAGTGGGTTGGGAAGAGCTGGTTCCCATGACCGTCTGTGTCCAGAATCACGTAGTTGCTCAGCCCCTTCCCACAGTTGTCTGTCTCTATCCAGTGATTAAATCCAGAGAAACTGAAGTTTTTTGTGTGCTCAGCTATACTAGCTCCTGAGATTCTGACTCCTTTCCTCCGAGCACTGTCTATAGCCATGGCCATGAAGTAAATGGCATCATAGATTGTTCCAAAAAGCGGAGAAACCTAAAAATACAGGAGAAATTGAGGTCAGGATATACTGCTGCCAACACCTGATTTGAGATCTGTGGCAAAAGACGTCCCACTGGCTAAGCTATAAACTCAAGAACTGAGACACCTGAGCATTAAGGCTCACAGGGTAATGGGTTTGAAGAATCTTAAGTTGAAGGTAGCTCTGGATAGACCCAACATATGGGTAACTTTGAATAACTGAATTTCTTCCCGAAACAGAATTTAAAAATATTTTTAAAACCATGTAAAATTGCTTTATCATGGGAAGAGGCAAGACTTTGAGCCTGATGTTCAGGTGGCATCTTATCACAGCCTGCCTCAAAGCACTGCACTAAAACATCTTCCTTAAACAGAAGATCAAAGCCAGAGGCTCACCTCCCTATCCAGGCAGGAAAAATGCCATGCCCAAAGGATTAGTTCTCTCTGTCAGAGCATTGTTTATTCCTAGAGGCATGAAAACTACAAAGCAAAGCCACAGCAAACTCATTCCCTGGAGAACCAGAGCCTTTTATCCTTGCATTGCTCCCTTCTGTGCCAGGCTTGGTTTAGGAGTCTAAAAATTTCCCCTCCCCTAAAAACACACATGGTGGCTTTTGCAATCATATGGTCACGCACAGTTGGTAGGTGAAGAGAAATTATAGCCATATACACTCCCAGCAAAATGAGGAGTGCTGTTGGGAGCCACAGAATTTGACATCTGTGGTGGGATTCATCGACCAGATGTAGACACCTATAATGAAGAACCCTACACTCAATATAGTTAACCGGAGCTCTCATTGCAGTGAAGGGAAAGCAATGAATGCTTTGAAGGCATGATTCATCTCCTCCTAAAGCAGATTTCCGTGCAGATCTGATAAATCATACCTTAAAAGTACTTAATAACTTTCTGAAAGACCATAGAAGATTAGTTCAATTGAATACTGCATCTCTTCACCATATGACAGATTCTTCAATTTTTCTTGCAATGTTCACAAGGTCAAAACTGTCTTGTCTTTTTTTGCAGGTTACTGCTGACATTTAGATAATCGTGCTGACAAAGAATAACTTTGTCTACAATGCTGAAAAGAATGAGACAACACTCTTAAGCATCTCCCTCTAGAAACATTCAGTATTTCACCTGTCTGTCACATTTCCTCAAACTCTTAGGTATGTGGACATCTTATTCTGCCAGAAAAACTCCATGGACTTTATCTACCTTAGGAAACACATCTTCAGCTTGGGCTAACGGCAGTCAGCATGTAGCAAACCAAATCTGAGAGCCTCAGAGTCAACCCCTTTCTCTTGAATACCCACCATGGTCCCGAAGTTGAACTAACTGAGTTAGATTGTCAGACATTCAGGAGAAATATCCTTTCCAAATGAATGCAGACCACATCCAACTTTCTAATGTTGTTTGTTGTTTTTGGGTTTTTTTTTCAAAATAAAAGCATACATTCTGGGTAGTCTCTCACTTGTACTTTCTCTATAACTATTGCTTGTCTCATGTCTCCCATTACCAGGTCCCAGAAAAGCCCAAGAGAAAGAATATTTACCTGGGTGGCTTCCAAATCCCTGGTTATTTCACCACTTTCTGTAGCTTCCCTGAATGCATCATAGAAGGTCCTTTCTCCAGACGTGAGTGTGATAGTCAGCACAGCATCATATGCTTCCTGGAGCTTGCTGTCGTTATCAAAGACGTTGAATGAGTTGTTTTGGTAAGGAAGACTGTACAGTAAAGTGTCATATGGAACGAAGATGTATCTTCCATCTGCTAGTCCCATTTCCAGAGCTTTTGTGAGTAAGGTGGCCTGTTCCTCCCCTCCAACGAGCACAGAATGCATGCACAGCAGAATAACTGAAATACAAGATCGCAGCATTGTTGATCCATGTGGGGTTTTCTACACAAAAATTAGATGATTTAGATTGATATAATAAAGAAATTTTGAAATCTATGATTTAGATTGGATATAAGAAAGAAATTTTTCACTCTGAGGGTGGTGAGGCACTGGAACAGGTTGCCCAGAGAAGTTGTGGCTGCCCCATCCCTGGAGTTGTTCAAGGCCGGGATGGATGAGGCTTTGAGCAACCTGGTGTAGTGGAAGGTGTCCCTGCCCATGGCAGGGAGGTTGGAACTAGATGATCTGTGAAGTCCCTTCCAACTGTAACCATTCTATGATTCTATGTTTAAAATAGCTCCCTACCTCCAACAAAAGAGCTGTCTAAACTGCTGTATCAGGTCACACTTTAATGATGGTCCCACCACTACGATGTTCTGAAGAAGTTGGGGGCTGTACTCATTTTGTTTGACCTCCGGAGGTCTGCAACATCTAGCAAAGGAGACTGTGAGCATTACCCATTCCTGGAGGCATACAGAAGGAGGAGTGGAGAGAAATTTTGACAAAAGTGAGGCACAGGCTAATATGATGGGAAGTTTTTGTCCTGTGCTGCCATTGGCTGAGAGACCTGAGCTTCCCCTTTGTGTGCCCTGAGCTGACAAACACCACACAGCCATTAGCAGTGACCAAGCTCCACCCGTTCATCTTTTCACCATATATATGGATTTTAGCTTGGGCACTGTGTTGTGTTTCAACATCTGATCTTCAACACAAGAAGGACATGGAGCTGTTGGAGCGGGTCCACAGGAGGCCATGAAGATGATCTGAGGGCTGGAGCACCTTTCCTATGAAGACAGGCTGAGAGAGGTGCAGACAACTGGGGTTGTCCAGTCTGGAGAAGAGAATCCTCGGGGAGACCTCTAGCAGTCTTCCAGTACCTAAAGGGGGACTACAGAAAAGCTGGAGAGGGACTTTTTACAAGGGCATGTAGAGATAGGACAAGGGGCAATGGCTTTAAACTGAAAGAGGGGAGATTTTGATTAGATCTAAGGAAGAAATTTTTTTACATTGAGGGTGGTGAGGCACTGGAACAGGTTGCCCAGAGAAGTTGTGGTTGTCCCATCCCTGGAAGTATTCAAGGCCAGGTTGGATGAGCCTTTGAGCATCCTGGTGTAGTGGAGGGTGTCCCTGCTCATGTCAGGGGGGTTGGAACTAGATGATCTTTGAGGTCCCTTCCAGCCCAAACCGTTCTGTGATTCTATGATTCTATCCCAGAGTCTGCGTCTTTGCTTACAAAACACCATGGGGCCAATGTCCCCATGTTTGGTGGGGAGATCATACAAATACAAGTGTGTTTGTTTAACAGGCTTTCCATGGTGCTCACTGGCCCTTCAGGAAAGGAAGCAGTCCTGATTTTTCATCCAAGACAACATTTCAAAACTCAGTCAGTGAGAGAAGCAAAGTAGGGCAATGATGGGAACAAAAGTTGCAAAGGAGACCTGCCTTCTACTAAACCAGGAGGGAGTAGGATCTCTAGAGTAGCTGTGGTTCCTCCTTAAGAGAAAAAGTGTCCTTGGCAAAGTAGAAGCTGAAGTGAACAAGAGCATTTTCAGCTTGCTGAATTACAGGGTACTTCTAGGCAATGATTCATCCCATCCTATCGCAAAGATCTTAAGCTGATCAGGTGAATCTTGTAGAGGGTCTGGTTCTCTCCGTTGATTATGAAAGGAGACCATCATCTCTAATTCACATGGAGAGCTGTGATGGTGATGAGACGAACCCACTCAAGGTGAATTTGGTCTCAAGCATAGATTCGAGCACTGATAAAACTCCAAGTTAGACAGCACCTTGATACTCTTGTTAGTCTTTGGTATAAAAGTCAAAGTCTTGGCTAAAAGTCCGTGTCTGGATTCACAGTGCTGACTGCAGAGGTGCACACCCAGGATCAGAGCTCCATCACAGGCTTCCTAACAAGGCTCTGAACCAGAAAAACAAGACTTTTTTCCCCACATTTTCTCAAGAGAAAGATGCTCATTGTTTACTACATGCTGTACATCAACAAGGATACTTCCACTGCTTTAGTATGTGGTGTATGACACTGGATTTCACTTCTGGTACCTTCACTCAACACACATAACAAGGACAGAGCATCAAGGCATGAGATTTTTGATAATTCATAATCCAAAATACCATAAATATAAAACCTTCCTATAAACCCCTCCTTACACTTGACAGGGTCAAGCACAGACATCTGTCTACCAAATATGATTTTTTCAGACCAGCTGGACCCAATCTTTCGTGTTGTCGAAGACTATTTTGCCCTATCTCCATCACGTACAAAACGCCCAGAACTCTTTTACATGAAGCCCTGTCTCCGTTAGAGTCAGAAATAAAATTCTGCTTGACTTAAATGACTTCAAAATTTCATTCTCTAAGCTATGTCCGTTGGATAACAATACAATCCTATCCTGGAGAAAATAAAATTAAAAAAGGAATGAGACTGAAAGCACTTACTTCTAATGCCATCAACATCTTTAATCTCATTCCAGGTGTCTTCAATGCCTTTTTCTCCTTTACGCATGGATGTAACAATGCCTACGGGAAGCCCCTGGTTCCTGAGTGCACTCGCTAACTTCTTGGCTGTGTCCATCCAAATATCCTCGTTGGAAGCAATGATGCCAACATGAGCCCAGTTAAAATATTTCATTATTGTAAACAAAACTCGGGTTGGAGAGGGCAGAGTCCTTGCAAATGTTGGGTGATGGATGGTGGAATCCAGTTTATAATTGATGCACATCCATGAGAAGATGGCTTTATTCCAGTTTTCCCCTAAAAATGTAGCCGCCTCACAGAAGCCAGGGTTCAGAGGGCCTATGAAAGCTGAGGAAAGCTTACTGAAGTCAGCAAATCTAAGCAGAGCTCTTGATGTCTCACATTCTTCTTGCAGGACCACGTAATCCAGCCTGTGGCCAAGATCTAGTGAAGGATCTTTGCTTATTCGTCCCACTGCTAGCCTGGCAGCCACGTGGGGAAAGGCTTTAGAAAAGAAAGGGTCGCAATTCCAGGGTCCAAGCAGTCCAATTTTAAAAACAGAGCAACGTGTTGGAGAGCAAAGTAGGATTATTCCAAACAGCAGCCACCAGAGAGCCTGGAAAAATGTCTTGAAAGAATTTCCAGCATTAAACTGATGCAATCTAATGTGCCTTGACAGCACCCTGGACAAGCTGTTAGGATGCAGCAGGAGAAATGACATTGTTTTACAGGTGGGTAGATCTGCGCCGAGTTCTTCAGGAAGCCAGGCAGTGCATTACCAGCTGCTGGAAGAAAAGTAGATTACATTTTCCTTCCTGTGCGTGTGTTTGTTCCGTGCATGTAGATAGAGCTGAGTCAGCCCAAATTACACAACTGTTCTCCAGGTGCAAGTCTATGAGGTGCCAAAACCCTGCAGAGACACGTGGACGTGCACCACACAAGCCACTGCACCGTGTAGACATGTGTCCAACCAGTGCCAGTTAAATTGCCATAGTCCTTAAATGCACACTTACATAAGCACTTTAAAGTGCTTTGCAACATATTCCGAAACCAGGCAGTGAAGGCTGATTTAATTTTGTTTGCAGCAATGAACACAAACTATGGATACGCTCTGGTTTTTTTTTGGTTTTCGGAAGGATAAACCCCAAATCACACAAACGCACCTACACGGAGATAAAAAGGTGAAACGTGCTGAGACAGCAACTTCTGCCAGTTCAGAATCTTCAGTGAGTTTTGAATATGAATCAGAGCCCATATATACATAAGCGTGCACACACATATAAATACATAAATGCATATAATTAGAGATACATATGTATGTGCATGTGATTTTGAAACTTTCTGAAGAGGTTTCCAGTGAAAACTCTCTTAAACCTGGCAATGTGAAAAGTGGATAAACAGGTAGTTGCAAAATGAGGGAATAGGAGGATTATGATTTGCATTTAGATAAAAAAAAACCACTTGTAAATGACAGTCAAAGCAAAAGCTTTATGTTCAGTCTTGGCTTAAAACAGTTTTGGTTAAAGACTGGGAGTCATACATTTTTTGGTAATAACAATCTCACCCTTCCCAGCCAGGCAGAGAAGTCACAAACCCATAATGGTCTCCCCACCACCCACGGTGTCACCTGGTGGCTTAGAAAATTTGCAGATCCAAGCAGGTTGGTGCTCTGAAAATAGAAGGCCCCTTACACCAGCTTACCTGTTCATTACTGGAGAAATATTTTTATCCTGGATCCTCAGCCTCCGAGACATGCAGTGCAGTGCAACATTTGTGTGAACGCATCTGCAGGTCCTCTAGCCTGATGGAGAGAGACCTCCAGAAGGAACCACCCGCCAGTGGAGCAGCTTCACACTGGTGGTAGTGGCTGTCCTCAGACGTGGGTCTCGCCTCAAGGAGGGGCGATACACGGGCAGCCTCCACTGCAAGTGTGCTTGGGTGCCCACCTTCTTCAACTTCTTGTTTGCATGGGCCACTACCACTGGGTGGGTGCTCTGGGACCCTCCACGTCGTGTCAAAAGCTTCCTACATCCCTGTTAGTGAGGGCCATCCTTCTCCTCCAAGGTTTCATGACTTAAGATACATCCTCCCGAGCCCTCAGTTCCTTGAGGAAGGTCTTGCAAGAGTTCCAAGGCTGCCTCACTCTGAACTGCCTCAGTGCAGAGACATGCTCATACTTAACTCAGTAATTGTAGGGATAGCATCTTAAAGCTCTGCCCTTGGATTAGTGGGATTTATCTGCTGGGATCCGCCCCTGCAGAGCACCTCCTTAAGTCTCTCTTCACTGCAGCAGGGACATCCCCTCTTCTGCCCTGTAAGCAGCAAAGACAAGAGATAGTTAAGGTGTGAGGCAAGCAGAATATTTTATTTTGGGCTCTACCTTCCTGCTGCTGTGTTGCATTCCCATTTTCTCCATTTCTTCGTTATACCCATCATGACACACACAGAGATTTTCATGCCTGTACAAAAATCTTCTTGGTAATTTCCCTGGGTCCTCTAGACATCTCCCTACAACTGAGCCCTCCAAAACCCTCCCCACACTCCCAGACACCTTGCTTCCCCGGTGGACCTGGCAATAATGCTGTCATCCTAGTAAGACCTCCAACGTCCTCATGCCTACCTTAGCTAGGAAGCCCCTTGCCTGTGGTCTAGAGAGAATCACTTGTAATTCAACCTTTTAGCAATATTCACTTCAAATACATGAAATAAATTGTGCGTACCTCATCGGTGTGTGTTCAGGAGCAGTTCTCTCTTCATGAGTAATGATTATGGGAAGCCACAAAGTCTTTCACATGCAATAGGGAGAGCATCTCTTCCCCTTCATTTCCTTCATTTCCTTCCGTTCATTGATTTCCTCGCATGGTCCAGATCCAGGAAGGTTCCTGGACACATGCTCCATTGAAGACTGGTGCAACTCAAGATGGTTATCAGGAATTCCCAAATTACTTCACATTTGGAAAGTGCCTAAAAAGCATGCTAACGTCAACCCTAAACTGAGAACACTGCTTTGTATGCTAATGCACTAGATTTTGACACTGGGTTTTGATCAAAGAATGAAATTAAACAAAGTTTTTGCAGGTAGGAGCCTGATTTTTTGAACTGAACGTAAAAGTTTGATTTATCCATTCACAAAAATACCTACATCTCTAGTCATATATCATATGCTCACTGGGGTCACGGTCCTACACAGTTTCATTTCATTCAAGGTCAGCAGTTTCAAAGTCTCCTGGAGTAGCTGCAAAACCCCAGTGACTCCTTTTTAAGGGGATGTTTATAGCCTTAAAATCTCCTCTGCTGAAAGACCTAGTGAGTCAGGCATCCAACAATGCAAGATTAAAAAATAATCAACTTAGAGGTCTATTTATTAGCATAATTAATCTGACTCTGAATAATTCACATTTTTTCACAGCCAAGAGGGTTGAAACCTTTATCACTTTCTCCCTTTTATTCTGCTTCTGGTTTGCCAGTGAAAGAAAAGACCCTCTTGTAATCAAGTGAAAAGCTGGTTGTCCCAAGTAGCTCTACCACGTCTGTCCCATGTCTGGGGTATCCAGGACTGAGGATAACACTCCTGCTTTTGCAGAACAGGCTCAAGTCTTGGCATTGCACGATTTGCATCAGTAATAAATGAGCAAGGGAAGTAATGCAACTGAGGCAAAAAAAAAAAATTAATAATATTATTAAGGTAATTCATCTGGCTGGAATTAACACAAAAGTTTAAGACCCGGCGTATGCTTCCAAACTTTGCTTTTCTCACATCTTAAGCTCATCATTAGTGCCACAACCACATCACAGAGCCAAGATTTCTTTGTAACGCCATCAGATCAATTCCCAACACTCCTCTTTACTCACTGAAGCGAGCGAGAGATGCGCGTGTTCCTCCAGCCGTAACACTTCCCATGGGAAGGTCAAGCGGCAGCTCCATCGCTTTGCTTTAAATTTTTAGGGCAGAAGAGGGTGCTCTAATCTCTCGGTCTGACCAGGCCGCATCAGCCTGGCCAAGCAGCCTCCCAGGAGCTGCTGCTGCTCTGAGCTCTTCAAGCATCCTGGAAATAAAATGCGTTTTGTAATGAATTATACCAGAGGGTACCGCCGAATAAAGATGGTTTCTCTGGAAACTCTCTGCAGCCAGCAGAGTCTCCTGTTCCAGCTTGGCTCCTGTTCTGACTCTCCCTGCGGAAAAGTCTCGTATCGCCACTGATTATAGAGAAAATCCAGGGAAAGCAGCATGGCAACGCTTGAGTTAGCTTTTCTTCAGGTCCTCTAAGCCTTAATTAAAAGCTCCAACCTTGGAGGATCTACCAGGTTCCCACATCTATTATTCCAACTGTTAATTACCCTCAACATTAATAATACTCACTTAACATCTAGTGTGTCTGGCTTCAGCTTCTTGCAACTGGCTCTCACTCCGCCTTTGCCTGAGAAACAAAAAAAAACCAGGGAGCACAATAAATATCATCTCCCTGTAGACATTTGCACACCATAATTAGCTCACATCCCAGTCATCCTCTGAGCAAAATAAATAAACAGCTCCTTAACACTTTTGACACAGAGCAGGCTGTCAAGATTTCATCCTTGCAACGCTCCTTTGACATTCATTTTTAATTTTCCTTCTTTTTGCTAAATTAAAAACAGTATCCACTAGTGAGTCTCACTTCTTAATGGTGAATATAGAGGTGATGGCATCCTTTGTCACCTGTTTGATTTTTCTTCACTTGAATTCTATAACTTGGTTGAACATTGTTGCAGCATCACTGTTTTCAAGCTCTGCTTTCCTTCATGCAAACCTCTGCCTTGGAAGTAGGAATGAATTCTTTGTTCCCAGATGTATGCAAGCCTGTCTGGTTTTAGTTTAGTGGATCCTTTTCAAACATCCCCATTTAATGAGAGGTCCAGACCAATCTGCAAGTTTTATGAATAATTATTTTTCTGTTCCTTTCAGATAATGTGATACAGTTACTGAACAGCAGTGGAAAAAATGAGATCCCAGAGGCTTCACTAGAAAACACTGCCAAAGGAGGCTCCTCATCTGCTATTTTATTTCTAAACATCAGTTAATCCTTTTTTATTTCTTTATGACATGGACACGCCGACTATGTAGCACTGATCTTCTCTCTCAATATCACCTTTCAGTAGGATGACAAATTGTAGAGATTTAAGAAGACAACGTCACCACTTGACTTTACATGCCAGACTTGCGACTTGATCACAAAAATTATGCAAAGTCAGACTGACAAGATTTATTATCACTCCAGCCTCACTGCCTGGCATTAGTTAACCTCTATCCTTTAATTCGTTACAAGTTCCTGTCCATTTTGTCCTTTCCATGACTTTGAGTAAGCTTGATGTCAACCCAGTCTGACATCAGTTTCTTGGCCATGCAGCAAGGGAAGGGTTTGATGTCCCATGATGTTGGTGAGATTGTCTTTTTTGGAAGGGAGTGCCCTGCTGTGTCATATTATCCTGTTTTCAAGTTGCAGTCCAGCATGTGGAATCCCTTTTTCTCCACATTATCTAGTTTGCATCAGAGCAGCTATATGTCAGTGTGAAGAGTCCTGTACAGTCAGGTTCAAGTGGGTCCACTTCTTTCCCCAAATGGTTAGATTTATTTGATTTTCTTTGAAGCTGATTTTGTAGCCTGTGAGATTTGAAGTCTCTTACACTGGCATTAGTGGAATATATGACATTGCAGGTAGTTTAGATAGTCAATATTAGAGCTGGCAGGAAACAGCCTCATAACACCAGGTGAGGTATTTATGTGTATATTTATTTAGGCATCAAAACCTGAGTGTTTACTTTGACAGCCTCTTCTCCAGATGCTCGTTATTTAGCAACTTGTAGAGAAACACTCCTTTTCCAGGGGACATTTCCAAACATCTTAGAATTCAGCTATGATTCAACCTAAAAAGTGGATACTGTTCATCATTTTCTTTACATGAGGTTTAGCAAGGCTGGACTTTTAATAAGCAAGCTAAAGCCAGGTAGATGGATTGTCTCATGTGATGTCAAAGCATTTGCACAACATGTCTAAAATATTTTTCTTAAAATATGTCAGATTCAAAACAACTTCAGGCCTTAGAAATTGCTGGGTGTCTTATCTGGGAATAAAGACATCAAGCAGGTCTGTCTCGTAGACAGGGAAGCTGAAAGTGGATGAGTGTTCGATATACGCTTTGCAAGCCTGGAAACCAGCCACAGCAGCTCAGTGACGATGATGATTTCATTGATGGCCTTAACAGAAAACCTAAGGGGAACAGCAAACCCACCCAGCACTTGCAGAGTTCAGGAAGCTTGTAGTTCTTGGATATTTAAAAAATATATCGCTTTATCATAGTGCGGCCAAAAAAAAACCCCCAAAACAAAAACAAAAACAAAAATATCACACTAAATCTTCTGGCAGGCAAAGAATGATGGGTTTTGGCCAACCCTGCTCACAGTGAATGGTAACAAGACTTCCAAATGCGTCAATGGACTCATGAATAGCTGGCTGACGTTTTGCATGATGACTTACCCTGTGCTGTGTTGCAAACTTTCCCGCAATCACATAACCTCACTGGAGCATTCATCAGGTCCTGCCAGATCTGATAAATGACATTTATCCCTGAAATAAAACTTGAACATCACACTGAGTTGCATTTCCTTTACACCAAGGCTTTACAAACCTCACAGAGGAAGTAATCCCAGAACATCTTCTGTCCCAATAGTTCTCTCCTAGCCTCTGGCATCCTTGGCAGCTTAAAAAAAATAACCAGTTTTACAACCTTATCTAAACATGTGAGCTTTCAAACGTTTTCTGGAGAGACTTCAACTTGTATACCGAACCAAACCACAGGTCATATAGTACTGGTGTTACACCTTCCTCCAGCTCTCACCTTGTCTATCACAATATATACCTTTGTTAATCAGGCTACCTAAACATCTACCCAGTATTTGGTGGTAGAACAGAACTGTTAGCATCATTTAAAGATCTAGAAACTGAGGACACACAAGGTTTAGCTGTCTAGCCTAGGCTGCATAGGAAATGCATGTGGATGCCCCATCCCTGGAAGTGTTCAAGGCCAGGTTGGATGAGGCTTTGGGCAACCTGGTGTAGTGGATGGTTTCTCTGCCCATGTCAGGGGGGTTGGAACTAGATGATCTTTGAGGTCCCTTCCAACCCTAACCATGCTATGATTCTATGTACTAGACCCAAAGCTTTATCTTCTTTTTAGTGTGGGATGAAACGAAACCCAAGAGGTATGTTGCCTCTGTTGTAACTGTAGACTTGCATCATGTAGGACTCAGGCCAGTACTTTTAAGGCAAGGTCCCTGCATGACCTGGCAGATGTTACACAGAAGATCATACAGGAGCAAAGAAGCCACCCCAGGCTCTGAGCTGCATGTCCATGCAGCCCTAAATCACTTCTCTGACAGCATCTGGACTCCCTGACATCCAACTTCTACTGCATAAGAGCTCTCCTGTCACAGGATGCTTTATTAATTTAACAGCAGCATATGCAATGATTTCTTATAACCCCATTTTCCAACAACGCTTTATCCATAATATGTAATTACAGAAAATAAATAAATTAAATAAATAACTAATTAATTAATATGGAGCATGTGTTAGGTATGAACTTTCCAGGGTTGGTGGAAGGTCCTAGCAGGCAGCAGCCTCCAGCAAACTGGTGGCTTCATCTCTCCTGTTTCAGTTATATATATATATTTTTTTTTTTTTTTTCAGTTTTATATATATCCTCTGCACTGCTCTGGCAGTGTCTGGAAGCTGCTTTGCATTGCAGCGTGACAGGAGAGTCACCGCCTGGCTCTGCTGACTTCCTGCAAAGCCCTCTCCCATAGAAAGCCCCATTCTTCCCACTAATTCCCTCTGTGCCCACAAGGCTGGGCAAAGCCTGTTCAATTTACTGGTAATTAACTGGCCCTATTTCAGACTGGTAGATAAGCTAATCTGTAGGAATTTCTACTGGCGTTTTTTAAAACTGTATTTAAAGCCTTTCTGGGGACTGTCTCTGAAGGAAATATTTTGATTTCACTTCATTTCTAGAGCCTGCACAAAACTTAACAAGGGTCAATGAACCCCGTTTCAGAGCACACTTACTTTTTAGTGCCCTTTAATTGTCATTCATAAAGACAACCCTTGAGATGACTATTTCCAAGGGACATTCGAACCACACAGGCTGTCGCAGATGGTTATTTTGTAGTGCTACTCAAACTCAGTTAACCCAACAGGAGTGACACATCTGTTTAACACATGCTTTAACTCTTCAGTAAAGCTAAGACTGGACATAAGAGAGCAAAACACCCCCAAAGTCTCTTTTCCTTTGCCTCTTCAGAGTATAGAAACAATCAGCCCTAACTGCTACCTAGACATCAGCAACCAGCAATCATCGAATCATAGAATGGTTTGGGTTGGAAGGGACCTCAAAGATCATCTAGTTCCAACCCCACTGCCATGGGCAGGGACACCCTCCACTACACCAGGTTGCCCAAAGCCTCATCCAACCTGGCCTTGAACACTTCCAGGGATGGGGCAGCCACAACTTCTCTGGGCAACCTGTTCCAGTGCCTCACCACCCTCTGAGTGAAGAATTTCTTCCTTATATCCAATCTAAATCTCCCCTCTTTCACTTTAAAGCCATTGCCCCTTGTCCTATCACTACATGCCTTCGTAAAAAGTCCTTCTCCAACCTACAATGCAGCTAACCACAGAAGGGGGAAAAAAACTAAAATAATCAATTGCTCTTATCTATTTTCGTGCCAACCATGTGATATAATATTTTTATAAAGTAATTATAATTTAATGAAGACGTTGACAGAAGCAAAAGAAAGGATAAATCCCAAACTAAACGTTGCCATATTTCAAACCCAGAGCCCGCAGGAATCCCAAATAAGCCCCCAGATATTAATCCCTTCATCTGAAACACACGTATCCAGGCTAACACCTCTCTAAGTCCCTGTTATCTGTTGCTGCCCAGCGTGGTACCACTGGGCAGGGCGAGTGCGGCGTGTCCTCGGAGAGAGGGAGAGAAAAAACAGATCAAAAGGACCGGTGAAAGCAAGCGCTGACCCAGAAGACAGCCAGACATTTTTAAATAGCATCAGCTTGCTGTGCCCTGGTACAACTTTTCAGGGTGGCCATCACAAAGGGTCCCTTCCAGAGCAGTGAGAGAAATAAACAGCATGTTCCTCTTGGAAAAGGAAATCCTTCAAGAGAAATTTAGCTTTCAAAATACATCTGCAGCCCAAGAGCCAGAGCATTAGGAGTTGGGGATCAGTGTGGCATCACTGCGGTTTCGTGGAGTAAATTATTTCAGACAGGATGAACAGAGGAAGAGTCCCAAGAGCTGCAGCTCAGCTCTTCTGGTGCCCGTTTAAGGGACTTGATAATATCTTTGTCTCTTTGGGTGTGAAAGTATCTCTGCTGATTAAAATTCCCTGAAGACCTACATCTCCTAAGCTGATAAAGATAAGCCTCTCAGGCTGACTGTGTGTTGCTCTGTTACCCCCAGCGCTGCTGTGGATGGGTAGCAGGCACCAGGCATGAGTCATTGCTGAGAGCTCTGCAAGCCAGAATGGAAATTTTGGATGCTGGGAGGCATGGGATGCTCGGAGCCATGGGAGAAAAAAAGCAAAAACAACATCCAAGTCTAGGAAAACAGCAAATCTGCTGCCCTAGGAACTGCCTGGCTTGCCTATGGCCAGGCCAGGCTGCATCAATGTCTGCAAGGATCTGTGGAGAGAGCTGCAGGGAGATTTATCAGAGGTTGGTCAGGAAAGCCCCTTCCTAAACTGTCCTTGGCTCTGATGGGCTGGTCCTGACTTCCCACGGTTCCAGCTTCATTGGCCTTCGCTCTCCATCGGAGACCACAAAGTCCCACATCTGATCTGATCTCAGACTCCAACCCCGGCCAGGTCAGTTCTCATTTGACATCTCGTTTCAAATCCATGTCAGAGTGTCTCCGTGAAGCTCACCATGCTCAAAGGCAGGCAAAACAAAGAGGTCTGGTGAGAAAACACTTGCTCAAGTTCTAGGACTGCCTTCTTCTCAGATGAACTTACCAGGGGGAAGGCAAGGGGAGGGCAGCTTGCCTTTTCCTACTAGCACTGCCTGCTTCGTGCTGTGAAAAAGGGACATAGTCCTTGCCTCTTTTCTTCTATCACTTTACCTTCTGCTGCTGTCTCTAAAGCAGACCATGTAGTCTCATACAATAAGACAGACACTGGAGCCTGGATTACCCTTTCCTGTGTTTTAAAGAGCATGAAACGCTTCCAAGCCTGCATCTGGATCATCATCACTGTGAGTGACTGAAACATCAAGTAGATAATGCACCAGGTGCAGCAAAGAGCTGTCACTTCTTCTTGCTGTAGACATATGTACAAGCCATGTTTTGCTCCATATCGGGCAATTTACTCAGTTTTTCCTGAGCACTAGACTGTTTAGAAGAGGATCAGCCAAAAGATTTCATATCTGGCTGACTGCAAGAGAGGAACTCAAGGAGAAGCATAAATATGCCGTTGGGTCCTCAGCTGATGGAGTGAACATGCTCATCCTCAGCAGCATGAAACTCTGGTTCTGGTCCTATCCCAACCTCTGAGTATTATTCTTTGAGTGGAAAGGCCAAGGAGCAGTTCTGGGCCAGGAGGAACCTCAATACAGTAAAGTAGGTAAGGATATGCTTACCCGTAAGAATCAACATTTCGCACATAAGTTCAGCTCTGTGTATTGGACCTGGGCTGGAAAAGGCTCCAGCTGCCTTCCTGGGGTTTTCTGGTGTCTATTCTAGTTTCTGAAAGCTCCTGTGCCATGAAATGCAACAGAAATGGGTGTGTGGGTGCAATGCAAGCACAGTGACTTGCATGTTCTTCATGGTATACCAAGGCAGATCCAAAGAGGTGAAGGGTGCTCCAGGAGGTGGGAGAACTGGTTTCAGGGATTCCTGCTTTGTCATAGGCTTTTTGAAAGACTGTAGGCAAATCACAGCAAAGATAAGAAGTATGGCTGCAAGACTTTAAAAGAGCAGATATGAGTCAGCCTTGAGCAAACCATCATATGCTAAGTAACAGGCTCTTCTTCCCATTCATCATCTCTACTTCTTCTTCCTCCTTGTATTCACCATCTTCTCACCACCAAGGGAAGAAGAACACTCACCCGAAATTTCCTGGTCCTGCTGCCATCCCCAGATGCTGGCTGCTTTGCCAAAGCCCAGACACGGGGGAAGTTAGAGCAGACCAAGCACGTTTATGCCTTATGACCAGCTGTCCTACATGATTCTGTAGTTCACAGCCCCTAGCCCAGGGGCATGCGACACGTTGGACCTTCCCTTTCATCTCAGCTGGCCTCAACCAGCACAGCGGTTTCGCAAAGTGGCTCCGACACTGGGGCGTTTATTTGTCTTCCCTCTTCTTTGGCTTTTCAAGGAGAAGATCAAAACAACTTGACATCTGGCTGCACTTTACTGCCGTGCTGGCTTATGTCATGTCTTTCTTCCACAGCCTTTATTTTCTTTATTAATCACCTCTGAGCCAACATCACTGACACATGCCCGGCGTAGCCCACGAGAGAGCGCTCCCTCGCTGGTAGACTGGAGACTTTCCCAACCCTTTAGGCTGGAAAGCACCTCAGTAGCTTGATCCCTGGGCTTCCCTCTAATCCCCTGCTCACCCCCAAATCCCATCTAAGTCAAGTCCCTGGGAATCAGACACAATGCATCAGTATCTGGTCTGTCAGAGGTGTTGTTTTTTTAATTTTTTTTTTCCAGGAAAGAGATTTCTGCAGGACGCAAGCATTTGCAAGCAAAACAGGAGAGCTCGACAAGGGAGGGGGTTTCTCTTCTCCCAGCCACACACTTTACCAAGTGCCAGTTCATCATCCAGACTAAACTGTCACCAGCAGGATTTTGATCTGTACAGCGAGCTGAAATCAGTGCTGGTAAAACATCTTTCACAGTTTTCAGCCTTTCTTTTCATATTTGGGGACCTCCTGTCCAAAAGAGCCTCGGTTGTTCCACTAAGCCACGGAGCACAGTTTGTTTCTCCAATTAAGCTGTGAGCTGCTCTGGAGAGAAGAGTGTCAAGCTTCTCTGAACGTCTCGTTTTAATTAAGTTTCCCTCATGGTGAACGTCTGAAGATGACAGACAATTCAGAGGACTCCCCAAATGCCAGACTTATAACCACTCCTGATTTTATGTTACTCTGGGTTTTTTCTTGCTCAGATGATCACTGGGTCTCATCAAGCCGTGTCTGTAAGAGTCCTTGTGCTAATGAGCAAGTCAGAGCCACAGCCCCCCCCTCTTACTGCACCCTGCAGCTGCAAACTAATGCCATAAAAACATTTAATGAAGCGTGATGCCTGAAAAACACCCAGCTCATTCCTCAGCCATGATTAAGGTGATGCTGGGACCTGGTGAGGGGGGGTAGGATGGTGCTACCTGCCTGGTGTGCTGTGTGTCTCGCACGTTGCTCTGTGTTGGATAGCAGCAGAGTCTGTGGTTGATCCACCATCCTGCACGGGGAGAGAGGAAGAAAGGCTCTCTTCTCCAGAGCAGTGGGGTCAAGACTTTGCTGATGGCAAGGTGAAACCCCTGCTTTAAAACTGGAAGAGCTGAGTGGCCCAGCACCCCAGCAGTGGGGCTCGGGGCTGGCCCAGAGAGTGGTCCCTTTGGATGAAGAGCAATAGAAATCGAGTGAGAAGCCTGGTGTCCCAAAAATGCCTTGGACATTGAGTTCGTCCCTCCTTTCCTGATATCTTTTGAAACTTCCTTTCCTCCCAGCACAGCCCTTTGGCTGTAAGAAATCCCCTCCCAGCTGTGCCTGGTAGCAGACACATCCCATGTAGTGGCACTGGTGTGAGTTCGAGCCCTCCAGTTGATGCTAGTACATGTTTCCATGTCCACTGGGTATCCAAAATCCTATGGCAGTTAGTGTTATTGGAGTCATCAGGAATAGTTCCATTCAGCTGTACTCCCAGGTATATAGTAACATATATGATGTCCTCTAGGTCTAACACATCACTGTGATGTCAGATGTGCCTCACGTAGGAGTTGCATGCTCCTATGTAATGACCTAGACCATCTCCTGTTCCACTAAATTAAGTTGCCCAGAGAAGTTGTGGCTGCTCCATCCCTGGAAGCGTTCAAGGCCAGGCTGGATGAGGCTTTGAACAACCTGATGTAGTGGAAGGTGTCCCTGTCCATGGCAGGGGTGTTGGAACTAGATGATCTTTAAGGTCCCTTGGAACCCCAACTATTCTGTGATTCTGTGATTCTATGGTCCTCCCTGTGCTGTGGTCACAGCACAGATGGGATGTGGCAAAGCTTGCGGGTCGCTGTGCATTGGGATGCTCAGCCTGCCATCCTGCTGGGGAGACTGTCCAGTCATGATGCTCATATCTCAACATAAATACTAAATTCCCAGGACCAGGAGTATAAATGAGAGGTTCTTGCTGCAAATTACAGCCACGAGCAGCCCAGCTATGTTTCAGAGGAATTGTCCACAGATTTTACCAAAGCTACTATGGAAAAAAAAAAAAAAGGGGGAAAATGTTAATTGCTGTGTTTTGAATGGCATGACGTTGTACACTGAGTCCAAGAGAATTAGTTTCATTTCCTGCTCATACAGTGCATCATCTTGTCCTTTCAAAGCTGAGGGCCTTGTTTGTGCATGGTAATCGGTGCTCAGTTTCTGCTCTGCAGCGGGGGGCTGAGATGAGGACAGCTGCCCAGGAAGAGGGGTGTAAAAGGAAGCTACCACTGCACCCCAGCTTGAGTGGATGGGAGCTGGTGATAGGGATGTTACTCCAAGTTAATCCCCCTGAGATGGTGACCTCAGGTCCAGGTATACATGGGGATGCAGGTACCACTGTATCTAAGCAATGAGGGACACGGTATGAGTGGTCTCCTCGGATCGGTACTCAACTTTGTGATCTTCCAGAGACATCCTAGCATCGCCTGGCCAAGCCTTGCTGTCTCTCAGCACCATACTTATACTTCCTTTAACCAGTAAACCACCTTATATCTGCAATTCTCTCTCCTCCCAAATGGGGAAACACCAGGACATGTCAGGGTTGGGGTGCCAGTGTTTGACTCCCTCCTTGCCATGAGCCAAGGTGTCAAAACGAACCTGACACTTCGGTTAGATGCTAATGGAGGGGGATTAAAACACCTCCTGCCATGCCCCGTTTCCTCCTCTGTAACGTGTAGACAATTCCTGCTCAACCCATGGGAGTGTTGCAAAGAAAAATACACTAAAATGGTGAGGCACCGCATCGCTATGGCAACGGGAGCCATTGAATTATGGGTGGATGGAGTCAAGTCAAAACAATAATGGAAATGCATTTGTGTTTCCTGCTTCTTATTTATACGTAGGTCTTTATTCACCATGTTCCCACCATGCGTTCATCCAGGCACACAGCACAAAATGTAGTCGCCACTCCCTGGCCACGGGGCATGGTCTCCTCGCAAGGGTTTTGTGTATCTTTATCAGCATTCTTCATTTCTGAGATCTTGTAAAATATACACATCTCCTCCAGAGTTTGTTTGGCTGGAACTGGCTTGTTGTAAACATTCAATCAAGGATGGGGCTGTTAACCCCTATTATTTCATTGTCTGGCAGAAAAACAGATAAATAGAGGAAAAGCAAATAAATCCCCTGAGTGGACATCTGTGCTGATGCTAAAGGAGCTCCCAGCAAGAAATACAGAAAGGGTCATGTTTTGCTGTGAGTTAACTTTTTTAGTAGGAGAGAGGACTATATCAAAGCATCTGTTCTGTACAGAACTTGTCCAGCTTTCACCCCCAGAGCTGAATCCTCCAGCTGGGCGGGCGTCTCTGTTCACAGCATCCATCTCTTCACGAGGAAGCCTTGTTGCAGGGCAGAAGACACGTTGTTCCAGGGAAACAAACCCCTGACACCAATTCCAGCAGTGACTAAGCAGAGACGAGGCGCAGTGATGAAGGAGGATGAAGTTTATTGCTAGCCAGGTCTCGGTTTGCATCATCGCGGTGTCAAAAGGCTGTGTATTTAAACTCCCTTAGCTTTGTGACACTGCTAGTTTAGTTCAGAGGGAGACCTGGAGAGAGGACTGGTTGTATGATGAATGAAATTAAATGTCTTCACTAACTGCATGGCCTGGAGCTCAGCAGCGTTGGCTTAGACTTCTGTGCTACGTGAATGTGATGCTTGAAGCCAAACACATCAGGCTGAGGTTTTTGGGTCTTTCAGGAGGCATCAAAGATTGTGGCTCAAGCTTCCCAGCAGAATTGAAGTTTGATTAAGAGCTAGAACATCAGACATTCTGGGTGTAGGAAATAGAGGAAGAAGATGCAAACAGAGCTGGAAAAGGGAAAGAGATGTAAGTCTTGGCACTGCCGTCTTGTTTCCCTTGACAGTCTCTTGCCATAGATAACTGATGGCCATACTTTGAGAAGCTGACTTCAACAGTTGGACTTGATGACTTATGTCTACTTATCATCCTGAATTAGCCTCAACCAATGTCACAGCACAAGGTTTTGGGTTCATAAGTCATCTTCTGTTGACCAACTCTTGTCCAAGCTGTAGCATCTTTCAGGGCCTTTGTTAAAGGAAGCTCCTTCTTGGTGACTTGGAATTGCTGCAAGTCTTCCCTGTAGGGTTGCAATGTTACAGGTAAGGTGCTGTCCTCGAGGCAGACAGACTGCTAAAGTCACTGCCACTGTGGAGGTAGGAAGTGATACCAAGAGCAGTCATCCTGAATAGCAAGGTCCACGACAGCCCTCACCTACCCAACCCAGTGTCACCCACTGACAAGGGCAGGCAAGCTCCACGTTTGCTGTCAGCTCTCTGTGGTGGGAAATGGCAGCTCTGAATTCAGTTGTAGAGCACTAAATCACTCTGTATAATCTCAGCCTTAGTTGTTTGATCTCCTCTGACAGCAAACTGTGCCCTCAGCTAGCTGGTCAGGGCAGTTTTTCCAGATTTGTTCTAAAGTAACAGGTACCAGAATCTGGTACCGTACTTTTAAAACCCAGCTGTGGATCAGTATCTAAATTTCTTTAGGTAAAATCAAAGAACACTTGATTGGAAGGACTCCTGGATAACATCCTGAACTCACCCAGCTCATACAACTACAGCAGATGTGGTCTGCATCTATCCCAGTAGAATAACCCATGCCAGGGCATAGACTCTAGCACAGTTCTGAAGTAGTCCAATCCATTTAAGTGTCAGCATGAGTTAGTGATGTTTTGTGTCATGCCAGCAAACAAATGAGGCAATGTCCAAGCAATCTGGAGGAGAGCATGGGCCAGAGGTTATTCCCAGTAGGCAGCATGGACGAGATCACGTTGTTCTGCAGTGATACAATCAAGCTACATGGGCACAGCCTGAGCAGTATTGAACCCAGTCCTAGAAAATATTGAAGCCACACAGTCCAAAGAAATTCATGGAAAACCACCAAGAAGATGTCACAGCTTCCCAGAAGCCTATAGAAAACTCAAAACCTTTAGCAGAAAAGCCCCAAAACCACAAGAATTAGAAAGTCTTATTGCAAGGAGGCAGAAAGAATCAATCACACGCACACATATAGGAACCAGGCACTGATCATGTTATTTAATCCACTTCCTTGCTGTATCAGTGGTTTGATTTCCATTTAATGTTGGTTAAAGTGGGTCACATCTCTAGACAGCAAAGGGTAAGCACCTACTCCTGGCTATCATTGCCCTATGCTAAGTCTTGTTTTATGGGCAGTGTAAACCTCTGCAGCAATTTGTTATGAGGGGAACACTTAATGTTTAAGCAGCATAGATCTCCATGTATGTCTATAATATATGAAGAAGACCATTACATTTTTATTATGCAATTCTGGAGGGGGGGGGGGGGGGGGGGAAACAACACAAAACTGAATAACCAAGGTAGCAAGCAAAATTTTGAATATAAACGGGGTATGTTTACTTCATGTGTGATACTTTGACTAGAGACGAAGCAGAGGTGTTTCGGAGTTGTTTACCCAAAAGGAAATTAAAAGAGGCTTGGCTGAGAGGAAAAGGGTGAAATCTCAGAGGTTTTTGTTGACACTCTTGATGGATAACTTTCCAGAGGCTTCTAATAAGCCTCAAGGTACCTAGTGGATACAGTTCTGCAATAACACCATTGACAATATTAGAAAGCCTCATGAGGTTTGGTCTGGTGAGTTTTCCTACAGATACAGGGAGAAGGAGGAATAACAGCAGTAACGAATAACAGAGATGGAAACACATGGCAGCAATTGGAGCTCACATCAAGTATTGAGCAACGCGAAGGTTCGGCACGATTGGATTTGGCTTTGTGGCTTGGCCCATTATAAAGGGAGGCATTGTTTGCAAAGCTTCAGTGTGGGATTAGATTTCCAAACTCTTCAAAGTCTCAGGGATGCTTGGATGGAGAGCAAAGGCTTGGGCTATTTGCTAAACAATAATAACGGCAGCTTCTGGTTGCTATGTTTGACCCAAATATTTCCTTGGAAACAAAGAACAGCAGAAGCTTTTGCCAAGTCGAATGAAACTGCTTTGAAACCAAAATGAAAATGTAAAGAGCAAAAATCATTTGGAGGGTAAGAGAGTTACCAAAATCCCAGTTAGGCAATCTGCAGCTGAACTTACCTACTTGGGCTGCTGTACCTACTGGGTACCTACTTACCTACATGATCTGTACAACCATGAGGGGTGCAGAGAAGGGGAGGATTATTCAGTTTGGTGATGAAGAAGTTCCTGGTTTCAGGTTTAGAACAAGTAGGAATGGCATATTTCTTTTTCACACGGTGCATAGAAATTTGCTCCGAGATGCAAATTATATACACGTGGTAGTTGTGCTGAAAACGTAGCCCATATTCAAGCTTTAGCTCAGGAAGTCTCTAAATCACCTGTTACTAAAAGCTGAGAAGGTCTGTTAGGAAATGTTCACTTTATCTTTCTCCATTACACCTCTTTCTACAGATTCTCAACTGACATGTTAGAGACAGGACACTCCGTTTGACCCAGTATAAAACATTCTTGCATTTTATTCCAATTTTTCACGTTTATCTAATTCTCAGATCTTTTTGTCCAAATCACTACTATAGTATTAAAAAATTTAATGCGTTTAGCTGGGATTAAAGCATACAACTGACTAACACAATGTCCTAAGAGCTGTTTTTCCAGCCAATACGTGTCATTCTGTGTCACAGCAGTTATGTCTGAAAACTCTGCCAAAATCAAATAGTATGGGAAGATATGACCCTGGTGGGAACCTGCCAAGACCTGGAAGGATGAATCTGTGGTTAACAGATGTAGCAATGATTGTGTTAATTATTGCGTTCCTTTAGGAGTCTGCCTCCACAATGCAGTTCATACTTTCAGATGGGTACAGCTAACATGGTAGGAAAGAAATAGTGAGCAGACATGTCTCCAGCTGCCTTCAAAAATGACATCTTGGTGTGATCGGCAGATGACTAGTCAATCTAGGTTCTGGTTCACTCTTCTAGACCATCACATCCCCGAATGAACTCACATAATCCTCACTTTTGTCTTTTTAGATTGTCTGCCAATATATTCTTGTCCCATTTTGCACGCCGAGATGTCTTCTGTTCACTTAGAGGCTGGCATAATCAGTGATTATTATTAATTATGGCCATACATTTACAGCAAGAAAGCCAGGAAATAAATTATATTATCTGTAGCAAAATGGCCACAGGATATTCTGAGCCTGGTGGTTCCTCCAGCCTGGTATGGCTAGTACATGATGTTTTCTGTAGCCCACAGCACCCACAGGACTAAGGTGGCTATTGACACCTCCACAGCTACCCCCAAAGAATCAACGTGCAGCAACAGGCAGTCAACCAAGGCACAGCTTCAGCACTCTTGTAGACTAGAATTACAATTATTTGCACTGTTGGGAGTTGCTTTGATTGCTTTAAGGCTTTGCTGCTTTCTCAGTTCTGTTTGTACAAAATGGGTGCACGTTACTTGCCCCAACCTGTTTCTAACCGAGAAGGATCTACGTCGCCTTCAGCCTGAACTAGATGAGCCTGCAACGAATCGTTTTGCTGTGCGACAGACCCTATACATTTCCTGAAGACACCAGGTTTAGTTCTAAGTGTATCAGCAAGGATCTCATCTTGCCTACTGGTACCTCAGTTGATGGAGGAAGGATCTCCACACATGCCCTTCTGGTGAAAGAGCAGCCTCAGCACCTGAAGGTGCAAAGATTAAAGTTCGTTAAATCAAACCCAGTGACAACCAGCCCAGGTAACTGTGCAGATTTCCTGAGGTTAAACAACACCTTAAAATTTCAGAGGCTAGCCAAGAATCCTGATTTTGGGGTGGGCTGAGCATTTAATCTCTCACCCACTTCACCTAAGAATGCCACCTCAGCCATGGGGACATTCAAATCGCACGGAAGACATGTTGGATCAGATACCCTGTCCTGGCAATGTGACCAGTATAACCTGTATAACCCATATAACCCTCTGCATGCACCTCCTCAGCTTCCTCAGGGAGCAGCATGGAGTCTTTTGGTCTTTCGGAAAAGACACAGCCAAGTGTCTCTGTCTTTACGTAGCCTCTTTGACACTGATTTCCAAGGGGAGAAGACTTTTTGTGGCTTAGTTGCTTTCTAAGGGAGAAGACTGTTTTTCAGGAGGCAGGAAATTAATAGGCTTCCAAAATAATTTGACTTTTATATGACTATCAGGGACATCCCTAGTTGCCACCATTAACACCAATAGGTGCGAGAAGGGATAGTAAATCTTGTGTTTGATCCTCTGGCTATTAGATCATGTTTACATCACAGTCCAGAGGCCCCCCAAGTTATCAAAGACTGGTAAGTCCATGCGCAGGCCAGATCAGTGCAAACTGTCCATGTTTGCCCATGGATGCATGGGAGCTGCTTGGCCCCACCTCTGGGCACACAACCCTGTGGATCCTACAAGCGGTCGTGGTTCAAGATGCTGCTGCGACTTTTCTCATCGTCCCAGCTCTGGAGCTTGCACAGATGTGTTTGCAGCTTCACAGTAACTTCCCTCGAGGTACCTGATGAAATCCTCGTGCCCAAGCAGATCATCTTTCATCTAGTGACACAACTGAATGTTTGATGTTTCAATGAGCATCTCCCAGGCCAAGGAGAAGTGCGAATCAAGACAGAAATGATGAGTCCAGTTACAAGTAACAAATGCAAAGGGAAAGAACCCGGGAACAGGAGAGAAGGACTTGAACATCTCTGTCAACAAGGCTGCCAAAACCCACAAATGCATCGAATCAGATTTTCACATTTCCACCCACTGTGGCGTCGTAAAGGGTGTGACACCCATCCCTTCACCGCTGGTAGAGACAAGATCTGAGATGATACAGCAAATATATTATGTTGCATCATTTGTGCTTTTTCAAAAACTCTCTACTGTTTCTTCCTGTTAACGTGGCACTACAAGAAAATGTTTCTGCATTTCTGTAGAGAAGGAATGAGTAATTTCCTGGCTTTGGTTAAGGAAGATGTAGAATATGAAGAAGAAGTGTACCTAAGGCACTAGATTGTTCATAGCATGAATGCTTGTGACAAGTAAGCTCACAAGGATCATGACTGAAATATATCCTTCTTTCCTTCTTCCCAAGGAAGGACTCCCCATCACATTTGTTCTTGGCACTGGTGAGGCAGCACCTTGAATCCTGTGTTCAGTTTTGGGCTCCTCACTGCAACAAAGACATTGAAGTTCTGGAGTGTGTCCAAAGAAGGGCAACAAAGCTGGTGAAGGGTCTGGAGCACAAGTGTTACGAGGAGCAGCTGAGGGAAATGGGGTTGTTTAGCCTGGGGAAAAGGAGGCTGAGGGGAGACCTTCTCACTCTCTACCACTACCTGAAAGAAGGTTGTAGCGAGGTGGGGGTCGGACTCTTCTCCCAAGTAACAAGCGATCAAACAGGAGGAAACGGCCTCAAGTTGCACCAGGGGAGGTTTAGATTGGATATTAGGAAAAGTTTCTTCACTGAAAGGGTTATCAAGTATTGGAACAGGCTGTCCAAGGAAGAGGTTTATTCACCATCACTGGAGGTATTTAAGAGACGTGTAGCTGTGGTGCTGAGGGACATGGTTTAGTGGTGGACTTGGCAGTGTTAGGTTAATGGTTGGACTCGATGATCTTCAAGGTCTCCTCCAACCTGAACTATTCTACGATTCTATCATTCTATCATTTCTACTACCTTGACATCCCTTTTAGCAGCTGCCCTCTATAATGCTGCTCAGCACGTTGTGATCCACCAGGTTGCATAGTGATTCCTGGAACTGATGTGTGACTGTCTAGGGATAATGCTGCAAAATGTCATCATCTGTTGGTTACATCACTTGCCCAGGGCTATTTTCTAGGCCATGCTCCTGTTGCTCCACCCAGGCAGTTAGAGGTCTCAGTAAAACATCTTCAGAGTCATCCAAGCCATAATACGGATCTTATTTAATGCTTATTTTGCTTTTCACTGAAATGAGAACAAATTTTCAAGATTTGATGGCAATTATTAGAGGGGATTGGAAATGACTTTTCAGGAAATGTTTTCTCAGCTTCTCATTATCTTATGCATTTTCCAAAACACTTTTCTAGTGCTATTGCATGGGAAGTTTAGATAGAAATAGGTCCCCTGTTACCAGAGATTTCACCTCCTCCTGTTCAGCATCAGATATCATCTGTGGCTACTACAGCAGTGGCTTTTTGATGTTCGCAGACTGAAGATGGCAATGCACAGCAGGACATAATCAAAAGCATGGAAATGTTGTTTGCCCTAGTTTCCTAGGGAAATGAGTACTATGCAATCATGCTACGTTTGTGATTGCCTCCCTGTAAGTGTCTTTGCCTGCCTAAACATTGTCTTCTTTTTTGCCCAGGTATTTTTGAACACACTGTCCAATTTCGATCACTTTTGACAGAAAGGTGGAGATGCCAGAGGTAGTCTACGGCTAAAGATATTCTGCTCATAGTCAAAGGAGAAAACCTTCACTGGGTGTCGAGAGGGAAAGTCTGTAGCAAAATCTCAATCCTTACTAAACGTTAGAGAATCAACCAGAAGACACAGACCCATAGGAAGGCAGGTTTTGGTAACCCCAGTGCTCAGAGCACATATGTTAGAGTAAGTCAACACTGAAATAAACATGGGTGAGAGAAAGAAGTACAGAAATACTATGAAGTCTCGTCTCCACTGGGAAAATGGTATGTTCAAGTTAACTCACTTCAGGCAAAATTCAGCAGTTGCAGACACACTTCCCTGTTTTGGCTAAGGGCCTTTTTTTTTTTTGATGTGTAAGGCGTTACAGAGGAGACAAAGCTGGAGCTGGAAGTGTGTAGAGGACCTTTCACTCATTGTTGGTCATTGGTATTGTGGTAGTTGTAACAAACCTCTGCCATCCTGAGAAAAATGTAGGACAAAGCAGAGATTTGACAACTTAGGCTTTGGACAAAAAGCAAGAGGTGAAGACAAGAGTGCACTCTTAGCAAGTTTGCTGACAATACCAAGCTGTGTAGTGTGGTGGACACGCTGGAGGGAAGGCATGCCATCCAGAGGGATCTTGACAGGCTGGAGAGGTGGGACTGTGCAAACCCAATGAAGTTCAACAAGGCCAAGGGCAAGGTCCTGCATGTGGGTCGGGGCAATCCCAAGCACAAGTACAGGCTGGGTGGAGAATGGATAGAGAGCAGCCCTGAGGAGAACTTGGGAGTGCTGGTGGATGAGAAGCTCAACACGAGCCAGCAATGTGCGCTGTCAGCCCAGAAAGCCAACTGTGTCCTGGGCTGCACCCAAAGCAGAGTGGACAGCAGGTCGAGGGAGGTGGTTCTCCCCCTTTGCTCTGCTCTTGTGAGACTCCCCTGCAGTGCTGCGTTCAGCTCTGGAGTCCCCAACACAAGGAGGACATGGAGCTGTTGGGGTGAGTCCAGAGAAGGGCAACAAAGACGATCCAAGGGCTGGAGCACCTCTGCTATGAAGACAGGCTGAGAGAGGAGTGGGACTTGTTCTGCCTTGAGAAGAGTAAGCTCCAGGGAGACCTTATAGCAGCCTTCCAGTACCTAAAGGGGCCTGCAAGAAAGCTGGAGAGGGACTTTTTGCAAAGGCATGTAGTGATAGGTCAAGGGATAATGGCTTTAAACTGATAGAGGGGAGATTTAGATGCGATCTAAGGAAGAAATTCTTCCCTCTGAGGGTGGTGAGGCACTGGAACAGGTTGCCCAGAGAATCTGTGGATGGCCTCATCCCTTGAGGTATTCAAGGCCAGGTTGGATGAGGCTTTGAGCAATGTGGTCTAGTAAAAGGTGTCTCTGCCCATAGGAGGGGGGTTGGGACTAGATGATCTTCCAACCCAAACCATTCTATGACTCTATGATTCTATGAAGTTGATGTCTCTTTCCAAGGCAGAGTTCATTTCTTATTTGCTGATCTCAGTATGTAACACAGTGATTAACTCCAGTCTTCAGGGATGGTGGTGAATTTTACTCTCAATGAGCCATTTGCAGGGCATGTGTGAATCTCTAAAGTTGAATCTTCCTTTTGCATCTCTCTCTTGAGAGTGTTGCCTTGCTGCTCTCCTTACCCCATGAGTCAGGTCACAAACCGAAGAAATGGAGGTCAGATGGCTGAAGGGTGTCCATAGGGACCATGCTTTCTAACAGCAATCCTTTAAGCCCTCTCTGAGCACCCACTCTGCACAGGACACCCCCTTGTCAGGGCTTTTGCCTGCTCTGTGACCCCACAGCCCAGTCCAGCTCCTCGGATAGCCCTTTCTTTGTGTCCATGCAGCATCCCTCATTTCTTAGGAATGTGCAAGACCTCTTCATCAACCCCCTTGGAGCAGCTGTAGGGCCACAAAAGGGTTGCGAGACATCTGACGTGGGCCATTCTAGTGCTCACATCTGCAATGCCATCCTGAATCCTCCTTCATTAATCCTGGTGTATCTCTGGCCCTGGCTCCGCCTGCCCACACAAGGCATCCATTATTTAGTGTGTTGATATAACCCCTCCAACACATTCTCACAAGGCCTTCTGGAGCTCTTTGACATTTTCCTGCTCCAGGATAACTCAGCAGTGACAAGTCCCACCCAGGAGATATTACTGCTCGCTGGAAAAGGCGGAGTTGGGAAAAAGCTCTTGATTCAATTTTTCTGACTTCATAGGACAGAGCAAAACAACTCAGAGAGAATCAGAGAGGAAACAACATTCCCACCCAAGAAGTCTTGTTCAATGTGATGGTGAGAATATGGCATCAGCTTTTTCAAGTTTCCTTTTCTGACAGTTTTGAAAAGCTTGGATGAAACTTTTCTCATCTCCCAAGCAACCTCTTAAGATATTCTTCCTAGGAAGATGCTTATGTGTGGTGCCACGTAAGCCACACTGCCTGTACTAGCCCTGAGCTATGGTGGGGGAACTGCAGGAGGGAAGCCAAGGGACCAGGCACAGGAGTTGAAGCTGTGACCCTTTTGCTATATCAGGATGGCTCAGTGTAACTAGCCCAAGGCCATTTCCAACATGTCAAAGCAGAGGAGCAGAGGTGCACTGTACTTCTTCGCCCACCGTTCATGCAAAGACGTGATTTCTTCAGATTCACCCTGTAGTAGAAAGAGAGTGTGGACCCAGGTCTTTTGAGCCCAAATTCCTGGCCCGCTCCACTGAGACATCATTGCTTTAAGAGGTGCCAGGGACTCTGATGAGCAGAGCTTCTGATTTTCTCAGGATGTTTAAACACCCACAACATGGACCAGAAGAACATCCTGGATGAAAGAGCTATTGACCATCTCCTGTGACACAGGAAGGAGGACAGGTGGTATCGACCCACCAAGAGGGCTCTCCTGCTCCCTGCAGCTACACTCACTTATCATCAGAGGGTTTTCAGGCTCACAGTTCCCTGCGGTGGAAGAGCAGAGCTTCTGGGTTGAATTTCTATCTGCTCTTACATTGCAGCACTTCTGCTCCTGAGCAGTCATCTTACTTACCATACTCCAAGCAGTCATCTTACCCCATACAGGGTGCCTGTGCACCCTGCAGACCTCCTGCAGGCCCACCATAATCAGAGTTCATCAAAGACAGCCCCCAGGACTTTCCCAGGCTCTCATCCATGTGCCTGACAGGTTTCTCTGACAGCCAGGCTCAGGGATTTGTCTCCAGGTAGACGATTTTAGTAGAGCACTTCGAGGAAACTGGTTCAACATCTGTCTGTGTCTACCTGTGGCAGCTTAATGGAGAGTAATGATTCTCCATGAACCCTCTAAATGAAAGTCATTAACTGAACCGATGAGAGAAATTGAATTATTGTCTCACCCAATACTTCCAATTTACCTGCCAGTTCGTCTTGTCCAAGACGTGCTGAACATGGACGTGGTCTCTGTCAGTCACCAGGTCTCAGGCAGAGAGAGATCCCTCTCTTTGGCTCCCCTGGAAAGACAAAATGTGCCAGTAAAGTCCTTAGTCAGTTGCTGATGGATTTTTATAATTCACTTTCTCTCCCTGTAATCTGAACTAGTTTGAGGTTGTTGGTTTTTATTCCCGTTGTGCTTTGCGCTGACAGCGCGTGTGTCCATGAGCTGCTTTCCCCCAACCCAAACCTGCCCCTGCCTGAGACTTGGACCATGCAGAGGGTGTAACGTCAATGGTCGCAGACCCATGGAGTGAATCCACACTGTCTTTTCAGAGCCAGCCTGAGGCTTCCTCAGAGAGCACATCCAGTGTCTGTACAAACTCTAAACATGAAAGCATAAAGATAAACATGAGTGCATGGCTTCAAGGATGCATACCTTAAGCATTTAGCTCTGGGACTCCAACACAAGAAGGACATGGAACTGTTGGAGTGGGTCCAGAGGAGGCCACGAAGATGATCCGAGGGCTGGAGCACCTCTGCTATGAAGACAGGCTGAGAGAGTTGGAGTTGGTCAGCCTGGAGAAGAGAAGGCTCCAGGGAGACCTTCTAGCAGCCTTCCAGTACCTAAAGGGTCTACAAGGAAGCTGGAGAGGGACTTTTTACAAGGGCGTGGAGTGATGGGACACAGGGCAATGGCTTTAAACAGAAAGAGGGGAGATTTAGGTTAGATCTAAGGAAGAAATTTTTTACAATGATAGTGGTGAAACGCTGGACCAGGTTGCCCAGAGAAGTTGTAAATGCCCCATCCCTGGAGGTGTTCAAGGCCAGGTTGGACAGGGCTTTGAGCAATCTGGTGTAGTGGAGGGTGTCCCTGCCCATGGCAGGGGGGTTGGAACTAGATGATCTTTGAGGTTCCTTTCAATCCAAACTATTCTATGATTCTGTGATTTAGCATGTCCTCGGTCCACTGGCAGACAGCACAGGAGACTGGAAAGGAGAGTTTGTCTGCAGGTTTTCCAGTTTGGAGTAATATCTATCATATTAGCATCCCTAAATCTGGAGTACTGGCAAACCAATTTGGTGCTCAGAGTACAGGGGTGCTTTGTGACCACTTGCTGCAAAATGCAGAGGACTTAAAATAAATCAGCAATGTGTTAGAAGTCGTATTTTTTTTTTTTTACTCACCATGCATCCAACTACGGGCAAACGGGACATTTTGCCCTTGATGAAGTTTGATGAAGTAGATTTAATCAGACAGGACGTTGGCCCTGATAGCATCATGTTAGCCCATCTATTATTCAGGTTTTTATATCTGCTGGTCCCTAGATGGATTGGTGTGTCTCCCAGATGTTCTTCTCTGTTCATGCAATGTCTTTTACTTTTCGTGGTCAATAACCTTGTGCTTCGTGTGTGCAAATCTAATTATATTTTGGTCTAACAGAAAATGTCAGCTTGCACGTATCTCCAGGAATGATGGATATTCTATCTCTGGAAACAGCAGAGCCACAAATGGGAACTATCTGCAAGTATGAAGTTAGCACAGTTGATTTGCAAAATAAAATTAGAAAAAAAAACCAAACCAAACCACAACACACCTTTAATCTTTACATCTGTAAAACTGCAGCAATAAATGGAAAATGGCAGTAAAGAAGGAGAGAACAGCACATGGATGATCTGAGCAGATAATACCGAGATAAAATGTCTGATTTGACTCCTGGTTCTTGCTCTGTGATCTTGGTGAGAGCTTATTTTAACCATCTCTTTTCCCTGCTGGCAGTTTCCTGCCTCTTCTTCCTCATTGTTCATTCCAAACGCATGCTGACCTTCTCCTGCTCCTCCTGGCCTCCTAAAAACATATGAACTCCCATCAAAAAAAGCCACAAACTTCAAATATAATCTTTTGCACTGCTGCCTGTTTCCATCAGTTGTCTGTTATCTTGTCAGCCCAACGACCTTCTGTTGAGGCTGCTTGTGAGCTTAAAGCACTTGCTGAGGTTCTTGCAAAATTGAGGGCTGGGGGTGTCAGGAGACACAAGGGAGACATCCCAACACTGTGGACACACAAGACCTTCAACAAGCTCAATCTGCTTTCCCAAAAACTGCATAGGACTCCCTGGAGACAAAATTTTAAGTAAGTTTTATTTAGGAAAATTGTGAATTTATTTGGGGTTTTGGATGTTCTCTATTTCTATAGAAAATTTTCTGACATCGTGGTGGCTGGAAAGGCTCTTGGTGCCAGCTCATGTTGGAAAATGAGCTATATATAAAATGTGATGTTGTTGACAGAACTTACAGATGACTGAAGCTCATCAACAGTAGCAAACAGCTGGTGTTAGTCGAGATGTAAATTGGTTTTTCATGGTAGGCAGGAAGACACAGATGATCATCCCAAAACGTAGCAATGAAGACCTACTCCTGTCATTTAGGATCCTATACAACTCCAGGACATAAAGCCTCCTGGCCATACGGGAACATCTTGCTGGAAACAACAGCTCAGCTATGATCCTTCTGAATCCAAGGTTCTTTCCATTGGTTCCCACAATTAGGATGAGGCTAAATCAGCAAAACTGAATTGCACGGATCTACAGAGCGCGAATCTTTTATTTGCTGCCTCAGGCGAGCGTGTTCAATTTTCATTGGCCTTTTTGGTTTAGATGCCATCGGAAGGCAGTCCCGGACCCTAATTATAGACATCTGTGAGTAATGCATTTTACAGCTGTTGTGCTATAACAGGCACGGAGAAGCTCGGACAGCAGCCAGAGTTTTCACGGAGTGCCGGATGCAGATCGCCAGGTCTCCGCTTGGTGCGGAGCCCGGGGGGGGTTGCAGCTGCTCAGGCTGGGATGCAGGCAGCACGCTTGGGACAACAAGTCCCAGGGGGTAGCCCACCACTTGTAGAAAGACCAGCTGTACCTGGAATGAGAATATGACTCCCTTTTCCTACACTTGTGGCCAAAGGGAGGTTCTTCCCATGGGGCCACAACAGCTGATGACAACCCCTCCAGAAGCTGCAGAATTGTAGAAAGGAGAAATTTAGCCTGAAGTAAGAAGCCAGGAAGCAGAGACAAGAATATTGCAAAATAAGAAAAGACTCTGGGGGTTATTCCAGGGTTGGTTCCTCTCCCATCACTATGGTCAGACTGTAAACTCCATGAGGCAGGAATGACAGTAGGTGTCATATAGATGGAGATACTCTCTGGTAGGTCAGTGATGGTCCTGACATACCTTCTGCCCTGCCTGCCCTCTCCACCTCTCTTTTGTGTCAGGCTTTCTCTTCTCTTGTGCTTGCAGATGTCACACTTCCAACATCCCTGGCTCACCAGGAACTCTGTAAGTGGTGATGCCTCTCGTGTGAGTAGGTCTGCAGGATCAGAAATAGATGCCAGCTATAAATAGTGCGATAACGACCTGCAAATAAACTGAAGGGCTGGGCTGTAATGGCAGGGGGGCTGTCATCATGCGTGGGAGATGTGACTTTCCCTGCAATCAGCAGTCCAGGAACAGAGGCTGTGAGCCATCAATGGAAAGCATCCAAGTCTCCATGTGCTCAGACGAGGGAGATTTTGAGCTCAGCCGCCATTCCTCACAGCCCCTGCTATTCCTATCTCCCTTTGTGTGTGTGTGTGTGTTTTAAATAGATGTGAACTTTAAATAGTCATGACTTCGGCTGGCAGTTTTCAAATAAAACCAAGCGATGGACTGTGGTGTCCAAGTTTTTGAGACCAGACTGTCAGTGACTGAGCACCCTGAGGCAGGGTCTGTCCTGTCATCACAGACTCGGTCCTACAATCCAGCTGGATCAAACCAAGACCCTCAGGACAAAACACCTGAATTATGTGGTGCCAGGCTTTGTTTTGCTTCAAGTGGCTGGGTTAAAAAGTTGTTCCAAATTCCTGCCCAGGAGGATGATGAGCATCACTTGGGTGAAGCACATCCCTGTTCTTCAGGGCTCCTGGAATGGGCTTAGACACAAAACTCTGGACAGCACAGGGTTCGGCTGGAGACAATGGGAAATGAATGGGGCATGAAACAGAGCAGAACTTGGCTGCATGAAGCAGAGCAGAACTTGGCTGCTCATTTCAAACACTTACGGTGGATTATAGTGCTTGTGGTGTTTTATAGTTTGGATGAGGAACATCCAGTCCTCCAATATCTTTCACCTAGTTGTAGCTGCCAGTTTACCCTGAACTAAAACTTCCTCTGGAGAAACCTCCTCTGCCAGCAAGAATCAATCTATTTATAAGAGATCCAACCACATTTGTACTCTTGAATTAAAACTGAGCTTGTTAAACAGACCAGGTCTGAGGCTCTTCTCAGTCAGATTCTGCAACTACAAAGCAGGGACTAACGGTTCCTTGACAGCAAAACCACTTTTCTGCCAGACTGTCCCTGAGTCTCAGGGGACTGCCCTGCCTGCCTTCCCCCTGGGAGCATCTGCCAACATCTTGGTCAGCCACTAAAAGTACCTTTGAAGCACAAAGACATCTCATCCTCTCTGTTAGCTTTGCTACTGGGTCATTGAGTGATACAGGAACTAAACTAAAGGATGGATGCTGGCTTTATAAGCTGCAAAACCTTGTAGCTGTTCAAAACATCTGCAGTTCTGCGGACTGAAGGAAGGAGGATCCAATTTTTCTGGACAGAGCGTGATGCTGACTGGTTTCAAAGCAAATGTTATTATGTTTAATGCTGTCCAACATGATGATGTGCACAGCTCCCCATGCACCAAGTACACTGAGCATCGGCTGACGCATCTTCTTTCGACACAACTGGTCTTGACCATTGCTAGAAGTAGGATTTGGACTGGAACAATATCCGTAAACTCCACAGGACTGGATAATTGGCTTGGCTTGGTTTGACTGCATACCCACAGAGCTGATTCAACAGTCTGAAAGGGTTGTCAGCCACTGGAATAGGCTGCCCAGGGAGGTGGTTGAGTCCCCATCCCTGGATGTGTTTAAGAATAGGGTGGATGATCTACTTAGTGATATGGTTTAATGGGGATTAGGGACGGTTGGACTTGATGATCTCTAAGGTCTTTTCCAACCTAGAAATCTATGAATCTATGAATCTATGAATCTATGAGTCTAGTTCCTCTGGACTCAGTGCAGAGCTGGGAGTTCACCTTCCAGCAAAGTAACGCAAGTCTCCCTGCTAGGGTGGGGCGAGCACATATTTTTTAGATGATAGCTGAGCAAACGCAGTCCTTTGGTAATTCATAAAACAGAGACGATGCAAGAAGTCCTGAAATTCTTGCCTTCTGGCAGAGATACGCGATAGCATCATGCTGTGTAACTTTATACAGCAAACCACGCCTTGGCCCAGCTTTCCCATAGGGATAGTTTTTAAGGATGGTATGGGAAACTCCCAGCTGCAAGCAGCCAGGGGAGGGCACTGGGACTCAGGGTCTTTTCCGAACAAGGTCCATGAGAGCAGATATGTACCTATTTTGCTGCACATTAGTTACCATCCAAGGGCAGAAACCTGGAAAGTGGGTTCTCCAGCACACAGGGGCAAGTATGTGCCTGAGGGTGCAAACAGCTGGTTCCTTTCACATTGGCAGTGCCTAGAAGGTGAAGGCAAGCCCAGTCAGTCCCACCAGCATTTCCCTATTCTTCACACATCCATCACTTTGTGAAACCATGGGTTTCCTCCTCTTCTGAAAAGAGAATGTCTTGGTATTAACCATTGCTTCCTAGAAACAAACAGATGTGGGAAACTATTCACATCATCTCCTTTCCAGGATGGACACTGTCGTGTGCTCAGCTTGGAGGGGAAATGAGGATCATGAACAATCATGTCCCACAATATAAGACCATCCTTTCCTCTGGCCAGTATAAATGGGATGATTAAAGCCCCTGCGGCCAGTACCTGCAAGACAAAGGGATTGTTTTCATCAAGTAATATTGTTTTCATCACATAATACAGGCTTCACCACATACGATGTTTGCAATATATTGCACCCCGTTGCCCAGGCAAAGTGCACTGCTGTTACTGGCCCTGTGCTAGGGGAGTTTTGTCACCTCAGTCCCACTGCTGTAGTGAACACGCTGGAGCCTGCAATGACCGACGCAGCTGCGGACAATGCTGGTGGCATTAGGCAACACGTACCACAGTCCCTTCAAAGAGAGCAGAGTGCCTCTAGCAAAGTCTGAACTGATCATGTTACAGGTTTGCAAAGCAAGATTTGAGAAGGGTGAGTTTGATTGAAAACGAGGAGTTTAGATTTGTGCTGGATGTAGACGGTGTATCAGACTAGCCTGGCTAATGCACGTGAGTTTTCCATAGCCATTAGAATAAGGAGCTGTGATTCACTCTCAGCACTTTCTACTGATCACCTCACACTTTCAGCAACACCAAAGTGCTCCACAGAGACAGTTTACTGAAAATCCAAAAACGAGATTGCTGATCCCACAGTAGCCCTCCTAGCTCCTCAGAGCTTGTTTGCTCAGGAGCAGGACCAGTGGATACGAGACCTTTCCTGCCTGACATTTTCATTCAGCCACAACACTTTCTTGGTGGGGCAGTAATGTCTCACTCATGAGGCTGAAGGGTTTTGCAGCTCAGAAGGGCTGAGTGTCCTCAAGAGGTGTGAAGGTGTTGCCTTCTGAGTCACATCCTCAGCTGGCCAAAGGTATCTTTCTTTCAGACCCAAGCAGATGTGTGCAGCCCATCATCCTGACCCAGATTGCAGTCCTGAGGTCAACACGGATGCACCTTCCTCCTCACCAGATTATTGATGCCTTGCTGAGCATTTTAGTGTGGCTGGAGACAGACAGGACAAAGCTGCTCTGCCAGGAACCAGCAGCTTTTGGGCAGCCCTAACACAAAAGCCACACATACAGTACTGTGCCGTAGCATCAGGGTGAAATATCAGGGGCATGATCCAGTTGTAGCACCCCAGATCTGCCTTTGTTCTGGTCCTTCTTGTGTCCAGAGAGCTCAGCATGAGCAGAGTGACTTCATCCCTGTCTCCACACATCATGATAGCTAACGATAGGACGAGAGGAAATGGCCTCGAGTTGTGCCAGGGGAGGTTTAGATTAGATATTAGGAAAAAATTCTTTACTGAAAGAGTGGTCAAACATTGGAACAGGTTGTCCAGGGAACTGGTGGAGTCACCATGCTCGTAAGTGTTCAAAAAACTTGCAGATGTAGCACTTCAGGACATGGTTTAGTGGGCATGGTGGTATGGGGTTGGTGGTTGGACTTGATGATCTTAGAGGTCCTTTCCAACCTTATTGGTTGATTATCCTGATTCTATGATTCTATGTAGACACACCCAGAGTCACTAATTAAGATCTAATTCAAGAGAGCAGGGTAGAAGTTTTCTCTTCGGTATCATTTCATCACTTCATGCTTTGGTTTCCTGTCAGTCAAATGGGGAATGAATCATCCTTCCCTTTTCCACTGGAGGACTGCAAAGGATTAATAAGGAAGCTTGTGCAGGACATCTCAAAGCTTTAAGCTGAAAATCCTCTCCTACAGCTCCCGTAGATCTGCACCCCCTGCTTTGCAGACACATGATGGAGAGATGCATCGCCCTGCGGAAATGGAGACATCAGGCTCCCGGCATGAGGTGGCATTGGAAATCCTTCTTCTGAGGGCTCAGCTAGCTTTTCCTGGAGGAGAATAGCAGCTCCACTTCATTAAATAACTCCTGCTACCTAATGCTGCAGAGACTTGAAAGCCTCCGTCACTTCCCCCTCCTCAGGTCTCAGACCCTGTGTTGCTGGGGGCCCCTCCGGTGTCTCATTTGGTTTCCTTTATTAAGGCTTAATGTACAACGAGGGACTTTGTCATGAAGTGACGGAGGGCAGCCAGTTCGTGTGGGACTCTTTGTCTCAGGTTTTGTAAGAGCTGGTATTGTGTAAGCATTTGACATGCCCACCAACACAAATATAAAGGCAATTTAACGATATATTATTTTTAATTGGGGGTGCGGAGGGGGAAAATAAAGAAGAAAGTGCCTGGCTGAATTGATGCCAGGAGACTCAGGTGGGAATTTATTGTAGCAGCTCCCGAGACTGCCAATTGCCCATAGCAACGTACTGTGTAGGAACCCAGCACCCACCGCAGAGGTGATTAAAGGTCCAGAGATGAAGGCAGAAGAGTGGTTGAATGGATTGGGGAGGGAATAACAACTCCAGGTGGGCTCAAATTCACACAAGAAGCTTTTAGGAGAGTTCTGTAGCACATCAGAGCAGGTTATGGAGGGGTTGAGATTTTGATGCTCCCTCAGTGAATGCTTGGTGTGCAAAAAGCATTGAGTATTTAGAGACACCCGCCTCTAAAACACAGGTCTCTTCCAACTGTATGAAGCTGAGCAGTATAAAATCACCACTGATCTTACGTTGGCCACCACGTAAGGAACCAAAAGCTGCGAATTGTCTCATACTATGCAAAAAACCTACAGTCTTCTTCCAAGGCAGCTCTTGTGCTGGTGGTGATTTTCGTGGGATAGGAGGGTGTAGGGAGATTCCCAGGAAAGCATACATGTCTCTCTCCCAAGTGCTTCTTGAAACAGAGGTGATCAATAGGTGTGAAATGATCTTTATTTGCCTGAAAAGAAGTATGATGTGCACTGGACGAGGCAAAGGAAAAAAAATTATTTAATACTTGCTTCCCCCTTCACCACCCTCTAAAAAAGACATTTTCTGTGATATCATTTGAAGCCTGGGAAGGTAAAAAACTTTAAAACGGTCTTCCTGGGAGGTCCTGATGAAACAGGGCTGTCAGAGAAGGCAGCCAGTTGCCCTTCTGATTTGAAATCCAACTAATTAGCTCCGACGCACGGCGCTTCAGATCTGAGCGGGTTTGAGTTTGATATTTCCAGGCCTGTCAGCCCATGCGTTGGAAAAGAAACGAGCTCCATCGCAGCGAGGGAGCAGCGGGCTTAATGAGGCACCCTGCAGCAGTTTGGCAAAGCCCGGAAAGAGACCGCCTTGATGGCAAAGCCTTCCTCGCCCAGCCTCCTGGTGGGAGCCTGGGATGCAGAGCGGTGCTAACGGAGGGGTAATTCCTCCTCCACCCTCCTGAAGCCCCTGCAGGGATTCACGAAGGCTGGAAGCAGACGGCAGCACCGAGAAGAAGGAGGGGAAGCAGTCCTCTGAAGGAGCACAACTGCAGTGCCCGGGCACCGTCTTGAAGCAGCATCCTCCTCCCCACATCCCAGGGCTCTGAGCTGCAAGGGGATGCGAGGTGGTGGTCTCTTGGGGAGGCAAAGCCAGGCACAGATCATAGAATCATAGAATCATAGAATCATAGAATCGTTAGGGCTGGAAGGGACCTTCAAAGGTCATCTAGTCCAACCCCCCTGCAAGGAACAGGGATATCTCCAACTACATCAGGTTGCTCAGGGCCTCATCCAACCTGGCCTTGAATGTCTCCAGGGATGGAGCATCCACCACCTCTCTGGGCAACCTGTTCCAGTGTTCTACAACTCTCAATGTTGTAGAACAACAGATGTTGCCTCTGTTTCTTGTGCTGGGCTTGGGATAAGACCAGATCCTTTTGGAGGCTCTTCTCCGAAGCTACCTGGATGTAGTAATGGCCGTGGGGCAACCCCCTGGAGCAAGCTGCAAACTGTGTTGAACTGTGCCTGAAATCAGCACAAAACCTGCATAAGAGTTGTCAACACATGTAGCAGGTTGTCCTGTCTCCTGTAAGGTTGGCCAGGCACAGCTACTGTTGAGTGAACTCAAGGCAAGACAAAGGCTCGTAGGGGCATACCACCTCTGGGTGTAGGACCTCTCTCCATAGAGAAAGGACTGAGGAATTGAGGTTTTCTAAGATACAAAGAGGAATTAGACTAGAAATCAGGCATTTAAATTCTATTTAAGGTCCAAATTCTCCAACATGGAGTTTATCACAGCTGGAATAAAGAATTGTTTTTCGTAAAGCAGATTGCAATGACACCACTGAACCTCTGAGGCTGGTATTCAAGCTCAGATGATGGCTTAGGGGTTGGCAAGACCAGCTTCTTCAATTAGGGTCCCGATCCTGATACAGAGGTTCTCCAGATGCTTCACCAGTAAAAGTAGTGTCACTGAAGCAACACGTATCAATTTCCTAACTGGGTCTGCAGCACAGGTCAGGAAGCTACTGCTGTCTTTAATCACGAGGGTCTTGAGAGCTGCAGCATCCTGTAGTTCATTGAGGGCTTCAGTCCCTCCCTGGAGAACAGGACAGACCAGGGGAGCTCCATGCTGCTGTGATAGACATGCTCCCTGTATCCAAGGCAGGCATAGGAAAGTGGTCCTGAGTGTGTCCGAACTGCAGCGTGATTCAAACTAGGACATCATCACAGATAGTGTCCTTCATGATCTCTTCCATATGCCCACGTTAATCTCTTGGTAGCTGTTTCCTATTTCAAACACTCTGTAAATTTGTGTAAGGGACCATGCTGACAGGCATGGGAGGAAAGTCCCCATTGGGACCATGTCTTGCACTTGCAAAACAAATTATGAACTTACACTGTCATTTTTACCCCTTGGATCTGGAAGAAGAGACAAAACGGGAAGGGAAAAGGGTGTTTATTGCAAAAGTCACTACAGCAGGGGCCATCAAGGAGTGATTTTCGCTTCGATGCGTTGCTGGAGAAATCTCAGCCCAAAGAAAGGACTAAACCAAAAGAAGCAGGAAGACAATATTATTCAGGTAATCTAACATTATGCTTCAGAGAGCATAAGATATTTACATGGGAGGTGAGAAAGCCATAGGATAATAGCACAGCTCACCAGCTGCACCCTGGGAAGAGTCTCCTTCAATGAGCAGTTGCTATCTGAGAAGATGGGATTAACTGGAACAATGGTCTGACTGGACCATTGGACTGTAAGAATTGGCTTTGTCTGAGTACCTATTCTCTTCCCTTGCTTCCTCCTTGAAAACACACACCAAGACAGGTCACAGATCTCTGTCCCACCGAACTGGGAGGTGCACTGTTGCTTGCATTAAAAGACAGAGCATGTACAAGCAGATGTCAGAAGTGCCAGACCTTGCTTCGGTCAGGTGTTTGCACCTCTGTGAACAAGTCGTGACACTTAGCACAGCTAGTGACCTAGATCACAGAATCATAGAATCATAGAATCATAGAATGGTTTGGATTGGAAGGGACCTCAAAGATCATCCAGTTCCAACCCCCCTGCCATGGGCAGGGACACCCTCCACTACACCAGGTTGCTTAAAGCCTCGTCCAATCTGGCCTTGAACACTTCCAGGGATGGGGCATCAACAGGATAAGAGATAGAAGGGCAGCCTCGCTCTCAAAAAACAATGAAAGACACTCGTGTTGGTACTTCAGTGCAAACTCTCTGCCATATTGGGTGTAGGCTTTTTATTTAAAAAATAGATACACTTCAGATTTCACAGTGTGTCTGGGGCAATTGTATTCCTTTGGTCAGCAACGGTCTTCCACTGTTCTGCCTTGACCTTTCCTATGGAGTAACTCCCAGACATCAGGCCAGGAAAACATTTAAACATATTCTTAAGACTCCTTGATCTTCTAGCAGTCTTCCAGTACCTAAAGGAGGTCTACAAGAAAGCTGGAGAGGGACTTTTGACAAGGGTGTGTAGTGATAGGACAAGGGGCAATGGATTTAAACTGAAAGAGGGGAGATTTAGATTAGATATAAGGAAGAAATTTTTCACTCTGAGGGTGGTGAGGCACTGGAACAGGTTGCTCAGAGAAGTTGTGGCTGCCCCATCCCTGGAAGTGTTCAAGGCCAGTTGGATAAGGCTTTGAGTAACCTGGTGTAGTGGAAGGTGTCCCTGCCCATGGCAGAGGGGTTGGAATTAGATGATCTTGAAGGTCCCTTCCAAGACAAACCATTCTGTGATTCTATGATTTCAATCACGTACAATTAGTTTGGATTTTCCTTTAAGCTTTTTTTCTTTTCTGTGCCATCAGTCCCACCTTGAAATCAATTTCCAGGGTATCCTGTCACCCTCATTATCTGATGTTTAACATGTCCTGCCCAGTTCTCATCTTGCTCCTTCTAGAAGCATTAATCTGTGTATGTAGCATTGATGTGGGATAAATATTGCCTGAAAGACTTCAAGGCTGAGCTTAAGGAAGATTAGTAGGATGGGAACATACCTTTTATGAGGCCAACTGCTTTAACTTGAAAAAATCAGAGGAGTTCCCAGGCACATCAAACATTTGACCTGATGGCGGATGCAAACTGAAGTCACCAGCTTAACGTTGCAGCAACAGAGGCAAACTCTGACCTACCCAGGGCACACAGACAAGAAAGAACCTGGAACAGCACTTGAAATCATCACGGATTTTAAGAGCTGGCTAGACCAGAGACAGTCAATCTCCAGTTCGCAAGTACTTCCAGTGAGATTCGGACATCAGTGCCCTCCCAGTACTCTCTATTCCCACATTTCCCAATGCAACCCTGGTATAAATGAAGCCACTCGCACAGCATGGAAGAAGCCTTGAGCCCAGGTTCTCAACTGAGGAGGTTGCTTTATAAAGCATGTGCTGTGCTGAAACTGCACTGGGAAGATGTGAAGAAGAAAAGGAAGAATGCAGTTGGCTACAGCTCCTGCTGCAAACTGAGACTGGATGCACAATGGCATGAGGCTGTCCGAATTGTCCTCTCATTGTCCAGAAAAAGAAAGAAGATTTAGAAAAAGGAGAAGGAAGGAAGAGGGGCTGGTAAACCCAGAGCATCCTACTCATAGGTTGCAGGAACTCAGCCCTGATAAGAAGCTCTGGCTGAGGACACAGGAACAGGAGTTGTTACAACCCTGGAGGACCTTTCTAATCCCATTTTTTATGTTTCTCCAAAGCTAACCAGTAGGTTAAAATACTGAGTCTTCAAGACAGGGCTCGTACATGTTCCCCTTCCAAAAGTCCCACGTCTGATCTCTTGTCCTAGTAAAGGCTTGTGAAGCTTCATTGATTTCCTTGAATCTATTATTCTTTGCCTGTTGTGTCTTGGGCTGTGGTGGGACGAGTCCTGACTTCAAATAGTCATTTGGCTTAAACAGTTGAAAACTTCTCCTTCTGTCACTCTGTTTTGGATAACATATGAGTGTTGCTCACCAGCCTGGGCTGCGGCACCGAGGACGCTGTTGCATCCTCCGCAGCCAGGAGGAAATGGCCTGCCTCTTGTGGGCAGGATAGGTACCTTGAGTTGAGTAGTTAATTAGTAGTTCATTATCTCAACTCAGTCCAGCTGGATAAGAATGATTGGTGCCATAATTCCCCCTTTTTGTTTTAGTATTTTTTCTGTTTTCACAAAGGCTTTATGGGTGAGCAGAGACCCGGCCCATTCATCCAACTCCAGCACGCTTCCCTCCCGCAAATACCACGTCAGGGCTTGCGGCTTTACCTTCTTCTCCGAAGGACTCTCGCTCGAGCTCCCGGCTCCGGCGCTGGCTCCGGCTCTTTTGGCTCGGGCTCCTTAGGCTCGGGCTCTCGGCTCGGCGAGGGAGTCGGGGCTTCCCAGGGTCTCATCGATGTATCACGTCGGGGTCACCAGTTGTTGCTCACCAGCCTGGGCTGCGGCACCAAGGATGCTGTTGCATCCTCCGCAGCCAGGAGGAAATGGCCTGCCTCTTGTGGGCAGGATAGGTACCTTGAGTTGAGTAGTTAATTAGTAGTTCATTATCTCAACTCAGTCCAGCTGGATAAGAATGATTGGTGCCATATATGAGTATCCAAAGGATCTCCTAAACCTTGCATCCTACAATCACCAAGTAACCCTATCCAAGCAGGTCACCCCTCCCAACAGCCAAGTCTTAGGACATCTCTGCCTGTCCTCGCTTTCTGCCACCAGCATGCCACATGCTTTTGCATGACGGGCACATCCTGGAGACCAGACTCCATCCAGTAATGGATCAGCAGCAATTAAGCGGCGCTCATCGACCTGGTCCGTACTGGACCTCCCCTGAACTGAACAGGAGCCACACTCAATCCTGCCTCTTTCCATTTCTGGGGCTAATTATTACCAGCTAAACAGCACCAGGCTTTCCCTTTTTCTCTTTGCCATGCTTGTTAGCATTGTTTCTTCCAGCAGCTTTTCATCTCAATAGAGGCAATTGTGTCTGGCTGACATTTTAATTCTTTCCAGCTGCATCTGAACAAAATGACACAAATTAAGTGGAAGGGCTTAGGGAAGACGGGAAAGGAAGCTCCCAGCCCCCACAGTCTGTCCCACGGGGAGGGTTTTGTTCTCAGTGGAACAGATGCTCAGAAGATGTCACGAAGAAAGGTTTTGATACCATGCTGACAGCGTGGTCCAGTCCTGGGGCTGCTGTGTGGCATCAACACTACCTCTCTGGACTGGTTGCCCTGAAAGTCGTGCTGGGGAAACTTAGAGGTGAAGGATTTGCAAGGTTTACCTGCAGAGCAGTGGCACACATTCGCTTTTACTTAGAGAAAGTTTCCCAAGGCAATCTGCTGCAGTGGGTCCGTACCTTGATTTAAGGACCCCTCCACCCAAGCAAGTGTGGTTGAGTGAGCTCAGCCCACTCCATGAAGGATCTACAGCTGAGCTATGCTGGTTGAAGAGAGATAAAGAGAGAAAAGGAGAAGAAACTGGCAAACTGTGGATCTCTTTAGCAACACGTAAGAATCCCAGGGGTGAACTAAGACCTCTCTGGGTAAAATACTGCATAAATACAGAATAGAAAGCCTGCTTATACCGCTAAAGGTATCAAGAAGACCAAAGAGATGCATTAAAACTTGTGTACTTAAATACTGCTTTCTTAGAGCTTAGGATGCTTTAGAGATACCCAAGTTGCATGCTTCAGAAACTAAGCCCTTTAGCATAAGCTGGGACAAAAAGAGATGTCAAAAGAAGAACTAAAGGCAAAAAGTCTTAGCAGCTAGTATTAACTACAGGAAACAAGATCAGACTGGTTCAGTAAACCACAGGGCAACGCAATTAGACTGATGCTGGATTAAGCCTGCCCTGAACTCAGAAGATGAAATCGGAGACATTTGCTTGCCATGTTTCTGTTACTGCAGCCTCATATTAGTGAGCAGGGATGGAAAAAGGTTTGGCCTTTCATCAGTTCCTCATTCTAGCACCATGCTCATGGTCATACCATGGCTCCCATCTTCAAGGGTGATAGGAACATTACTTCCTTGCTTGCTGCTTGGACACATCCCTGTCACATTGGTGCTTCTTTTCACATTTAGGAAGGATACATTTTTGACACTCAATTACTTCTTTGTTCTACACTTGGACAGATTTTCCAAGGTCTTGCAATGCCTTATATTCATATTGCTTCATTGCTGTTTCGCATGAAACATTTTAAAGCCCAGCTCCTGCCTGAGGGCAAAGAGTTTGTATGAGGGCGTGTAGTGATAGGACAAGGGGCAACGGATTTAAACTGAAAGAGGGGAGACTTAGATTAGATCTAAGGAAGAAATTTTTCACTCGGAGGGTGGTGAGGCACCGGAACAGGTTGCCCAGAGAAGTTGTGGCTGTCCCATCCCTGGAAGTGTTCAAGGCCAGGTTGGATGAGGCTTTGAGCAACCTGGTGTAGTGGAGGGTTTCCCTGCCCATGGCAGGGGGGTTGGAACTAGATGATCTTTGAGGTCCCTTCCAACCCTAGCCATTCTATGGTTCTATGATTCTGTGATTCTATGGTCTGAAGGTGCAGCTATTGTTGTCACCAGAACTAGCATGAGGATACTTGGCCCAGACACCAGTAGCACTGTTACCACATCAACTGGGTGGTCCAGCATTCCCAGGAGCCTCCCATTTCAGCACACAACAGGAGACAGGAGCTGGTGCAGAGGGTGGTAAGGAACTGGAGATCAGAGGGAGTGCAAGGGACCACAGGGAAATCAGATGTAGGAGATGAAGAAAGAAGGCGGAAGAGAAGTGACAGACACAAACACAGTGTCTGGTGAGCTGATTGTCATCACCTGGAATGCCCATGCTTTCTCTGCCCCAGCCTCCAAAAAGGCAGCACCATTGGGTCTGGAGAGCCCATCCCAACGTTTGGCACCAGACCAAAGTGCCTACTTGGGGAACCGAATTGCTCAAGGTCATGCTACAGCCTGGGACAACTCAGAGACACTCCTGAAAGGTTATTTGGATCTTAGCAGGGCCAAATCAGTTTCCGGAAGCACCTATTTCTCTTCACTAACTTCAGAGTCATAGAATCATTTAAGTTGGAAAAGATCCTTAAGATCATTGAGTCTAACCATTAACGTAACACTGCCAATTTCACCACTAAACCATGTCCCTAAGAGTCACGTCTACACGTCTTTTAATACCTCCAGAAAGAGTCAAGCATGTCTGAGGTCCCAACCCACATGCCTCAGGAATTTGAGCTGCTTTTAGTGGCAGAAGAAATAGCCCAGGGACGACCACGCCAGTGAAGAATTGAAGATGTTTTCCAAAAAGTCTCAGTGCTAAATTTTTCAGATGCCTCAGAAACTAATGTGAACAACAGACTCCCACTTACAAAATCTACCTCTGTGCCTTTCTTCCCCATATACTGTGGAGTGTAAGACTCATTTTTCTAGGTGATCAGGGCTTCTTTCAGGTGGTGGAGTTGGTGACTCTATTACCAAGAACAAACAATGTGATTCTGGCAGGTGTTCAAAGCACCCATCCTAACACCTGAGAAAATGACATTGGGATGTGCTGAACTGAGAAACGAGGGGCGAGAGAGGGGAAAAGGCTTGCTGTTTTCAGCCCTTGCCATGATTTTCTTTTCTTTAAAGATGTATTTGAACAGCTCTCAGCAGGGGTCTGGAGCTACGAATGCTGCCAGGCTTTCATTCTGCTGCGCAGCTTATGGTGTCTCCGCAAATCCATGCAGATCTAAAATATTTGCAATTAAAATTGAGCTCCAGGACACTTATTTATTTATTGCATTGTTCTGCATCTCTGTATATTCTCATGACTCTAACTTTGAAAGAAAGAGGCACAGAAAGGAGCAGAGGGTGAAGGGGATAATAAGCATTTCCTGATTTACAAAGGGCTGTTTATTTGTTTGGTTTTTTTTTCCTTGCAGAAAGGATCTCTGTCCAGTAAGTCAAATTCCTTGAGGGATTTAAAGGAACGTGGCACTAGCCCTCTGTTATTTCACTTAGAGGCCTTGCACCTCAGGCTGTGGTTTCTCGATACATTTTCTTTTGCAGTAACGTCAGCTTAAACAATTGCCTCCCCATCCTTGTCCCTTACCTCCTCCCAAGTGTTTATTCCTGCCATATCATGGAGTAGTGACACAAAGCTGTGGCTGGGTAGGGTCGGATAAAAAGATTCAGGGAACTGATTACCCCCTGAAAAATCTGTTTTGGCTATGTTGTTTTTAAGCTGGATCCATTGCCCAAACCAGCTCTCAGCAGAGTAGCTGTGCTGGCAGGGGAGAAGGGATGGCATGCAGCAGCACGACGGCAGGAACGAGCGGTGGCAGAGGCAGGGAGAGCAGAAAAGTCATCGAAGACAACGTACCTTGATGCTAAAGACTCAATTACTAGCTTTTCATGCAGCTGTTCCATGAGAAAAAGGTGGTAAATCACAGGTCCCGCATCCTCTCCGGCACACAGCCATACCTGTAGCATCTGCAGTATCAATGCAGAGCCCTTTCCTACCTTAGGGAGCGAGCAGGAGAGGAGGAATGACCAGAGTTCTCTGAGATCTACATAAGAAGAAAACCTGGAAAGGCTCAGCTCAAGACCTCCGCACCTTCAAGCCACATCTGTGCACTTCCAAGCCCCAGATCTAAGGAAGATTTTGCAATAATGTATGTGGAAAAGGGAATAGGTTGAGCACCGTAAGGCCTCTGGAAATGTTTCCAAGCTCCTAAAGTCAGCATATAAATAGTCCTGGCTATTCAAACAATTTGGTAAGGTGGAGATAGATGCGTGGTAGGAGTTGCAGGGGAGAAGGCTCTCATGCTGCTATCATGAGCTCTGTGAAGGGTCCCAGTGGAGCAAGGGGATGGGACAGAGTGAAAAATAATGGCATGCAGCGAGCACACGGGCAGTTCTGATTTAGGTGCTAAGATGAACGAGGCAGTGGTGGAGCCATTTGAGGAGAGGAAGGACTTTCTTTCTGTCTGTCTTTTGGTGAAGAGTAGAAAGGGCAGGAGGGGGAAGGGAGCACAGCTTTTCTGAATGCTAATGGGATGGAGGTGATGCTGCTTGACGTAGAGCTGAATGTGCTTAAGGGACCCTCCAGGGATGATTACTCAAAATGACTTTCAGAAAACACCACTGGGACACTGCCGGCTTTGCACCGAGTACACAGCGCAATACATCTTCGCACGGCGAGATTGACACGCGGATGATGAATGCCAACAGTGCAGGAATTCTCTTTAAAGGGAGAAAGGTAATTAAGTTTGGAAACGAAGATTGGGGCTGAATGCGCGTGGGGATGTTTTGTGCAGGGCTGGATTCGAAAGGAGCCGGGTGAGATGGGTGTGCAACGCTCATGGAGATGTCTCCCTGTTGAGTGTGAGCTGGGGGTGGCTAACCATCCTGAAGGCTGCCATGTGATGTAGGTTTTACAGTCATGTCTCATAAAGTCTCTGAAGTCCCATTTCTGACCCCAGTAATGAAATGTGGAGGGGGAGGGGGTTAGTCCTTAAGGTCAAGCTCAAGCCCTGAAGTTGCAAAGGACTCAAAGGGGAAGGAGGCTTAACATGGCAGAAGAGAAACCACCGCGCACATGTTGGAGGAACCGTGTCTGTGCCTTCTTGTGGTCTTACCATGAGAGTGTGTTTTGCAGTTGACACCTCCCTAATTAATACACACGATTGCAGAGGAAGGGAAAATACACAATGCCCTTCCACTTTACCAGAAGGCCACCCAGACAAGCTGGTTGCCTAGCGGGTGCCCTAATCTGTCTTACATGTTTAGGCATATCTAATGGTTCCAGCATGGGATGTATGCTTATGATAGGAGGAGAGAAACCTCCTCCAGCCTTTACCACACCTTATCAACAGCTGTGGTTTGGTTTTGAGACTTTGCTTCAGTTGCAACACCATATCCCATTTCAAACCCAAAGCATTTTGCTTCCAAGTCCAGTTCAGCATGCTAAGCAACAGCAGTATCCACACACTTACTGGGAGGTCCTTCACAAAACACAAGCATTTATCCAAATAATTGAGAATAACCTAACGTCTTTCCCTACCACCTCCGAAAAAGAAACACATTGTTCCCATTAAACCCCAAGGAGTAAGTTTCACAGTGACGTGATATCATGGGGAGAGAAAACAAAGGCATACTGGGCAAAACCCACCAAATTTCATTTCAGGGTTCATATTTTAACATCTTGTAACTCAAAAATGCCTTCATTGTTTTTAGTCTGCTTTGGCACCGTAATTTTCCTTTGCCTTCTGTTTTCAACTCAAATTGATTTTGAAGCTGAAGCTACAAAAAAGTACCAACACAGGGCTTTAAACTGAAAGGTGATTACACCTTTGCTCAGGGGATGATGTCACCTGTTCAAGATTCCTGGCTGGTTTCAGCAGCAGCCTTGACATTAGTGGTAGTGGGCAGACCTGAAGGAAGATGCTGCTCCATTCCCAACAAACTGAGATTAATACCTATCATGACAGCCCTATCCAGTTCACCTATTGTCAAGCAAGCTCATGTTTCGGCTCTGAATTGCCCTCTGAAGATGTCTCTCTCTTTTTCTCTCCACTGGCTATACTTAGGTGACTATGCTCATGACCTGAGCATACAAACTAAAGTCCTGAAGTAGACAGCAGAAAGGTCCCTAGGAAAATTTCATCTTTCTGTACCTGTGGGACTGAGGCAGTTGCTTGGCTAATGCGCCTGGAGATTTCTCCTTGTTTTCTGCAATCTCTGTTGGTTATTTGAGTAGATGCCAGGGTACGATTCATATCACCTAAGTCTACAAGTTTAAAAAGAGATCAGCATTTAGTCTAAGTATTCTCTCTATAGGCAAGGGAAAGAGATTTCCAGAGGGCAATTCAGCCAATCCACTTGGAACAGATACGTTAGGGGAGTTTGAATCAAACTGCACAAGTGTCTTTCCACCCACTAGAAGAGGAGCCTTGGGCACTTCGACCAGTGGCTTCCAAAGACAAAAGTATTTTCTGTTCCAGTATTGTAGATTTCCACAGATCTTTGTTTCCTGAGAGTGCTTAGAAAGCTATTACATTACTTTTCAGTCTAATTCGCCTTTCCAATCATTCTGAGCACAAACATAGGTAGGCTTCGTTTTTAACGATGGGCTGAAAAAGGAAAGACTTTCACGAAACAGCACGGATATTGGTTTAGAAATATGTAAATGATAATAGATTTTCCTGGGTTGGAACAATGCTGCAGTTAAATTTATGTTTTTGTTGGCTTTCTGTTGTGTAGTTCATCATTTGGAATTCGTTAAGAAATTATTTGCCTTTAGAGAGGGAGTGATCAAGCTACAGTAAAGGTCTAAGGTTATTGTCCTGAATTTTAACTGGATTCAATCTCTCTCTGAAGGCTGAAGCAGTTTATATCAGTCAGGAAAGGGTCCTAGTTCAGATACCTCAGTCAGAAATCCATGACAGGTAGGATGAACTTGGGCTCAGCTGGCTAGATTATCTCAAAAGTGTTTGACATCAGCCCATCAGAAGAAGCTGTTAAGAAATGTGGCTGGGTTTGAAAGCCCTGGGCAGTCTGCAAAAGTGATACCTCCCCTTGCTAGGATTTGAAGAAATGAATAACAGGGCTGCAAGGGGTCAACGCAGTCAAAGTCTACACAGCTGGCAGCAGAACATCCCAGCAGTGAGAGGAAAGTCAAATTCCATCCTGACATCTTTGTAGTCTCAGGGGGAGTTCATCTCAGATGGATGATGCTGGGATTTAAGACTTCAAAGCATGACCCTCCGGTGCCTGAAAAAAGATTTGAGCAGGAAGTGATTCATTTTGGCTCATCCATCTCTGGATGCCTACCCTTGAGGGGATGGAAGAAGAATCCTCCGTTAGCTTGGGTTATTCTGGTCTGACCTTGGAGTGACTCCAGTAACACCAACATTACTGTTGTAAAAGAGAAGAGACTCTGGTTTTGTCAAGAGGAACCACTTGCATTACCATGGTGGTGAGAAAATGAGACCCATCTCCTTAAGAGAGTCCCCATCTAGCATGATTTCTAAGTTCAACACCACTTTCAGTACATGTTCAATACTGGGATCACAGTCCCCTCACTCTCCTCTTCTTGAAGATCCAGAGCTCACTACACTCTCTGCCCCACGTAGCAGGGGCACCTGCACTCTTTTTCTCATCCCTGGACCTCCACCCTGTAACCTACACCACGAAGTTTTCTCATTGTCCACTTCCTATTCATTTCAGTTATTTGTGTGGCTGGGTATTTCTCAATTCCTGGAAACTGTCTGAGATCTCTCACCTTCACAGTACCCAAGATCACACCAACAGCCTCCAAAGCTGAAAAAAAAACAAAAAACCAACAACTTAATTTTGAGCTAAATAGTAATCTTTTCCAGGCAGCCCCCTGTACAACACCTACCCTCTGTGGATAAGCAGGCATTTACTACACAGAGCAAGGACTCACCATGCCCTTGGAAGGAGAGAATGGGGACCACACACATCTTCCATTGAATCCTGCAGCATCCAGGTATGAAAGGGACAGGGTGGGGGGCACTGGGGTCTCCACGTGGCCACCGTTGAATGGATGGAGCTGGCAAAACCCAGTTTCACCAAGGCAGGCGCTTGCTGGCGGCAGCTACTTTTGTTTATGAAGTTCCTTGTAACCGTGTGAATTAGAGACTGGATCATTAGCTTCACAATGAACCGGAATGCTGATTTATTTAATGAATGTAAATGGTCTTTTGCTAGCTAATTAAATTAGGGAAATGAGAACCGTTGGTAATAAAATGGGTAGCAAGGAAGGAAAAAGTTTCTGTACCTCAGTGATGGCTGTAATATAGGTCTTTCCAAGCCCATGCCCCTCTGTAAAAGCTTCAAATCAAGTTTCTGTCCTTGAGGGCAGGCTTTCACTACATGATCTGCGATCAGCCATGGGTTACTGGAGGTCTGTAAAGGTCCTGAAGCAAGACAGGTGATGGACTAGGCTTCACTTTCTAGTTACACCTGTGTGCATCCAGATAAAGCTGAGTGGTCTCCTCCAGTTCCTATCAGTGTAAACACAGTCATTTGCATAATTAGTGCTATGAACTATTTACAGTCATTTCCACTTCCATCTACCAGGAGTCAGTTGCTCAGAGCTTTGGAAATTCCCTGGGATGAAAACTCTCCTGTTCCAAACCACTTGCTTATGAAAACACACCATGGTCCTTCAGCAGTCAAGTCCAGCATCCAATAAGTCCAGTCCTGACCTTAAAATACTTAAGCCATAGACAAAAAATCACTTTCACACAAAGGCTCACACAGGTGGTCCCCAGCCGTGCATTTCAGGACTGCAAAAGACCCAACACCAAAGCAAGAGTGGATTCTGGGTCTCTCGTAGCAGTGTTAAGAGCTTTCATGCTTTGGGACAACACCGTGGAGCACTTCAAAGTGTCAAAGACACCAAAATCTGTCTCACCAAACAATATTTGGCAAAATTTCAGCTTCACGATGCTGCATTCCCAAGTGAATGCCTTACTCCGTAGGCATTGCTCATCCCAGGAAACCCTTCTCCCACCTAACATAGCCGCAGCAACAGGAGACTCCTTCAGGTATCGCAAGGGCCAAATGCTGGGCAATAAATCTTAACAATTCCTTTCAGATGACGCACGGGCATGCTTAAGATAATAGAGCTCATAGAGCTATGGCATTTATTTCCTGCCAAAGAACATAACTAAAAGCCAAAGTGCCTTTTGACAGGTTAATAATCCACCCATACATTGCCATCCGTGTAGGTCATACATTAGTCAAGCCGTATATTACTCGAGACTCCTCTTAATAAGCAACTTAAAGACTTTTAACAGCCTTTTTGTAGACTATTAGAAAGTGAAGCTATAACAGAAATATCACAAACCACTGTGCACCCAGTGCACCTACAAACAGATTGTTATTCTCAGGAAATAAATCAAATATAAGACTTCAAGCTTCAGGGAAATGACGTCCACCTACTAGACCATGTAAATGACCAAGGTCTTCAAATCAAATGAAGCTAGCATAAATAATAAATGACAAAAGGCCACTCCTTGGCCAGAGGTTATGAAGGAAGTCACCACGTCTATAACTGTTATTAATAGGAATAAGTCTGTAAAGATTTAGATCTATGCTTGAATTTTCAGGGCTATATACCTACATGGGAGGCAATAATTGGAAAGCAGTGATGATTAATACACCTGATTAATTGCACTATCAGAAGACAGGAAATGCAATTACAGAGTCTTTCAGACATGCATGATCCTCCACTCTATCATCAAGTGAATAAAACAAACACAAACAGAATTAATCAAATGAAATGGGAAAATCGAATTTAAGTAAACGCATGTGAAATGTCAAAGCCACCTCCGTTCTGGATCCCTCTCAATATCAGCAAGAGAAGCGTAAAATTAAAAAGCTGAAGGAGATAAATGATTCATCCCTAACAAAATCAAGGGAATCTCCCAGCACGGGCTCCTACAGCTCCCTTTGGTCTGCAGGCTGGTGGTGTGGGGGGAATACAAAGAGGATACAGCCACCTTTGGGGTGATGTTTCCGGACAGGCTGCAAAGTGCTTGAGAGTGTTACCGTTTGCCATGACCAATCAGGACGTCATCTGTTCCCAAAGTCAGCTTTGCAAAGACTTCTGGGTTGTGGTTGACCTCATTCAGTAAGTCAACACTGCGATTTATTACTGATGAAAAGCTGTTGCTTCGCTTCCCTCTCCCATATTCCTCATCTGCCTTGCTCCTCATCAGCCTCTCCCAAGAGAGAAGGACTTCTCTCAGCATGTGGATCAGGGGCTCCTCAGTCCCTCTGTAGGTCCACCTCTGCGTGATCTGTGGGGAGGTCACAGCAAAATGGAGAGCAAAGCCAAAACCTCTTGGCTATGAGGAGAAAGTCTTCACAAGAAGACACTCCACCAGGATACCCTTCCAGGTGAGACCAAGTAGCACAACAGATCAGTGACTTGATGGGAACTGCTACCTTCTTCTTTGGCAGAAGCTTGGGGTGACTTTTTCTGCTCCAGTGCACAACCTTTTTCTTCCTGTTAATCCATGATACCTTTCACCCTCCCCTCTTCACTGGAGACAGATCCTGACCCTGCAAATGCAATGCTTTCCAAGAACATTACAGAGGTTTTTTAAATATTTTTTTCATTATTATTATTTTTTTGGCCCTCAGGGTTTGTTCAGGGGACTGATGTACGTATTCCAGCATGCTGCCACAAGCAGTGGCAGCAACCCTTAACTGAGACCTACTACTACTTTTTTGTGTGCTATTTTTTCACAGCAGGAGTTGAGTGCCAGCTCACAATCCTAATTTAAAAAGAGAGAGAAAGCAAGAAATTGCTCCTCAAATGCTCCACTTTCCCTGTGAGCCCATTTGAGAAGGAATATTCCCTCTGTCAGTACAACCTGATGGTTTTCCCAGCACAGGGAGTTGTTTACTGCACTGTTTACTTGTTGCAAGCTCATGCAACATGTTGAATTTTTCACTTGGAAACCAGTTCATTCCTACTGTGGAGCCCAGAAACCACAGAAATGGACTCAGGAGCAGCAAAGCAATCATCAGAGTGATTTAATTGCAGCAAGGACGCAGAGCGACGCAGCATGCTGGAGGTGTGGGGTATTAAGAGTGGGAGCAAATCCCAACAGCTTCTTTCCCCTCCCCTTAGAGAAGCTCCCACAAGACACTCCAGGAGGAATTCAGCCGTAAAGCCCTTGGGGTCATACATACTTGCTTCCACATTTGTATGTTCTCGTAAGGTCTGAGATGAATCCCAGAGCGCAGATCTGGATTTCATTGCAATATAGTTTTCAGGATAAAATCAGGGAATTTGGGGATTTGGAGCAATCAATAACTTCCTGTTGATTGACCTAAGTGTGTTTATGCAAAAAAAAATGGTCAGCAGTAAGGACTGCACGAGCTGCTGATGGAGTCAGCCCATGATGCTGAAGGCAAAAGGGACATATTCAGATCCACCATTCCAGCCACCCAACCGGGCTTTCAGTCACTTTGGTGTCAAAGACCAAGAGAATAAGGACAGACTCAGACCTGCTGTCACCTGCCTGGTTCCTCTCCAGCCACACGTGATGTTCCTCAAGCTACCTGATGATAGCTGGACTGAATGCAGTGCATTGGGCTCTAGAGGTTCAAGAGGGTTTGATGTAGAGTGGTAGGTGCAGCTCCTTGGGCAGTAGCATGCCCAGTGCACCTGAAAGGCTTTGATCCTGCTGCCTGCATTTCTGCCAGGATCCTGGAAAGCCAGGCATGCCATCACCAGCCAAGTATTTCCATCACCAACAACTTTCTCAACAACCTTTGCTGCTGAGAGAAGACCAAGAGGCTACAGCTCCTCTGTGGACGTCTGAGGGATAAGGAGACAAAAACATTATTCATTGCCTCTGTCTCACATCCTTTGACTCGTAAGTCTAGGTTTCTCTCACTACTATCCATCCCAGCTCTTTGTCTTTTCCCCTCTCTCTCCAATGGCAGGAGTAGCCCAGCCCTTGCAGCAGTGATGTTCATATCTGCTAAGAGGTCTGGAGTCAACCAAATTGTGCCCTTTCCACAAGAAAACCTTTGCCAAGTGCCTGAAGCCCAACAAAACTCAGATCAGGTAAGGATTTCCTAGGATATGTTGCTGGGGACTTCAATGTATCACCATCTGTTCAAGGATGTCTTTCACCCATGATGCCAATATGAATGGATATTTTTAGGTGAAAAGATTTAGTATCAGTGAAACAAAAAGAAGACGATGAAAAAAGACTAAATGAAAGGTGTTCCCACTGAGACAAAGCAGTCCCTGCTCAACCAGGCTAACTTCACAGGTGCAATCTACCCTCTTTCTCTCCCCTCCTCCTCATACATAAGACAAAGATTTCATTATGGGATAGAACAGAAGATGGAGAAATTGCCCACTTGAACAAAATCCAGACCAATTTTTTCCCGCTCTGTGTTTGACCAAAGAAGTCCAAACACAACATCTCTTTGGCATTTATTGCTGCAGCTCAGCAATAAGTAAATAAATAAATAATAATAATAAAAAATGTTCTCATGGACACTTCTGCAAAGCTCAAGTGATGTTCTAAGTGATGGAAAAGCCATTCCTACTCCAGGAATTGCTCCCATTTGCTGACTAACTTAGTAAGGCCTAGCAATGGCCCGTATCTGTGAGCTACAGATCTTTCTACTGTTTTCCCAGAAGAAAAATCTCTTTGGCAAATTAAAGCTACAGAATTGCTTCAGTGGAAGGGTTAAACTGAGGGATAGATCCAAGCCAGAATACCCAGAGCCTCTCTGTCCTCATGGATTAAATAAAAATATGGCAGGAAAGGAGATGTTCACAGAGAAGGGGAAGCTAATCCTTATCTCCTCTTTCATCTGTGAACGTCAAAAGACGCAGCAACAGGGGACAACAGCTGGGAGGAGAGAGATCAGTGTTGGAAAGGGAGAAACATAGTTGGCTTTGAGAAGAGACCAAAGGAGAAAAGCATTGGGTTTACTGGAGGAAGAAAAGGAGCAGGGAAAATGATGGGAGAAGTGGGAAGGGTTGATGGCAGATGGATGGTCGGGGATCACCAGGCAATTGGAAGGAAGCAGGTCAAACAAAGGGGAGTCCTTCTCTTCTCTGAAGACAGGCTGAGAGAGTTGGGGCTGTTCAGCCTGGAGCAGAGAAGGCTCCGGGGTGATCTTATAGCAGCCTTCCAGTACCTAAAGGGGGCCTACAGGAAAGCTGGAGAGGGACTTTTTACAAGGGCCTGTAGTGATAGGATGAGGGGCAATGGCTTTAAACTGAAAGAGAGTAGATTCAAATTAGATCTAAGGAAGAAATTCTTGACTCTGAGGGTAATGAGGCACCGGAACAGGTTGCCCAGAGAAGTTATGGCTGCCCCATCCCTGGAAGTGTTCAAGGCCAGGTTGGATGAGGTTTTGAGCAACCTGGTGTAGTGGAGGGTGTCCCTGCCCATGGCAGGGGGGTTGGAACTAGGTGATCTTTAAAGTCCCTTCCAACCCAAACCATTCTATGACTCTATGATCTATGATTCAAAACCAAAAAGCAGCTGGTAGATGGCTTGCTCAGGAAGACGCAAAGAATCAGTAATGGATCCTGCAGAGCCCAGACTCCTGAGATGATCTGTGTTCTTATAGCAGTGTCTTTGGACAACTATGCCATATCACAGGCTAGGAAGCTTTTCACTGGTATGGTTGGCATTCATGAAATTCCTTAAATGCTTTGAAAGGCCTGAGATATTTGCATATTGCTCCTGGTCTTGTTTAACCACATAGTAAACAGGAAGATGGGCTCCTGTTGATATCTGGGCTTGATCTGGAAGGATATTGCAATAATAATCATCCAGGGAACTGACCCAAAAGATTATGCTGAGCCAAGCAAATTGGGACCTTTTCCATCCCACAGCCATGCAGGCTGAATCAGAATGACATTTCCGTGACTATAGCGTTTTACCACATGCTTTGTGGGGACAGTTGTGCCAACATTGCTCATCTGGAGGAACTCTTCCCTGCATTTTCCCTTTCACTTTCTTTTCTTTAGCATGAAAAAGAGGGATTTCTCCTGATTTTTCAACATCTCCCTGGAGCTGGGCCATGCTTTGTTGTGCTCAATTTTCCCCATGAGTGCAGGTTCCTCTCTGCAGGAATATGGTACTTCCTGAGCTCCCGCCGTTTCTACAACGTTCTCACAGTCACGTTCTTCTTTCCGTGTTTTTAGTACAGGATTATTAAATCATTCTCTCAGAGGCTAGTAATGAATGACAGGGAGGGTCACACGTTGGTAGGCTTGAGTCCAAGTTTCCAGCTAATGACTTGAACAGAGGTACAGCAGTTAGGGAAGGTCCCTTGGAGACTGATGCTGGAACAGCAACAGCGTTTTGCTGGGAAACCAAAGGTGTGAGACTCAAGTTGAAATCCACTCTGGAAAAACCCAGTGAGCAGGCACTTAGCTACGAAGCACAGGAGGCAAAGGTGTTGTACTGCCCATCCAGTATTTCCCTATGCTCTTGGCTACTTTTATTTCCTTAAGGATATACCCTTGGAAATTTTATTTGAGAAGGACATTTGATTGCACGCGAAAGGTCTGTTGTTGGAAAGACCTGAAGGAAAGGGTGCACTGACCTGAAGACAGAGACAGAGATAACAGGGAAGTGATTAACTGTTGGAATATACGACCTTTTTCGTCCGGAAATTAAAAGTTGATATTTTCTCTGAAAATCTGCTTAGGTCAACTGCAATTTACTGGGCTCAGTTCAGAAGTAAGAGCAGGATATACTGTTGCCTCACGAATTCCTCTGAGATGAACATGTAGTTCCCGGTTTCATTTCCCTGATGTTTCACATTAAAGATCCACGGTAGTGTCTGATCTTGATCACCTGAAGGATGGAAACTGCCAGAGGATGGGGACGAATCTAGATGGTCATGAAGATGGTTATGAGAAGAAAAGGGGCGCCACTGTCAGTTCCTTCTCGCAGGCAGCACACAGTGCAGGTGGGTTTTTTTCAGAGAGAAAAGGGCAGGTTAAGTTAAATTCTGGACCCTTTAACACAAATTTCTTCTGAACATGCCCAGCAGCCATCAGGGTTAAAACCTAATACAGCTCCAAGTTCTTCCCACTGCATTTGCAACAAGCTGCTCTCTCACATCCCAGGGTCGTGGCTACCCTGGGCCAGCACAAGTCACAGTCGGTTAGGGTTTGATTTTACAAATCCTCCTCTAACCAGAGCTTTCTTACACAATGAATCCTTTGACCTCACTGGGCTCCATGACGCGCGTCTCGGCAATTTTCGAGGCCTCAGCCCCTGACCTGCCAAAAGCATGGGAAAGCAAACCCTCCCCTCAAGGGCATTCCTACGTAGGAAGACCGCGGGACCTTGAACGCTACAAGAAGGCCACAATTTTAACGTCGTGAATAAAGACTCTGTCGGCAGTCAGCAAAGAGCACTCTGACACCTCAGGGCTTTGCTGTCGTCAGTGTAAAATTAACAACATCGTCAGGACAGGCAGTGTGTATCTGTCTCTTTTTATTTCTTTTTTTTGTCCCCTCTGAGTCCCCACTGGGGAGGTTTCATTAAAGCAATGTTAGACCACGGGTGTCAGCTGCGTTTGCAGCACATAATTAGCTGGCAAGGCTGAAATAAGGTATCCGCTGTAACCTTGGCTGCTGGGCTGCAAGGCGTTGTGATCAAATGTTAAGGGAGATGCTGCATGATCTGTGGAAATAATGATTTTTCCCCTGAGAGCCTATGGAAGCTGGTTTTTGGCTTGCACAAGGATTTACGGAAATTACAAGTCTCTAATGAGTGGATCTCAGGCAATAAATCAGATTGGGATCTCCCCGTTTCATGATGCCATGGGCAGCCTGTCTGCTGTATGACCGATGCTTAAGGGAAAACAAGGGGCTGTCCCTGGACACATTCTCACTGACCCCACAGGGAGAGCAGGATCCCTAACAGGAAGCTGAGAAGATTTAAGACCAAGGAAGTGAATCCCTCAGGGCTGTATTCAGGGCACACGTTTCAGAAACCAGCTATTCTTGACAGTCAGAGGTGAGGTTGGATGAGGCTTTGAGCAACCTGGTCTAGTGGAAGATGTCCCCACCCATGGCAGGGGGTTGGAACTAGATGAGGTCCCTTCCAACCCAAGCTGTTCTCTATCATTCTATGATTCTATCATTCTATGATTCTATCATTCTACCATTCTATCATTCAAATCAGACTATCCTAATCTGTCAGCTGGCGTGAAGCTAGTGCCGGCCATGAACACGTCAAAGGACATCTATATGTTATATCCACAGGCTTGTATCCATCTCTACTTGGAGCAGCAAGTTGGACTGGTACCTCCCAAGGTCCCTTCCAGCCCAAATTATCCTATGAGCCTATGACAGGTGGGACCCTCAAGCTGAATTTCCCCCCTTCATGCAGACAGTCGGTGGAAGCTAAGCATGCCCCAAGAACACCAGGAAGGGAGGGGGATCGATGTCCTCCAGTGTCAGTCCTACACAACAAGGCAGCAAGCCTGCGCAGGCTCTGGTCACCACTGCTGGCTACAGAAACGGCATGAGATGATGGCCCTTCACGGCCTCGAAGGCAGTTTGGGTCCTGTACTGTATATCTGTATTGTACAGACCTGAGAACAAATCCTTTTTCAGCTCCTCAGGCTGCTGAGTCTGTAGATGTAGGCTCCTGCAGGATCAGGACTTGCGCGGACATCCTCTGATGTTTCATTTAGGTCCCATTTTATGTGCATCTTGGCTTAAGGATCTTCAAAAGAGGACATGATTATTTTGCAAAGCATTCCCTCTGATGCACTTCATTTTCCTAAATAAAATGGAAGCATTTTACATCAAAAGACACTCTGTAGGTTCATAAGCTTCTTGCTGGTGGTAAACGAGCTCTTGGTATATTGGCATCACTAACTGCAAACTCGCTGTTTATCTTTAAATTGAGGCTTGGTCTGAAATTTCTCTTCAGTTTCGGAAGGAAAGGAACACAGTTTGAACTCTGGTGACAGGCTTTGGGTGAACTCTCCTGACACAGCAGCTGATGGTTAAACAAACAGGACTTCCCAGCGTGAACTTTGCAAAGGAGAAAGTCCTTGTCCCACCACTTAATCAGCAGAGCTGTCGAGCAGAAATCACCCAACGCTCTCAGACCACTTCGAGCTCTGCAGCCTTGAGCAAAATGCTGTATTTACAGCTGCTATCTTGTCACCTTAACCTTTGCAATATGATCGTTTGATACTCAGATGTGTGTCATTGGCCTGGGAATTTATTAGGCTGTAGCCAGGAGAAAGTAATGGGTGCTTCTGAGCCAAGGGAAACAGCTGTTGTGCATGCCAAGCAGCTGATAAAACTGACCTTTGCTGCTGGTTCGGAGATAACTTTTTTTATTATCTAACAAACCTTCTTTCATTACCTCTTCTCAGGTGAAGAGGGAGGTGTTGCTTAGCGTGACTAACATGAACTAACCTTTAACATGCTCAGATGTCACTAAGAGTCATGCAAATTCTTGCTCAGGATGCTGCTTTTCAAATAAAACTTTGATTTCATTAGTTTCATGAACAAATGAACGGGCATCTTCAGTGAAAGCGTGTGTACCCCAAGCCAAGTGACTCACCCTGAGCACTGTCAGGGGATGCCTGGACATGAGCCCCTTCTCCCATTAAGCCCCAGTGCCCCATGATTCATCTTTTAAAGCCTCCCTCTTTGTTCTTTTCATCCAGAGTAGGAACCAATTTAAGGGAATCTTCATCTAAATTCCCTTTGGCATCTTGGCATTTGAGGTCGCGAGAGCAAGGGCTGAAGATTTACAGAGGCTAACCCATGTTGTCTGAACATAGGTCAAGGCAAACAAAGGGCATGAAACGCCAGATCAGCCCAGACAGAACAGGTTTATGACAGAAGCAGCGTCTTATCACCCACCTGATATATCTGGAGAAAGTAAGGAAGATGTTGGCTGCCCCAGCCCTTCTCTAGGGCTAAAGTGAAAGCAGCAAACTTTGAGAACAAGCATCTTGTGTTTAGACTTGTACCAGTTAGACCACCACATACCTGCAGGGTACAGGTGATGCTAATGAACAGGGAAAACGTGCTTATTTCCAAGAGATACGGAAAAAAAATGATGTGGAGAGGAAGGCTGAGATCATGCATGTGTCCCAGTTTAAAAACGCCTGTTGGACTGGTAGTGCAGCCGATGTCGCACGAAGTAGCATGATTGGACAAGATATATTTTCACTGGAAATCTTAAATCTTGCTCACTCATTACTTTATTTCCTTCATAAAAACTCGTTTGCCCAAGAGACGAGGGTGTGGCGCCAGTGCTTTCTTATCATATAGCTTTATAAATTAATCAAAATGTTCCGTACCTACTTTCTATTCCCTCTGCCATGACTATCCAGGTACTTACACGACCTTTATTCTTCTGTTACATAAGGATTTTGCAAGCGTTTACGAACTCACCGACAGTAAACTTTTACCTTGGCAAGGTGAGCGCAGCGGTGATTTTGCATTCTGCTTTTATCAGCTGACTTCAGCCTAGAAACTTCGCAGCCCGGGGTTAATCTTGCATCCCGTGAACTCCATAATCTACGGGCGACGGGTCGGGAAAGTTCACAACCGGTTTTATCCGTGCGGGTAAATGCAAAGTTCACTACTGGAAAAAAACGGCGCTTAACTAGAGCAGATACAATAAAATGAGAATCCTGAAAAGGGCTCCTTCGGGAGCGTTTGGTTGCATAGGGGACACATTGGAAAGGGTAGGCAGCATTTTCTCACCAGCTCTTCTGATTTTACCTTGTTTCTGATGAGCCTGGAGGATTCGTTGCCAGAAGAAACACTCAAAAATAACTACTACATGGGGGAAACTGGCAGGGTTCGAAGTAGGATTGGGTATTTCTAAGGGAAATGAGAAATGTCAGAGCTACCAAAAGTTAAGAGGGCAAAGAGAGATTGGAGGCGTGCAGAAACAAAATGAGATGGTGAAAATTTCACAGGCACCACAGATGCCAATGTATTTTGACCACCAGTAGCAGGATCAGCCCTCTGGGCAAACTGTCTTGGAATCACATGTGGAACAAAGCCCTGCACCTCCCCTGCTTTCCCTGAAGGCATCAGGGCTTACTTGTTACCCAGGACACAGGATGAGGTTGAGCATCAGTCTACTCTCGTATGGCAACTGCTTTGTTAACGTACATGGGGCCAAACTTTGCTCTGACACAGAGATCTTCAGCAGAAGAGCTGAGAGAGCGAGGAGGACCTTCATCTCTGGCCGTTGATTCATGCAGACCTCAGGTGGTCTTCAAGACTTGAAGGTTTCAGCCTTCCACTGGTACCTTGAAGACGTTCAAGCCATACCATTAATGCAAATAATGGTATTTAAGAGGAAATCCCAGAGAGGATCCTTGCTGTTTGCAGTGATCTTCATGATTGCAGTGGACCATCTGTTCACTTTGGGAGATGGGACTGAATTCCCACCACCTGTCACAAGCAGCATCTCATTTGCCACCAGGACCTCCAGACATTTTTCACACTACAAATAATGATGCAGCTTCAGACTTGCAGATCTCACGCTGTCTAACTAGACCAAGTGATCTGTGCATTCCCAGTGCATCTGTAAAGATGTGTAATTACCCTTGAGTAATTTTTTCCTGAGGATATTTCAGGAAGTAAAGCATGGTCCCACCTAAAGCTTCCCTCCTCTGGGCAAATTCCCACATATTTCAAAGGGAGGCAAAAGAAATCAGAAAGAGAGATTATTATTTGTTTAATGAATCTGCAGAAGTGCATTTCTTTCAGGAGATCTTGTTAAAAGTCCCTCATGGAAATGTGGCTGGTGAGTAGGTATTTTGTCAAGTCAAAGGGAAAGAAAAACAGATCGGAAGTCTAATCACATTGAAACCATATGTGTAGCATATGTCAGCAGTTACAGAGAGCTTTAGAAAAAAAAAAAAACAACTACAAAACCTCCGCCTCTGACTTCAAAGGGGTTTTAAAAGGGCCAAAATTTTGATCACTAAATTTCTGCTCATTAGGGAAAAGTCATGGGGATTTTTTCTTCGGTGTGTATGCGTGTGTGTGTCTGTTGTTGTGAATAGTTTTGCTACAGAAAAATAACCAGAGGTCCCTACCATATTTAAAAAAAAAAAAATCCTATCAGAGCTGGCTTCCTCCCCGAGACCCCGCAGATCCCAGCACACACTGAGTGAATCTTTTTACAAGCCACAGCGCTGTTTCAAAGCCTGGCCCCACCTTTGAAAAATGGCTTTATTCAAGAACGGCACCATGGGGCTGTTTCCTGTCTCCCCTGGTTTTAATATAACATGTGAGTTGTTTGCTCTCACAAGGGCAAATGGTCTTTCTATCAGTAGCCAAGGCCAAAATCTTATCACTGGTTGGAGGAGTCAACATGGGCGTTTTCCCTTTACATCTACAATCATCTCTTACAATGCTTCAGTGTGTAGGTTGGTTGTCACCTTCCCTTTCATGGACTTGATCCTCTTCTTTATTGATATGGGGTATCTTTACTGCAGGAGGGCATGAGTTCTCAGCACAAACTGAAGGCGTTGTGGGTCCTACACAAACATGGGTGAAATCCCTGAGCCAAATGCTTGGAGACCCAAAGGCAATCTGTAAAGCAAGGTGGGGGCAAACTCTCCTTAGCTCCTGGCTTAGCAGTCAGCACATGCCAGTTGTGTCTGCCAGTAGAACTTGGTGATAAGGGTCAGGGTTAAGCCCTCCATGAAAGCCTTTGCAGTGCTAAAGCAGACATACAACTTATGATGGCTCAAGAAGGAGGAGGTGCATGGGGAGATCCCAGCTCTCCCATCAGCTACAAGTTTTCTCAGGGAGAAGAGAAACCCCTTTCCTAACATGGTTTTGGAATAGCGCAGACATGAGAGACACGGGGATGTGCCAACATGGAGGTGTTAAAAGCCCAGCAGGATGCGACTCATTGGGGAAACTGGTTCTACCAGGATGGTGTAATCAGCTGAGCTCAAACATAACCCTTTTCCTTCCCACTCTCTCCCACCATGAGGCTCCACTGGGCCAGTCATGTATGTCTGTGGCCTGAAAAACGGTAATTAGAAACCTCTTGGAAAGGAGCTGGTGGAGAAATCAATGTAGTGATGGTGAAGCATCTGCACAGAGTTTTTAGGATGCAGACTGTCTGTGTACGTGCAGGTAGGTGGACTCTGCATCATGAAGCTGTGGAAAAGGGTATATTTGAGAGGGCACACTGGAGCAGGCAGGATGGACAGGCAACAGAAACTGGCCTCTCAGCCACTTCCAAGCCCGCTGAGATGCTTGGCTGAGTCCATATCCTGACTTTGCTGCTCCTCTGCTGAGTAGAAGGTGGAGACACAATTCAAGATAGGGTTCTTAAAGATTCCTAACGTTGCAGGACATGACAGGTTGAGAGGCAAAGCTCAAGGACAGACTTAGGGAGCAACCTGAACATTTGGTTGCTGTACAAACACAGTGTACCTAGCACCTAGTCATGGTGCAAAGGATTATGGTGCAAAGGTTGGTGGGGGCTGATCCAGGGGAAGTTTCTGTTAGACATTGTGGAAACCAATTTCATTTTTGCAGTCCTCCTTAGTGGCAGAGGTGTGCAAGGAAAGCTCATCTCCTGTCTCAGGGGACAGGGGCTGGGAGCAGAGCTCCTGCCCTGTCTCATGTGGCAGTTCTCCAGCAAGCCCCATGCATCATTCTCTCCTTGTTCCATGGCCATCAAATATGAATTCATCCTGATGTCCCAGATAACTTCCCCAAGCACTCACTTACCTTTCAAATTGCTGCACAGCACATACCATAGGAGAACTCCGTCTGATCCTTGCTTCACCCCTAGCCCTCAGTTTTTCTCCCTTCTAGTACCAAGCTCCAGCAGATTCATCTAAAGGCCATGATCTTCTACAGCCCAAAATATGGACTTAGTAATTTTGGATTCTCTCTGCTGCTGTTTTCAAGACTCGTGGGAAAGTCTTCAAGTTGAGAAGCTACATGGAAATGTCCCTGACACCACTGACTCTTCAAGGCAAGATACTCCACCAAAAATGTCTGCAAATTTAAGCTGGTGGCAGACCAGAAGGGGACAAGGACTACCCTTTCGGTTTGTATTAGGACTTGTCACTACTGTTAGTCCTTAAAGCTTGCTGTGTTCCATCAGTGCCAACTCACCCGGTAAAATACATGATTTAAAATACTTAAAGATCCAACTCTTGATCATCTATAAACATTTACCTTCTGTATAGAAAATTAAGGATATATCAACCATTAAAAGCCACTGAAAAGAAGTTTAAAGAAAACTCCCGAGGCTCAAGATCTAGTTGAAGGGTTTTTTTTAAAAAAAAGCCTCTCTTCTTTTTACATTCCTCTTTTTTTAAGGAAAAGCTGTTTTGTGGTAGCCTGATTCGTGAGTCAATGTGCTTGAGAGCTGAACACACTTCAGTTTTGGACACGGTCTGTAAGATTACAGAAAGAAGTTCAAACGAGCTCAAGGAAAACGAGTTAAGGATGATGGCTGTGATTCACATGAGTCCTAGAAAGTGATTTTGCAAGTTTGACCTAGAGGAAGAAGAGCAGATAACGCCATATAACGTCTTCACGTATAGAACCGTAAGAGGAGGGAGAAGGGGTGCGCGGGTTTGCCGTGGCGGATCGAGCAAGGAAAGGGAGATTAAATTTAGCTACCTATTAGGAACAATTTCCTGAGAGTGAAGACAATTAGGCAGTGGAACTGTTTTGCCTAGTGAGGTAATTACTGCACAAACACCAGATGGACGCAAGCCAAGATTAGATAAGTATAGTGGAAAACGTAGTACAAGGTCTCTTCTGATGAGCCCGGAGGGGCTGGCTTTGCTGGCAGAGCGCCCAGACCAGCAGTTGGAAGAAACTTTCCCTGAAAAGTTCTCGAGACAACGAGGGCTTTGCTCAGGCAGCGACTGCAGGAGCGGAGCCAGCTGTCTCGTCAGGGCAGAAAGCATCACACCCCCCTGCCACAAATACCCGCAAAAGGAGGTCTGAGGCAGCTAGGAAATGAAAGTAGGAGCAAATAAACTGAATAGTTGCACTTTTTTTGGGAGGATGGGGGCGACTATTCTTATTTAGGTTCCTTAAAGCCCCTTTTTGTTCCATATGGGACTTGTGTGTTTCTGCAGTTTTTGATTCTTATTTTTGGTTTGTTTGGTTTGTTCTTTTTTTTTTCTCTAGCCATTGACACAAGTGGAGCATTTGCAGAGTTTGGAGCCAGGACTGCTCCCAGAGCAAGGGGACAGATTTTTGGAAGAGGTCACAGCTGATTGCTGAACACTTAAAAATCCAGACTGCTGCAATATCTCGCAGAAGGAGGAAGCACAGCTAATCCACATTATGGCTACTTGAGTGCTTTTCCCCACAGTGATGTAAGCACTAACACGTAAGGGACAGAGACCTTAAAATAATATTCACACCCACCCCGGAGCCTGCCTGCCCATAACAACACCAGCACACTCCACCCTCCAACCTACATAACAAAACAAAACCTATGGCTCTCTCCAGTTGTCCGTGCGATGCTTCATCTGTATAATAGATGTTTTTATACATCAAAATGAAAATATCCATAGGAACAGGCTATTGGAGCCATTTCCTGGCAGGGTAGGGCTGCCTTTAATATCTTCATGCCCGCCTTTTCCAGTAACTCATGGGATGGGGATAACCCCATTGCGGGAGGAACTCTGCCTTGATGGAGGAGTATCATGGACATGGATTCTTACCCTGAATCATTAGGTTTAAAGTCTCTTCGAAATATCTTTTTCTCTGCTATGACAACACATGGTAACTCCTCTTCCTGTAAATAGGGTAAGGGGATGGGAGAAGGACCTTGTCTGACTGGAAGACAAGGCTTCATCTCAGCAGAAAACCCCAAACATGACCCTGCACCATGGCTGAAGTCTGGAAGGAAAAGGCAGAGTCTCTTTGGACTGGAAATAGAACATCATGGAGGCATGGTGCAATGCTTTTGGGGCACCCAGGGAACCCATCTGGGTACCACAGAGGGTAACCTATCCCTGAGGCTGAGCTCATTCTCAGGTGTCCCCATGGAAGTCCCAGATGGGCAGCAATGACTCCTCTTGTTCAGCAACTACTCTATAACTGGGGCAACCCTTGACCTTACCCTGATATAACTCAGTTAGAGGTTGTCCCAGCCCTAAAAACCTGGACACGAGATGATATGAAAGACAGAGCAGGTGTAGGACACCTGCCCACCATTGTAGAGGAAGGATGGGTGCAGAACAACGCCCAGTCTCAGCCCTGCCAGGTACTCTCGTTAATGCAATATGTTGCCAGGTGCCACTTAATCAAAATGTTGTGTTGTCCAAAGGTTTTTATAGCAGCGTGTTTATTTACCGTACGGGTAGAAGAACTCCTGTATTCATCTACCTGCCTCTTTAAACAGGCGCAACCCTTTTCAGGGAGGGGAGAGAAGGCAACCATTCCTCCCCACCATCATTGCTGTTTTTAGGGAAACTCCTCCAAAGAGGAAAAAGCCACTGCTGAGCCAACACAATGAAGGATGCAGAGCAGCCCAGGAGGCAGGCAGCCTATCATCACCCTGACTTTATCCCTCCGTGTTTGACATGGAGTTTGGAAGCAGAGGAGTAGAAGCCCAGAAGATGGATGAGCCCATTAGAATGGGCTTCTAGTAGAAGCCCAGTTGGATGAGGCTTTGGGCAACCTGGTGTAGTGGAAGGTTTCCCTGCCCATGGCAGGGGGGTTGGAACTGGATGATCTTTAAGGTCCCTTCCAACCCTAACCATTCTATGACTCTAAGATGTGGCTGGAGTAATAATTACAAGTGGGAGGTTGCAGCACAGCTGCCCTATGAGGTTTTCCACCAGAGGAGAAAGGTCAGGGCCATGTTTGCCCAAGGACCACCCTCTTCATCACTGTACTGTGCCTGGGCTCTTCCTTCTCCTCCCCAGTTACTCCAGCCTGCTTTGCACAGCAGACAGGTCGTAGAGGGTAAAGGAAGGAGCAGGACACAGACTCTCAACGTTCCGTACAGGTTGAGCTTTGCAGGCAGACCAAGGACTAATGGAGCTGCCATTGCCCATGCCAGTCTCTTGGTGGTCAGCAGGAACCTTGCTTCTACTAGCTAGTCATGCTCACCACTAGGTCCTCGCAGGAGCCATACCAGTGAAGGCAGGGTAAAAATCCTCCAGAAGCACCAAAGTACGTCCTGAAGCCACACGAGTTACACCTGTCAAGTACAGTTTGGCTCCTTGTCTCCTTGGCTCTTGGGGGCTCCTCACCTGCAGGACCTTCCTGGGCTTCCAGCTCTGCCAGAAGGACGGAGACCATACTTGCCCCATTCTGCTATGGTGTAAACCAGAGAGATCTTCCATTAATTCAGTGAAGTTGCTCCACTGTCATGTTTTGGCAGGTTTTTTGCATTAATTTATCTGAAGAAGAGTCAACTGTGGAACCAGTCTCAGACTGAGACGCTACACTGCTATATCTTTTGTGCAGTAGCATCCAAAGATTTGCACATGGACACTATCCAGTCTGTGGACCAGAGCTGCATTTGGGCAACCTTCAGATCAGCTTGCAGAAGGCTAATCTCCCCTGGTCCTGGCAGTGCTGGTTACAGCACTAACAGGCTGTTGACCACGTCTAACTCTGGAGGATGCTTCTTCCCACAGTCCTGACATCCCTTTATCTTCCACCCTCAAGCTCAGAAAAGGATGAAAGACTCCTGTCATCACCTATGGTGCAATCACCAACGTTCCTGGGATGTCAAATGGCTCCTCGGAGCAGGATCTAACCAGTGCTGTCTAGAGCAGCTTGCACCAAGTATTTCATGGTCACTGTGTTGCCCTGGGAATGCAATCCAGCCTCGCCTCTGCTGTCTCTTCTGCTCCTAACTATGGTCTGTTCAGACATCTCAGAGATATTTTTACCATGATCCCAAATTCCTTTCCTGGCTAGTAGCCCACTCTTGACCTTCCTCCTGTAAAGCAGATGTTTCCCTCTTGGGTGCATTAGCCCCAACTGTTTCAGAGGCTGGATTCATCCAGTTTGTCTGCACTGGCTTTCTGCTGATGGACTTCCCTTGAAACCAGTGACGTTGCTCCTCTTTAAACTGTTCAAAGAAGTAAGGGTTATGTGACTCCTGTGGCATTAAATCAGGTTGAACACTCTAGAATAGCGTCAGGATAACGTGAGCTCATCTCGCAGCCCCTCAAAACCCATACTGAACCTTATCCATGTGCTGAGCAGCCCTGGTGCCTCCCTCCTGCCCATGACTCTGCCATCCCTTGCCTGGGATACCCAGGAGGGGCCTGCGTGAAAGGTCCCAAGGGCCTCCCCAGTCACCTCCTTTCTGTGGTCCCTCCATTTCTCCTATGCCCCAGCTCACCATGCAAACCCATCATCCTACATGAAAGAAAAGTGACCTGCAAGACGTGGGGTGGTTCTTTAATTGCTGCCTCATAAACCTGTGTTTGATTTCACTGATGTAATACCCATAACATAAGCCTAGCCCTTATGTACTCCTTTGGGACATGTAGAAGACTTGTCCAGGCAACGTTGAGGCAAAAACGAGGAGCAAAATCATGCGTGCTCCCGAACACTGCAAAGTCATCCTGAAACTGATTACAGAAGGAAGCAAGAAGTGCTTGTTCGTCGTGGCTACCGTCCATCAGCGCTACCCTGGCTCTCGCTAATCGACAACCCAGGCAGGCTGGATCGGGCAGGTTAGGGGAGTTCATGATGTGAACTTCTACCTAAGCAAACACGGGCTGTGATGAATAATTAACAGGAGCTGTGACATTGAACTGTCCTATGAAGGGTGGGAAGGAGCAGAGACAGTAAGGAGAGAATATCAGGCTTATAAAAAGCTTTATTTTCTGACCTTGACTCTAAGCCTGGACTCCACCTCTTCTGCCCATCTCTGATCCAAGCAGAAGCCAAAGCTCTCCTCGCAGGGATACCACTTGAGGAGACAGGCAGAAGGGGTTTCTTGTGACATGCTTTGCAGGGCATCCAGTGGGGTCTGCATATAGCCAGGTTTGCCTTCTGCAGAGAGGCATGAAAAGGGGATGGAAGGATCCTCAAACCTGAATTAGGCACTTATTTACCGACTGCTGTTGGGATTGAATGTCACCTTCATTCCTCTAGAGACCTTTATCCCAGAGTTGAAGTTCCTGTCAAGATACAGGCAGGAGGTGTTTGCTGAAGTCAGCTCTGACAGGCTATTGGCATGAGAAAAACGCTCTCTGCTCCAGCCAAAACCACCGAGTTGAATATTTTCCCATCGCGTGTATTGTGTCTTTGCTCCGTTGACTCAGAGCCACATTTTCCACCCCAGCAGCAGGAACAATGTCCATCAACCCCTTCAGAGCAACCTGTGCACCCCTGGTGAAGTGACCGCTATGGTTTGGAGAGCCCTGAAGCTTCCAGAAAGTGTTCACACCAAGAGACTGGTGTGGTTGAAGGAGGTACCACCCAGCACACCAGCCTAGCTCTCTTGATGCTAAACAGGAGCTCACACACTTACCTACTCTCATCCAAACTGTTCAAGGGCGAGCGTGCTTCTCACCTGTGTCTCCAAAGGCCATGTCCTGGGGGACCAAAGAACAGGCAGGCTTTGCAGCTCAGTAACCAGAGACTCCAGCCTGCAGCTTGGTTTGTTTTTTTTTCATGCACACTGCTTCTCCCCCAGCTTACTCCAGGCACCTTCAGCAGATTGTCACGGACATCTTTAACTCTTAAGGCTCCTTCTTTTTCTTTGAGGAATGTGCTAAAAGTGAATCCAAAGGCTCCAGCAGCAGCACCAGCAGCAGCAGCTCATTTTCCCTGCCCAGAAAGGGCTGCTGATCATAGAATCGTAGAATCGTAGAATCATAGAATCATAGAATCATAGAATGATTTGAGTTGGAAGCGACCTTAAAGATCATCTAGTTCCAACACTCTTGCCATGGGCAGCGACACCTTTCACTAGATCACATTGCTCAAAGCCTCATCCAACCTGGCCTTGAACACTTCCAGGGATGGGGCAGACACAACTTCTCTGAGTGACCTGTTTCAGTGCCTCACCACCCTCAGAGGGAAGAATTTCTTCCTTATATCTAATCAAAATCTCCCCTTTCAGTTTAAAGCCATTGCCCCTTGTCCTATCACTACACAGCCTTGTAAAAAGTCCCTCTCCAGCTTTCCTGTAGGCCCCCTTTAGGTACTGGAAGGCTGCTAGAAGGTCTCCCCGGAGCCTTCTCTTCTCCAGGCTGAACAACCCCAATTCTCTCAGCCTGTTTTCACAGGAGTGGTGCTCCAGCCTTTGGATCATCTTCATGGCCCTCCTCTGGACCTGCTCCAGCAGGTCCTTGTCCTTCTTATGTTGGAGGCCCCAAAGCTGAACGCTCTGATGTTACGTGGCTTAACCCTTCTCAGCTCCAGGGTAGCCATGCACATAACTAGAGCCTCTGTGGGGTCAAAAGTGGTTTCTATGTTCCTTTGATGCTTTAAAATCTGTGTATCAGCGTAGCTGAGCAGCATGGTTCTTAGCTCATGTCTGTCCTAACACACCAGGTAGGTGTTTTCCTGCCATCTGTGCCCAATCCAGCCTGCATTTCTGGTCACGCTTCCCAGGGCCGGTCTGCACAAAGTGCACCTGGAGATGGGATTTGGGGGAACCATTTTTGTCCAAAGGAGAGGGTAACTCTGTAATTTAGCATTTTGGCTAATCATTGCTGCAGTAATTAGTATTTGCTGGTGAAAAGCTCATATTTAATCTATTTATCCCCTTATTTCATTCATCAGTTATTTCATTCCTTCAGGCTAAAAATCTTATATCTGCTCCAGCATTTCATGATGTGTATTTTCAACTCGGGTATTCGAGTCTGTTCCTCTGCCCGAACAAGACAGTTTTCCTTTCGGACTGGGAAGGACCAGCCATGGCTCTTCCCAGATTTAAGAATTTGAGATTTTCCAATATTTTCTATAAACAAAAACAAGACCCTGGTGTAAGAAGTTGCTAGTTTTTCTCATAACGCTTCCATACATGTGGAGCTGTATAGATTAGTGAAGTGTTTTGATCTTGTATTACTCAATTTGGTTTATGCAGCCAAAACCAAGTGAAATCACAACTGCTTGTGCTCTCTCTCTCTTCCTCCCTCCATCTACCTCTGTATCTATGGCATCTGTGCCATCTTTGCAGTAACTGAATACCTTCCCCATAAATCCAGTGCAACTGAGAGGTCCCCAGTGAGCTTCCTAGGGCCTGTGGAAGGGTTGACAAGGTTAAAACACTTTCTGTGGTTAAGTTCAGGTCTTGGATTTGGACATTTAATTTTCTTCACTTTTTGACGTTTTTTTTGGAGGGTAAAGTCAACCTACAGAGTATGGGAGAGTTTTACAGAGAGTATGTGTCAGTCCTTAGCATCGTACAGATTCCTGGGGGATTTTATCCAAGATCCTAAACCAAAGTCATTGCTGTTGGTTGGATGAAGCTGTGGCTGGTGGGGAGCCCTCCAGTGTTGTGCCTGAAGACCTCCCACAGCTCTCTGCGATCCTGTTCCCTGGGGAATTTCCCCTGCTCTTCCTACTTCTTTCTGGCCTGAATTTCTCAAATATCGGTTTGGTAAACTAAACTCCTTAAGCAAGAGAATCAACTTACTGGGATCAGTATCAGCCTACGTAGAGGTGCTGGAGTTACGTTGGACTCACGTTATTCTGAGCATTGAAAACAGCAAGGACTGGTGTTTGAGAGGGGTCAAGGCAGGATCTAGGGAGGAAAGATGAACACTGGCTGGTTTTTCCTTCTCTCACTGAGCAATAGCACTTGAAGGAATCAGTGAGGGAAGATGTGAGCTGAGATGTGTGTGCAGAGAGCTGCGCCAAACCTGGAAATAGAGCTGAGGAGGCTCTGAGGTGCCCAAGTCTGAGACACCTGGGCTCTGGCCGGGCTCTATCTGTAACCAGTGCTTGGTTTTGGAGTGGGATTCAGTTCTCACTTAGCTATCACTTAGGGTTGCATGGAGAGATAGGAATCACTGAAGAGACCTTCTAGCAGCTGCTTTCTTATCCCAACTAATTTCCCTCTCCTCTCTTCTGCCATCCTGTTGGCATTGCAGCTCTTCCCATCTCAAATCTTCCCATCTCTTCCTAAATCTGGAGAAAAGGATGGAGAAGGAGGAGGAGAACAATGGTGGGAATTCATGTCCCCAAAAGGCAATGTGCACACCTGGCTTGCCTAGAGGGTGCTGAATCTTTGATGGAGATACATTTTGCTCCTGCTTTTTTCTCTGGGGCATGATGAGGGAAGATCAGTAGGACACAGAGCAGCATGTGATGAGCCAGGGAGAGGGTAAGAAGAGAAGAGATCAGGGAGTGTAAGCTGCAGAATTTTGTGGTTTCAAATGCAAAACATCTTTGCTTGCATTTTTCTTGCAAACAAAATATGTGTGGCTGTTTCTCCTTTATGTCTGATTTGGCGACTAGTGGCAGCTCTGGCTCTGTGAAAAGCCAGGAGCAGTGTTACTTCTCCTGGTATGAGAGGATGAACTTGTGGTCGACAGCCAGGCCAAGGAATCTGGCTCCTCTGCCAAGCCCTGCAGCGGGCTGGCTGCCTCGGACACGCAGCATGGCATCCAGCATCCCTGCGGCTCGGAACGTTTAACCATCAAGCAGTCTCTGAGGGCATCTGGCTCCAAGGAGGGTGAGAAGAGGGAAGGGACAAGCTTGTCTCTGCCAGTTAGGAAAACATTGAGGAGTGGCTGGGAAAAAAAAAAAAAAAAAAAGCATTTTCTTGATGAGTTGAACATCTTTTCGTGATGAGGATCTACAGCATCTTTGGATCAAAGTCTTAACCAGAATATCTGCTGAGACTTTGAGCGTCATTAAATTTAGGAGAAGACCCTCTCTCTGCTCTGTTTATGAAGGTCAGAGACTTACTGCAATCAGACACATCAGATATCTAATTCCCTCAGGCTCACCCATCATTTCCTAAACCCCAGCCAGGGTCTTCTGGCTGCATCCTGGTGCTTCAGACCTGAACGAGATCTTCTGCCATGTGGTTCAGGAGCTCTCACCTCCATCAGCTTTAGACATGAGCTGAGACAACAGCACATCACAGGACCACAGGTCATTTTAGCAGGTGGTCCCTGTACTGTACTTTATATATGTGTTGATAGGTCACATTTTGTCACAGTAATGGTTCCAAAGCCCTTGGGACCCTTAGGAGTAAAAAAGATTTGGAGATCAAGTGATCACACCCATTCCATATATCAGTTTGCTGAGCAGGGAATGGGCTGAAGCCCACGCTTGAGGGAATTTTAGGCTTAAATGCATCCTGAAGACAGCCCAGCTTCTTGTCTTTAGGCAGTTCTGCCAAAACGTTGGGTATTACTTTTGCTAAAAAGTTGGGTTTAGACAGCACCTTCTGCAATATTATTCACTGCGTTATTCACTCCAAACCTTAGGAGATCCGCACATCTGCAGGGTAATACAGGGCAGTATTTTCTTTCTGGTTTCTGTTTCGATTCCTCCCTCCTTGCACAAGCTGTTACACGTGGGGTGTAAGCTGCAGGCTGCATCCCTGCCCCTCTCGTTGAAGGTATCCCTGCTATTTCAGGTAGAGTTTTCTTTCCATAATCCCCATTTTTATTACATGCCAACAGCTGGGTTAATTTGGAAGGGTTTGATCTGCAGGGGGATGTGAAAGCAAGCAACCATGGACAAGGAGATTTCTGAGCCTGGCAAACCAAAGCGATCTCTCCTTTCTGTACGCCTTCCCGTGGCTTTATTGTCTGCATCAGCCAGGCTCTTGGTTCCAGCTGCAAGTTTTTATTATTCCAAGAATAATCATTTGGCTAATGGAGACCTCTCCCTGCAGACAGAGGGAAGGAACAACCCAAATTGATATTGCAGATGGAGGTTGGCTTGGATCTGCTCACAATACCAAAGTGAAAGAGAGAAAGCAAGGGCTTTTACTTACAGAAGTATCTACTTTTTTTTTTTTTTCTCCCAGCTGGCCTTTCTTTCTCTCAAAAACAAAAAAAAAAAAAGGAAGAAAAGAAACATAAATGAATAACAGCATAACTGGAAGAAAAGCAGCAGAGGGACAGACTTTCAGGTCCCCTAAAAGGTAGATTCAAATTCAGTGGCTTATAGCATAAGAAAGACATGGAGCTGTTGGAGTGGGTCCAGAGGAGGCCATGAAAACGATCAGGGGGCTGGAGCACCTCTGCTATGGAGACAGGCTGAGAGAGTTGGGGCTGTTCAGCCTGGAGAAGAGAAGGCTCTGGGGAAATCTAGCAGCCTTCCAGTATGAAAAGGGGCTACAGGAAAGCTGGAGAGGGACTTTTGACAAGGGTGTGTAGTGATGAGACAAGGGGAAATGGCTTTAAACTGAAAGAGGGGAGATTTAGATTGGGTATAAGGAAGACATTTTTTACAATGAGGGTGGTGGAACAGTGGAACGGGTTGCCCAGAGAAGCTGTGGCTGCCCCATCCCTGGAAGCATTCAAGACCAGGTTGGATGAGGCTTTGAGCAACCTGATCGAGGGGAAGGTGTTCCTGCCCATGGCAGGGGGGTTGGAACTAGATGATCTTTAAGGTCCCTTCCAACCCAAATTATTATAGAATCGTAGAATCATAGAATGGTTAGATTCTATGATTCCATGATTCTATGATTCTATGATTTGGGTCAGGTCCTTTGGAAGAAATGGAAAAGATGTCCAAGAGAGGCACCTACAGCATGCAGTTTCCATGGGTTGTTGTGTGTCCTGGAATGACTGAATGGCTCTTCACTCCTTGAACAGAGGCATCAGGAAAGAGAGTCTGAAAACGGCCCTTTTGCCCCAATTCCTCACTGAACAGATGGGAGTTAGCACCAACGCAGCAATGGGCACAGGAGGTAGGGAGGGCACCAGCTACTACGGCAGTCAGGCGATGCGGGTGCCCAGGACTGACAGTAAGAGCTGCCCGGATACGGAAACATGATTTGGTCCTGTTTCTCTTTGATGAAATGCCTGATTTTGCTGACCAGTTTCATTCCCTTTTCTGTCCAAGGTTATCATTAATCCAGAGCAGCAGTGCTTCCCTCCACAGTGCACGGCCAGACTTCTGCCATTGTACTGGGGAGCAGAATACGTGCCTAAAGTGCAATTCTTGTCGGTCCCAAACAGGCTACTCTGCCTGCAAAAACACTCGAGACTTCTCTTTTCCTAGAGCAGTCCATAGTGCTGAGGTCCCTAGGGCTTGATCCCGAGTTATTGTTGCTAATATGAACTCTGCACTTAACCCACAGATCCCAGTTGCTCTCCAGATGTATTCCTAAGCTCCACAGACTTCACTTTTCCGTCGTCGCAGCTGCATGACTCAGTGCTGTGCAGCAGTTTTCATTTCCAAAGCGTTTGCAAACACGAGCTGACTAAGCCTTGCCAGACCCCATCCTTTGCCAATTGGATCGAAGGGGCCTCCGAGGAGCACGGCTGCAGCTCAGCCCAGAGGTGCAATTTCATTTTCAGTTGTATAAGCACTTGGGGGGAGGTTGAGAGACAAAGGAAGCTGTTGTTCAGCCGCTGCTGAGATTTTATGCCTATTTCTAAAACGCATTAACCACGCCTACTTGTTCCAAAATGCAGCAGCATCCTGGGTGCTGGTAGCTCCCCTCAAAGCATGCAAACTTCTGGGCCCCAGGAGGTAAAGCAAGGTGATATTTAATGCTTTTCCATTTTTAAAATCTGTGACTAGATGAAAAGCGATATTCTCTTTCTAAATCTGCAATCCATCTTCCTCGTTCCACCTCTACCCCTAAGGATGAAGGGAATTAGAGCAGGGGTTGCAGTTTGCACAGATTAAAAATTCTGGTTGCAATAGATCCAATGGAAAAACAAGTCCTAATCTCCCAGAATTTTCATGCCATATCATCCTACTCTCCTCTCATCTCTCCTGGAGACCGTCCCCGTGTCACATTAGTGGTGGCACTGCACAGAGAAGTGGGTGACGTAGTGGGAACAGCGTAGAACGGTGAGAGCATCTCCATCATGTGTCTTCACAGTTATGTAGTGATTTCAGTCTTTGAACGACTAGTAGGATCCCAAGTTGGAATAGGTTGAATTTTCCACTGGGGCTAGAGTTGGCCTGGTGGTTTAATGGATAAAAGTGTGGGCCAGTTTTAGGGACTCTGAGACTGAGGTAGGAGAGTCAAGTGCTCAAACTCCAGACACAGAAATTCTCTGTATGATTTCAGACTGCTAGCTTTGCATCTCTGCAAAGAGCTGAGATTTTTCAAGTGGCTTTTGTATTTAGAGGTCTGCTTTGACAGGAAACATGCATCCAGATGTCTACAGGCAGCTTGGAAAACCTCTCTGCAAGTGCTGAGCTTTACTACTTTTAATGTCCTCTGATTGAAAAAGGAAGCAGAAAGTGCCCCTGAAGTTCGCTTCCAGTGGAAATCACGAACCATCCTCTACTCACCATCACGGACATCACAGCATGGCATCATGTAAGAGTGAGCTAAGCTTTGGCTCTCGATAGCACTCACTATAATGTCACTAGGCATCCTCTGGGTACTGAAATCTGTGGGACAGTGCTTTGAATATGGGAGGCCCGATGGTCTAGATGCCACCACCACTTTCAGCTTTTTCCTGCATCTGCTAGGATGGTTTAGGTTTAGGGTCTGTGAACTGCAGCTAAGGAGGAAAGAAAAGACTGTTTAAAACACTGTCACAAGATGGGAATCTATCTGGAAGAAAAGCTCAGTTTCATCAGAGAAGATTTGGCCTGGGGAAGAGCGAGTCTAAGGAAACGATGGTCTGATCTGTGCCATCTTGCAGTCTAAGCCAATGAATGCATCTATACCTTGGCTATGCAAGATGTCACTCAGAAGCTCAGGCCACCCCTCAAGGCATAAACAGAAAAGAACGATCAAGAAAATCATTAGGAGGGAAAATCATGTGTTGGCAGCTTTCTGGTCTGACCATGGCTTTGCTGATGGTTATGTCCTGTAGAGTAGCTTTGGCAATTTGATACATTTAATTGATTTTCCTAAATGCAGACTCTGAGCTATGTATTTTTGAGAACTGCCTATCAGTTGCTCTCATAACTGAGTGTGTATTTCTGTTTGGGTATTGACAGTTCCTGTAAGAGGCTATGAGTCAAGAGTTGGTCTCCTGAGAAGATGTGCTCTGGCTTAGTCAGTCTCATAACACTGGACTTTCACTCATAACGAGTGAAATTTTGTTGCTCTAACAATGCAGTAGTTCAACTTAGATGATTGTTCTGGTTCCTTCCAGACCTGAGATCTCTGAATCATTGTTGGGACATTGACATTGGCTGATTAAGAAAAACTATCGGTTACAGATGGTTCCATTCTCCGTTATCCTATCCCAGCTTTGGTTGGCTGCGTTCTATATTTTAGCTGTTAGAGAGCCAAGGTGATATGTGATCAACACACACATTGGCATTAACAGTTCAAAGAAGGGAACGAACTCCATGGTCACAAAAAGATCACAGCTGATCTACGTTTGCACCACTCACCTTAGATGTATTTCACTTGAGAAACACCAGTTGCATGTTGCTTTCTCTACATCAAAGGTGATGAAACATGGACTGAGCTGCTCTGCTCATCACATTCAGCTCTTCCCTCCATAGAGTGTTTTCAGGTATGCTCCAATTATTCAGAAATGCCATTAGGGATTACTACTGTTTCTAGATTGCTGTGCATTTTGAACCCTACAGTCTGGGATCCCAACAAGTGTCCGTCTGCAGGGTACCAGTTGTGGTTAGTAGGAAATTCCCAGTGAAACTTTTTGGGAATCGTCCTGGACTTATTCATTTGCACTCCACAAAATGAGTGTCAAAACCCACCATTCTGGCCATATCTCATACATGGTGGTGGTTTAAGAGACAAAACTGAGAGCAATGCAATGGTGATTCAGGCTTGGCCGGTTCTTGGGGGATTCTACAATGAGCTACCGAAAAATTGCATTGAGTAACCACTGTTAATCTAAACTCTGGATATTGTGAGGTGGTCACAGAAGAAGGTTAATTTAAGATGGTGACATCATTCCTTGAGGTTTCTGACTTTGCTGTTGCACCTTAGTGAGGTACATAAGCTCAGTGCCTCTGTGGTCATCTGAGACTGCACCACAATCAGCGGAGGTTTGGTTTGAAGAGTTGATGGGGCTGAGAAGGGATTCAGTTGCCTCCCAAACCCAACACCTGTGTTTGCTTAGCTGAGTCTGGACTACATCAAAGGTGTTGACTAGAGGCTCAGCTAGTGCAAACGAAAACACCGACTGCCTTTTGAGGTGGCATCGGTTGTCTGACACATTCACGTGGGGATGGATGATATGACACAAGTCCTGTTCACTCCTGCGCTCTAAGGGACTGACAGCTGTCGGCCAGCAGGAAAGGCTAGCCAGCATCTCATGTAGCACTGGATGGTTGTATTTAGGCAAAATCTGCGTTTCTATTTACTGCTGTGGAAGGTTGGATTCATAGCTCACATGCAGATACCTAAATGTAGGTATCTCAACTTCAAACTGAATCCCATCCTTTTTTGTGTTTTCTACTATTTTAGTAAACATCTTATAACATACCCTAAAAATTAAAGGAAGACGGGTTGCAATGACCCGGAAATGTCACATCAAATATTGCTGAATAAAATGTCATGAATTTGTCTCATCTAAAGCAAAAGAAAAAGAAAAAGTTGCATCTTCTACTAAAGAAGCTCACTTCACCTTGTCTGGGCAGCCTACGTAGGCAGAAGAAAACTCAGATTTTAAGTCAAAACAGTCTAAACTTCAGTTGTAGATATGAAGGTGGCACTGATACCAATGCCAACGAGCCTGGCAATGGATGGCAAGGCATTCACATAAACCAGACAGGCATAGCCAGACATTATAGCCAGAACTTGGTGAAGGAGGAGAAGAAGAGTTTTGCAATTCAATCTAACTGATAACACATGGAAATTTTTGTAGAGCTTGGAGAATGACTGAACACACCCCACAACTTCTGAGACGGGCTCCTGGACCTGCCTCTCACCCCAGACCAGTGAGCAGCACCACTGAGCCATGCATCCACAGCTGCCAAACCAGAGACACCCTGGAGAAACAGGGGATTTGGATATTATACTTCTTTCTTTTTTTTTTTTTTCCCCCAAATGAGTAATATTGCCTCCATGTGCAAAAGGAATAAGGACTTCTGTGAACAACAGGAAACTAAAGCCTGAGAGGATCATCACAGCAATATTTTCTGCAGCCTGCAGTAACCTCTGCCCAGCTGTGATTTGCTGTTACGCACCAAAACAAGTTGCAGAGAAGGGAAAATATAAATTTTATCAATACAGCATCTGAAATGAGGCCCCAGCTTATGAGGCAGTTGTGAAGGTGAAAGCTGGGAACATAGAGGATGAAAGCAGAAAATAACAAGCGAAAGAGTATGCTGGGCCACACGGGACTGGGAAGAGATGAACTAGTGAGAAGTTGAGTAGTTGCTGCGAGATGCATAGTCTGATCACCGATGGCATTTGGCTCCCTCATGGATTTACAAGGGGTCACCAGCTGGTCACACACTAAAACAGATGGACCACATGATTGTCTGCAAAAGGCACAACAGAGTCACTGCTGGATGCGAAAGTCTATAGCGATGCTGAAGGGCAGCGGCGATCATGAATTACCTATTGAAAAGATGACGAGCACATTAAAGCCCAAGGGAAAGATGGGTGACACTGGAGCTAAATTTGATCCTGTAGAGTTAAAAGGCAAGTCTTTGAGAGAAACAGAGAAGGTAATGGTTGGAGAGCGTTTCAGGCCATTAATCTGGAATGATAAAGAAATCTCAGTAGAGACCAGATGGGAAATATTTAAGGAAGCAATAGAGAACACAGCAGGGAACTTATTGGGAGGCCTAAGCAAACATGGAGGAGCTGGACAAACATCCAAACAAGAGCATTAGAGGGAAAACGCAAACAAAGCCAAGGATTATGGGAGAGTGGAAACAAAAGCACAAAACAAAGCAGAGGAAAATGCTCAAAGGCAAGTGAACTTTTTCTGGGTATAGAGAAGCACCGGGAAAACAAGGTGTGAAATTGAGATGGAAAAAGGTTATGTTTGATGGGAACACCAGTGCACCAGTGCTAAGGGCACCAAGAGGAGTCCAGGTGGCCTGAAAGCAAACATGAAAAATAAGGTGGAGCCATGGAAAGAGTATTTGGCTGAACACTCTCCTCTACCTGGATACATCATGTCAGACCAAGATCAAGAGCGCAGCTTGCAAGATGATAAAGCTGTCAACTCTCCAACAAAGTCAGATGATGAAATAGAGAGGACTATAGAGCAGCAACGGTCCCTTCCATGCTTTTAGAGGTGTTATGTCCCAGAAGTGCTAAGGAATCCCCCTCCAACCAAGGAAAGCAGGAAATATCAAATGGTTGGTCAAAAATAATGTACAAGTTACTGCCACCAGTGAAACTATGAAGACATACATTATAGTGCAGTGGGAAAAAAACACAATTTGAGTAATTGTTGACTGATTAAAGTAAATAACATAGGAACGAATGGGTGGAAGATGTTACTGTGGGAGTAGGTTAGATCAAATGTCCATGCTTTGACTGTGAGTAGAAAAAGAGTGATGATGGCCATTAAAGGTGCTTTTGAGGATTTTTTTTTTTTTTGAGAGAAGCACCGTGAAAAGTAACAAAATCAGACATGTTCCAGCTAAAAGCTTTGTAACTACAATTGCTTAGTGGAGCAGTAAGAGCAGGGAGAAAGTTAAGTAACGGCTTCAAGTCGGAAGGCTGCACGGAGTAACCGTTAACATTTCATCATCTTGCCATGCAGTGTAGTAACAACCCAAGCTGACATGAATCTCATGACAACGGGTGTTATACCATTAAGATCCTTATCTTATGCAAATGACACCGAGCAGTCGCCAGGCACATCTGAATTGGTGATGATGGTCTTCACAGATAGTAAGAATATTTTTGTTAACACAAACTTCCAATAAACTGAAGTGACCAGTGCAGTAGAAGGGATGGTAACTGGAGAGAGAAAAATGCAGGAAGATAAGGAAAAGATTAATTTGCATTTTTCGGGCAGCATGAGCAGACCTGAGGGCTTCCTCCAGAAGGAGTATTTAAAGGTGTATTCCTTTTGTAATGCTGTTGCATAGGAATTCACAGCCTCAGAGACTAAGGGAAACACTGGTGTCTTCATGAAGGTGTATCAGTCTGGGATACCTACAGCATTGCGCTGGGCAACAGGATCACCTGCCTTCAGTGGAGTAGGTATCAAACAGAAGGAATGGTGGATGTCTTTGGACCACAGCAGGTGCAAAGCAGAGCAATTTTAAGATTAATAAAAAGCAAGACGAGACTGTTCAGGTCAAGAGAAGGGGAGAATCAAGGAGCAAACTGGAAGAGCTGAAATATGATGGAGATAAGACAGAAAGCAAAGAGCTGGCAGAAGACCATAGAAATGAGCAGAAGACCTTCTACTCTGCTCTGGTGAAACCCCACCTGCAGTACTGCGTTCAGCTCTGGGTTCCTCAGCATAGGAAAGACATTGACCTGTTGGAGCGGGTTCAAAGGAGGGCCACGAAGATGATCCGAGGGCTGGAGCACCTCTCCTATGAGGACAGCCTGAGAGAGTTAGGGCTGTTCAGCCTAGAGAAGAGAAGGCTCCAGGAAGACCTTATTGCGGCCTTTCAATTCTTAAAAGGGGTCTATAAGAAAGATGGAGACAGACTTTTTAGCAGGGCCTGTTGCGATATGACAAGGGGTAATGGTTTTAAACCGAAAGAGGGTAGATTCAGATCAGATCTAAGGAAGAAATTTTTTACAATGAAGGTGGTGAAACACTGGCACAGGTTGCCCAAAGAGATGGCAAATGCTCCATCCCTGGAAACATTCAAGGTCAGATTGGATAGGGCTCTGAGCAACCTTACCTAGTTGAAGATGTCCTTTCTCATTCTAGGAGGGTTGGACTAGATGTCCCAACTGTGGCTTATCCACGTCAGGAGGAAGAACAGGACAGAACTCTTTGACATCAAGCTCAGGAGCTTCCTTCTGGCATAGCATGGGCTATCTCCATTTAAAATGAGAAAAAAAAAAAAATTATAATCAGGCAAGGATCAGAAAATCGGCCTCCAGGATCCTGCAGTCCATCTGAGGCCTTTCAACCTCATTGCACTGTTCAAAGGACAAAAAGAACAGAGAAACCAAGAAACTGCTAGGGACACCTCTCCTACTGAGATGGTCTCACCACGTAAGTCAGAGCTTCTCCTTGCTTCTAAGAAATCTTTGTCTTTAGCCTGTTTTTCTACGAAAATAGGTTTTTGCATCACTTTTCTCCACCTTATCCTTTCCATGTGCTGTTGGCTAGCAGCACATCACTGTTGGCCAACAGAGAGGCTCAAGGGTAATTACATTTCCTTGGGCTTGGAAAAAGCAGGTTTACCCTGGTAAACTCAGGCCTCAGCTATTTACTCATTCACCCACAATAACATCTAAAATCATAAACAACTAGGACAATAGAGTCCAACAGCCTCACCAAAACACTCAGTGGGAAGATGTTACAGGCAGAGATAGCAGAAAATCTGTATGTCATTCAGGGGAAAAGATAATCTGCCGAGAGAGCCAGCTCTGTTGGAAACACGGCCTCATTACAGCTGGCACAGGCAAACGTGGTTTTACCTTAGCAGAAATAATATGCAGAAGCCCCACCAGCCCAGTAAAGAGGCACTTCAGGTGTTTATACGTCAAAGCACGGCACTGATTCCCACAAACGCGCCTCCCGGTAAAACAGAGCTGCCTTATCTTCCTTGCCTTTTTGTCTCAGGATAGCTCGAGCACTTTCATTAGTCCATAAGTAAAAGGCAGCTTTTCTCTCCCATGGAGCCCACTCTTTGCTGCTCAGCTCCCTGGCACGCTCTGAGTCATCGGTGTGCTTCAGAGGAAACCACGGGGCTCAAGGTTTGGGATCTGGGATTTATGGGGGAATCGAGCTCCTGCAGAGCTTTGCTACAGGCAGGGAGACAGAGTAAGAGTAAAAGAGGGTAAAGTAGAGAGGTGAAACCCACCATGTACACATGATTTTGCCCACGGATATGAAATATTCTATTCCTCAAAGAATTAGCAAAAGCTTCTGGGCCAGTACATCTATGCCTTGCTAGCTCTATCTCACAACTTGAGACAGAAGACATCAGATTTCCAGCTATAATACATTTCTGACCCATCATATCCAGTTGTTCATGTTCCAGAGGCAGCTTTCAGCTTAACTAGCTCTTTTCCAGCCCCAGTGTTTACATCTTCATGCATTTAAATAGAGCAACTGTATCTTCATTCAGCTTCTGTTGGGCAAGGCAAGGCCAAGCAAGGCTTGCTCCTTCAAGCTTCATGCTTACTTCTTGAGGGGGAGTAAAAGGAAATCAACACACCAAGCTCAGTGCTCAGGAGGGGAAACGAGAGGACCTTTGTTTGCTGCACAGCATTATGGAACCAGAATCTTATTGCTGGACCTCTTCAGGTCACCCTGACCAAAGTTGCTGTGAAGTCAGGTTGGTGTCAAGGACTTCAGCAAGTCCCTTTCCCTCTCTGTGTCCTCTTCCCATCTAAAGCTGTGTATGCCTGTCCCCACGGAGACGTCAGGTCTTTGCAGAAGGCACTAACCCAGCTGACATTTCAGCAAAGGCTTCTGGTGCTCTTATCTCTTGCAGTATAAATAAAATCTTGAGATGCTGAGGGACTCCAAGAGTGGAGGCAGGCTGTGTTGGCAGCTAATGACACCCAACACATCTTTCTGTGATGGGGAAGACCAGCTTCTGCCTTTACCATTAAATCTTGAGCTTGCTCTGCAGCTAACTCTTTGTAAGATGATGTAAAGCTTCCAAGCATTGCTGACAACTGGCTGCTTTTTTCACTGTGATCTCGTCCTTGGCTTCACAAAGCTTCAGGGTATTGATGGGTATGTATTTCGGAGCACGAACAAACAGCCAATGGATCAATGTTCGCTGGTGCAAACTTGCTGAGATAAAATATTGGCTTCGTTCGTTAAACTTTAATGACTGACCTGCCTGACAAAGCCAAGAATGCAATAACTCCCATTTCTCTAGGCATGTTTGGCTATTGGGTAATTACACTGTAAGCTCAATGAACGTTGTTGCTTTCAAAATATTTTCTTGCCTCTCAGTTAAAAATGCATGTCATTAAACCTCAGAGGAACACATCATGAATTTATGACAACCCACCAGGCTTCATGGCGAAGTTCACCCTGAGCCGGCAATGTGCACTGGCAGCCCAGAAAGCCAACCGTGTCCTGGGCTGTATCCAGAGCACCGTGGGCAGCAGGGCGAGGGAGGGGATTCTGCCCCTCTGCTCTTGTGAGACCCCACCTGGAATACTGTGTTCAGCTCTGGAGTCCCCAACACAAGCAGGACATGGAGCTGTTGGAGCAGGGCCAGAGGAGGTCACGAAGATGATCTGAGGGCTGGAGCACCTCTGCTATGGAGACAGGCTGAGAGAGTTGGGGCTGTTCAGCCTGGAGAAGAGAAGGTTCCCGGGTGATCTTATTGCAGCCTTCCAGTACTTAAAGGGGGCCTACAAGAAAGCTGGAGAGGAACATTTTACAAGGGCATGTAGTGATAGGACAAGGGGCAATGGCTTTAAACTGAAAGAGGGCAGATTTAGATTAGATATAAGGAAGAAATTTTTCACTCTGAGGGTGGTGAGGCACTGGAACAGGTTGCCCAGAGAAGTTGTGGCTGCCCCATCCCTCGAAGTGTTCAAGGCCAGGTTGGATGAGGCTTTTGGCAACCTGGTGTAGTGGAGGATTTCTCTGCCCATGGCAGGGGGGTTGGAACTGGATGATCTTTGAGGTCCCTTCCAACCCAAACCATTCCATGACTCTATGATTCAGCGGGTGAGCATGGCAGCTGCCCACGAGGAGATGCAAACCCATGAAGTCAGTGTACGTATGTCCTTCGGGGAAGTCGGCAATGAGGGAAGACAGCAGCCTAGAGGAGCTATTAAAGCAGGAAAAGATGCATATGTCATCTTGTCTGTGATACATACCATGCTCGGTTACCATAGCAATGGACATTATAGGTAGCTTCAGAGAAGGAAGAGAGTGATTAGCAGACCGATAAGGGAGAAGACTGTTCCGTATCCTCTGCAGTCAGAGTGTTTTCATTAAGATTACAAGAAGTAAGATCTAGATATTAGACAGTAGGTGTTTTCATTCTTGTCCTAATCTAACTTTAAAAGTATTAGCAACAACGGCATCCCTTGCTTTCCTTGGCAGGCAATTCCACCAGACAAAAGATTTTCCCAGTATTTGGCCTCCTGATGTCTTTATTTCCCACTATATGGTGCTTAATCTTCTCAAGTGACAAGGAAGAACACCTCAAGTCAATGTTTTCTTCTGAAATTTGGCTGCTTAAAGGCTAACTTCATCAAGTACTGATTTTGCACTTTGGGCTAAAAACTTGCTTCCAAGACTTCAGTACACAGGTGAATTTTATCTTTCAAATTAAAAGAAGGAAAAAAACTTTCAGAACTGTTTTATCTTAGACTGAGAAAAGCAGAAGAATTGAAAAAATGCTGCCTTTTATTGAGCCTGGAGTTATTTTGGTTTTCTAGCCTGGTTCCTGAAAAAAAAATTGATGCCTGTGGTCATTTTGCCTAGCCATTAAGCATCAATACTTCTAGGCCTGTTGGCTGGTATCACCCCACTCTCTGAAAAGGGTCTTTGCCTCTCAGTGGGGCTATGAAGTTCCTACAAGTTTCATTAATATCATCAACCAGGGAAAGAATTAACAGCAAATTAAAGGAGAACTAAATGCAAATTGAACTATGTTAATGGGCCCCTCTAAAGGAAAGGTGATTCCTTACTCATCCTGCAAGACATCAGCCAACTGATAAGTCAGCAAATGCCTCCTGGTCCATCAGCTGGCACCCCAAGGCCCTACCAGCAATGAGGTAGGTTGCTCTTTCCTAACCGCAATGGTAGGGAACACTGGGAGGAACGGGGAGTACTGCAGGATGCAAATGTGCAGGGGATTGTGAAAGCAGGTTTCATTGCTTAAGGGAGCCAGAAAAGTGTGTCAATAGCGTTCTCCAGCAACAGCATTTACAAAAATAGCTAACTATCATCTATTGTTTCCTTTTTTTTTCCACAACACATGTGGCTGCAGGGCTTGTTTCAGCAACGTACTTGTACCCACGCAGTTAACAAAAGCCCACAGGTGTTCAGTGAAACTCATAATCCTCTGCAGAAGGGAAATCAATGGAGCTTTGGCAAATGCAAAATGTTGAATGAGTAGTTAAGAGCTTTGTGGAGTAAAGGTTGGATATAACTTTGGAGTTTTGGACCAAAGGCCTTCAGAGGTCCTTCCCAATCTAAATTATTCTTTGAGTTTGCATCTTGAGAGCTGTCCCTGCAGTCTGCATGCACGGTGTACAGTTCTTCCCTCATTAGTGCTTACCTTCTCACTGTAAATGAGTCTTATCTTCCAGACTGTCCTCCAAGAGGATTTTCAAGTCTCTGATTGTCTGGCTAAAGGGCCTCCTCCCATGCTTCAATATCTTTTTTTTCGGGATGAGATGACCGAAGTAGCTTGCAGCATCCAAGTTGGGTGCTGGGTCTCTGAATGCACCATGAAGACTCTTTCAGTACAGATTGACAGGGTAAATAAGGACTGCACAGTCTAGCATTGATTTTCAAAGATTTCCACCTTCTCAAAGGGATTCTGATTCCATCCTGTTTATATGGGAAATAGAAATGAAGAAATCACTGAGGATTTGAGGATGCAAAGACATGGAACTGAGTGGAAACCTCAAAATGGTGTTAGAAAGATGTCAACACTCCTTCAATACACAAATTGAACTGCTGATGCCGACATGAAGCTGTTCAAACAAAAATGAGAAGAAAAAAAAAATAGAGATCCCTGTGCTTTACTTCCTTCCCTGTGTGATCTTATGAACCATGATGACTCCAGATAGCATTCAACATAGCTGAGGATCGACCTTTCATGAGCAGAATGAACTCAATTTACAAATACTATTGCAGAAACGGGTCTTGAAAGCATGACAGGGTTTTCCTACCCATTGGCCCCAGGGCTTAACCATGAATGATAGCAGAAAGAGCTTAGGACACATTGATTTCAGCCAAGTAAATCCAAATATTTATTAACTCAAGAGCTAAATATTGACTGATGTCAAAGAGAAGTCAATATCTGCAATGAGAGACTCAACATATATAGAAAGGAAACAAACAGTCCAGTGAGCAGCTTGCTGGGAAACAACCACCCGCTTGCCAAGAGCAGCTAATATAGCCAGATGGACAAAAGCCCACGCTACTCTTGGGCAGGCTATTCATTAAATGTAGATGTTTGGCCCCAGTGTGGTGATAAAACTATCATAAGCATCCAGGCCTCCTACCCTGTGTGTAGAGAGAAGGAATCTAGGGGTGATTCAGTTGACCTGAATGAGACTTTCTCCTTCAGTGGATGGAACTTAGGTGATCCCATAGGAGATTTGGTGCTCCTGCATGATATTCGGTGAGTCAGGATACTGACTAGCAAGCGGATGGAGCTGCCCTCCCTTCCTCCCTTCCTGCTGCTGAATTTTGGTCAACATACAGAAAAGAAGGCCTCCTCAGCCCAAGGGAGCTGAAATCCATAGATCCCACTAGCCAAAACACTGTCAAATCCACCAGGCTATGGAGTAATTGGGGTGAAGGGACATCAGGGAGAGGGAATAAACAGTGAGGAAGGGGCTCTCCTCTGTCCCTCTTGCTCAAGCTGGGTCACCAGGCACTAAGGAGAGCAAAATTTATGTGGCCAGGCAGGAAGAATAAGCAAGAGGAACCTTGACCCTTGCCAACAGCCACGAGACTTTCACCAGGAGGAGCTGGGTTCCGCCTTCTTTACCAAATACTCTTTGTGTGTTTTTCCTACTGGCCCTCAATCAAGAAAGATATAATCAACACCTTGAGCAAAGAAGTGACACGGTTTTCCATACAAGTCCATTGGTCAACACAGACCAAGTGAGTTGACTGTGGTCAAGCACCGATCAGTGGACTTCCATCCAGAAGACATCGTTCATGACAAAGGGTGAGAGTGGACCTATAGAACAACCTGTATTTTTGACCAAGGCTGTGTACAGTAGAGTGTGATGTGTTTCCAAGATTGCCAAGCTCCCTTGAATGCCATGGGCACAGCTACGGGTGGGGTTTTTTTAAGTCTTGCTCGTTACAGGAATTCAAAAAAAAATCTACTTCTAGTTCTGACTTACTACAGGACTCCTGCAAGGACAGGAAACATTCCCAGAGTAGATAGATAGTTCTACCTCTTCCCCTTTTCCCCAGTGGGAATTGGTGGTAGTTGTTTGCTATTATTGTGGGTGGCTTTTTTTTTTTCCTAAGTATTCGCAATAGCTAAACTCTTCCAGAAGTAAATGTGCTGGCTGCTGCTATGGGTGCTTCCTTCTGAGAAATCCCATCAAATGCAACTGAGCTTGGACAACTTCCTAAGACATCTGCTCTATCTCAACCACAAAGGAGAGGGTTCATGAGCAATCCTTTGCACAGCAGAAAGGGATAGCTTCTTCCATCGAGGGAATACCCAGGGAGGGGAACACATGGGGGAGAAGATCAGGGTTGGGGGTTGCAAGGTACCCATCTGGTTTTGTGGCTTTTTTCAACAGTCTGATGCATGAGAAATCTCCTTTCCAGGGGTTGCAAAAGAAAAGGGAAATGAGATCTCAGGGAGGGACTCAAACAGCATGGGGCTGAACTCCAACTCTGGCTCTTCTTACTAATCCAGCTTATGTCATCCTCATTCACGCTTTAACTCCTTTTGCCTGATATGTGCCTGTTCAAAATTTATTCAGGAGAAACTCTAGGTGACTCAGATATCTTTCCTTTGGCTTAAGAGTTGTCTGGATTTTAACAAGTCAAACCAGGCCCGATGTTATCAGATGTTGAGAAACAAGGAAATGAGCTGGTGTCTTGTGGGAACAGAACATTCCCAGGAAGGCTGAACATGGCCCTGGAAGAACCAGGCTGGAAGAAGATGTTTTACGGTCCCTAGACGTTTAGGGTCTCTGCAGCAGCAGTATATGAGGGCTATTTGGAGTGATGATGTTCAGAGCTGCAGGGCTGGAGAAAAAAATTAATATTCAACTGTGCTGGTGCAGAGCTGAGCTGGAGAAATGGGCCATAAATGCAGCCCAAACCCTCACACCTGGAGACAGCAAGAGAGGAAAAAATCTGGGCTGAAGGACAGCATAGAGATCTGGCTCTCACTTTTTAGATGTTTCAGTGTGGTGCTGGCAAAATTGTATTATATCTAGGCCTCAAAATCAGGCTGAAATGGAGTAATTTTAGTGGAACCATCCTCATTTACTTTTCCAAAGCAAAAAAAAAGAGGGTTACCCATGGCTACAGCAGAGTCTAAAACCTCAAGTGAGGTCCTAGCACCATATAGTGCTTCATGACCTCAGGTAAATCCTTTTCTTTCGTCTTACCGTGGTGTATTTAGGCAGTGAACTATCTGAGACAGGTGGGGAAATTTGTCCAAGCACAGCTTGGCTGGCTTTGCACGTGAAGATTCACCCCACGGGACCACACAGCTCTGGGAAAACCCTTTTTTAAGAAAATGTGCTTCCATGTGGCAAAGAAATAGAAACAGTAATGGTGGGAAACAGGACCGTAAGACTAAATGTCCTCTAAAGATGACCTTGGTGTTATGAAAATTTACTGGGTTTGATCTGCTGGAGGGAGCATCTGTCTACAGATTGTCCAGTCAAGGCACTTTGCAATGGAAGGTTTCACGGTAGAGATACGGACCATGGCAGCATGAGGCACCACTTTGTCATCCACCTCTGTGGGGCATGGACTGAGCACCAGGAGAAGGACAATCCACTTTCAGGAGAAGTGCAGATTTCAGTGGAAGACAGTTGAAGGAGCTAAGAAGTAGAGATGGACACACAACCCGGGTAATTTTGTGTTACCATCACACCAGGGCTAATCCCTACCCCCAGATCACCCAGAACTAAATTGCCAGCCTTCACCCTGGCATGATTTTGGCCAACTCCATCAAAGTGGGGAAATTTTATTAAAATCTCTCTTAGCATCAGAAGTTCAAGCCAGAATGCCTCTCAGCTGATTATTTTTTCATCCGAGCAACAGAATTTCTGTGTACACAATTTTCCCTGCGTTCATCTACCAGCAGCTATGGCAAAGCGCACTCATTTTAGGCTTCAAATAAAGAAAATAAAACTTAAAAGCATTTCTTTAGCAAAATCCAGAGGTTTTAAGCCAGGTTCATGTTTTTCAGTTCTTCCTTTCAAATCGTGAGACCTGGCAGTGCCGACCGCTGGGTTTTATCTCAGCTAGAGAGTTTAATTCCCAATTCCTCCAGCTTCACGCTGGTGTTTTGCTTTACTGAGGCCAACTGTGACACGGCAAAGGCCTCGCATGAGGCACGGAAAAATGAACAAAATGGAAAATTAAACAAAAGCTTCCAGCTTAGCAACTTCCCCTACTCGGAGCTATAAAAATGAGCAGTGCAAAGACCTGGAGATATCGCCACCACCTTTACATGGAAAATCACAACTCAGATTAAGGGGTTTTCCCAGGGTTTTTCCCAAAAAACACTTGGCTCAGCTGAGTCTTGAGCACGGATTTCCTCTGTCTGGCTCCCTGAGGCGGCTCGTCCCCCTCCTTGGCAGAGTTCTCAGAGCTTGATGGTGATTCCCAAAAAGCATCTCCTGAGACATGGGTGCAGACTGAGCTCATAACCCTGATAAGCCACGCTCGGAAATTCAGAGGGTGGAGAGGAACCACTGCGACCTCCACCTGATGCTCCAGCATCTCCTGCCTCGAGCCCCAGCCCCTCTGATCAGAGCTGTGTTCGCTGCAGGGGGTTCACCCTGCAAATCTTCCCGCAGGTCCCGGAGGGACATGCTCAAAGAAAGTAGCTGAGGAGAGTGAAAACCTGCCTTTTCGCCATCTTTTCATCACAAAGAGATGCTAAATGCCCATCTCGCTTGCCTGAGGGTCAAGGTCTGAGCAAACTTTGATGGTCGACATGGGACCTGTAGCGTATTTCAAAGCACCAGTGCTACTAAAAGTAAACACAGGGAGTCTGGTTGCACCTTCTTAACCTAAACTTTTTAAGAAACAAGAAACCACACAGCTTGGGACCTGGCACGGGCCTGTCACAGGCCGCTGATCATGGCTAGCACGAGGGCTGCGGTGCGGGAAGCTGCAGCCAGCTGTAGGATGAGTCACCGAATGGTAGAATGGTTTGGGTTGGAAGAGACCTCAAAGATCATCCAGTTCCAACCCCTCTGCCATGGGCAGGGACACCCTCCACTACACCAGGTTGCCCAAAGCCTCATCCAACCTGGCGTTGAACACTTCCGGGGATGGGGCAGCCAGAGCTTCTCTGGGCAACCTGTTCCACTGCCTCACTGCCCTCAGAGTGAAGAATTTCTTCCTTATGTTCTGTTTCTTTTTCCAGCACCAGCATCACAACTCGAGCAGAGCCAGCGCCTGCCGGGCCATTACACCCAATAGCTAAGAAACTCCAGAGCGGGGTTGCTCTTTCACATCCTTCTTGGAGAAGCCCCAGAGACTGCCCACCCTACAGTTATGGGGTCCAGACTATCTGTTCCCCAAGCTGCGGATTACTACCAGCTTTTTCTTTTGTTTTATCCTATTTTAGGGGTCACACCACACACTTTATTAGCCCCAGTCTCCTGCAGCAGCTGGTGGGGGGTCTACGTGCTGAACCAGGAGCAGCACACCCATGCCAGCACCCACAGTTCAAGTCCTCCCGTCCCCAAATTGGGAACTTGAGTTTACAGGACAGGTTTTAGCATCACTCAGACCTCAGTGCTGCCTGGAAATGGGGCTGTGCTGGGAGGAGCGATACCCGAGAAAGTAAAGGGTCGACATGGGATTTTGTTCGGGGTGGAGGGGTGGGGGGGGGAAGCGCAAGGAGGGGGATTGTGTGTGTGTGAGCAAAGCCGGCTGGTCATCCTCCCTTTTCCCCATAAGGGAGGGGTGTGCCAGCTCAGGAGTGGCACAGCCGAGCGCAAGTCCTGCCTCCTGCCTCCTTCCTCCTCCTCCCCCTCCTCCTCCTCCTCCTCCTCCTCCCAGATGTTCCCTTGTGTGCAGCCATCTGTTGAGCTCCCTCCTCCCTCCTCCTGCGGGAAAGGGGACAGCCCGCTTGCCCGGCCAGCTGCACGCCTTGGACGAGAAGAAGGAGGAGGAGGAGGAGGTGGAGGAGGAGAAGAAGGGGACACCCGGCCCCGAGCTGTGCTGCTGCCGGCTCCCGGCGGCGCCCGCTCCCCGCCGTGGGAACCGACCCCGGCCCCGGTGAGTCCCTTCCCGCCGCCCCCATCCCCTCTGGCTGTGCAGACACCCCCCCCTTCACCCCCAATTGTCATTTTTGAGGAGTGGGGGGGGAAGCTGGCTACATGAAGGGGGGGGGGGGTTGAGCCCTCCCTGCCGCCTCCCTGTGGGGGTGGGGATGCGCAGGGCCAGTCCTTGGGGGTGTCTGTTGGGAGCCGGGAGCCCCCCTCCTCCTCCCTTCCCCACCTCGCAACCAACGAGTGGGAAAAGTTTTTCAGTGTGATGAGTTTGCCCGGCGCGGGGGCTCAGCGGCCGGCGGTGCCGGGGAGGGGGGACATCGCCCGCAAGACACCTTTTGGGAAGGGGGAGGAAGACAGAAGGTCTCGGGTGGAGGTAAACTACTTTTTCCCCACCTCTGGCTTTCCCAAACAGGGAATTTTGGGGTGCAACGGGTGAGTACGAGCCCCCAGCCCGGCTCCTTCGCCCCGGGGGCGGGGGGGGGGGGGGGGGGGGGGGGGCTGCAGCCGGGGCGGGATGAAGGCGTCTCCAACTCGGGATGTCTCCCCTCTCCTCCCCCCCGCCCCCCCCCCCCTTCCCCATGCAATGGTGGTTTAGCAAAGCGTTCGGGATTGCCACGGCTGCAAAGTAACCCGAGCAGCAGCTGGAGGCTCCGCACCGCCTCCCGTGCCCGGTTTCGGGGCTTTGATTCCACACAGGGCTCCCTGTCTCCCCTCCTCTCCCCACCCCCAACCCTCCCCCGCCTTTCCCCGGCCCTCCCCTCCCAGCCCACGGCGGTGGGGAAGAGGAGAGAGGATTTTTGGTCGGGTTCTGGGTGCTCGGGAGGCTCGCAGGGGTTTGCAGCTCATCCAAGGTAAGGGGAGGAAGGAGCAGTGGGAGAGTAGGGTTGGGGGGGATAAAGCTTAGAGGGGGTCGCTTGGATGGGGTGAAGGGAAGGTGCAGAGGGGGGTCCTGTCCCCCGGGTTGCAAAGATAAGGGCAGGGTAAAGCTCCCTGCTTGGGAATTTCCCATGCCTGTAAGTGGATTAAGCTGGAGGCGAAGGTGTGTTGGGGGCGGGGGGGGAAGGGAGAGGAAGCAGATCAGGATTTATTTGTTCTTTTATTGCAAAAAAAAAGGAAAAAAAAAAAAAAGAAGCTTAAAAAAAAAATAAAGCTGCTGGCTGTGACTTCAGAAGCAGGAGGTCAGAAAGCACGGGGTTCCCCTGATAACACACACACCCTGTAAACTTTTCAGCAGCTCCATGGAAACTTGTTATTAACGCTGCGGTCGTTAAACGGCGCGGACCGCGGCGGATTTATTAGCCCAGTAAACCACAACACGCGCCAGCTCGCTGGAAACAAAAGGGTCCGTCAACTTTACCCGTCTGCTTGGGATTTGGGAAGGCTGGGAAGGAGAGCGGCCAGGATGGAGCCGGGGGGCTGGCGGCGTGGGGAAGCGGCATCGCCGCCGTTAACCGACGCTCTCCATCGCGGTTAGCTCACGTCACGCAGCGGCGGAGGCGTCGGAGCGCGGGTGTAAGGAGAGCGTGGCGAGCCCAGGCCGAGCTCGCCGCGACCAGGCGAGGAACCTCCAGTCTCCGGAGCCGAAAGATTTCCCTGGATAGTCTGCCATGATAAATCGGCCGCCGTTCGGCTCAATAACCGCATTCACTGAAGTTACAGTAGGAAACTTGTCCGGTTGGACACTGTGCCATTGCTCTGCAGAGAGCAGCCGGTGCCGGTCGCTGGCGTTGGCGCTGAAATATCCCATTGAGCTCAGAAATATCCCTTTGAGCTCGGAAATATCCCGGAGCTCGCCTGGCAGCGCGCGGGGCTTGGCCGCGGCGGCGGCGAGCAGGGCCAACGCCGGGAGAAGAGGTGCTGTGGGATGGCAGGGTTAGACCAACGCCTCGCCGGTGTCTCCGGGAGTGAAGGAGCACGCTGGACACGTTGGATGCTGGAAAGACCAGAGGGAGCCTGGGATATGCCCCTGGGGAGAATTTGGAGTCAGAACTCTGCTGGCTGCTCGTAGCCGGGTGCTACAAAGTCAAAGTGGGTTGGTGTTTGCCGCGGTGTTGGCACGGGGCACGGCTCGTGTCCCTTCACGGCCTGCGGGAGCCGGGCTCAGCCCCGGAGAGGACACGGGAGGTGCTTGATCACACGTGGGTTATAAACGACCTGTGATCAGCCGTCGCCTGTCTCCGCTCCGACGTGGGGTCCCCTCTCCGGAGGCGGTGGATGCGTGGGGTGAGGGATGCTGCAGACCGGGGTGGGCAGGAGCTTGGGTGGCAGCACCCGGACGGGGGTTTTCCCTTGCGGCAGCGTGGAGTGGGAGTGCTGTGGAGTGGGAGTGCTGCGGGGAGACGCTGCTGGTTTGTGAATGAATTTGAGCAGCTGCTGGCAGAGGCAGTGGGGAGCGATTGCAAAATGCCCGGAGGGAACGAGGACGTGCTGGACATCCCGGGGGACGTTAATTTCTGATGGTGAGGTGGAGCAGCAGGGAAGGCTGCAGGGTCGGGGTGAGGGGTCTCCTGCACCCCTATTCTTTAAGATTGAGCACAAGGAATAAACTAGCGTTGAATGGGCAGGAGGAAAATGGGAGAAAAGAGCTGTAAAACAAAGAATACGCAAAAGTCTTTGGTTTTTTTTTAACTATTATTATTATTTTTTTGGGTATAGGAAAAAGCATCCTGCGCTCCCCCAGCCCCGCGGTGAACAGCAGCGTGTGCCACCCCGACGCAAGACAGAGCTGGGGAAAAAAAAGGTGAGCCACCGTCTTTCGGAGGTTTAGAGTTTTCCCTCCATCCCTAACTGCTTTTTTTTTCCTTTCTCCTCTTTCAGTCTCTTCTCCCTCCTCCTCCTCCCTTGTCAGCTGGTCGGTGGGGAGAAGCAGAGGCTGGAGGGTGGGATAAGACAAGGCATCCTTGTCTGGCAGCCCTCCTGACCCCCAGCACCCCCGGCCCGAGGGCAGTAGCCGCGGCACTGGCCGCCTGGCAGGCTATCAAAAGAAACTTCCGAATGCCGAGATGTTGAGGGCCGGGAAGAGATAAAGGCTGGCTCGAGCAAGCCATTTCTTGTCTTAAAACTTGGCACCTGGACCCACCGAGGCGAATGTATGAACGGCTCAGCCATTCGGGACGGGGAAACCTTGAGATTTTCGTTGTTCTTGCGATTTTTATGGTGTTTTTTTTTTTTTAATTTATTTTTAATTTCCTGGGGGTTTCCATCGTTCCCTCTCGGAGTATTCACGATGTGCACTAGGGAGGGGAAGGAAATACGTGCTCGGAGAATCAGCCCAGCCTCCCCCTCCTCTGCAGAAGCTGCGAGAGATTAAACCAACCTGGCTGCCTTAGCACGGGACATTCCTGAGCTCCATTAACCAGGCTGGAGCCTGCTGGAGCAGCGGCAAAACTGGAAAAAAAGCGCTTTATCTTTGCTGTAGCTGAGCGGAGGGCCCTGTGCTGTCTGTAATATCCGAGTGCCAGCATCTGTGGGTTTTCCTTTCCTTCTCCTTTCCCCGCTTCTGCTTCTTTTTTGCTGGCCATAGATCTGCGATGCTGACTCCTCTCCTTTCATCTGGTTCATGCCCAGCAGCTCAAACTCAAGGGTGGGGAGAGAAATAAGGATTTTTTTTTTTATTGTTGTTATTTTTTGACTTTGAATGAGATATAACCCTCGTCAGGAAAAACTGAGACTGAAAGGGAAAGCCCTGCTGCGGCCGATGGGTCAAACCAGATGTGGTTCCTCACCCCCACCACGTCTGAAGTCACAAACATGCACAGAGCTCTCCAAGTGGGGCAGGACACGTCCCTGAACCCAAAATCACCCATTTTCCTCTCATCCTGGAGAATGAGGTGTCTGTATCAGGGGGCATGGTGAGGCCAAGTTTCACACAGCAGGATGGAGGAGACCCATCCTCCAAAGCTATTTAATCCTGTTGCAAAGGCTCAGGTCCCACCCGAGGTGTATCTACCCTTGTATCTGCTCAGGACTGAAATATTGCAACCTCTTGCAAGAGATCTCCAACTCAAGGGATTACTGGATCACAGGGTCACTCTGAACCTAGCTGATAGCGTGCACTGTAGGAGAGCATTGCTCTTCTGGACTGCCCCCAAATGTCCCCTGGTGATGTCCCTATCTCCTGCAACATAGAACCATAGAATCATAGAATGGTTTGGGTTGGAAGAGACCTCAAAGATCGTCTAGTTCCAACCCCCCTGCCATGGGCAGGAATACCCTCCACTACACCAGGTTGCTCAAAGCCTCATCCAATCTGGCCTTGAACACTTCCAGGGATGGGGCATCCACAACTTCTCTGGGCAACCTGTTCCAGTGCCTCACCACCCTCAATGTAAAAAATTTCTTCCTTACATGGTGCGTGGTGGCCTCCCTTGGCTTTGAGAGAAGGAATAGGGTGCAAGGGGCCAGCACCATGTAGCCCATAGAGAGGACACATATAAGGATGCTGTGATTTGGGAAGTCTTACTCCATTGGTCAGCAAAATCGGGTCAAATTGGGTTGGGAGGTGGCTTAGTACAGGGTTAAATGGTAAAGGAAGATGGTTGTGTGCGTTCTGGGTGACTTGCGGCATCTCTGTGGCATGGCAGAGGTGCCACAGAGATGCATCAAAAACATGGGGATGGGGATGGGGACAGGATGGAGCCAGGGGACGTGAACAGCATGGGTGGGCAGAGGTCCTTGGACAGGCAGGCCTGCTGTTGGCAGCCACCGAGACTGTAGCCATGGTTTAGAGTCCACGAACAACTGATTTAAGAGGTGCTTAGATACTTCCCCACCACAACCACCTCCCCAGATGTCCCCTTCCCTGTCCTCCAGCCTGGCTGCCCATTTTGCACCAGGCTGGTGTCCCTGGTGTGTCCAGGCAAGGCAAGTGCTCAACATGGTGCGTGAGGGTAATGGTGGCATTTGGCTGGACAAATTGCGGCAGCGTTGGCTGGGGGCTTCTCCGCGGAGTGGGACTGGGGCGACTTGGCTTGTGCTCTGTTCCCGGTTAAACTGGTGGGATTTGGACTTGGGATGGTACCCCCATCCCCACAAAGGAATGAACACCTCTTGGTTCTGGGGTTAGTCATCCTTAAGGTGTCAGGAGGGAAACTGAGGCACGTGAATGGGGATTCGTGGTAACATCAGTGGTAAGAAATGGGTCCTGCTGGGCATGTGGCTTTCCCAACACACTTAACTTGACCTTTCTCTCCAAGACTCCATGCCAGCCAAAAGAGACTGGAGGATTCTGAGCCAGGGAGGGGAGGCAAAGAGCTAAGGAGACACCACGACATCACACCACTGGGGCAGTCGACCAGCATCTGGGGTGGCAACCGCAGTGGGGATGATGCTCTGCTGCTAAACCCTTTGTCAGCCTTACCCAGACCCCTTTTCCCCTCCCCAAATCCCCCCTTCTCAAATCTTCTAGGAGACCCGCTGGGCGTAGCAAATGTCTCACGCACTTCGCTGGGGTGGGAGCAGCTCCTGAAGCCCTGGCTGATGCTCCACCGAGGGATTTTGCTGGCGTTCATTGTTGGCAGCATCACGTTGCCAGAATTATTGAGGGGGGAGGAAGAAAGGCCGGGAGGGGAATGAGACGGGAGCCTCCAGCTGTGCTGTTTGCAACAATAACGGCCAGGATTGTATTTATTATCTCCTCGGTGGAGGGTCTGCAGCTGCACGCTGAGAGCCACAGGCGGCAAAGAGGCCTGGAGATTATTGTGCGTGGAAAAAAAACCAACAAAAACAACTACAAAAATAAATAAAAAGCCTACAGAGAAGCCCTGGGCTGGCTGGGGCAGCACCGAGGGGCACCCAGCCTAACGTTGCATCCTGGCTTTGCCCTCCCTTGTTGAAGCCAGCAGCTCCGCAGGGCTGTTAGGAGAAGGGAGGTTGGGAGCTGCTGCCTTTCAGAGAGCTAAAGCTGCGTGGGGTCCTCTTAAAATCCTTCTGCCAGGGCTGGAGGCGTTGCCCAGCTGGGGTCCTGCTGGGGCAAACTTCTTTTCCCTCTGCTTTTCTGCATGGTTTCGGCTGGTGACAGCCGCCTCTGCTCGCTGGAGCCGGGCAGAGCATCGCGACCGAGGGGCGCCGTCGGAAGCAGCGTTTGGGCAGTTGATTTGCAGCCACTTCTGCTTCAAGGAGAAAGAGCTGGAAAGTCCTTAAAGATACAGGATGATGAGGCTGCTATGAGCTGGTGGGCTGTGTCTCACCAGGAAGGGCAGAGGCATCACCCTGGGATGTATCACCTTCCCCTGGAACCATGCCTCCTCTCTCTTCTTTCCTTCTCCCTGCCCAGCTGATCCTCTCCAGGGGAACCCATCCATGTCCATCCATGCAGCATGGTCCTTCTGCAGCTCAGGCTAGCCCACCGGGGTGGTTGAAAGCAAACTGGGTCAGGGATGTGATAGGCATCGTGGCTTTCCCTCATGAAGCAGACAGCTGCTGGTGGGTCTTTGCAACCCATGCTCTCCTGGGGTGGAACATGGAATGTGGAATGCTGAGGACTAGAACACCTCTCCTATGAAGACAGGCTGAGAGAGTTGGGGTTGTTCAGCCTGGAGAAGAGAAGGCTCCAGGGAGACCTTCTAGAAGCCTTCCAGTACCTAAAGGGGCTACAAGAAAGCTGGAGAGGGGCTTTTGATGAGGGCATGTAGTGATAGGACAAGGGGCAATGGCTTTAGACTGAAACAGGGTAGATTTAGGTTAGATAAAAGGAAGAAAATCTTCACTCTGACAGTGGTGAAGCACAGGAACAGGTTTCTCGGAGAAGTTGTGGCTGCCCCATCCCTGTCAGTGTTCAAGGCCAGGTTGGATGAGGCTTTGAGCAACCTGATGTAGGGGAAGGCGTCGTTGCCCATGGCAGAGGGGTTGGACTACATGATCTTTAAGGTCCCTTCCAACCCAAACCATTCTATAATTCTGTATGCCATCCCAGGGACATGAATGGTATGTGGCATTTCTCAGCTGGGCACAGTGACGTGGCCGAGCAGCTCTATTAACAGTTAAAACCAAGAAGCGTCCATCACGGATAGGAGCTTTCCTCTCCCCATGCTGCACCTCTTAATGTTTCTGGCTGGAATGGCGTATGGTGTTCGTCCCAGAGTGCATTCCTCTTGAATTATATCATGTCTCTGGGAGCTGGAGTGCTATGAAAAAGTATCAGGAGTCAGCACAGGAACCGGCTGGGGTTGGGGGTCAGGTGTGGGAGAGCATCGTCAAGGGCTGAGGCTATAGGAGAAGCATGCTATGATCGTTTTAGCTTTCAATAATTGACCAGCTAAGAAATAAGGCCCTGCCTCAGGTGTTTTATGCTTTAAAAATTCATGTCAGCTTGTTGGCTTCCTTAGTCTGGCACTAGGAATGCTTGGAGAGGAGGGGGAAGTGCACGCAATCCCAACGTTGCAGATGAGGCTGTGGTCCATCATTTTTAGATTGACCTTTTGCAAAGGGGGATGCAGCGCTGAAGAAGGAGGGTTTGATCCTACCAAGGTTAGTGCTGTGGTTTGGGTAAAGCCTGGGTACTGGCAGCCTCCTTCCGTGCATCACGGTGAGCCCTTGGACATCAGAGATGATGGATGGGGCAGGGGGAGGATCTGCTGGTATCTTCACCAGGTCCCTCTACAGCGTAATGCGTTAGGGCTGGCGTAAACTAGGTGTAAACCTCTCCCTTTGCTCTGATGAAGGGCTGGTTCCTAAAGCTATTTGTGCCAAAATAACTCTTCTGCAACGGAGACCTCTCGTTCTGGGACGTGTCGCTGAGTTTGTGATAAAAATCCTGTTGGGGCTGAGTTTGAGGCGGTTAAGAAAATATTTGTGTTCCTGGCTGAGATGAGGTCTCTGTTACGCTCAGCGAGTTGCCGGGACAGCGAGACCTCCAGTTCCTGGAAACACTCATGGTTAAGAAGCCAAGGGGGGAGGACGGGAAGCAGAGGCTGTCAGGGGGTAAAAAGATTTGGGGTGGTCACCCCCAGGGGTGATGCTGGAGGAGGAGAAAGCTCTGAGTTCCAACATCCCTCATGGGCATCTTTGATCCCGTGCGTCCTGTGCTGCTGGGAACTGGTGTGCGGCTGCTGGGGCTCCCAGTTTGAGCAGTCCCACAGCTGGCATAGCCAGGAGGCAACGGTGGGGCTAGGATGCTCACATCCCATCTCCTCCTCACAAACTCCAGGAATCCCCCTCCCCGGTTCTGCCAGGAGGTGCCACGCTACTCCAATGCCTGCCTTCCCCTGCCCGCAGCCGCTCCGGAGCCTTGGCAAAATTTGTTTCCTTTTGGGAACGCCTCCTCCGGGCACAAGCACAGCTCAGCATGAGGCTGTCGAGCAAAATTGCTTTCAAAAGCCATGGGAGGCTATTTCCCCCTCCCCAAATAAGACTGCTATTAACCCAACAGCTTCCTGGGCTGAGTGAGGAAGTGGGATTTTTGTGCAAAACCCTGGTGCCACGGTGATTTCACTCCTAATTTGTCTGTCCTGGAGGTAGCACCGACTTTTTCCCACTGGAGGCAAAATACCCAGGAATTGGGCTGCTATTTGCTTCCAAGATGTGGCTTTTTGAGACACGTAGCTCTTGGGGTGGCAGAAACTGTCAGTATTTCAGCTGGAACTCACCGTCTGGGCTGGCAGACCTTCCCGCACGCGTTGCCTTTAGTCAGAGCCCAACATACACCGCACCGCACCGTGATTTCCTCCGTGGGAGCGGGATGAAGGATGCTGGGAGGGGAGATTGCACAAGGGGAATAAACTATTAGCTGTTTAAACTCTAGGATGATAAATTAACCGCGGCCTCTTGCAAAGCAGATGGGATTTGTGACGTTAACAGTTGGAGCAAAGATTATTTTAATAGGGCTCACTGTTTCTTTTATAAAGAAAGGATCTTTTTTATATTTTTTTTTTTTACTTTAAAGAAATAATACAGCAGAGACTGTTTCAGCAGAGCAAAGGACATCACATGTTTGAAAACAAACCCATAGTGTGAAGCTGTAGGTTTTGGAGGTGCTGAGTTCCCTTTTGATCAATCCCATATGTCTTCTCTGCAGTCCATGCGGTGGGTTGAGGGGCTGCTTGGTTTTGGCTTTGGGGTTATGAAACGTGTCTGATGCTTAACAATTTGGCTTTACTTTTGCTAATCTTATCTATCCTACCTCCTGTAATGTCTATGAAAATCTCCCTGAAGGATGGAGAGCATCGGTGGGATGTCAGTTAATCATTGTGGTTTTGGCTTGGCAGTTTCTCTATGTCCAGAGCTGAGGAAAGTGAACGGAGATAACCAAGATATGGGGAAAATGGGGAACAATGTCTAGTTTTTTCCTTTCTTGGCCTTTCTGACTGTCCACAACCCAAATTCCATGTTCTTTGGTAAGACTGAAGTCTTGCGAAGATAGACTTGATGCAGAGCAATGAGATTCTGCTCCAAATCTTGGAGCAGCATCTCATCTCTGTTTATTACTGTTTTGTCCCCTCTTGAAATCACTTGAATGGAGACAAAGCTCCTTGCAGAGCAAATAAACCACTGGCTCGAGTTCTGCTTGTCTTTGCCACCCGCTGTGATCCTTGGGGACCCATCGGCCAGAGAGGACAAATCCTGTCCTGAGCCCACCCATCCCCATCACGTCACCCGCCCTGGTTTGCCTTAAATACAACCACATCTCTGCATTGAGGGTGGAGAGGGGACTTTTTCTTTGCATCCCCAGTTTGGTGCCTACTGTATATTATTCTTCCATAGCCTGGTAATATAGATTCCTGATACCACTGGGTTAATTACCCGCTAATGACTCCCCCTTTGGCGGTGGGGATCTTGACTGAATGCAAAGGAGATGCTTTTACATCCATTATTAGAAATCATTAAAGCAGAAAAGAATTCATAGAGAAATTTTGTTTTTCCCTTCCCTACATTTATAGAATCATAGAATCATAGAATGGTTAGGGTTGGCAGGGACCTTAAAGATCATCTAGTTCCAACTAGATTTAACTAGTTAATTTAACTCTGATTTTCCCCAGAGAGCGGGAAGATGGGAAAAAATTGTTCAGGCACCTGCAGGATGATTTTAGAATCATAGAATCATAGAATGGTTAGGGCTGGAAGGGACCTTCAAAGGTCATCTAGTCCAACCCCCCTGCAAAGAACAGGGATATCTCCAACTAGATCAGGTTGCTCAGGGCCTTGTCCAACCTGGCCTTGAACGTCTCCAGGGATGGAGCATCCACCACCTCTCTGGGCAACCTGTTCCAGTGTTCTACCACTCTCATAGTAAAAAATTTTTTCCTAATATCCAACCTGAACCTACCTCCCTCTATTTTAAAACCATTACCCCTTGTCCTATCATAACTGGCCCTCCTGAACAGCCTCTCCCCATCTTTCCTGTAGGCCCCCTTGAGGTACTGGAAGACCGCTATAAGGTCACCCTGGAGCCTCCTCTTCTCCAGGCTGAACAGCCCCAACTCTTTCAGCCTGTCCTCATAGGAAAGGTGCTCCAGCCCTCTTATCATCTTCGTGGCCCTCCTCTGGACCCTCTCCAACTGGTCCATGTCCTTCTTATGTTGGGGGCTCCAGAACTGGACGCAATACTCCAAGTGAGGTCTCACGAGGGCAGAGTAGAGGGGGAGAATCACCTCCCTCGACCTGCTGGCCACGCTCCTCTTGATGCAGCCGAGGACGCGGTTGGCCTCCTGGGCCGCAAGAGCACATTGCCGGCTCATATTGAGCTTCTCGTCCACCAGTACTCCCAAGTCCTTCTCCTCAGGGCTGCTCTCGATCCATTCTCCACCCAGTCTGTATTTATGCCTGGGATTGCCACGACCCAGATGTAGGACCTTGCATTTGGCCTGGTTAAACTTCATGAGGTTGGTACGGGCCCACCTCTCCAGCCTGTCAAGGTCCCTCTGAATGGCATCCCTCCCTTCCAGCGTTTAGCTCCTGTTCAGGCCTTCGATGTCTCTTTACATTGAGCCATAAGTGCTAAAACCACCATCCCAGTGGCTGAGTTTCCCCCCATCCCAATGTCTGCGTGTGTTGGTGAGGAGAACGAGAAGATTGGATTGCACGTCCCCTTCTTTATATCCTGATGGTTAATTGGGGATGGCTCTGCTGTCTAAGCAGCTTTGCACTTCCCACTGATAAAACCATCAATGGGAGGCGAAGGATGATAACTTATCACCCAAAAGTGGCTTGTGCAATGGCTCCTGGTGGAAGGCTCCATGAAATCGAGGTGAATCTAGAAGAGCCAAGGGACTAATTCTCATCCTGCTGTCACTGATACCTAGAGTAACTCCACTGAACTCCCCCAAACCCATCTAAGCGGATGGAGGATCAAACCTAAATAGCAGATGCTTCTCGGATTCTTGTTAACTCTCCTCTCCCAAAAGCCAAGAACTCACAAAAAAACGAGTATAAAACCAGGACCAGTATTTGCAAACAACAAAAAATAACACGTGGATCAGAAAGCCCTGTTCCTGTTTACACCAAAACTCCTTCGTGAGGAAGCACTAATTAGTTTAATAAGCTTTATAGAGCGGGTAGACAGAGCTCTTTGCTGCATCCATGTTGGGATCCCTTCTGCAGGGAAGAGCCGGTCTGAAGCAGGCGGAGCAAAAGCCTGGATGACCTTCACTTTCAATGGATTCACACGCACAAAAAAAAAGAACAACCTTGTCAGCAGCAGTTTCTTTATCGTGTGAGGGGCTGACAGTCTCTGGTTGTAGGACGGTTTGAGCCAGTTTTGCTCTGTTCACATCGGCGCGTGGGATCTGGAGCCCGGGCTGGGATTGCGTCTGTGGTGGGCAACGTTTGGACTCAGCCCGGGAGGGTCCACACTGGAAAAGTGTAGCTGTTGCTAGTGCTGCAATTCCGTTGATAATTATTCTTATTTTACAGATGAATTAGTGGGAGACGGAAAAAAAAAAGCTCTCTGAAGTGATTCTGTTGTGGGAGAAGCAACTCAGGAGCATCCTGGTGCTCCGGAGCCGCCGTCCCAGCTGCCTTTCAGAGCCCTGCAAGTATTTAAAGACAGAAAGAGCCAGTTATCCTTTTTTTTTTTTTTGCAGTCAAGAGGATTTATGGCCTCTATCATATCCTATGCAGCTTGCTTCACTTTCCAATAACATTCCCTTTCCCCTGTTCCCAATTAGTGATTGCAGCCAAGTGGCCTCGCTATAAAGATTTTCCTTTTTGTTCACTTGGCTGATGCAAGAGACAGAAGACAATCCCCAAGTTTTCTTCCTGATGAAATATTGTTGCTGATCCAGTTCCTCCATCCTTTGCTAGAACATAACTCTCTTTGGGATAGAGCCCTTCCAGCCCTTCTTTTTTCCCCTCTTTCCTTTAAAGGTTTCTCTATTTGCTGTCAAACTCGAGTTAATCCTGTAGCACAAGAAACCTGGAGATTGTCAGGATTTGTCCACCCATGCCTTAGACACCGAGGGATTCATGTCATACCTGATCTGCTCTAATTGTGAGGTCCTGTGGAAAAGACAGGTCCTGTTTTCCCTGTTGCTGTGTTGGAGCTTATGGCACCAATCATTCTTACCCAGCTGGAATGAGTTGAGATAATGAACTACTGATCACTACTCAACTCAAGGTACCTATCCTGCCTACAAGAGGCAGGCCATTTCCTCCTGGCTGTGGAGGATGCAACAGTGTCCTTGGTGCTGCAGCCCAGGCTGGTGAGCAACAGGAGCTGGTAACCCTGCGGTTGGGCAGCCCGATTTGCTGGAAAACTGACCCACCAAAGAGGAAAAAGGAAGATTAGGGATTTTCTGTTGGATGAGTGAGCTCAACTGATTCATCTTGGGTGCACCTGGTTGCTGGGTGGGACTTGGGTTTGGAGGATGTAGCCAGGGATGGGATGGGAAGCAGTAGCCCAAGGAGAGCAGGCATCCCACTCCACCAGGGTCAAGGGAGAGACGGGACATCTCCAAGAATGGGTTTGGCCTTAGGTGGGTTTCATCTCCTTCTGAAGCAATTTCTTTCTCTTCACACCACCGTAGAGACAACCTGAGGTTTCTGCACCTCTTACTTACGTACCTTAACCTTCATTGAGTGACTTTGGGTCTTCAGCCCTGACTCCAGCTCTGTTTCAGCTGATGCTTTGCCAAATGACAGGCTCGGGGAGGCCAAGGGGCACAGCATGAATGGAGGGGGGTTGTTTCCTGACTCCATCAAGCAATGAACTTTCAAACACCTCTCCCTTGTATTTTTTTTTAATTAGTCCTTGATTTTAGGCTATAGGGATTTCTGGCTTGGTGGTTGCCAGGGCAACCGGAGGTAGCGAAGGTAGCATCCTTTTCATCTCCGCATTCCCAAGGGGAATACCAGTCCTCGAGCAATGGGCTTCCATCCAGGGCGGGATGTGTTAGCACATCTCGGTTGGGTGGGAATGAGGTGGCAAAGTCTCAGCTGTAGATCAGGGAAGACCAGTGTGAAAAGTCTTTAAGGAAGAGGAGAGGGAAGAAATCAAGTGCAATGAGAAGAGTGGATTTGCAACACCACCGTAACAGGGCTTTCCTCTCTCTTTCCAGTACTTAAATGGGGCCTACGGGAAAGCTGGAGAGGGACTTTTTACAAGGATATATAGTGATAAGACAAGGGGCAATGACTTTAAACTGAAAGAGGGGAGATTTAAGTTAGATCTAAGGAAGAAATTCTTCACTCTGAGGGTGGTGAGGCACTGGAACGGGTTGCCCAGAGAAGTTGTGGATGCCCATCCCTGGAAGTGTTCCAGGCCAGGTTGGATGAGGCTTTGAGCAACCTGGTGTAGTGACAGGTGTCCCTGCCCATGGCAGGGGGGTTGGAACTAGATGATCTTTGAGGTCCCTTCCAACCCAAACCATATTGTGATTCTATAATTCTCCCACCCCCCAACCATCAGCCAAGACCTGTTTTTCCTCTGCAGTCTGGTTTTAAAATCAGATTTTAATGAGTTTTCTGACAGAGAAATCTCAGTGTAAGGTTTCCGCCCAGGTCCTGCCACACGATGGTGCAAGGGATGAGCAGAGCATGGAGGAGGGATTGGGGCATCTGCAGGCTCAGGGAGAGATGTGGGATCTGGGGAGAAAGCTGTCACCCTGCTGGGAGCTTGGTCCAACCTTGGCTCCGGTACCCACCACTGGGTCTTCTTGGGGTTGTCTCAGGATATTTCCCGTGCAGAAAGAACGAGCAAGATGTAAAGACCATAGCTCTGCAGCTACTCCATGCACCTGAAACCTGGGGGATACGCTGCACCCCCAGCAGCTTCTGTTGAAATCAGTGGGTATAACAAGCTCCCCAGAGCTGTCAGATGGCCAAAATTTATCCCTGGGGTTGTCTCCACACCGCAACAGCCATAGAAATGAAGAGATCATGGTTGAACGAGCCTGAGAGCGGGCTGTTTTCTCCTGGTTGGCTTTCCCCTCGACATCCCAGGTGACGGGGCTGGTGGTTTCTGGCCCGTGGTGTTTCCTCCGGGTGAATCTCCCCAGTGCTGCAGGAGGATAACTCATCTTCCTTTTACTCATCTTCCTTTTACGAGGGGATACCTTGGCTTCCTGCCTTTATCAACAGCTCGTAGGCAGCAATCCAAAAGCAATTTGATGTGGTTTCGAATGCACGCTGTACACAGATGAATGGTAAATGCCAGTGGCATATTTCTTTCCCCATTTCAAAGAGCTCTATGCATTGCTTTCTGAGATGATAAAGCGTGCCTGTACCTGACTAAGCTCTTCTTTGATTACCTGGCAATGCAGGAGTCTCTTTCTTGAACTGGAAGATGACCAGTATCTTTATTTCTCCTATATTTATCAGAGCTATCGGCCAAGTGGCTTGTTATCCTGTGAATGCTTCATGCTGCTCCATAAGTTTTTAACGAGTAGCAGTGGATTGCATCTCATCTGCAAAGCCATTGCAGAGCCAGTAAGGGAGAATCCGGGCCAGTGCTGCGAAGGAGGGAAGAGACAATAGATGCTGTGCAAGTACCTGAGCTGAGCTTGGTGTCCTCCATTTCAGCTGTGTGATGTTTTGGCCTTGCTGCTGGGTGGAGCCGTGGATGTTGCAGTGGGAATCACTGTATCAGCCCACTTCTGGTGACCATCTTTGAGGCTAGTTGGGAAGGGAATTCCCACATCAAAAGGGTTTGAGCAGCCGCATATCAAAGCTCAGCACTGGCTTTGCTTCTCCTCTCAGTTTATAGAATCATAGAATGGTTTGGGTTGGAACAGACCTTTAAAGGTCATCTAGTCCAACGCCCCCTGCAATAAGCGGGGACGTCATCAACTAGATCAGGTTGCTCAGAGCCCTGTCCAACCTGCCCTTAAATGTTTCTGGGGATGGGGCATCTACCACCTCTCTGGGCAACCTGTGCCAGTGTTTCATCATCCTCATCGTAAAAAATTTCTTCTTTATATCTAGTCTGAATCTCCCCTCTTTCAATTTAAAACCATTACCCCTTGTCCAATCGCTACAGGCCCTACTAAAATGTCTGTTCCCAGTTAAACAAGGACTTTGGTGATTGCCTTCTGGCTTTTCTTCAGGGGGCCCATCAGGAGCTCATGAAGGTCTTACCAGTGCTCAGAGAGCCAAGTCTCACACTGATGTGTCTTTGGACCTGATGTGTCTTTTGTCCCCACTGGAGCCAACAGGACACCAGGAGGAACTGAGCTGGGCTTTCAAAGGAGAAGTGAGGAGGCACTTCCTCTGTCAAGACACCAAGTGGGAATAGCCACTGGGTAGGATTTGGGAGAAGAAATACCGATAGACTGAGATGACACTAATGCAGGTGCTTCCTGCATGTGAGACATTTAACATGTGGGGGTTTGCTTTTTTAATTTCCAAAGAATTTCCCCACTGCTGTACTTTCCCCTGGTAACAAAATATTTCATTGCATTCCAACTGCAGCTTCATGAAAAAAAAGTAGTATTTAGTTTAGGAGGGACTGCAGAAGGGAGCAAGCTATGGTCTGTCTGCACAGAACCAGAAGGGACCAGTCATTAGGAAAGGGATATCTGGAAACGTGTTTGCAGAAAGGAGCTCAACCCCCTGCTTCCCCTCTGCACACATATGTGCTTTCTCAAGAAACAGTTGAGATGGGCTGGGACTAGGGCTCATCTTACTGGTTTTCTGTTGTTTCTATAGAATAATGGACCCCGGAGGATTGCGTGTTGGCCTTCAGCAATGTTTTGGATGCAGGCTTTTTGGCCAGAGTCTCAATCTCTGCTCTCTATTTGCAGGAGGTGTGGGAGTTACCTCCAGACAAGCCATATCTGTGATCAGGACGATATTTTTGCAACGCTTTTCCCCCTTTGAGCCTCTTTTGCACATTGGCAAGTAGTCCCTGATCCGTCTCCTGGGAAAGAGCAGGGGGCCAGGAAGACTGTGCTGGAAAGGGAGAGAAACTGATGCCAAGGGGAGAGTGGGGGAAGACAAAGTGTGAACTTCTAGGAAATGGTCCTGGGAAGGTGCAAGGGCTGCGGGGAAGGCGCCTCAGCCAGATCAAAGGGAGTGTGGGAAAGATGATACTGCGAGGAAGTTAATGAAGTGCTTTTAAACAGCGGTGGGAAAGGTGAGAGTAGAGACCAGGAGGGCTGAGGTAAGGATGGGAACACACGTTTAAAGGGGATTTTTTTCTTTTTTTTTTTTGACTAAATGAGTGCTTGGCACATGAGCCTCTGTTTATCACCAGCAGCATGGCCAAAGAGCGGTGCTGATGGATCTGCTTGCCTGGTTTGGTGGGAGTTTTTGTTGCTGTTGTTTGTAAGGCATGAGGAGCCATCACCCACGGCTGTAGTGGGAACCAACGAGGACAGCCCTTGCTGTCTCTGCTGACCTGCAGGATGCCGGCATGCCCCAGTTTACCCTCTCCAGAGATGCAGAGCTAGATCTTTTTTGTCTGGCTCTAGAAATCACGGAGCTGCTGTCACCCACAGTTGTGCGGAGATCAGCACTCTTCCTCTCTTGGCTGCAGTGATGGACGGACAGAAGTGTCTCAGCTGGAGGAGGCTCAAACCCAGGAGGGGTGGAGAGAGCTCCTTGCTTGCTGGCATTGTTAATCAGACAGAATGCTTAATGTAATTAACAAAGACTCCCCAGAGGCTCTGTATGAAACAAATTGGCTCTCTCCACTTGATGCCTGTGCAGGAGGCTGGGCCCACCACAGCACAGTCTGGGTTAGACTGAGGAGTTCTTGGCTCCTCTGCTCTGGCAGGTGAGGAGCCAAGTGGCCACTGTCTGTCCTGCCTGCCACCAGCCTGAGGAGGGGTGGTTTTAGCCACCCGATCCTACCTACTTAAACACGTCTAAATTTACATCTGAAGACTAAGCAAGGGAGATGTGCTCTCCCTTTCAGCAGTAGGCAGCTGGCCTTTCTAGCTCTTCATCCTGGATGATGTTCTGATGATGCCATTATCTCTGTCATTTATAGAAAATTTGAAAGGAGCTTTGGTTTTTCCTTCTGATACAGGTTTTGGACACCTAAGGTGCACACTGAGTTCAGAGCCTACATGATTTCTCCAACCTATCAGTGCAGGGTCCTGAACTCAGTGCTCCCAAATCTCACATGGATACCTGACGTGAAGACTTCTTTATGCTGAAGTTTGCCAGGCTGTAAAATGACTCAGTGTTTGAGCTGCCATTTCGACTCTTCAATGTCCAGTCGAAAGGGTGTACGTTGCATACATGGTACTTTAAGGCATCCTACTGTTCTTACAGCTAATTTTCCAGTTGTGTCTTAACTTGGTTATATCTGCAAAGACTGTTAACCTAATATTTTTTCTGCATTAAGTTCCCAGTGGGGTTCACAACATGAGAGACAAAGTGTTTGGGACATCCATGCTATTTAAGGGTACACTTAATCTATCCCTTTGGAAAGACAGAGGAGAAACCTGCACGACTCAAACTGTTACACATCTTCAGTAAAATAATTTCTACAGCAATTAAATCTATTTTCTTATCCTCTTGTTTTTCCAGGTCAACAATGCAGTTCCCGGCCTGGTTCAGTTTGCTTCTTCTCCTTCCTTGTTTTGGTACCACCAAAACCTGCTTCCCCGGCTGCCATTGTGAAGTGGAAAGCTTTGGTCTCTTTGACAGCTTTAGCTTGACCAAGGTAGACTGCAGCGGAATAGGCTCACACATTGTTCCCGTCCCAATCCCTCTGGATACCTCCTACTTGGATCTATCATCAAACAAACTGGAATCAATCAATGAATCAATGCTTACTGGCCCCGGATACACCACCTTGGTGAGCCTTGACCTGAGCTACAATAAAATTGCCAAGATATCCTCCACAACCTTCTCCAGGCTTCGGTACCTGGAGTCCTTGGATCTGAGTCATAACTCTCTGGAAGTCCTTCCAGAGGACTGTTTCTCCAGTTCTCCTCTGGGTGACATAGATTTGAGCAATAACAAGCTTTTGGATATAGTAATGGACATTTTTGCTTCCAAAGGTCAAGGAAAACCCCTGAATGTGGATCTATCCAATAATATGCTCAGCACAATTACAAGGCACCGTGAAAAGAGCATCCTCAACATCCAGAACTTAAATCTTTCTGGAAACAGACTAATGTCTGTGCCAAATCTTCAAGGGATTCCTCTCCGATATTTAAATCTTGACGGGAACCCTCTAGTCAAGATTGACAAAGGAGACTTCACAGGGCTGAAAGATTTGATTCATTTATCCCTCAGTGGCTTGCATGGCTTTGGAGAGTTATCTCCTTATAGCTTCAAGGACCTAGCAGCCCTCCAAGTTCTGGATTTATCCAGCAACCCCAACCTGAAGTCACTGACTGCTGAAGTGGTCCTTGGTTTGAACTCCCTACAAGAGCTCAACCTCTCTGGGACAGGTGTGTCATCCTTGCCAAAGACTGTGCTGAAATACCTGCCTTCCATCAAAAGCATCACCTTGGGGAAGAACATACAGTGTCTTAAGACCATCAAAGAAGGACAGTACCACCGACAAGTTGGACTGACCAAAAAAGAGGTCCTCAGTTGCCACGACAGCCACGGGTCCGTAGCAGCAGCGCCTTACGTTTCGTGATGAAAGCTGGGGAGAAGGGGTGGGGAAGGGAGGGTGGGGGGCCGTGGGATTTGTACAGGTGTCGGACTGAGATGGCTTGCAGTGTGCCTTTTGTAAAACTGTCAATAATTTATATATTTGTATATGCCAATACTTGATCGTTTGTGGATTTTATAAACTCAAATCCTGGCCCAAGTCATCTGCAGGCTCCAGATTTTGCTCGGTGCATTGAGGTCCTGCACGCAGCATGTTAGCTCAAGAGCAGTGATGCTGGACAACAGGGACCAAGCTGCTCTGCAGGTCCCAGAGTGGAATAGCTGGTCTGTAGGAAACCTCCGTGCCCCAGACACGTCTGTAGGAGCAAAGCTACGTCTCTGCAGAGCACCCACCAAAACGTACCAACTCTAGCTGCTTGCTTACAAACCTGTGCATCATCCCTCTTTTTTAATTATTATTCCCCAAGAAGTGCCTTCTGGATGTTGCCTTCATTAGCAGCTCCCTGTTCCCTGTCATGCACTTTCAGTCTCGAAGAGACATTTCCAGACAAACCTGAATGCAGGGTGCTCCTAATGTGCTGGTTTTTACATGCTATTTGCATCCGTGTGCAATGAACATTGAGGAAGTCGAGAACTTTTCCCACAATTTTCTCCCTGTTTTCCCATCTCGATCCTTTTCATGTCAAATTACTTCAGGTCCAACCTTGGCAACCTCCTGTCTTTTTGACTGTAGCAAGCCACTGCTCAGAGATGATGTGCAGTGGAGCAAGAGAAGCGGAAGGGTCTGCCAACAGCCACATCTCACCCAGGGACCAGCCTCCCATGAAGCGAATTGACTGAGTTGCAAAGTGAAGAGATCATGAAGTCTAGCTTAAAAAAAAATATTGTAAAAATCCCTCCTCCCTTTCTGAGGAAACTTGGAAGAAAACTTTAACAGGGATTCTTGTCTTGATGACCTTATCACACCAAGAAGCAGACCCAAAGGACATGAGAGTAAGCTGCTTCCACGCCGATGTCCCCCATCTGAACGCAACATCTGCAACTCAGCTGGACTGGTGTGAGGCAATTTCCAGCACCAAAACACTCTCCAGAACGTGCCAAGGGAAGAATTGATGCCTGTGACCCTGGAGCGCTTTGCATATCAGGGGGAAGATCTTGGGTTTTTGTTTTCCAGAGTTGAGCCTTTTCCTTTTCTTGCACAGCTCCTTGGCTACCAACCAAAATCTGATCAAAAGCCTGGTCCTCAGAGATTTAATCATTTCTTCCTTCATTGCTGAAATGCTGGCAAAGCAAAGGGAAACCCCTCTCATCCCTCTTCTTCTCCAAGATAGGAGAAAGCAGGGAAAAGAGGCACAGCTTGACTCAACACATCTGTGAAGCCTTCAGCCTGCTTATAGGAGCTCCTGCAATGGAGATGTCTACTGAGGTCTGGTCCAAATCTAGTACGCTCTGTCCTGGGGGTGGGAAGGGATGTTTCGGATGGGGGTCATGCTTGGGCTGGTCTGCAGCTTGTATTAGGGCAACCTTCGATGTTTGAAGCTGGTTTAAGGAGGCCCACACAAGTTGATGCAGATATAAACCCATCACACTCCCTCCTTGGGAGTGTTGGGAGCACCTTAGGCTTCATCCTCACACTCCCAAAGGTCTTTGCAAATGGAAACCCTATTGTCCAAAGCAGCTGTCTCCAGGGATGGTTGAAACCCATTGAGGCTGTAAAAGCCAGAGTCAACACCTCCCTTTGGAGACTGAAACCTCTTTTCATCCATCTCCTTTTCAATCACAGATCTTAGGGTGGGATTTTAACTCTTTCTTTCAGTGCTGGGGTTTTTTTCTTCTCTACTGAGCCTTTGCAATGCTCGACCAGCCTTCACAGTCAACAAGAAACATCGATTCTCTTAAAAAGGCAATGGGGACTGCCTACAGGCAGGAATCTGGAGGGGAGCAGCCACCAGCTGCGGTGCAAGATGGGGACAGTGTGGAAGGGAAGAGGTGGGTTTTTTTTAGTGGATCTTGCCTTTTTAAGAGAATTCTTTTCTGCTGGCAGAAAACGTAATTTTTAACTAGTGGTTTAATTTTCTAAGTCCGTACGTGGATGAGATGTTTCGGGGGATCACGTCCTGTCAAAGTTCCTGTCTTTGCGCCACTGTGGTAAGTTTAAAACCCAATGTGACAATCCAACCGCAGACTGCAAGATTTCCTCGTGTCATCCCACGCGAGCTGGGAGCTAAACGAGCCTTAGCGAAAGCTGGCAAATACCGTCGCTGTGTTAGTTTGTTGGGGTTTTTTGAAGAACCTTTGCAGCATTGTAAGGCTTTGTGATTACTCACAATATAATAAAGTGATTTGGAGGAGAACAAACCCAGATCCCCTGGGATTTATTGCCTTAGCGCTGGGAGGGCGGCAGCTATCGCTGGGTCCGAGGTGCAACACAACTTCTCTCCTTGCTCTGCTCTACCAGCCTCATGAGCGTTGCACGTCCAAACTAGGGGCAGGATTTGTCCCGCTGTGTTTGGCTCCCTGGGCTCCTCACTGGCAGAAAGGCTCGAGAGCTTCGCTGACTGACTCCAAGGAAGTTGGGTTGTCAGCCACTGGAATAGGCTGCCCAGGGAGGTGGTTGAGTCCCCATCCATGGATGTGTTTAAGAATAGGGTGGATGATCTACTTAGGGATATGGTTTAATGGGGATTAGGGACGGTTGGACTCGATGATCTCTGAGGTCTTTTCCAACCTAGAAATCTATGAAATCTGTGAAATTATGGACACGTGGCAGTGAAGCAGCACAAGAGGATCCGGAGCAAATTCCCGCTCTAGGATCTGCTCCAAAGCTTGTAGGAGATGGTGGGGATCTCTTCATGGATTTGGCCAATATCTGAGATGCACAGTCTGCTAGGGTTGAAAAATTGGATTTGCAGAGCGGGTGATGCAGGGAGAGGTCATGAGCTGTTTCACAAGTCCGTGGGAGTTGGAGGAAGCGAATGGGTGCAAGGGCGATGACACGGCACGGAAAGCCGCACGCTGTCAGACCACAGAGCTTTCAGTGGTGAGACACACGTGGTCCAGGCTCAGCACTGAGCTCTGAGGAGTGGGGGCTGCTGCAAGGAGGGCTAACTTCAGACAGAGCCATTGCAACTAAAGAATAAATAGAAACATAGAATCACAGAATGGTTTGGGTTGGAAGGGACCTCAAAGATCATTTAGTTCCAACCCCCCTGCCATGAGCTGGGACACCTTCCACTACACCAGGTTGCCCAAAGCCTCATCCAACCTGGCCTTGAACACTGCCAGGGATGGGGCAGCCACAACTTCTCTGGGCAACCTGTTCCACTGCCTCACTATCCTCATTGTAAAATTTTCTTCCTTAGATCTAAATGAAATCGATCTAAATGAAATCTCCCCTCTTTCAGTTTAAAGCCATTGCCCCTTCTCCTATCACTACACACCCTTGTAAAAAGACCCCCTTTAGGTACTAGAAGGCTGCTAGAAGATCTCCCTGGAGATCTCAAGAGGGCTTTGCCTGCTTTTAAATGGCAAATTTGATTTTAAGCACTTCTTGATGCTATCTATAAAAGTGATGCCCCAGTAAGGGAACCGCCTCCGAGAAGCTTCAGCATTCCCGGTCTTCCCAAAGCCTGAAGGAACAACTCCATCTTCCATCCAGGCAGGCAGAGCTGCAGGCTTCCTGGAAGAGGCTGTTGGTTTTCCATCTGCCTCTCCAAACGGCTCAGTCCTCCAGGACACATGCAAGGAACAGCCAGACTAGAACCTGGGGACTGGCAAGTTCAACTCACAGTAGAGGCAACATTTCGTTGAGATCCCTGGGAACTGTTAGACAGCACAATCTAGTACACAATTTCGTCCAGTAAATTTCATTTTCGTTTAACTTATGTATGTTTTACTTTTCCTCTAACATTATATGTAGGTATACTATTCCTACCATTTCTCCCATCAAAAGTATACCAGCTGATAGGATTTTGACTCCAGAAGAGGGACTCTTTTTTTTTTCCACTCCCTGTCTGTATTTCCTACTTGACATTTTTCCCCACTTCATTTCCTCATCTTTTTTTCGCTTCTTTTCTGACTTTCAGAATCCATTTACAAACTGCAATCCTATTTGGAGAAATAAAATAAGTTGGTTAATTAAGTCAAATATACAGAAAAAAAAACCCTGAAAGATACATTATCCCAGTGTGTATATCTGAGGAAAACACTCATATCTTTCCATTTCCTGAAGAATCAAATACTGCGATTTTTTTGAAAGGAAGCAAAGTATATTAAGAAAATTATCATTACTGAAACTTTGGACTTAGTGCAAGAAAGGAAAAAGATCTTTGTTGCACAGTGAAGTCAACCCACCTTAAATGCTACATTTGTGGAGCTCTGCTATTTTATTTAACCACCAAATAATTATCACACACTTTAATAAAAGCTGAGCAACGTCACAGTTTTACACACACACTATGCTAAACATCACAGTATTAGAAGTGTTTCCCAATTCCCTTTCCAATTTGTTTCAACATTAAGGAACATATCCCTTCACAAACACACACACTGACTTCACAAGGCAACATAAACCCAGATGTTTGGCACATAAAGGGCGTAGAAGTGAGTATTTGGGGCAAGATCCTATCAGGTTAGGTGCCGACTCGTTCGAAGCTGGTTGCAGATGGATAATAGATGGTACACCCTGATTTCCAAGCAGCAAATGGGGGTTCTGGGAAGAGAAGCTTCATGCCCTTGGTGATTCTCAAGCTGTTTCCATCTTCACGATGTTGCCCTTCCAATGACCTCCGTTATTCCAAATGTATTTCCAAAACTAAAATAGCCTTTCCAGGCTACTTTGAAATTAGTCTGTTTCAGGACTTTAAAATAGATAAATAAAATTAACATATATTTATACAGTAGTAGTCACCTGTATGTTCCTCTCCAGTTTCTAAACTAGAATTTGTTGTGATCACTCGACTTTTTTGTCCTGTACGCACTTAACTCGTAAGCGATCATAAAATATTAAGATTTTGTATGGCGTAAGATACTTTTACTACAGTCACAGTAGGATCCTGTGCCAAGAGCTTACTCTTACAGCGTGCTTTTATCCCTCGAAATACAGACCAGCTTACTAACAGTGACTGCCACATGAAGCTGTTTCTCTGCATTCAAGGTCCACCACAGCTGCCTGACCTGTCTGTGTTTACAGCACTGATTTCAGTCTCTATTCTTAAAATTATCATAGAATCATAGAATGGTTTGGGTTGCAAGAGACCTCAAGGATCATCTAGTTCCAACCCCCCTGCCATGGGCAGGGACTCCCTCCACTACACCAGGTTGCCCAAAGCCCCATCCAACCTGGCCTTGAACACTGACAGGGATGGGGCAGCCACAACTTCTCTGGGCAACCTGTGCCAGTGCCTCACCACCCTTAGGGTGAAAAATTTCTTCCTTATATCTAATCAAAATCTCCCCCTCTTTAAACTCTTTTGGTGTTTAAAGCCATTGCCCCTTGTCCTATCACTACATGCCCTTGTCAAAAAGTCCCTCTCCAGCTTTCCTGTAGCCCCTTTAGGTACTGGAAAGCTGCTATAAGATCTCCCCGGAGCCTTCTCTTCTCCAGGCTGAACAGCCCCAACTCTCTCAGCCTGTCTCCATAGCAGAGGTGCTCCAGCCCTTGCATCATCTTCGTGGCCTCCTCTGGACCCACTCCAGCAGCTCCATGTCCTTCTTGTGTTGGGGACCCCAGAGCTGAACGCAGTATTCCAGGTGGGGTTTCAGGAGAGCAGAGCAGAGGGGCAGAATCCCCTCCCTCGCCCTGCTGCCCACGCTGCTCTGGATGCAGCCCAGGACACGGTTGGCTTTCTGGGCTACCAGCGCACGGTGCCGGCTCGTGTTGAGCTTCTCATCAGCCAGCACTCCCAAGTCCTTTTCCTCAGTGAAATTCTCCTAATTGACCTATTTCAGTGTAGTTCACATTGTTGTCAGTCAGCCTTTTTTCCAGATCTTCCTATACCCTAGCTCGCACAGTCCAGACAGAAAGCATTCTCTTTAAAACATCGTGTGTTTATAATAATACGTAACAAAATGTGATCTACAAAGATAAAATATGGAGTTTTAATAGGGCTACTTGTCTCAATCGATTGATTCAGCCACAAATCCAGCTATAAAATCAAGGAGTCAGATGTCTGTGTCATTCCCTGAAAAGCACTACCAATACCAAATTATACATTCCCCTCACCCCAAATTGCAGCTAATTTTCTTCTGCTCCCTCTAACACAGGCAACATTTGTCAAGTATCACAATGCAGGCACAATTCAATGGGGTTTTTAATGTGAAAGCAACACATTCATTGATTTACTGAAATTTTCCCCAAAATGCACACATTTGACAATGTGCAAGAAAGAGTTGCCTCATTTCATACTGTTTCTTAACGACTGCAAGGCATGTGTTGATTTTTCCCTTCGGTGTTCAGCATTTATGCTATTCAAAAGCTGGTATTTGTGCTCCGCAGCACGTTCAGAAGTGCCGAGGAACAAGAATTAATTTCACTTTTGAATAAATGTCAGAAGTCTCCTAAAGAGGGAAAAGAAAACTCTTTGAAGGTAATTAAAAACCATCGCTTTCAAACCTAGATGAAACTTGGAAGGTTAAACCTTGAGTCTCCTGCGTCCCTCTTACAGCAAAGAACTGCTCTCCCAGAGCAAGAGATCCTGGAGTTCTGGTGCCCTGAGCTGGCACTCAGGCACCATGTTTGGAAAACAGGTAAGATTTCATCAGGATGTCATTGGCGCTTTGTCAGAAGGTTTTTGAAACGGGTAGGCTTCTGGGAAACATTCTATTTTAAAAACATTAGCTTTCTCTGATGGATTTTGAGGAATTTTCTGCTGAAGTAAGTTGTAGAAGCAATTCAGTGGAGTGTTGCTTTAAGCAAGGATGGGACCATGATGTGCTTGAGATTTTAAAATCGTGCTGGTTCTGCCTGGGGTAGAGTTCATTTTGTTCATAGTCGCTGGCACGGGGCTGTGTTTTGGGTTTGGGCTGGAAACAGCGTTGATAACACAGAGATGTTTTCATTACTGCTGAGCAGTGCTCACACAGAGTCAAAGCCTTTTCTGCTTCTTACCCCATCCCACCAGTGACTAAGTTGGAGGTGCAGGAGAAGTTGGGAGGGGGCACAGCTGGGACAGTTGACCCCAACTGACCAAAGAGTTATTCAGGTCACAAGTGGTGTTCCCCAGGGCTGAGTACTGGGGCCAGTTCTGTTTAATATCTTTATCAATGATCTGGACGAGAGGATCAAGGACACCCTCAATAAGTTTGCAGATGACACCGAGTTGGTGGGAGTGTTGGTCTTCTTTGAGGGTTGGAATGCTCTTCAGAAGGATCTGGACAGGCTGGGTCAATTGTATGAGGTTCAATAAGGCCAAGTGCTGGGTCCTGCACTTGGGTCACAACAACCCGGTGCAAGGCTACAAGCTTGGGAAAGAGTGGCTGGAAATCTGCCCAGTAGAAAAGGACCTGGGAGATACTGGTTGAATATGACCCAGCAGTGTGCCCAAGTGGCAAAGAAGGCCAATAGCATCCTTGCTTATATCAGCAATACTGTGGCCAGCAGAACTGGACAAGTCATGGTCCTCCTGTACTCAGCACTAGTGAGGCCACACCTCTAATCCTGTGTTCAGTTTTGGGCTCCTCACTGCAACAAAGACATTGAGGTGCTGGAGCATGTCCAAAGAAGGGCAATGAAGATGGTGAAGGGTCTGGAGAACAAGTTTTATGAGGAGCGGCTGAGGGAAATGGGGTTGTTCAGGCTGGAGAAAAGGAGGCTGAGGGGAGACATCTATAACTACCTGAAAGAAGGTTGTAGCGAGATGGGGGTTGGTCTCTTCTCCCAAGTAACAAGTGATAGGACTAGAGAAGACGGCCTCAAGTTGTGCCAGGGGAGGTTCAGGTTTTAGATTGGATATTACAAAAAATTTCTTTACCAAAAGGATTGTCAGGCATTGGAACAGACTACCCAGGGAAGTGGTGGAGTCACCATCCCTGGAGGTGTTTAAAAAACGTGTAGATGTGGTGCTTCAGGCCATGGTTTAGTGGTGGACTTGGCAGTGCTAGGTTAATGGTTGGGCTTGATGATCTTAAAAGTCTTTTCCAACCTAAACGATTCGATGATTCTATGATCCCCAGGAGATCTTGCTCCCAGCACTATTATTTACTGTAGCAGAAAAGCCATCATCAACTCTCAGACATGACTGCTCCTCTGGTGTCCACCATTGTGTGCTGTGACCATTAGGCCATAATACCGTGGTCCTTCTGGATGGAATCCCTCCTGCCCTGGGATGCCAGCTCAATGAGAGTGGTGGAGAGTGTCCTGCTGTCTTGAGGAAGCAGACTGTCCCAGGAGCGGTGGGTCTGTAGGTGGATTCTCCCACTTCCCTGTGAACACCTCACTTATATGATGCTCCAGTGTTGTGCTGGACCTTATCCCTCCCACTACTCCTTCGTCCTCTTGCCTTAACATCTTCTTATTTTCCTAGTGATTTTTATTATTTAAATAGCCTTTCTGAAGCCCTCTGGATGGGAAGAAGCATGGAAGCCTCCATCAGCAGTCCCCACATTGCCCACGCATGGCATCCCTCTCCACCACAGGACTCGGACACCTGAAACACAGCACTGATGTCCCGCAGAGGAGGAAATGGCACACGATGGCTTCATGCTCAGAAAATTAGGAAGCTGATGCCAGCTTCCTAAAGCTGCTGTCAGCTTGATAACACGGCACGACGGACTGATCCCTGATGTCGGACATCACCCCAGCTACCCATGGCAGGAAAGACAGCCAGGCTGGTTAGCTGCAAGTTCTGGCTGTCTCCAGGACCAGCTCAGCTCTGTGGCCGGATACGTTTGCCCTGGCAAGCAAGATGGTCATTTTAATTAAAGGCTGAATATTTTTAGAAGCAGGAAAACCTCAGCGGAGGCTGGACAACAAGGATGGGCTGGGTTGGGAAGGGGGAAGAAGCGGCTGAGCTGGCGTTTGCTTGCAGCGCTCTGTCTCCTGGAGGGTTATCAGCATCTCACCCCCCTATCCAGCACGTTGGGAAAGACACCGAGGATTGCTTCCCCCCATCTACCTCATGCCCAGGGCAGCATAGGACAATCTTGTCTTTATTTGAAAACATGCACCTCTTGGTACTCAAAAATTCCCGTTTCCTTCTCTCCAGTCTGCTGGAGCTGTTTCTCCTGGCTGTCAGCTGTCAGCCTACAGAAGTCCCTTGATGACTGATTATGTGACTGACTTCATAGCAGCAGTAGGTGCCGTCCCTTTTAAAAATAGCTGTTCCTCTGTACGTTTTCCATTTTGCAGGAGGTTTTTATTTCCAGCACGTTTGTTCCACACACCCTGGCTTCGTCAGGCTGAAAAACACAGAGGCACCCTTCCCATGCCAGAAAATAATGCTGCACGGATGGGCACAGTCCTTCTGGCTGCCCCAGGATCTGCCTCCTGGGCAAGCTTTGGGGCAGCAGAACCCTCTGCCCCATGCACGTTTCTAGAGGCAGCGCCGTAGCATTATTCCTGCCCCGTCACCCCCGAGACATCCCCTTTCTTCCTTCCCTTTTGGAACGGACAAGGAGACCTGGGAACCTGATTAAAAGGTGGAAAACTGGAGCTGAAACTAGGCCATCAGATAAATCCTTTCCTGTAATAAGCAGAGAGTGGGAGCACCAGCCCTTAATCACAGCCTTTGTCTCCCGGCATTTGTATGCCTGTGTGCACGCGTCCCCCAGTGCCAGAACAAACCCCCCCCTTCTCCTGCCCCATTCCCACCCCTGCACTGTCTTTCATTAATGGCATTAAAGCAAAAGTGGTTTGTTTTGCCATGAAGGAGCACCCTGGAGAAAGCAGCAGCCCATATGCCAGGCGCTGTGCATCCTTCAAAAAACCCCTGCCGGCAAAAAACGGGGGGTTTGGGCAGGGGGATCTGCTGCCATCCTGCCCAGCTCCATCCCATCCAATGGTCCAGCTTCCACCCCAGGTGCACCCCAGGGGAAAGAATCAGCCTGAAAAAAAACCCAACAAAATTCTGCCCCTGGAAACTTTCCCACCACTATGGTGATGGCTTTTAACCCCACTGCTGCCTGTCTGGACCTCTGCGCCACGTGCTCTCCTCTTCCTCGTTAGCTGTGGACGTGTCTCAAGGCACTCGCTGGTAATTGGCTGGGGCCGTGCTGGGAATTTGAACCAACATTTCAAAGAGATCGTTCACCTCCTTTTCCTTCTCTTTGAAGGGCTTTGCTTCATTGCAGGTTAAAGGAAACAGACGGCTTCTTCCTCCCAGAGCTCCTTTCGACAGGACCCCGGCACACTAGAGCTGGCATTTTTTTACCAGCGAGGATGTCGGCAGTGATGTACTGCTAAGCAGTGTGTGATGACACATTTTGGTGGGATCAAGCTGCCCCTTGATTTTGGAGGGGATTGTAGGTAAAGGAAGGGTCTAGAGATGCCCAAGGGACTGGCAGAGGCATGTAACATCACTGTGCTGGCAGCCCGTGGGAAGTTCTCAGCCCACAGAGGACCAAGGAAGTGCCACAGGTTATGGGTCACTCACGCAGAAACTAGGTTTAAGCTCCTCTTCCATGCTGGACTTTCTTGGGCTTGGGCACATGAATGACGTTTCCAAAGTGCGTTTTCATGGGTGGTTTAAGTCACCTTGTGACTGCAGGGCAGCAGAGAGAGGTTGTCCTGACCTTCCTTTCCATTACATCAAAGCCAGCATTTGTGCAGTCCTTCACTGTACCAAAAAAGAGGAAAAAGAAAAAAAAAGAAAAAAAAAAAGAGCAGTTTCCAGACAGATCAGTGAACTGAACCAACCCATCAGGTGGCCATGCAGCCACTAGCAGAAATACTCGGCACGAAGAGCATGGTGCCCTGCAGAACGAGCACTCTGGGTGCCTCTTCACAAGGGACTCTAAGAGTGATGTCTGCATCCATTTTAGGTTCAAAACAGGTGGGCTGAAGGCTCCCAAGTACCTCTAAGCATCTCACCTGTTTGTAATCTGTAACTCAGCCTTGACTGAGCTGCTATGAAGATAAACCTGTGTAGGACTACTAGAATAGAAAATGTCTTAAAAGACAAGCTCTGCATCGCCAGAGCTGACATCTGTGTTGACAGGTCTCCACTGACAACTGGGGTCATCCTTAGGCCTATCCTAGGGCCACAAAAATGACCCGAGGGCTGGAGCACCTCTGCTATAAAGACAGGCTGAGAGAGTTGGGGCTGTTCAGCCTGGAGAAGAGAAGGCTCCGGGGAGACCTTCTAGCAGCCTTCCAGTACCTAAAGGGGTTACAAGGAAGCTGGAGAGGGACTTTTTACAAGGGTATGTAGTGATAGGACAAGGGGCAGTGGATTTAAACTGAAAGAGGGGAGATTTCTATTAGATATAAGGAAGAAATTTTTTACAATGAGGGTGGTGAAGCACTGGAACAGGTTTCTCGGAGAAGTTGTGGATGCCCCATCCCTGGAAGTGTTCAAGGTCAGTTTAGATGAGGCTTTGAGCAACCTGGTGTAGTGGAAGGTGTCCCTGCCCATGGCAGGGGGGTTGGAACTGGATGATTTTGAAGGTCCCCTTCCAACCCAAACCATTTTATGATTCTATGGTCCTAAAATCCTTGTATTGCTAATGATACTTTCTCAGTTCACATTAGCTATCCTCTTTTCTCCCATGGTAGATGCTCTCTCAAGCATCTCTGAGGGGCTGGAATATGTTTGATACTCGTCTTGTGCAGTAAATCTTTGAGAGGAACTGTCTCAATGCCTTCTTCGCATCAGCGGGGACAGGACCAGATATGATGGTAAGGAAGACAGTCAGGGTTGGAGCAGAGCTCTGGCATGACTCCAAAACTGAATTTGAGGTCCTTCATGGGGTACACAGCTCTATGCTCTGATGAAAGCTATAAAGCCTAAAGCTCTTTCCAGCCAGTTCTGTTTCTCACCTCATTTTGACTTCATTTCAGCTGCCCTTGAATTTGGAAGGCAAATTTTCCATGTCCTCACAGTTCTACTACTGTCCCTAATTCAAGCACACCAGGCAGTTAAGTCCCTTTCTGCCAATGATTGTCCTTACCTTGTTGCAGGACTCATCCATATAATAATTATCACAGTTCAGAAAATCCTTAGATTTCACCTGAGCCCTGCTCACCAGCCAAATCTAAGCTCTTAGCTCCAGCTATTGTGAGGGAGAGCACTTCAGTATGAACTGCAGTCAAACATTTAAGCTAATATGTCCCACCTCATGGTTGCAATGAAGTAAGTGCATATAGTTACCACGGGTCAGCCAGCATTCATTAAACCTCATTGAGTTGATCCAACACCTGAGAACTCATATTAAAGCATAAAGCAATCTGTGCTGCTTCATAACCTTTAGGATATTTCCGAAGAACAATATTCTACAGTCTCTTCTGGCTTTACCCGTACTCACTGCCATCATTTCTTTTATCGCTTCAGTGATTACAAAACCTGAAATAATGGATAGATTTATTTGCTGGAAGAACTGGGCATCTCTGGAGGTAATTCTCAGACCTGCTGTCTCTGTCTAAGGTAAGAAACTTCTGAAGAGGGAGTAGCTTTTCCTGTGAGATATGCCGAGCAAAACAGATTCCTGTTTGTTCCTTATCTGCAGTCTCTTTTGCAGGAACACAAGGAGCAAGATTTTTCCCTATTTTGCTGCTAATCCTAATCACCAGCATAAAAATTCTCCATTTTCCCCAGAAGTATTCGTTCACAGAATGTTTCTTTTCTTTTTTTTTTTTTTTTTGTAAAGTGATTGCTTGTCTTCAAAAAAACCCAATAATCCCACCCAACAGCTGTCTGTTTGTCATAGTGCCATCTGGGACCTACGTCCTAGAGACTGCAGAGGTGAAAATCCCCTTGAATAAACAGAAAAGGAGGAGGGCACAGAACATATCCCTGGGACATCCCATGGGAAGTGCCTGGGTAATCCACGGTGGCAATTGTGCAACAATAATATTTTTACCATTGTTTCTTAAATGCCCTGTGGCAGCATCCTTAACCTCTCAAGAACAATGTTCCTCCACGACTAAATTGAGAAGGATCCTGCCCCAGAGATCTTGCAACCAGAGAAGACCTCCAAAGAGGATATTATCACAGAAATATGGGAAGAAATATGAAATAACCCGTATTTCAGACAGTTTTTTCCTGTATTTTTCCCTTGGTCGCTTTAGGAACCCACATAGGCTCCATCTAGTCTATATCTGCTTGCTGTAAGATTGTTCTAATAGTGTATCAAGCCTTTTGACAAGTCCAGAGGGCTCCTCTCTTTGGAGGCTGTTTCACAACTGGGTTTGAATTCACCAGTGAGACACCTTTTCACTCAAAAAAAAATATTCCCCGTAAGAATATTCTTCTCTCTACTTTCACTCATGAGCTATTTCTACGTTCACACACGGTCTCTGCTCCAAAGGAGGAGTGCAGACACTGGGAGATGACAGGGAAAGAGGTGCTGTTCTGGGAAAGAGCACTACTAGGCTCTCAACAGGTTTGATTTTCACTGATTTGGGGGAAAAATCAGCAAGTTTGCTGATGACATCAAGCTGTATGGTGTTGTGGACACACTGGAGGGAAGGGATGCCATCCAGAGGGACCTTGACAGGCTGGAGAGGTGGGCCTGTGAGAACCTCATGAAGTTCAACAAGGCCAAGTGCAAGGTCCTGCACGTGAGTCAGGGCAATCCCACGCACAAGCACAGGCTGGGCGAAGAATGGATGGAGAGCAGCCCTGAGGAAAAGGACTTGGAGATGTTCATTGATGAGAAGCTCAACATGAGGGTCCCTTCAACATGAGGAACACGGATGTCCCTCCTTTTCTATTGTGGCTCTGCAAATACTGTTTGATGGGTTTCAGCAGCCCCAGAAAAGCAGTGGTAGGTCCTTTATGCATGGAGAACATCCCCCCAGTCACAGCCTGCAGTCCGTGGGCAACCAATTTAAGCAGGCAAAAGCTCTGTCTGGAATTGCTTCAGCTTCCTCCTTCCTGAAGCTAAAATCAGAGCTGTAACGCATGCATTGTGCCAGCATCTCAAAGCAGAGTGGAAGCACCAGACCGGGCAGGGACCCCATCCTGGAGTCACCAAGGGAATATCGAAATTATGGTAACAGCCCCAGCAGCCTGATGGAAATAAGGTGGTAATTAATTTGTTTTTCTCTCTTCAAGCCACAGCAGAAAAGGGCCCCAGGACAATTCTTGTGTCAGGACGTGTTCGCATTTCAGTGCCACAGATCCCTGCACTAGCTGCTGCAGAAGAGAAGCTGGTTGCCCTGCCTGAAGCAGCAGTTTCACACGGCAGAGCAGAGCTATGCAGTTTCCAGCAGAGATCTGGAGCCAGCCAAGCACCGTTAGCCTGTATTTTCATCCAAGCAAGAAAGTCCTGGCTTCTGGCAGGCTTATTAGCTTTGGCACTGAGCTCAGCTGACACCTGGCCAAGGAATTCTGGCTGCAGCTGGACCTGTCTGGCTTCTGTCCCACCAGCTTGGGTCTCTCCTCATCACAATCCCCTACCCTCTTGGTTCAGCATGGACAGAGTAAGCTTGTGTGCCTGCCCAGCTGAGCAATGGGGCGATAGCTACAGACTTGGGAGTTAGAGGGGCTGTTCAGACTCCAGTCCTCTTTGTATCATAGGATCATAGAATGGTTGGGGTTGAAAGGGACCTCAAAGATCATCCATTTCCAACCTCCTCTGCCTCGGGCAGGAACACCTTCCACTACACCAGGTTGCTCAAAGCCTCATCCAACCTGGCCTTGAACACCTCCAAGGATGGGGCAGCCACAGCTTCTCTGGGCAACCTGTGCCAGTGCCTCACCACCCTTATAATAAAAAATTGCTTCCTTATGTCTGATCTAAATCTACTCCCCAGCCTCTAACTTGAATCTTCCCTAACTGCAGCCTGAGCTCCTTGTCCTTACCCCCACAGATGAAGTGATGAGGTCACGAAATTAATGACTGACAGGCAATAATGCTGCATATCAGCTATGTTTGAACTGCTGAGCCCCTGCTGAAGGCTGGTTCCCTCGTTAACCACCTTCCAGCACCAGGCACAGCCTGGGACGCAGCAGACAGATAGTATTTTTGTCATCTTTGCAAGACATTAACTCTTCTCCCAGGCACCTGCTCTGCTACGTGCCATAGGTTGAGCAGGGAGCAGACAGCATGCACAGAAAACAACGAGATGCTCTGTCGGGAGGAGATAAGGACAGAAATTGCCCCATGACAGTGACCTGGACAGAAATTGTCCTATTATAGATAAATAGTGGTAGCAAGAGGCAGAGCTTCTGCTAGCTCCACTGGCAGAAGTGAGGGTCGGAAGGGATTTGGGGTCTGGTTAGGGTGGCATCCGGCAGATCAATCCCCTTCACAGCCACTGCAGCAAAGCAGTATGGCCAACACACCAACCTGCCGAGGAGGATGTCGGGGTGACATGGGTTACATCCGCCTGTTCTGAAGCTGCACGCATTCATGGGGGAAAAGAAGTGCTTAGATACCACTGCTTTCTGTAAATATTGATATCTCTTCTGACCTTGAGATAACTTTGCCAGGAAGACATGCCACTGCATCTCCTCGTGGTGGTGGGTATTGACTCTGCAGCCAGGAGGAAGGTCAGTGTTAGCATTATCAGGGATGCAAGTCATTGCAAAATAGAAAGCATAGCGAGTCTCTGGGCATAACAAGTCCCATAGCAAAAGCCTGGAGACCTAGTGTGTGTGTCTGCAGATCATTTTGTCAGGCAGTGCCTGCAAATTTCCTGTGACACCTGTATTGATATGAATCAGCTAGATCGCCAGAGAAGCAGCGTAGCCATCAAATTCATCCATGCAAAGAAATGGCACTTCACCAGAGAAGTATGCATCCATCAGGGCTAAAGGCAATGGCACTGGGAAATGAAGGGGACCAGCCACTGGAATAGGCTGCCCAGGGAGGTGGTTGAGTCCCCATCCCTGGATGTGTTTAAGAATAGGGTGGATGAACTATTGGTGCTCTGGTCACCTGCGACATAGAGCAGGCTGAGGTACTCAATGAATTTTTTGCCTCAGTCTTCACTGATAAAGCCTCTTGTCTTACCACCCAAGCTGTGGAAAGAACTAGCAGGGACTGTGAGGATGCACCACCGCCCACTGTACTTGAAGAGCAGGTTCGGGAACATCTGAGGAACTTGAAGGTGCACAAGTCCATGGGACCTGATGAGATCCATCCGCGGGTCCTGAAGGAATTGGCGGATGAAGTTGCCAAGCCACTGGCCATTGTATTTGAGAAGTCGTGGCGGTCTGGCGAGGTCCCCGATGACTGGAAGAGAGGGAACATAACCCCCATTTTTAAAAAGGGGAACAAGGAGGAGCCGGGCAACTACAGGCCGGTCAGCCTCACCTCTGTGCCTGGCAAGGTCATGGAGCAGATTCTCCTGGGAACCATGCTAAGGCACCTGGAGAGCAAGGAGGTGGTGGGTGACAGCCAACATGGCTTCACCAAAGGCAGATCGTGCCTGACCAACTTGGTGGCCTTTTATGATGGGGTGACAACATCGGTGGACAAGGGTCGACCAACGGATGTCATCTACCTGGACTTGTGCAAAGCTTTTGACACTGTCCCGCACGACATTCTTCTCTCTAAACTAGAGAGGCATGGGTTTGATGGATGGACCACTCGGTGGATAAGGAATTGGTTCAATGGCCGTACTCAGAGAGTAGTGGTCAACGGCTCGATGTCCATGTGGAGACCGGTCACGAGTGGCGTCCCTCAGGGGTCCGTGTTGGGCCCGGCCCTCTTCAACATCTTTGTCGGTGACGTGGACAGTGGCATGGAGTGCACCCTCAGCAAGTTCGCCGATGACACCAAGCTGTGTGGTGCCGTCGACACGCTGGAAGGGAGGGATGCCATCCAGAGGGACCTTGACAGGCTGGAGAGGTGGGCCCGTACCAACCTCATGAAGTTTAACCAGGCCAAGTGCAAGGTCCTACATCTGGGTCATGGCAATCCCAGGCACAAATACAGACTGGGCGGAGAATGGATCGTGAGCAGCCCTGAGGAGAAGGACTTGGGAGTACTGGTGGACGAGAAGCTCAATATGAGCCGGCAATGTGCTCTTGCGGCCCAGAAGGCCAACCGCATCCTGGGCTGCATCAAGAGGAGCGTGGCCAGCAGGTCAAGGGAGGTGATTCTCCCCCTCTACTCTGCCCTCGTGAGACCTCACTTGGAGTATTGCGTCCAGTTCTGGAGTCCCCAACATAAGAAGGACATGGACCAGTTGGAGACGGTCCAGAGGAGGGCCACGAAGATGATAAGAGGGCTGGAGCACCTTTCCTATGAGGACAGGCTGAAAGAGTTGGGGCTGTTCAGCCTGGAGAAGAGGAGGCTCCGGGGTGACCTTATAGCGGTCTTCCAGTACCTCAAGGGGGCCTACAAGAAAGATGGGAGAGGCTGTTCAGGAGGGCCAGTTGTGATAGGACAAGGGGTAATGGTTTTAAAATAGAGGGAGGTAGATTCAGGTTGGATATTAGGAAAAAATTTTTACCATGAGAGTTGTAGAACACTGGAACAGGTTGCCCAGAGAGGTGGTGGATGCTCCATCCCTGGAAACATTCAAGGCCCGGTTGGATGAGGCCCTGAGCAACCTGATCTAGTTGGAGATATCCCTGTTGCTTGCAGGGGGGTTGGACTAGATGACCTTTGAAGGTCCCTTCCAGCCCTAACGATTCTATGATTCTATGATTCTAACTACTTAGGGATATGGTTTAATGGGGATTAGGGACGGTTGGACTCGATGATCTCTAAGGTCTTTTCCAACCTAGAAATCTATGAATCTATGAATCTTTCTGCCCTGATGATAGGTGAAAGCCCTTTGCTCCTGATGTATCTAGTTCAGGAGGACTGATTTTGCTGGGAACAGAGAACAAACTGCAATTAAGATTCTGCCCTTGGCTCAGGTTAACCTCTTTCTGGCAGAAAAGTTTAGGTGAGCATGGGTGTGAATTCTTTTAAAACCAGCTTAGATGTTCACCTCATTCAACAGACCCTTGAGGGGTCATGGCAGTCTGGCTCAGCCTCTGAAAGCTTCTGGCCTGAGGTTCAGAGGCATCTTTTTGAATATTTCATACATGCAAAAAGAGCACAAAGTCAGGACTGGGCTGATCACTGGATGCGCTCAGCAGGATCACAGCCATTGACTCAGAAATCCCTGATAGACCTCTCTAGTCCCTGTTTGGAAGAAGGCACCAGGATGAGGTGGATGGAGCAGAAAGCTAACCATCTGCAGCAAGGGGGAATCATCTGTTGTAATGACATCTTTCAAATCAGTAGGGCTGATTAACTCACTGCCAGGAGCCATCAAGAAATGACCTGAAGAGCCATTAACATTAAATCTAACAAGTCTCGGGGAACCTCAGGGAAGAGGAATGGGCTTCCACAGGGCCTGGGTCATGGCAACATGGGCAGAAGAGAAGGGGACAACCAGAAGGGTGGGCACCATCCGTTGTCAACAAAACAGAGCAGTTAATTTGGGATTTCATCAACGAGTTTGTAATCTGGTAAAACGCACATATGTGTGTAAACACAGTCAGATGGCAGAGCAGAAAACCTTCATCAGCGTTCATCACGTCTCAGCCTCTGAGCCTGGGCTGATAAAGGCAGCTGTGGTGGTTTAATACGTCGCAGTTCCTCCAAGGCATTCTGGTTTTTTTCCTTCTAAATTGCACTAGATGAGATTAACAAAACATGCATTAAATGGTGTCAGAACTGGTCCCTTGACAGATCTTGAAACGTGGCTGTAAAGGGATGAGGTTATAACCCTCCTTTTCTTACCAGAGATGGCTGAATGTGGACAGCAGTGGAGAAGCAGATGGAAGCAGGTCCAGGCATGGAGGATTAAAGGTCCCAAAGCCCAGAGGCATGCTTAGGAGGATGGGCTGAGGAGGAGGCACTGGAAGGAGGTGTAGGAGAGCTTTAAGGGGACTGAGAAGTGGACTGGGTTTGCAGGAGCAGTTCAAAGGTCTATGAGATGGGGAGCGTGCTGGGCTGATACACAGGTGCATCCATGGAAGGAGAGCCAAAGAGGTGTCAACCTGGAAGGCAAATACCCCATCAGAGCCCACTTGAAGGAGGAGAGACTGTCTTGATCTCCAGTGAGATGGGGATGGGTGAGAGGCAGCCAAGGTGATGTGCCAGAAGAAGTCCACAAATGTCTTGGGCATCCAAAATTAGGAAAGGTCTCACAGAAGGGACACTTTCTCGCCTTAGTAGATGGTAGGCTAGGGCTGCTGGGAGGTGACGGGTCAGTTCTGCTGGCCACACACCAGAGGCTGGGAAATAGCGAGGGCTGGGGATTGGATGCACAACCTGTCAACATGAAGATTTAGGAATGTAAACTTATCCATCAAAAAGAAGGCTGAGAGGGATGATTACATGGGGGTATTTACATAGGGGAAAGCTGTCTGATAGTGAGGCAGAGACAGGGAGGTTCTTCAGCCATGCTGGTAAGGGGAATAAGAAGACATGATGGGTGGAAGATAGCACTAGATTAATTCAACCTTCGAAGTGGACACCAACTCACTGTTATGAAGGTAATTAACTATTGGAACAGCTTATCAGGGAGGCTGTGGAGTCACCAGTGCTCCTTATGTTGAAATAAAGATTAGGTATCTATGAAAGGAGATGCTGCTCTAATCCAATTTCTGGGAAAAATCTATTTTCTGAATGCAGAAGGTCAGATAAGATGATCCCCGTGGTGCCTTTTGACTGCACAGTCTGTGAATTTAGGAAGCGTAAACTCCTCTGAGTAAGGATCCATCTTCATCTGGCACATGATGTTTCAGGCAAATCAAGGGGAAATACATATTACAGGCTGAGATCCCAGCTCAAGAGCATGCAGCCAACGCTGGGAAGAGAGCTCAGAAATTCCTGGCTCTCATCCCATTAGCCTACTGGAAGATAGATAAGCCTCCACATTTCTTCAGACCTCATATGAATCACAGAACTACTTAGAGGTTTTTGGTTTTGCCCGGTATTTATATTGCAGCACCAATAAAGAGCCACAGTCTGACTGTGCTAAGTTGATAGGGGCTGGAAAGGTGTCCTCTCCCCCAACAAGGTTTAAAATCCTGCTGAGGACACGAGGCAAGCAAGAAAGGACTCGCCTGCCACTATGCAGTGGCAGCCTGCAAAGTCAGTTCTCCAACAACTCAATGAGGTCACGGGACCCATTCCTCCGTGCTGGAAACAGGAGGAAGAAAAATAGGAAAACCTTGGAAGAGCAGATAAATAGAGTGGTTGTGATGGAGAAAAGGGTGCAAACCCCAATGAGGTGCAGCCAAAGCCAGAATCTATCCAAACAAGGCAAACTTCTGGATGGTGTCATCTCCAGGGAAGAGAACGGCCAAGAACCATTGATAATAAGGACTGGGAGTTATCCAGCCACATGGAGAAGTGCCAAAATATGTCAGATGGAGCAGCTCTTGAAAGTGCCTGTCTCTCCCTGCTGACTTTAAAGGGAGCCAGGGGTGATTGGCCCAGATGGAGACATTAACACTTGAGACATCGGAAGTCAAGTGAGATGAACTCCAAAGAGCCAGAGGAGGCCCAGACTGAAATGGTCACAGCAGTAAGATATTTCTCGAAGGCAAAGGGCTCTCTCTGACTCGGTTTCTCAGCTGTGGAAAAGGACTTTCAATATAATCTGTCTACAACTCATCTAATGAGCAAAGGGAATTTCAGAGGGACCGAAACTGCCTGCGAAACCAGGTTGCTGTGTGGCCTCATATGTTGCTGGGGAGGATGCTCAAAAACCCCATTCCAGCAGTGTCAGAAATTAAGTATAACAAAAAGTCCAGACTGGTGTTTTTCCCTTTTTTTTTTTTAATTTTAGTTCTTCTTTTATGATATATCTCAAAAGGGGCAAAAAAAAAGAAGAAAAAGAAAAAAAAAAAAGCAAAGCTAAGGTATGCTAAATAATCCAGAATAAAAATAAAATATTTTATTATGGACAGAAAGGGAACCCTGAGCATAAAGACACAATGAACTCACTTCAGGTGTTTTTTATTACTTTTTTAATCTTTTCTCTGAAACCCCCTTGGGAGACCTCTTTTGCTTCGAAAAGAATTGGGTTTGTGGTTTGTTTTTTTTTAATCTTCTTGATTTCAGTCACTGAACCACAAAATCCAATTTCAGTTCAGGTCTCTCGGAGAGCCCCGGGTACTGGTGATACGGAGGCCCCTGTTCACTGCGCATCCCTGTGCAGGCAGGAGCAGAGAGAAGATGGAGCAGTCCTAGTGCAAACACACACACACACACGTGCACACTTACACACTACGGGAATATGTTTGCACGGATCGGGGCACGTGGGGTTTCCATCTCTTCATCTTCCTCTACTGTCTCAAGTCCCTGTTCCCAATGGGAACAGGATCCTTTTGACCGTCTCCTGCATGATGCTGCGTGGATCCTGCCTCCCATGGGCTGACCCTACTGCAAGGTGACCCTGCTGACTATGGGACCTGATCCAGCTCTGCAAAGGGATCCTGCAAATGTTGAGGGGTGACCATGCCACATCACGGAGGGTGGGGCTGGTGGAAGGGAAGGAGAAATAAAAACATGTATTGGCCAGATCAAAAGTCCCCCTCAGATTGCGTCCCAGGAAATGCCTGAGGGTGAGCACAGGTGTTGTTTCCCAGTGCAATTTCCTCAACTCCAGCCACATCCCTGGATCCTCAAGAACCTCCTGAGCTGGGGGTGGTTTCTAGCAACCTTTAATGGATTTCTCTTCACGAACCTGACTGGTTTCCCTTCAAACTTGGGTGACTTTCTCACACTGCTGTGGTTCTGAAGAAAGGAATTACTCAACGCATGAAGAATCCCAGAAACACCTTTTTATGACAGAGAAAGAAAGAGCAGAAGAAATAATGGCAAGGAGAGGAGAAGAGGAGAGAAGAGAAGAGAAGAGAAGAGAAGAGAAGAGAAGAGAAGAGAAGAGAAGAGAAGAGAAGAGAAGAGAAGAGAAGAGAAGAGAAGAGAAGAGAAGAGAAGAGAAGAGAAGAGAAGAGAAGAGAAGAGAAGAGAAGAGAAAGAAAAAAGAGGAAAAAAAGGAGGAAAAAACGAGCCTAAAGCACTGCCCCTGTAACTGCTTCCATGTCCAGGGCTTTCTGCCACAGCAGAGATGGAATTACAGTGCTGGAGGAAACTCAATGAAATAATGATTACCCTTTGGATTTAATTAGTGCAGAGCCAAGGCAGTGTCAAACAAGCATGTCTGTGCATCAAAACATTCCTCATGGTGCCAGGGAACTCAGACCCAAACCACTTGGGCCTGCTGGGCACAAACCAGGCGTGGAGGGCAGAGACCTGGCTGCTTGGTTCTTGCCTGTGGGGCTCAGCCAGGCCAGGGCAGACAGGCTGCCTCTGCACAGCACATGTGCCCCAGCAGGGACATGGGGTTGGGGATGGTCCTTCGACTCTCAGATGAGTCTGTGGCTGGAGAACCATGGTTGATCCTCCAGGAGAACTTTGCCACACTGCGTACTGCACAAACCTATCAAGGGAGACATCCTCTATCCCAAAAGACCAGGTGGTGATGGAGGGAAGATCACCCTATCATGGGGCTTCGTGTCCTCTATCTTATAAGGCACAGCCCTCTCTCCCCAGGGAGAGCTAAATTCCCTCCCCATGCCAAAAAGCCACCATTTATTGACAGTTTACAGTGAATTGGGATGAAATAGGGAGATATTTCCATGCTTGAGACATGGGAGAACTAGCCCTAAGACATCCAGTCTTCTCCAGTGACCAGGTGGGGAAAGGGCAAAGGGGCTGGGAGGGCTGGAAGAAAGCCCCAGACATGTAACAGGGCTGTGATGGAGGCTCAAGGGGCAATCACAAACTCCACCTCCTGTCTGAAAGTCCCTCTGTGTTTGCAGAAAAACACTACTAGGAAAGCTGATTTCCCCTTCTTTTGGCCAAAAGCACTTTGTCGTTAGTGCAGGACAAGATCTCAAGTGAAGAGTGCTCAAGGGGCATGTGAAGCCCAGCATGCCCAGGGAGTCCACAAAAGCAGTTATCCCCAGGTGCTTAACTCCCCTCGTTCTCCAAAGCCAGTGTCATTATTTTCCTTTTACTGATTGGGAAACTGAGGCAGAAAGCACGGAGCTAGGATCGTACCGTACCCGTAACACCTCCCTCAACACAAAGCAGCAGCAGGAATAAGTTCCTGCCTGTTCATTCCCAATGGACACCCTGCAAGATCAATCCTGTAATTCAAAGGGCCAGTGATGGAAAGATGCTGCAGAGTGAGTAAATTCAGGTAGGCTTCATCTGCAGGCAGAGAAAAGACACTCGGAAGAAATGTGGCAGGTCTTGGGTTTCCAAGCCAGGCTCTGAGACCAAGAGATGCAGCTCTTTTAATTTAAATTGACTCTTCTAATTTAAATTAACTCTTTTAATTTTAAAAGATTTCATACCAATAGCTATACTGACACCAAAAGCTTCTGCTCAGCCACAGCCAGGGAGCTTTTCGAAATTGCTTCTTTCGTACCCATGGAACAGGAGCTCAAAACTGACGTGAGTCCTAAGCTTGACCACTTCTATCCTGATTATCTGTTCAGTTCCTTCATGCTCTTTCTCCTTTTCATTACAGCTCCATTTATCCTGCATGTGTTTGTGATGACCTAGGGGATGGCAGAAGCATGTGGGCACCATCCATGGTGAATTATGAAATTCCCCACTCATCCGCTCATTCTTCCATCACCTGGACACACTTGTTAACAGCTTGGCAGGGAAATTGCTCTATAAATTACGTTGCTTAGCTGCATGTGCAGCTCTTGTGATCTTCACACCACGATCACAACACCAGACAAAATCCAACGGACCCAGAAGCTGCTCCTCCATCCCTCTCCCCGCAAAAATTTTCCTAGGATTACCGAGAAAAGGAACAAATTGGTTCCTACAGTTGGTGAACATGCAGAAAAGGATGCACACTGTGTTAGGCTTAAATGAATAACATTGTTGGCTACAGGGTCTGCTGAGAGCTGGTAGCTGGTCTCAGATGGTGAATAGCTGTGGCCTCAAGAAAAACCATTAAAACTGGTTGAAAAAATTACAGCTAACTGCACTGTCATGACTTTAGCACCATAGTTTCCAAACACTTGCAACAAAGACTATTGTCACTTCTGGCAGCTCCCAGCATCATCACGCAGGGCTGAAATTTTCAAATTCCCTCATTTGATGGGGATCTACCGAGTGTTTTCCATAGCCTGGCCAAGCATGACTGTAACGTTGGCTCAAAACAGCCGGTGTCCAAGTGGGATTTGTTGTTTTGTGTTGCAGCCACAACAAGTGGGAAGACGGCCACGCACCTTATATGGCCCAAAATTACTGACTTTTTGGTGGATGGGAAAGTAAGAGATTAAGGAACCCACTCCATCTCACCTGCATGGCCAAGAGTTGAACCAGTATCTGTCAAATCCTTCCTTATACAACTGGTTTTTGCTCTGTCCCACGGTCTGTAAGGAGAGGACTTGAGGCTGGAGCTGTTTCTCTAGTATCAGCCATGAGCTGGATTTTATTCTTTTTAAAACAAATAGCCAGCTGCTTTATTTTCCAGCTTTCCATGCTCCCCCTTTTGCAATAAATAGGATTCCACCCTGGAGAACGGTGGATCTCAGTGTGCCACTCCTAATCAGAAAGGTGTTCGGGAGGAAAGAGGAGGCAATAACCTCCTCATAAATCATTTGCAACGAAAGGGGCGGGGAGGCTGATGATTTTAAATGGATACTTTGGTAATTCCTTTAATGAGAAGGAGCAGGTAATCACGTTGACCTTGGAGATGGTGTTATTCTCCTTGGGCCAGAGGAAAGAAATGATGAAGGATTGTCTAGTGCTTGCTAAGCAAGGGGTGATGTTACAGAATCATAGAATCATAGAATCATAGAATGGTTTGGGTTGGAAGGGACCTCAACGATCATCCAGTTCCAACCCCCCTGCCATGGGCAGGGACACCCTCCACTACACCAGGTTGCCCAAAGCCTCATCCAACCTGGCCTTGGTTGAAGGCTGACACAGTCAATAGCTAACCAGGAAATGGGGCATTTGCTATGTTGTCTCACTCCTCTCCTACCTCCTAACTGTTCTTGTGCCTGCTTTTCCTTTTCTTTTATTCTTTGGTTAGGGCCCTTGGGTTTGATTATTCGTGCCTTCTTGTGAAGGCCAATGCAAAGAAGTGGAGATTGGGTTCTGAGTTGTCTTTGCATACAGAATTTTATCCAGAAGCCAACAGGCTTCAGTGAGACCTGCACAATACAGAGCAACAGAAATTATGCCCCCAAACCAAGCTGCTACTAGGAAGCAGCCTTCCACCACCCCAAAAAAGGGAATAAAATGGTATTTTCCCAATGAAAAAGAGGAGAGAAGTCCTCGAGGTTCCCCTCTGAGCCTGATCCAGTGCCATCATGTAATCCCAGAGCTGTGTTACACTGAGCTGGGGTCTTTCTGATTTAGAGCCACTTACTATGAAACTCTGACTTCTCCAAGAAGACACCCTGCTATGAATACCGAGGGTCTCTATGCCATGAAAGAGCTGAGCACACTGGGTCAAAACCAGGGACAGCTCAGGAGCCAGGACAAGATACAGGGGCAGGAGGTAGGGATTTGTTTCATCCCATGTAGACATCTCCACTGGAGCTAGCAGCCCAGACCCATTGGAGGGGAACAGGAGCTGCTGTGTATGAATCAGCTCACCCAGGAGTGAAGATCTGAAGCAGGGCAGATGGATTGCACCACAGAGGCGGCTGCTTCCCTCTGTTGACTATTAAGGAAGTCCATGGTGACCAGCTCCATGATGATCCACAGAGGTGAAACAAGTCCTACTGTGGGGCTGTTCAGAGAGATGATTTTTTCCATCTCTGCCCCCAGCACTCAAAAGTTTGGAGCAAGTGCAAGAAATTACTCCCATTTTCCTTCTCATTCCGTTTGATTTCCAGACTTTTTGCAGTTCTACCTGTTTTTTCCTGGTGGAACAAAGGTGCAGGCAAAGATGGGAATGGAAATAAAACTATCAACCAAGCTGATCTCTCTTCTCCCTCATTTCTCATTTTGCCAATAGCCACCAAAGGTGGGAGGTCAGAGAAAGAACAATTTAGGAACTGAAGCGAAGCTGTGTGGAGTCTCACTATGATTGTCTCTTTCAGTGACTGATGCTTTGGGCAGGCACTGTCAGCCCCGAGTTTTAATGGTTAGGAGTGAAATTCTCCTCTAGAAGAGCCGTTTGACAGCTTGTCATGCTGAAGTTTCACTCTTTTGTACATCACCTGGCAAAGGAGACAGAATTGAAAGTCATCTGTCACCTCTGTTCATTAAAATATCATCCAGACAAATGAGTTGTAAGAGTTGGGCAGCAGTAAGGTGGCACAGCAAAAGGCTGAGGCTCTGATGGAAGCAGTATCTCCTACAAGAAGACAGGGCAGAGTCATGCATGAGCTTGAATGCCAGATACACCTGAGATATAAGAAAGTCTGCTGTTAAAGGTGTGTGAGAACAGGTACATCCTTGCTCTTCTGCCATTTATTTTCCTCCAGGTTGCCCCATTTGTGCCACAAAGACTTTCTAAAGAAAAATTCAGTCCAGTCCACTACAGCCAGATGCTATGACAGGCCAGCCCAACGTTTGAGCTTTGTCTAAATTTGCAACAGCCACGCTGACCCCTCGTATCTCCATCCAAGCAAATTAATTCCTTGCCTGGCAACATCCCAGAGGGAACCACCGCTGGCTTTAAATAAAGCCCAAAGGAAGTTTGTTAAGAACTGGAAAGGGAAGGTTAAACAAAACTAAGCCATCTGAAGCTCGTGAAGGAGATTGGGGGTTTGATGGGATAAGGATCTGCTGTTCTGCAGCATGGGTGGAGGAGAGGACTTGGCCCAGCGGGAACGTGAGTGTGCCAGCTTTCTCTTTCCCTTTCATTCACACCGACCAAAGCTCAGAGGTCTTGCTCAGGGAAGACTCCTGCTGTCAGATGTGAAAATAGTGAACTGATCAGTGAAGACCCAGTAAGATTGTGCCTAAAGCTTTGTCCAAAATATCATCTCTGCCAGGTCTGGAGAAGAAAGAGTGGGGAGAAAAAGTGTGATTAGCTAAAGCGTAGGAGCCTGGAGCAGAGGGAACTGTAAGTCTATGACCAGCTCATTCATATTGTACGGTTTCCTTCCTGCTTTGGGTTGGACCTACTCTAAAGAATGGCCTTGCTGAACCTGGGCCGTAGTCCAAAGTAACTTAACTGACTGTTAACACAATTGCAACCGATAGCAGAAGGCATTTCTTGGCCTCCCCTGAAGGTCCTATGCCTCTCTCCTATGCACCCATCTTCTCCTCCTACCTACTGCTGTACCCGGGTGGTCACACCAGGCTGCCTCCCACCAGTCTCCTACAGCAGAGCTTTGCACAAGGGGAATTTTCCCCATAAACCCACTTGTCTGCAAGAGTTTCTGCCATCAGATTTCATCCTGAGAGAGACAAAAAGAGCTCAGACATGAGATGGAGATGAACTGGGAGGACCTGTGAGCAACAGACACAGAAAGGCCAAAGAGCATATGGTCACAAGAGACCAGCAGAAATAGGGTGTGCAAAGGTGTGTTTGTGCTTAAGTGGGAGAAAAAAGTGAGAGCAAACGCACAATTGTGGGAGAGAACAACACAAAAGTGTGAGTTTGAAGGAAAGCGATCCCAAAACCCCACCCCAATTTGTTTCACACAAATTCCTCCCCACTCTTGTTAGAAGGGAGCACTTGGGAGCTGCCCTCCAGCACAAGGTGGCAATCAGCCACTTCATGTTGCATGTGTTGAGCAAGCCACCAAACAACTCTCCCGGGGAGGACAATCGTTGTGGATCTAATTAAAGCTTGTCACGCAGCTCTGCTCGGCTGACCAGCCTGCGTGTGAATGAGATGACCTCTGTTAATTTTATCTGACAACAATCACTGCATCAGGGACAAATCCCTACATGGGACTCCACACCCATCAAGGGATGGGCACAACAGCCCGAGGTCTGAAGGTGCAGGAGACAAGGAGGACCTAGAGACCCTAGTTGTGCAGCTGGATGAGTTTGGCTGTCTCTTGTCCCTGCTGGACAAGGACGCTGCCTGCTGCCACGTGTGTTAGTTGGTGAGACAGCCGGCTGGCAGAGCAGAGAAGTCAGAAACGGCTGGAAAACTGGGTCTCCTCTATGCAAAAGTATCATCAACCCTCTTCTAGAAACATGAGACCACCTCCCACTGTTGTTCAACTCCACCAGTGCAGCCTTTCAGAGAGGAGGTGGTTATTTTAAAATTATAAATCTATTTAGATGTGGAACAAAATATAAAGTTATCACTTACATTTTGCTAATAATCACTGTGCAGAAGTCTCTGTCTCCCTACCAGCTTCTGGAAAGGATTTTGAGGCAGATGTCTCCTGTCCACCCATGCTCCAGGGCTGCAAGCAATGTGTCTGTGTTCCTGTACCTGTCCCTGCACAGAGTTTTGTCAGGGCTCAGCACTATGATAACCATGTCCTGGTGGCCCCAGACAGCTTCAAGCACCGGGGGAAATAGCAAAAGTGTGTGGTGCAAGAGAAGCTGTCCAGCGTAGTAGAGATATAAATGTCTGTGAGCCTGTGATACAGCTCCTGCATCTCTGACGGGGCTCCCTGATGCTCAGCAGATGGGGGGGATGAACATTACTGACCTCAGTTGCCTATTGGAAATGGTTCCTGCCCAATGTTATCCCTTGAAACCTGCTCAGAAATTCAGCAGAGATGTGAGCCAAGCCACCGACCAGTCTGGCAATGTAGTGAGAGATAATTGAATGGATGCTCCAAGCCCCAGAGCATGCCCTGGCACTAATTAATTGATTAATCCTGAAAAATGGGAGCAGATTTTTGATCAAAATGTCCTTTGTAAGGTCCCTGAAGGAATGAGGCTTGCAGGAATGAGAGAGGAATCTCATTAACCAATGTCGCTTATTAGTAGCATTTAAATCATCTCTCTGAGGGCACATATACCCCTTAGGAACAACAGAGGACCAGAAACTGTGTGCCTGGTGGCAATCACAGACCTGAGTGACCTCTGGGAATTTGATAGATCTGTAGTGCATCTGAGGTTGAATCAGTGTGATGGACTTAAAACTGCCACAAATTCCCAGGTAAATAACAGGGAACACTAAAAAAAAAAGCGCATTACTCCATGTGGCAGCAAGACCAGAACGGAAAACCTCAGAGAGCACCTGACAACACGAGGTCTCGGCTTGTTATTCTCTTGTTAGAATGCAATTGCCTTTTTAATATAAAAACTTTTTTAATATAAAAGCTTTTAAAGCAATTTTCTTGCAGTCGCAATGCAGAGTCCCCATAAATTCCTTGCAGGGGGGTTGGACTAGATGACCTTTGAAGGTCCCTTCCAGCCCTAACCATTCTATGATTCTATGATTCTATGATCTCTCAGGATCGCGTTGTCTCGTCCTTCGCACCAGCATCCACAATTCTCTCCAATCAAAACAATAAACACATTGCCAAAATCCAACACTCTAATTAGCATGATCAGTTAATTAGTGCTCATGTAGTCTGTGATTAATTTAACAGGTGTCTGTTGCACGGCAAACGCTTCACCTGCTCTATTTCCTCTCTGCTTGTAACTGGAGGTCCCATTTGTGAAGGGGCTCAGCATCAGGACCATGAGCTGCTCTCCTGGCTCACATGCTGTGTGCAAGCAGATGTATCTCCAAGCCATCCTGCTCAGATGGTTTGTGTGACAGCCATGACTTGGGTTTCTGTAGCACAGCCTTGAGTATGAGAAACTGTGGCTGAAACTTGATGAAATCCAGTAGTTTCCTCTCTGTGTCCATCTCTGTTCTCGTTGCTGATGGAAACAGACCATTTGATGTTACTGTTACTCCATGGAGATAGTTTTGAAGGCTTCTTCTTTTGTTTTGAGTAGACACTTGGATGGATGTGGTCTTGGAATCCAGCTTGCACCTGGTGAAGCAACACCTGATCTCATCAAGACACCACCATCAAACTCTGGGGTCTCCTCCATCTAGGATGTGAGTGGATGATTCCTTGAGCTCATTTAAACTGGTACAGGAAGATGAGAGCTTCAAGAATCTCTCAGGAATGACATGAAGACCAGAATGACATGAAGACCTTGGAAAAACACGAAGATCGCGAGGTGTGGAGCAACGCTCAGTTGCTCGGCTCAGTCAAACTCACTTGACTATAGCAACATTTCTCTGAGTCTTGATTGCCTACCTGAGAGTGAAATAATGAAATATTTTGAAGTCAACCAGTCTGGGAGGATCCTATGCATCCAGTCAGACCCAGGTATTTGTGACGCAGGGCACAGCAATTAGTGGGTACTTTGATGCTTCTGAAAGGGATATTAAGAAGACATGTAAAACCTGTTATTGAAGGTTTCCTGAGAAGCCACTTTTCAAGAAGGTTGATTTGAAGCTCATTCCTTGGTGATGGTGATAGCCAAGAGGGAAGACACCCAAGCTGAGTCTTTGATATGAAAACAGGTAAGTAATCAAAGGAAAGAATGTGGGAGGGAGACAGGGGGTTGCTTTGTCTCCTTCAGGCTGTTCACTAGGAATTGGTCTCAGGCAGGAGATTCAGGGTCACTACATTTTTAATGCAAGGACTCTCTCTGTTCAACATCACCTTTTCTAGTAAACACGCTGACCTTCTCTTTGTCTCCCTGAATCTTCACAGCTCAGGAACTTGCTTCTTTTTCCTTGGGTTACTTTTTCTTTCCAGCACCTTTGCACTGTTTATTGCACTAATTGTCTCACCGCATCCTGGGTCCCCAGTGATGGGCAACTCGATTGTCACCCAGATACTCCAGTTACTCAAGGTAACTACCAAAAACAATGGGCTGGATTCTTTGTTTAATCAGAGCGACAGAGTCACAGTTAAATCAATAGCTTTAGCTTTTACCCTGCTAGTAAACCAACCAGCTTACCTCATCTGAAGATCCAGCCATGAGATGCCACTCCAGCACCAAGCCGTGACACTGCAATGGAAAATCAAGGCCACGTAATACTCTTAGGTTTTATCACAGCGAAAATGTTCCTTTGGGTTGGAATTACAACAAAGATGTTCATGTTCTGATCTGACTCTTCCAGCTCAATATATTATTTCAGGAAGATAAAAAGATATTAATTCTATCTGTAAAGAATGTCTGGTAAACTTCCAGATTTTTTTTTTTTTTTTCATTTAATTACTGAAAAGGAAGATGGGGAACTGGCTCCCTACCTGAGATCTGGAGCTAAAAGCATTTCATGATGAGAAATAACTTGAGCAAACATCCTTCCCCTTATCTCTTGCAGTTCCTCTAGTTGCATTTTGACTTTTTTTTCCTTAAGAGCAAATCCTGTGTAGATAATAAGCAGGGTGATGAAAAGAAATCAATGCTCCATATCCAAACTGACGTACTTCTGCTCCGAGCACAATTTTGCCAGCATGCCTCTTAAGGTCTCAGTCGTCTGTTTTGCCTTTTCTTTGGCAGTTGCACGTCAAATAAAAAGGGGGAAAAGGAAAATCAGGCTGAAAGGTGGCATGTAAGATGCTGAGATGTAGAGAAGGAAAGGTACAGGGCATGGTCCCTGCAGACGGGCTGAGGGAGAGGCAGTAGTAGTCTGCAAAACGCATTGGTTTGCAAGTGTGAGAATTTCACAGTCGCTGTACATACCCTCTATCCCAGCCCTGTGGTGGTGTTTAATGTCTCAACTCTCAACCGCCCACTGCAGGAGATCAGGTCCGAGACCATCTAAAGAACCTGAAGGTGGACAAGTCCATGGGACCTGATGAGGTGCATCCACGGGTCCTGAGGGAACTGGCAGATGAAGTTGCTAAGCCACTATCCATCATATTTCAGAAGTCGTGGCAGTCTGATGAAGTTCCCAATGACTGGAAAAGGGGAAACATAGCCCTCATTTTTCAAAAGGGAAAAAGGAAGACCCAGAGAACTACACACCAGTCAGTCTCACCTCTGTGCCTGGCAAGATCATGGAGCAGATCCTCCTGGCGACTATGCTAATGCACATGGAAAATAAGGAGGTGATTGGTGACAGCCAACATGGCTTCACTAAGGGCAAATCCTGCCTGACTAATTTGGTGGCCTTCTATGATGAGGTTACAGCATTGATGGATAGGGGAAGAGCAGCTGACATCATCTACCTGGACTTATCCAAAGCATTTGATACTGTCCCACACGACATCCTTGTCTCTAAACTGGAAAGACATGGTTTTGATGGATGGACCACTCAGTGGATAAGGAATTGGATGGATGGTCACACTCAAAGAGTTGTGGTCAATGGTTCAATGTCCAAGTGGAGGCCAGTGACGAGTGGTGTTCCTCAAGGGTCAATACCGGGGCCAGTGCTATTTAACATCTTTGTTGGAGACATGGACAGTGGGATTGAGTGCACCCTCGGCAAGTTTGCAGATGACACCAAGTTGTGTGGTGTTGTGGACACGCTGGAGGGAAGCGATGCCATCCAGAGGGACCTTGACGGGCTGGAGAGGTGGGCCTGTGAGATCCTCATGAAGTTCAACAAGGCCAAGTGCAAGGTCCTGCACGTGGTTCGGGGCAATCCCATGCACAAGTACAGGCTGGGCGGAGAATGGATTGAGAGCAGCCCTGAGGAGAAGGACTTGGGAGTGCTGGTGGATGAGAAGCTCAACACGAGCCGGCAATGTGCGCTGGCAGCCCAGAAAGCCAACCGTGTCCTCGGCTGCATCCAAAGCAGCGTGAGCAGCAGGTCAAGGGAGGGGATTCTGCCCCACTGCTCTGCTCTCGTGAGACCCCCACCTGGAATACTGTGTTCAGCTCTGGAGTCCCCAGCACAAGAAGGACATGGAGCTGCTGGGGTAAGTCCAGAGGAGGCCACAAAGATGATCCAAGGGCTGGAGCACCTCTGCTATGGAGACAGGCTGAGAGAGTTGGGGCTGTTCAGCCTGGAGAAGAGAAGGCTCCGGGGTGATCTTATAGCAGCTTTCCAGTACCTAAAGGGGGCCTACAGGAAAGCTGGAGAGGGACTTTTTACAAGGGCGTGTAGTGACAGGACAAGGGGCAATGGCTTTAAACTGAAAGAAGGGAGATTTTGATTAGATATAAGGAAGAAATTATTCACTCTGAGGGAGATGAGGCAGTGGAACAGGTTTCCCAGAGAAGTTGTGGCTGCCCCATCCCTGGAAGTGTTCAAGGCCAGGTTGGATGAGGCTTTGGGCAACCTGGTGTAGTGGAGGGTGTCCCTGCCCATGGCATGGGGGTTGGAACTGGATGATCTTTGAGGTCCCTTCCAACCCAAACCATTCTATGATTCTATCATTCTATGAACTTGCCATGATGCTGCCTGTGGGGTGAACAGGTGCTTTATATCATTATTGATGGCATTGATTGAGCCCTGTACATTTCAGCTTCGAGTTCCTCTGTCTTTTCAGCGTTTGCATGAATTATGTTTCCCCTAGGAACAGAAGGTGACTCCGGGGCATAAAGGGGTGAGCTCCTACACGATGTGGAGGGGTCACCTCCAACTTGCTGCTGGCTTTGGGCTTGCATCTGTCTTCCATGAAGGTTCCCCACAAAGTGGTTTTTGGGCTCAGAACACATGGGCTAAGTGCCTCTACATGAGGTCTTAGACTCCTACTTTGTTTTTGCTTTCAATCCCCAAATAAACAAGCGGCCACAGATGTCGTGTTCCTAATGCCTGAAGACACGAGCACAAGGCCATGTTACTCTGCCTTGAGATGCTGCTCACCAGCTGCCTGCATGCGCTTTCCAGCCTGCAGATAACGAGATATAATTCAGGGTCTCTACTCAGCTCTTGTGAGACCCCACCTGGAATACTGTGTTCAGCTCTGGAGTCCCCAACACAAGAAGGACATGGAGCTACTGGAGCGAGTCCAGAGGAGGCCACAAAGATGATCCAAGGGCTGGAGCACCTCTGCTATGGAGACAGGCTGAGAGAGTTGGGGCTGTTCAGCCTGGAGAAGAGAAGGCTCCGGGGTGATCTTATAGCAGCTTTCCAGTACCTAAAGGGGGCCTACAGGAAAGCTGGAGAGGGACTTTTTACAAGGGCGTGTAGTGACAGGACAAGGGGCAATGGCTTTAAACTGAAAGAAGGGAGATTTTGATTAGATATAAGGAAGAAATTATTCACTCTGAGGGAGATGAGGCAGTGGAACAGGTTTCCCAGAGAAGTTGTGGCTGCCCCATCCCTGGAAGTGTTCAAGGCCAGGTTGGATGAGGCTTTGGGCAACCTGGTGTAGTGGAGGGTGTCCCTGCCCATGGCATGGGGGTTGGAACTGGATGATCTTTGAGGTCCCTTCCAACCCAAACCATTCTATGATTCTATCATTCTATGAACTTGCCATGATGCTGCCTGTGGGGTGAACAGGTGCTTTATATCATTATTGATGGCATTGATTGAGCCCTGTACATTTCAGCTTCGAGTTCCTCTGTCTTTTCAGCGTTTGCATGAATTATGTTTCCCCTAGGAACAGAAGGTGACTCCGGGGCATAAAGGGGTGAGCTCCTACACGATGTGGAGGGGTCACCTCCAACTTGCTGCTGGCTTTGGGCTTGCATCTGTCTTCCATGAAGGTTCCCCACAAAGTGGTTTTTGGGCTCAGAACACATGGGCTAAGTGCCTCTACATGAGGTCTTAGACTCCTACTTTGTTTTTGCTTTCAATCCCCAAATAAACAAGCGGCCACAGATGTCGTGTTCCTAATGCCTGAAGACACGAGCACAAGGCCATGTTACTCTGCCTTGAGATGCTGCTCACCAGCTGCCTGCATGCGCTTTCCAGCCTGCAGATAACGAGATATAATTCAGGGTCTCTACTCAGCTCTTGTGAGACCCCACCTGGAATACTGTGTTCAGCTCTGGAGTCCCCAACACAAGAAGGACATGGAGCTACTGGAGCGAGTCCAGAGGAGGCCACAAAGATGATCCAAGGGCTGGAGCACCTCTGCTATGGAGACAGGCTGAGAGAGTTGGGGCTGTTCAGCCTGGAGAAGAGAAGGCTCCGGGGTGATCTTATAGCAGCTTTCCAGTACCTAAAGGGGGCCTACAGGAAAGCTGGAGAGGGACTTTTTGCAAGGGCATGTAGTGATAGGACAAGGGGCAATGGCTTTAAACTGAAAGAGGGCAGATTTAGATTAGATATAAGGAAGAAATTTTTTATATTGAGGGTGGTGAGGCAGAGGAACAGGTTGCCCAGAGAAGTTGTGGATGCCCCATCCCTGGAAGTGTTCAAGGCCTATGGCATCCAGTCATTATTAGCCAGCTGGATTGAGTTGAATATAATGAACTACTAATTAACTAATCAACTCAAGGTACCGACCCTGCCTACAAGAGGCAGGCCATTTCCTCCTGGCTGTGGAAGATGCAACAGTGTCCTTGGTGCCGCAGCCCAGGCTGGTGAGCAACAAAGGCCAGGTTGGATGAGGCTTTGGGCAACCTGGTGCAGTGGAGGGTGTCCCTGCCCATGTCAGGGGGGTTGGAACTAGATGATCTTTGAGGTCCCTTCCAACCCAAACCATTCTATGATTCATCCTCTCCACTCACGAGCTAAAGCTCAAACCAATAACAGTGCTTGTGCCCGATGATGAGTTCACACGCAAAAATTGCTGTGGCTCGGCTGATTCGTTGCAATCTACGCACACAACAAGCACCAGCCACCTCCAAAGCCATTGTAACAGCTTGCTCCAAGGACAGCAGTTACAGTGAGACCATTTAGCTCTGAAACATGGGCTCCTCCGGGCTCCTCAAAGAGCCCTGCTGTCTTTAAGGCTGGTAGCAATAGGCTTTTGACCTCCCCTGGGTTCAACAGCTATCACTGAGAAGAACCAGGACTCTAGTGCAGCGCAACATCTTGGAGATGCTGCATTTAGAGGGTCCCTTTGCAGCAGGGCTGTTTGTAGAGCAGGGGGCAACACATGGAAACGTCACCCCTTGTTTAACTCAGCGAGTGAAAAGAGAGCAGTTTCCTGCCTGTATTTTCATGAGCAGGCATTTCTGACTCGAGCGAATTGATGAGTTTCATCTTGTTCTCCTGCACATTTGATATCCCATTGTCCTGGGGCATTTAAAGGAATTAGGTTGGGTGACTGGTTTTATTTTTTTTTTTTCTCCACAAAAAAAAAAAAAAGAGACCTGTCGCCTCTTTCTTCATCTTTGATTTCACCAAAGGTTTTCATTTGTTCAGCCTATTAAAATCCAGCAAAGGGAGGCATTTGAAAGCTCTCTTGTGCCTCGCAGAGCTCGACCGCAGCGGATTTCACAGGCCACGCTGCCCCTATAAAGGAGGAACAGGGTTTAGTCTCACAAGACCTTGCTGAAATCCATCAGTTTAATTAGGGACTATTTTGCAAGGGTGGAAAATAATTATTGTGCATACAAAGTGGAAATGACCAAAAACTGCCTCATTAATGCTGATCCATTGTAGCCGGCGCACAACGAGTAGAGACCGGAGCCCCTTGATGAATGGTGCTCCCTCCACACCAACACACTCCGCATCCATAATGGCTGAACACGGCTCATTTTATGGGAGCAACGGTGCGGAGAGGAGGCAGGGCCACAGGCAGGCGACCTTCACATGGGCCAACGCGGTGGTGCCACCCGGCTCCTGCGTAGGAGCCGAGAGGTTGGAGCTCGGGACATCCCTGAGGGGATGGGTCTTCCTATTCACAGCCACCTACCCCAGGCTGGGGTCTGCCTTGGGGATGAAGCAAGAGCAGCAAATTAAGGGAAGGGAAAAATTGAGGATTAAAATTGGGAATTGTCTCCAGTGAGGTCTTGGCTGCCCTTTTATTACCACTGACCTCAGATACTAATTTTCCCTGGGCCAGGAGATTCCAATCACTCTGAGCCTTGGCCCGTGGCTCAGAGAAGGCACATGGTCCACTGGACCTTTCAGTATCAGGCATAGGTCGCGCAAGGGAGGATGCAACTCCATCTCATGTGTGCTTCTCCCAGATGGACAAATCAAAGTGCCCTGGGCATATAGCTGCAAGGACAGCAAGAACCCACACCCTCGAGTTTTAATCATGATGGAGGACAGGGTTTGCCATCATCAACTGACTTTAACACAGATGTCAGGACAGCCCAGAAGAGGACATGTCCTTTGACAGTGGTTTTCAACCGGGACTGGACAAATTCCCCCACGGAGCTACAGACTGTTGTACAACAACTGAGATGGCTAAGCCTGTTGTTTCTACTTTCCACCGACCTTTTGGGGAGGTCTCATGGACTCACGAGCATCTGCAGACCAGAAGATTAAACTGCTCTCCTGGTGCACTGCACGGGAGTGTGGCTTTCAGAGAAAACCAAAGCACTTCCCAATACACCTGAGGTTAATAGTTATGTTAAATTGATCTTCATCTATATTCTTAAATGCTCAGGTAAAAAATAATTTTGCTGATTAGACATGTGAGGCTCAGTGAAGTTTTCATGGGGTTGTATCTCAATCCTTTGCAATTGCAACCCAAGACTGCAAGGAGTTGTCTCATTTTTAGAGGCATGATACACCTTATCCTAAGGCAGGCACCCAAAATGGATTGGAGAATGGCTTTAGCAATGGCCATTTCTATTCTGTGACTAAAAAGGGAGCTGAGGGTGACTCAGTCAAATGGAGACATTTGCATTTAGATATGTGAAGGAAAATGAAGCTAATCGCACCCTGCGATGGACGTGGCTTGTGCCTAGCAACATGAGGATGCTGGGTAGGGTCAGGAAAAGGAGACCAACCACACGCAACACTCTCAGTGCTCAAACTGCAGAGCTGCTGCTTGCCTTGTCTGTCCAAGGGCTCAGAAATGCTCCCCAAAAGAGTACAAAATAGCACCCAGACCCCTCCTCCCCGCTTGCTAGACCGCAGCTGACTCCTAATGCCGAGGCTTCAAAACTTGATTAAAAGTCTATACTTGGGTCTGCTGGCACTTGCTGGCTGGATCTCGCCCTGCAGATTAACCCCTGGTGATGTGGTGACTACTGCAAACAGGAATAATAATAATAATAATAAAGGCCTTTGCATGGCCTGTGTAGATCACAGAAGATTTATCGAGAAAGTAGAAGGTGAGGCAGGGAAGGAGCGGGGAGCAAGGCAGCCTGCAGATGATGCTCATGGTGACCCAATAAGCCAGCTGATTGCATCTAGAGCCCTTTGCCATTCAAATCATTGCAGCTGAGATTTGGTCTTAATATCAACCAGAGCATCTTTACGACCTTTAATAGGTGGTTGCCCCTTTATTCTGTGAAATAATTTCACTTTCTGCTGCTGCACAGCAAGGGAAATGTCTCTACTGCAAGCGGTTGTCTGGGTACCAGTTTTCCTCCCTTCTTTCTCCTGAAATTAATTCAGAAAAAAAGACACCCTGAATAAAGACCTGCACAAGCCTCAAGAACAGCTGAAATAAGCAGTGAACTGCAGTCTCCTCTCAGGACCAAAGTCAATCCATGATCAGAAAAAGCAGAACTAGAGGGACATTTTTCCCAGGGACTGTGTGATCTGAAAGCCTGGATCCCTCAAAATCCCAAAGGTCAGTAAACACCAGTCCAGTCTGATAAAAAAGTTAAATTTAGCAAAGAAAAAGAAAAAATACTCCTGTCCTCTCCCGAGCAACATGTTTCCTTACCCAAGGAGCAGACCACTGATCTTCAGGCTGGTGATACTTTTTTATTTTGGGTTGAGAGCAATGGTAAGGAAGAATAAAAATAAGAAGAGCTTGCTGGCTGCACTTCTAAGTGAGCAGCTTCTGATCAGCTCTCTGCCTGATGACCTCCTCGGATGCATATGCCTTTTTGGAAAAAGCTACTTTCTCTTACCCCAATGAATGAATCAAAACGAGAACTCCACTTTAAATTGAGTTCTTTCTAACTTTCTTCCTCTGGAGAGAAGGAAACCAATTTCCCTCTGTAGACAGGGATTTATAGACACACAGGCATCCAGAGCAGCAAACAATAACCCAACTGTCTCTAGTTTTCAAGCCCCACATATCATAATCATGTGTTTGAAAATGTCCATAAAAAAGAACAATTTTACACGAGAGGGCTTAGAAAGGTCTCCTTCTGTCCTGTTGGGAACTGGGTGGTGCTGGCAGGCCAGCAAGGCCCTTTTCATCCCAAACATCTATATTTCCATCTCTCTGCACATGTAATTTTGCACCTCATTGCTCTTAATTGAGTGGTTTTGAAAACCCATCCCGTAGAGCTATCCATTACTCTGCCACGGCCACAGCGCCAAAGAAATACGTTCTCAGACACTTCTGTCTATAAATAATTCGGCTGTCAGGAGGTTATCCGCAGGGGGTGTTGACAGCTATCTCATTACTGGTGTATTTCTCCATTTTCTGACAAATTCTTGTTTCTTCTCCCAGCCTCTTCCCAAAATCAAAGGTGCAGGAGGATTGCAGGGCTTCCTAAGCAGCATTTCCAGCATCTTCTACCTCTCCACAGCCACCACAGGAGCTGCCATCTCCATGATGGAACTCAGGAACATGAATCATGTTCGCCTGAAATCCTTCACAGCAATTTTCTGGAGTGAAGAGATGTTAGTTGTAGTCACAAAGCCAAACTTCAGGTCTGGTAATTATGTCCTGCTAACCCAAATCCCCCCTTACAGTTTCAGCAGGACTCATGAGTCTTCTTGCTAAGCAGCTGCATAGCATTAAACCCCCTGTTGTGGTTTATCTCTGAGACAACTGAGTTTTGGTGGGGGGAAAAGTGATTTCTGTAGATTTGTCCATGAAAACCAGTTGCAGGTTTTGAAGCAAACACCACAGTGTTGGCTTTTCTTGGGTGAGCATCATAGAATGGTTTGAGTTGGAAGGGACCTTAAAGATCATGTAGTTTCAACCCCCCTGCCATGGGCAGGGACACCCTCCACTACACCAGGTTGCTCAAAGCCTCATCCAACCTGGCCTTGAACACGTCAAGGCATGAGGCAGCCACAACGTCTCTGGGCAACCTGCGCCAGTGTTTCATCACCCTCATTGTAAAAACTTTCTTCCTTGGATCTAATCTAAACCTCGCCTCTTTCAGTTTAAATCCATTGCCCCTTGTCCTATCACTACACACCCTTGCAAAAAGTCCCTCTCCAGCTTTCCTGTAGGCCCCCTTTAGGTACTGGAAGGCTGCTAGAAGGTCTCCCCGGAGCCTTCTCTTCCCCAGGCTGAACAGCGCCAACTCTCTCAGCCTGTCTCCATAGCAGAGGTGTTCCAGCCCTTGGATCATCTTCGTGGCCTCCTTTGGACTCACTCCAGCAGCTCCATGTCCTTCTGATGTTGGGGGCCCCAGAGCTGAACGCAGTACTGCAGCGGGGGGGTCTCACAAGAGAAGAGCAGAAGTTTCCAGCAAGCAAGAGTCATTACTGAAACGGGAGCTTAGGAGATCTCCCACAAAATACTAAACGTATTCGTAGCAGCCATTGACCAGTCCATAATTAAACAAGCAAGGGACATAAAGAGCTGACAGCTTAAAAGCACTTTCTTACACTCTTCCTGCTTTGTTAAACACAGACCTTACTTCTCCCATAAACTACCGAGCACAGTTATAACTCACTCTCCTCAGCACTGTCTTTTTTTTTGTCTGACTCCAGTGTACATTGTCATCAGCTGAACTGCTTTTTTTTTTTTTTTTTTTTGGCCTTGTCTTTTTACCAGAAATTGGCTTTGTCCATCCCTGGGGATTGCTGGGAACATCTCTAGGCTGGACCAAAGTCTCATCAAAGCACCGTCATCAAGTCTGTGGCACCTGCTCTACGAGGATATGCTGATAAAATGGAGGCCACAGCTTTTCACGAGTGGGTTAGAGGAAAGAATTAGTTGAGCTCTGATGAAAGAAGTTAATATAATTTTTGTTGTCTCTTGGAAATTCTTCCTGCTAGGGAAAAATCAAAAAATGCTACTGGAATGAAAGGCCCTGGAGGATGGATGGAGCTAGGAGTTATAACACGCACAACTTTGAAACTTGGTCTTAAGCATTTGACTCTACCGAAGCATCAATGTGCAGTGCCTCGGGTGGGAAAGGTTTGAGCAGAGAGGGTCCTCTGGGGTGCTTGTGCCAAGATGCCCTTGCACTGGGATGGATGGGGCAGAAGAGCCAAATTTAGGGTCTTAGAGCACCATCTACTGGCACCTTCTCTAGAAGGAGCCGTGGCAGGCTGGGAGCCAGCCTTCACCATGGCCAGGACAGCGGAGGAGGCGTTGCTGAGAGCACAGAAGGGCTGCTGGAGAAATCTGCTTTGGATGCAGCCCAGGATATGGTTGGCTTTCTGGGCTGCCAGTGCCCATTGCCAGCTCATGTCCAGCTTTTCATCTTCCAGAATCCTGAAGTTCTTCTCCTCAGGGCTGCTCTCAACTCCTTCATCCTCAGCCTATATTGAAACTTGGGATTGCCCTGACCCATGTGCAGGACCTTGCACTTGGCCTTGTTGAATGTCATGAGGCTCATATGGGCTCACTTCTCAAGCTCGTCCAGGTCCCTCTGATGGCATCCTGTTCCTCAGGCATGTCAGCTGCACCACTCACCTTGATGTCATCTGCCATTTGGCCATTAGCTGCCTCAGAGCAGCTTATTGTCCATAGGGCATTCTCAATCATTTCTCCAACCATCTTTTATCATAGAATCATAGAATCATAGAATGGTTAGGGCTGGAAGGGACCTTCAAAGGTCATCTAGTCCAACCCCCCCTGCAAGGAACAGGGATATCTCCAACTAGATCAGGTTGCTCAGGGCCTCGTCCAACCTGGCCTTGAACGTCTCCAGGGATGGAGCATCCACCACCTCTCTGGGCAACCTGTTCCAGTGTTCTACAACTCTCATGGTAAAAAATTTTTTCCTAATATCCAACCTGAATCTACCTCCCTCTATTTTAAAACCATTACCCCTTGTCCTATCACAACAGGCCCTCCTGAACAGCCTCTCCCCATCTTTCTTGTAGGCCCCCTTGAGGTACTGGAAGACCGCTATAAGGTCACCCTGGAGCCTCCTCTTCTCCAGGCTGAACAGCCCCAACTCTTTCAGCCTGTCCTCATAGGAAAGGTGCTCCAGCCCTCTTATCATCTTCGTGGCCCTCCTCTGGACCCTCTCCAACTGGTCCATGTCCTTCTTGTGTTGGGGGCTCCAGAACTGGACGCAGTACTCCAGGTGAGGTCTCACGAGGGCAGAGTAATGGGGGAGAATCACCTCTCTCGACCTGATGGCCACGCTCCTCTTGATGCAGCCGAGGACGCGGTTGGCCTTCTGGGCCGCAAGAGCACATTGCCGGCTCATATTGAGCTTCTCGTCCACCAGTACTCCCAAGTCCTTCTCCTCAGGGCTGCTCTCGATCCATTCTCCACCCAGTCTGTATTTGTGCCTGGGATTGCCACGACCCAGATATAGGACCTTGCATTTGGCCTGGTTGAACTTCATGAGGTTGACACGAGCCCACCTCTCCAGCCTGTCGAGGTCCCTCTGGATGGCATCCCTCCCTTCCAGCGTCTCGACAGCACCACACAGCTTGGTGTCATCGGCGAACTTGCTGAGGGTGCACTCCATGCCACTGTCCACGTCACCGACAAAGATGTTGAAGAGGGCCGGGCCCAACACGGACCCCTGAGGGACGCCACTCGTGACCGGTCTCCACTTGGACATCGAGCCGTTGACCACTACTCTCTGAGTGCGGCCATTGAGCCAATTCCTTATCCACCGAGTGGTCCATCCATCAAACCCATGCCTCTCTAGTTTAGAGAGAAGAATGTCGTGCGGGACAGTGTCAAAAGCTTTGCACAAGTCCAGGTAGATGATATCCATTGGTCGACCCTTGTCCACCGATGCTGTCACCCCATCATAAAAGGCCACCAAGTTGGTCAGGCACGATCTGCCTTTGGTGAAGCCATGTTGGCTGTCACCCACCACCTCCTTGCTCTCCAGGTGCCTTAGCATGGTTCCCAGGAGAATCTGCTCCATGACCTTGCCAGGCACAGAGGTGAGGCTGACCAGCCTGTAGTTGCCCGGGTCCTCCTTGTTCCCTTTTTTAAAGATGGGGGTTATGTTCCCTCTCTTCCAGTCATCGGGGACCTCGCCAGACCGCCACGACTTCTCAAATAAAATGGCCAGTGGCTTGGCAACTTCATCCGCCAGTTCCTTCAGGACCCGCGGATGGATCTCATCAGGTCCCATGGACTTGTGCACCTTCAAGTTCCTCAGATATTCCCGAACCTGCTCTTCAAGTGCAGTGGGCGGTGGTTCATCCTCACAGTCCCTGCTAGTTCTTTCCACAGCTTGGGTGGTAAGACAAGAGGCTTTATCAGTGAAGACCGAGGCAAAAAAGTCATTGAGTAACTCAGCCTGCTCTATGTCGCGGGTAACCAGAGCACCAGTATCCTTCCAGAGGGGGCCTACATTCTCCTTGGACTTCCTTTTGTCCCCTACATACCTATAGAAGCATTTCTTATTGCTTTTTATATCCCTTGCCAAATTCAATTCCTTCAGGGCTTTAGCCTTCCTCACCTGATCCCTGGTCACTCGTACAGCTTCTCTGTATTCCTCCCAGGCTATCTGTCTCCACTTCCACCCTCTATAGGCTATCCTCTTCATTTTCAGTTGGTCCAGGAGCTTCTTGCTCATCCACGCGGGTTTCTTGGTCTTTTTGCCCGACTCGTTCTTCATCGGGATGCACCTCTGCTGAGCTCTGAGATCTTTTCCTCTCCTTTGCTTCCTTTCCATGCATCTCCCCCTTCTATTCTATTTTTAAGATCATGGTGCCACAGACCACTGTGTCTTTCAAGTATTGTTCACAACAGCTTGGCTCTTCAGCCCCGAAATAGTCTACTGTGTTGCAGATCAGATAGGACAGGTCTATATGAGGGATTTTTGGCTGCTGGATCTCATCTTGTCCTCACCTGTTCCACCACACCTCAACTGTAGGGTCTACAAACACCTTACAGTTGAGGTGTATGGTAGAAAGTTGTTTCTCAGCAAAAGCTTAAGGCTGTGGAAATAGAAAGGATATCCTTGTCCATGAGGACCAGTACTCTGTTTTCACAAGCCATCCATCCTGTAATATCCTTCATAAATCCTTTTCTCGCACCTATAATTTAGACGGGGTCACAATGTCGGAGCATTTCTCGCATTCATGCAGAAAATCGACAGCGTTCTGCTTGAAGGAGGTAAACTTTCTGCACGTAATAGCAGAGCAGAAGTGTCTGGGATGACAGTCAGAGAGGCTATGGAAGCGGCATATTGATTTTTACGTGCTGAAAATAGGAAAAGGCAGTTGTCTCTGGATACACTTGGATTAACAAAGCACTACATTTGGCACTGGAAGCGTTGCTGCTGCCACAAAGCAGAAGAGACCGTCGTATCTCTGCTTTAGATGCAAAGCAGTCTGAAGCAGTTAAACCACCGCAGTCCCATGTAAAGCTGGTTGTGAGGCATTCATCAAACGTGAGTCACCAAATCATCACCTATTGAGCCTTTCACTGTTTTCACCTTCCTCTGTGCTACTGTGCGTCCTACGCTGCGGGAAGGTGAGGAGGTAGGGCTGGAAGTGGGGTGAGTCTCAGCTCTTGGGATTCTGTGAATACAAGGGATTCTCAGTCTGAATTTTTAAGTACGTTTCTAACTGTCTCGGCTGTAAAAAAAAAAAAAATAGTGGAAAATTAGAACCTGCAGCACTTCTTGTGGGGAAAAAAAAAGAACAAAAGTCCTACAGAATTTACTGGTGGTTTAATCTCATAACTGGCAATGGGAAGTATGGCTTGAGTTGAGAACCAGTGAGCTGCTTTAACCACCACTGCTGAGCTGATATATGGTAGGAAGCAAAATCCCAGTTCACCCGGCCCTTCTGCAACGTGCGACATTGGTTAGACAAATCCTCTAAGATTAAGGTGGTGAGTGAGAAGAACTGTCCCAGGACCTGGGGCTCATGGTGGCTACCAACAGACCATCCTGAAAGCACATCTGAAGCAGCAGAATAGGAAACACGAAGAACACGTGCCATCGGTTGGATGAGACTGAGCAACGGAGACAAAAGCTCTGGTCCTTTGGTTTCTCGACTTGCCATGTAGTGCAGGGGGAACAACCCTATCTCCATGGGTGTCCTGTCCCCCTCACCTGTGCCTTTTCTGTCAAACCATTTATTTTTGGCAGGAGGGACTACCTGTACGTTGACCAGCTGAGTAAGACTCTGAGCTTAGATGCAAATGCTGGACTTCAGCACAAACAAAAAGTAGTTCTAAGAAACGTTACATAACTTCAGATGAGTAAGTGTCTGTTCAGGAACCCATACCAGCCTTTGTGATTCACAGAGTGATGTCCGACAATCAGTAAACACTCCAGCAATATCGCATCATTAATACGACCACCTCCACAAGTGGTCCTGTCCCAACATAGGCCATTTCTTGCCAAAACACTCCTATTGGCAACTCTTTTGTATTTACTACCAAACAATTTTGGACCTGAGGCAGGCAAAAATACATTCCAAATTAAGAGAAAGGAACTTTTCTTTGAAGCAAAGATGGACTAAATAGTTCTGAATCAGTAGGGTAGAGATCACAGAATCATAGAATGGCATGGGCTGAAAGGGACCTTAGAGATCATCTAATCCAACCTCCCTGTCATGGGCAGGGACACCTCTCAACTAGATCAGGCTACTCAAGGCTCTGTCCAACCTGGCCTTGAACACCTCCCGGGAGGGGGCATCCACAACGTCTCTGGGCAATCTATTCGAACGTCTCACCACCCTTGTACTGAAGAATTTCTTCCTAAGATCTAATCGAAATCTGTTCTCCTTCAACTTAAACTCATTTCCCCTTGTCCTATCAGTGGACACTCTTGTAAAACGTCCCTCCCCAGCCTTTCTGTAGGTTCCCTTCAGGTATTGGAAGGCAGCTATCAGGTCCCCCCGAAATCTTCTCTTTTCAAGGCTGAACAATCCCAGCTCCCGCAACCTGTTCTAGTAGCAGAGGTGCTCCAGCTCCTGGATCATCTTTGTGTCCCTCCTCTGAACATGCTCCAACAGATCTATGTCTCTCTTATGGTGGGGACACCAGAATTGGACGCAGTATTCGAGGTGGGGTCTCACAAGAGCAGAGTAAAGGGGGAGAATCACCTTTCTCGACCTGCTGACCACGCTTCTCTTGATACATCCCAGAGAAGCGTGGTCAGCATGTCAATTAATCCTTAGTGGATTTAAACCACGAAACAACCTGATCCAGTGTGTTTTATCCTGACTATTCTACAGGAGAACTTTTAGGCAACTATCTTCTACCTACCTGCACACAGACTATTACCAGCAGTTGCAGTGTTACAGCATTTTTGCGATATCTCTTTGTTTCACTGCAGCAAACACGAGTCACGATTCCATCCCTCGGGGAAGGTACCATGTAAAGTCACAGGCAGGGCCAGTCCTGAAGATCTACACGTTGTGTAGGTGAGGGATACGTAAAGACTCAAGACTATGAATGTGCCCAAGGTCAAATGGAAGGTTTTGTGGCTGAGGTGGTGACAGACTCGAGAGCTCCCGACTGCCAGCGTTCACTGAATCACCCCATGATCATCTGCAATCCAAATTTCCCTGTGTGTCTGTCCCGGCCCTAATTCATTCCAGTTGTCTGTTTAATTAAAAAAAGGCATGTGGGACAATTGATTAACACGGGCTGCACTGCGAAAGGGCTGCTCTCCTCTGCAAATTTTGATTTCAAATTAAAAAGTAAATGAAAAGTTGTAGGTTTTCCTGCTTTGGTGAACAGTTGCCTTTTCATGCAAAGAAATTCTTTTGGAGGAAAGGCCTTTTTTTTTTTTTTTTTCCCCATGATAGCATTGGTAAAAGATGTTCAGCAGGGCTGTTTTCAGTCACTAGCAATCGGTTGCAGAGCAGTGGAACTTGTTCTCCACCCATAGGGTAATGTATATGGAAGATGTAAGCCATCCTGAGAGCTCCTGCTTGATGCTAGCCCTAAACCAAGGAAGGGATGATGAATGGCAGGAGGAATGCAGGATGGAAACCGCAGCCTCATGGAGAAATGAAGGCTCCAGAGATGCGGAAGATGTCTTGGGATGTGGAAGGCATCCTGAGATGCAGAAGATGCCAGGATTCAAAGCCTGATCTCTGAGCTGAACTATCTCTATTCCGTCTATGCATGCTGCAGGGACATGCACTTGGAGTCTCAGCATGAAAGATAAGCCCCTTATAACAGGAACCCATTTTCCCAAGTAATAAGTGATAGAACAAGAGGCAATAGTCCTCAGGTTGAGGCAGGGGAGGTTTAGCTTGAGTATTAGAAAAAATTCTTCACCAAAAGGGTTGTCAAGCATTGGAACAGGCTGCCCAGGGAAGTGGTTGAGTCATCATCCCTGGAGGTATTTAAAAGATGTGTAGATGCGGTGCTTAGAGACATGGTTTAGTGGTGGACTTAGCAGTGTTAGATTTATGGTTGGACTTGATGGTCTTAAGATTTCAACCAAAACAATTCTATGATCCTAAGACAAATCAGGCTCCACCAGGGGCTCTGGAGAAGGGCTGTAAGGTCTGAATCAGACCAGGGCCAGGGAAGTAGGTCTCACCAGCCAGCAAAGGGAGTAAAGTAAATACACCCAATAAATGAACAGTGAGGGACTGATATGTTCAGTAAGAGATGCTTCAGACGGGTAGGAAATTATCTTCAGTGTCTGAGTTCCAGCTTAGACACACTCGTATGCATGTCCTTCCCTGGAATTGTATCCATTAGCACAGACAAGCTGGTTTGTTGATGTGGCAGCTCTCCGTAACATGACTGTCTCAATGTTCTTGGAAAGGGAACAGTGTTTTCTGAGTATCAAGTCTTTTTAGGTGCCTTGGACTAGATAACTACTTGAAAAGTCATGCTAACAAATCCAGCCTGATATTAGAAAAGTGAATTGCAAGTGTAGCTGTCACTGTCGTTCACCAGCATGCCTATGTCTACTCTGCTCAAGGTGTCAGCTGCAGCCTACGTTCGCATTCAAATCCACTTATTTAATTACCAGACCATGCTCTAGTGTTGCCTTGAGGAAACCCTGAGGAAATCTTAGCTTCTCAAACGGGACCTGACCCCATTTGTCAGCTGCCTGGTCACCTGCTTCAGCATGCCCCTTCTACCCTTGCAGCAACACTACACAGTCAATGGAACCTTCTAGGAAGGGTTTCCAGGATCACCTGTCTCAAGGACACTTCGGGTCTGCAGACAAAATCGTGTGAGGTCAGAACAGCGTGCACATCTGGAGTGGATTCACATCATTTCAAGTCATCTTAAACCAATCCCATCTAAGCTAGTCAGCCTGGGTTCTGTGTATAATTAACAGAAAAAAAGGAGACAGTCTTACAGCAGCATGATTAATCTGACCCCTTTTTAGACTTCTACTTTAAGATTTAATTATAGTCTCCACTGACAATAACGGGCATCTGTGGTAACCAGCTTGGATGGAAACACCTACTCTGTAGATATTTGTATTTCATCCAAAAAATTCAACCTCTGAAGTGTTATGATCCAAATGCTGTGCAAGGGCAAAGAGGAAGCACACCATATACATAGGTAAAGCCAAGAATTTATTGTTAGTATAACTGAAAACACAACTCTTTAATTCAAGAATAATTATTAGTCTTGATCTAATTATTAGAGAAGAAGCAAGAATAATAATTCCATATAGAGTAATTCTAACCAGAAAAACTTTCAATAATAGTAGTAATACAATTAAAATTGCATTAGTTATTTCTATCCCTTTTTCTGGTGTTACGCTCACTCTTCCATTGCTCCACTGGGTCTTAAAATCAGTGACTTTGGACTGCTGGAGAGGGTAACACCTGTCATCAGTCTCTGATGCCTTTCATTGGGAAGAATATGCTTTTTATTTTGGTGATTTATCCTTTCTCACTCTAAAATCCCCTCTGGGTCCTTTTTATATGCTTGTTAAGATGCTTTTACACCTTTCTCTTTCTTCATAAGTCTACGGATCCAGGTTACATCTGAATTTACTATATGTATGTAATGTATGTCGGATACTATTTCTTTGTTTTCTTTGTTACGCCTAGAACTAGTTTCGTCCAGCTCCAGATCTACATTTCTGTAACTACTCATGGATGAGTTGTTCACAGCCATGAGGTCTCCGATGCCAGCCCATGCTCTGTCTTCTCTCACCCCACGCCTGCACTCCTCAGTGCCGCATCCTGTATCTCCACTTCTCAAGGTCTCTGCTATCGTACCAGCCCTGTACTTCTCTGTAAGGCTTTGGGCAACCTGGTGTAGTGGAGGGTGTCCCTGCCCATGGCAGAGGGGTTGGAACTAGATGATCTTTGAGGTCCCTTCCAACCCAAACTATTCTGTGATTCCATGATTCTACGATATCTTTGTAAACAAAAGGAGTTTCGCGCTCCAGCTGTGGATCTTCTTCGCAACAAGATTTAGCAATACCAAAGGTCTTCCTCTCCACATGCGTTGCTCTTGTCCTAGGTATAAATACTCCCAAAGACTGTTGGTTTTAAGCCCATTTTCAGGACCCTGCTGATGCCCATGTTCTTCACATACTCGTGCACAGCCTGGAGCACAGCTGCAAAAGGAAAGCTAAAACCCATGTTGGGTGTAGTCATGCAGGTCCCAGTCCTTGTTCATATGACCCAGAGGACGACACAGCAACTGGCAAAGGAGTGTTTTTTCTCAACTCAGCTATTCCTAAACACAGTGTAGAGGTTTTGAACTTCTGTTGCAGGCAGGCTCAGAGCCAGCAAAGTGCCAGCACCGCAAGACTTATGACTCCGAGTCCTCTTTTCCGACAGCAAGTGCAGCTCAGGAACTGCATCAGCCTTGGGGCCAGACGCACTGACCACCACTAAACGAATACAACTGTAAAGCAGGTATCACGGAGCAGGGTGGGTGGCCAGGGTTGGGTGTTGTTACACACAATTGTACCTGTTTGGTTCGTCCGGCAGTGTCCCACCTTTGAAAAAGAAGTAGGACTGTTCGTTTAGTGACGCACGTTCATCTCGAGGAGGGTATTGCAAACAGCAAGTTAAGCAATTTTCCTATTTTACCAGAGCTCTGAGAGAATTAGACATTAATCTTTCATCCCAGATTGCTGAAACGGGAGGTTTCCCGCATGCTGGCAGCAATCCCCTCCCTCCTATGACCGATTTCTCTGGGATAATAAGTAAGTCCCATTAAGAAAATCTCAAGACTCTGCTTCCTCAACTCCTGCTCCGACACGTAGCTGAGCTATAAGCCCCAGTCACCTCCTCCTGCTCAGTCAAGGGCAAACCATACTTTCCATGAGCTAAGGCAAAAATAAAAATCAGCTTTTACACCCCTGCTCTCCCTTTCCCCTGCCTCCCTGCACCCGAGGTTCCTCTCCACACTTGGAATTAGGAGGTATGTCAGGCTCGTGGAACTGAGCCCAAACTTTCCTGTGAAAACACAAGAGTCAAAGGCGTATTTTGAAAATAAATATCAAAGCTGGCAAGCGAGGGCGATGGAAGACGGATCTGGCATTGTCAGAAGCTGGTAGGAGCAAAATAAGAGGGGCTCTGCACGGCAGCTTCACACAGGACTCAGCCTCCTGCCAACAACATCTGGGGAATATTGCTCAAAGACCAAAAGAAAGAGCATTGAGCCTCGAGCAGGGAAGAAATGAGAAGTGGCTGTCTCTGCCACTCTGATAACACGAGGAACAATAATAGAGTGGGAGAAATAACTGTGGAGGGAGGGGTTAAAAAAAAAAAAGTAATGAGGAGAAACTGGGCAACAGAAAAGCATGTCAGAGTTATAAAAAGAGACAGAGAAGAGAATTTTATTCATGAGCTTTCCAAACACATTTGCCATTATCACAGGCATGAGAATATTATTCTGCTGCTGTCAGGGGGCATGTGACTGGGGCTCCAGCCATCAGAAAATCACCGCCAGCTGACAGAGGGCCAAGCCATTAAGGGCGATGGGCCAACACCAATCACGCTGTCAAGAAATACTCTTGCTTGTCAAGAGATTAGCAGTCTGGCCTCCAAAGCCTTCAGAGAGCATTGGCTTCACAAATGGAGATGGTCATGTGAATAGTGCAGAGTCTCTGGCAACAGAAGCAGTGGGTAGAAATGCTCTTTTTAGAAGGGGAATATAAGAAGGAAGGCGCTAAGCTTTTTCTGGTTGGATCTGGTACATTAGGTGCACTGAATAGCATATAGCATCTTCGCTCTGATGGCATTTTTAAAAAAATTAATTCATCCAGAAACACTGCTTCGCCTTTGATCAAATGGGCTGATGTACAGGACTGACCTCTGAGCACATCACAGATTTCTTCGGGAAGACTGCCATGAGATCAGCCGATCTGAGCTGGAGCCTTGCTGAATTTTATTCCCATTTCCTTCGAGCATCAGCAGTCCCCTAACCTGTACTGGTCGTACCTGATTGTGGATGGGCACATGGTTCGGATAGCAGAAGTGATGCAGACATTTCAGCCCTAGAGTAGTAGTGACTCTCAGCCTTGTTCAGCCATGGTCATAGAGAAAGGCCAGCCCAGGACCAGCAGTGGTTATTCCAAGGGCTGTCTTCTTATTTTACAGGTGACGAACTGTTCTGGTTTCGACTGGGACAGAGTTGGTTTAGAATCATAGAATGGTTTGGGTTGGAAGAGACCTCAAAGATCATCTAGTTCCAAACCCCCCTGCCATGGGCAGGGACACCCTCTACTACACCAGGTTGCCCAAAGCCTCATCCAACCTGGCCTTGAACACTTCCAGGGATGGGACATCTACAACTTCTCTGGGCAACCTGTTCCAGCGCCTCACCACCCTCAGAGGGAAAAATTTCTTCCTTATATCTAAACTAAATCTCCCCTTCTTCAGTTTAAATCCATTGCCCCTTGTCCTATCACTACATGCCCTTGTCAAAAGTCCCTCTCCTGCTTTCCTGTAGCCTTTAAGTACTGGAAGGCTGCAGTAAGATCATCCTGGAGCTTTCTCTTCTCCAAGCTGAACAGCCCCAACTCTCTCCACCTGTCTTCATAGCAGAGGTACTCAACCCTCAAACCCATCAAACCCTCAGTTTCTCTTTTTAGCAGCTAGAAGAGCTCTGTGGTTTGGATTTAGTCTGGAATTTGTTATGAGAAGAATGTTGACGGCGCATTGATGTTTATAGTTGGTGCTGAGACACCAAGGACCTTCCAGTTTCTCATGTTTTTGCCAGTGTGCAGGAGCACAACAGGCTGGAGGGAAGCATGGATGGGACAAAGGGTCCATAACCCCCCTTATTATTTGAACTCAGACTTAGGGTTGAGGGTTAAATAGGCCAATGAAGTATTCCATATCATGCAACGTCATGCTTGGGATATAGATGAGGGTTGACCAGGTTCTTCCTGTCAAGAACAAGAGACAGTGCTCTTGTTCTTCCAAGGTCTCTCTTGGACTCTCAGAGTGCTCTCTCTCTCTCTTCCCAGGCCTATCACTCGCCCGGGATTGTGGTGTTGGGACTTATCTGTTTTGGGATCATTTTCTGGGATGGGACAGGTGTTGGTCAGCGAGTGGTGAGCAATTACACTGTGCATCACTTGTTTGTATATATTATTATCATTATACATATTCATATTCATATATTAATATTATCATTATTACTTTTAATTTAATTTTATATTATTATTATTACATTGTTCTTATTTCAACCCATGAGTTTCTTCCCATTTTCCCCTTTAATTCTCTTCTCCATTCCCCACAGATTGAGGACGGTGAGCAAGCGGCCGCATGGTGTTTAGTTGCCAGCTGGGTTAAACCACGACACAAACCTAGACTTGCTTTTTCAAGCATAGCCTACAAGGGAGAGTCACTGTATTACCTTTCCTGAGACAGTCACACTCCAGGTTCTACCAGAAAGCTACAAAGCCATTAATATGGATCACAGAAGCCACACAGCATTCACAGAGAGTCCTCTACAGCTTGTGCTAAGCATGTTGCATCAGGTTTAAACCATGTATTAGCGTTGCCTAACTTTTAGGTCACACCTACTGTGGCATTTGAACTCAGAAAACCATTGAGTGATTCAGACTGTCCACAGGTGCCACACTCAGCTCTCTGTACAGGGAGAATTTGCCTGAGACAGTAATTCAGTATCACATCGACTCACCATTGCGGCCATAATGCCTTAACACAGACAGAATTCAGAACGTGATTCACGCGCGTGATGTAGCTTCGTATGTTAATTAGGTAATTCACATTGTAATTATATCATTACGTCACATTTATAGAATCATAGAATCATCTGGTTGGAAGAGACCCTCAAGATCATTGAGTCCAACCATTCACCCTGCATTGTCAGGGTCCCTAAACCATGTTCCTCAACACCAAATCCACACGGTTTTTAAACACCTCCAGAGATGGGGACGCCACCACCTCCCTGGGCAGCCTGTTCCAATACTTCACAACCCTCTCTGGAAAGAAATTTTTCCTGATATCTAACCTAAATTTCCCCTGGCGTAACTTGAGGCCATTCCCTCCGGATGAAACTTTTCAGAAAAGAGTGTCATGAAGCACCCACTCTTCTCTACAGTTTTGGTATGACAGATGTATGAAGCCAAACAGCTGGACACTACCACGACCAGAAACCAGCTCTCATCCGTATGGATTCATGAAGCGTGAGGGCCTCGCCAAGGTGGCTAAAGCAACAGCTTTCTGCAATACAAACTGAAGCGACTCATTTCTGGGGAGCCGATGCCACCAAGAAAGTACAGTCAGTGGCACAAAAGCTCCAGAAAACTCCTTTCTTTCTCTATCTAGTAATGAGCTCTCCTAATTGGGGCTGATCATAACATTTACTGCAGGAATGACCACGGGACACATGTCACTCCGAAGAACGCTGCAAGTGGGAATGTATTACTCTATTTCCTTGTTGTTTCCTTTTGTTCCCCTTTTAGTTCATAGGTCTGAAATATTCAAGCTATGCTAATAAAGTCAGTTTGAACCTTCTGAGCAACCTCCTTTAATAATGACTTGTGAAAGGAAAAAGTTTGGCTGAGGTATAAGTTGATTAGCTCACTGGTAATTAACTGATATCCAGGAAAAGTAACAAAGGGGGTTTGTCACGTAAATAATGACTTGATCTCTTTCCTCTCCTCCTTCCTGCAGTAAATGAGAGAAAGATAACAATGGTTTCTTTACACGAGCAGAATGTGCTTCATTTCCAGGCTAGGCAGGAAAATTTGCATATGCTTGGGGTAAATATGCCATTTTCCCAGAGATCAAGGAAGAAAAGAGCAGCTGCCTTCCTCACTGCAGGTGCAGTGCAACTGAAGATATTTCAATTTTTAAAAAATTCTTTTAACATTTGACATTCTAATATATCCGTATCTGCTTACCACTGAGACTTTCTGCTTGCTCCTCGTGGTTTCCTCCTTTTGTTGCAGGTTTCCAGGAGCAGCGACACAAGGAAATTGCTTTCCCTATCCATTAGACCAAAAGCCAAGCAGTGCACAACTGGATGGATGAGGGTTTTCTGGAGCACAGGGTGGGACATATCGCTTTGCAGGTTCAGACACTAATTCACTCATTGTACATGATACAATTAACAAATGGTGGGTGCTTTCTTCCCTAAACTGAAACTTTAAGAAAAGGATGACACTGACAATAGTTAGATCCTCTAAATACATTCCCACTGGGATTTTGGGGCAAAAAAGCTTCAGCCCTTATCCCTCACAGACTTCAGATTAGCCTGTCTTCTAGTGAGTTTCTTGTTTCTTGACAATATTTGGCCTTCAAAATTTGCCTTAAGTCATCCTTATATTGTTGGGACTTCCATTCCTGCAGGAGGTGGTCACTGATCCATCTTTGTCCAGTCTCCATCTGATCATACACCCAAAATGGCATGACTGGGAAGGATGGATACACACCAGGACTTGGCACTTGAAACCTGTGGTGCCAGAAACCCTAGCAGCATGAATGTAGATGGAAGGAGGCCTCAGCTTGAGGAGCTTTAGCTGGACAGGTTAGCAAACCAATGCTGACACCCAAAAGTTTGCTATTTAAAGCCACGTGTCTGCACAAGGCAGCTGCTATTACCAGGAGAATCCTGCCTAATTCACCCAATGGCTTTGCAGACTGTCAAGACACAGAAAATGTGGAGACACCAGAAAATTTCCTGCAGGGTTGAAAATATGAGTTTGTTGTACAACTATCCACCATATTTGAGAAGTCATGGCAGCCCCGTGAAGTTCCCACTGACTAGAAAACGGGAAACACAACTCTGCTTTTTAAAAAAGGAAAAAAGAAAGATTGAGGCAACTACAGGCCAGTCAGTCTCACCTCTGTGCCTGGCAAGATCATGGAGCAGATCCTCCTGGCGACTATGCTAAGGCACATGGAAAATAAGGAGGTGATTGGTGACAGCCAACATGGCTTCACTAAGGGCAAATCCTGCCTGAGTAATTTGATGGCCTTCTATGGTGAGGTTACAGCATTGACGGATAGGGGAAGAGCAACTGACATCATCTACCTGGACTTATCCAAAGCATTTGATACTGTCCCACACGACATCCTTGTCTCTAAATTGGAGAGACATGGTTTTGACAGATGGACCACTCAGTGGATAAAGAATTGGCTGGATGGTCACACTCAAAGAGTTGTGGTCAATGGTTCAATGTCCAAGTGGAGACCAGTGATGAGTGATGTTCCTCGGGAGTTGGTATTGGGACCAGCACTGTCATTGATGAGCCTGGAGAAAAGAAGGCTCTGGAGAAACCTTCGAGCAGCCTTCCAGTACCTAAAGGGGGTCTACAAGAAAGCTGGACAGAGACTTTTGATAAGGGTATGTAGTGATAGGACAAAGGGCAATGACTCTAAACTGAAAGAGGGGAGATTTCTATTAGATCTAGTAAAGAAATTTTTCATTATGAGGGTGGTGAGGCACTGGAACATGTTGCCCAGAGAAGTTGGGGATGCCCCATCCCCGGAAGTGTTCAAGGCCAGGTTGGATGGGTCTTTGAGCAAGCTGGTATAGTAGAAGTTGTCCCTGCCCATGGCAAGAGGTTGAACTAGATGATCTTTAAAGTCCCTTCCCACCCAAACTCTCTAAGATTCTATGAACTGTCCTTCCTCTGTGCCACAGCAATATCATAATACTACATACAGATTATTATTTTAACTGCAGACTGCCAATGCTCTCCCTTCTCTTCCCCAAAAGGAGCTGGATGTAGGAGAGAACCAGTGATGTATCCTCCAAACCCTTTCCCAGCTCCATTCATGGGGAGGGAGCTAGGATAGGAGCATAAGAAGAGGACCACTGCTCCTGTTCTCACCATGCAAAAAGGGCTACTGCCATTTTTTGAGTCCCAAATGAGCTCAGTGCTGCCTGTTCAAGTGTTGGAGAAAACCAGTGCCTTGTGGCTCTCATCCTGCAGTACATCTCTCCTCGTAGGTTTCATATAGGGAGCTTATAATTTGCTCTAAGGACAGATAACTCTAAGGAGTGGTGTAATATTCAGAACTAAGGCTGCTTCCCATAAATGCCTTAATTCCAGCCAGCTGAGGTCAAGGCAAGTCCAAGAGTCGATTAGGTATGTACCTTCCCCTCTACTCTGCCCTCGTGAGACCTCACTTGGAGTATTGCGTCCAGTTCTGGAGTCCCCAACATAAGAAGGACATGGACCAGTTGGAGAGGGACCAGAGGAGGGCCACGAAGATGATAAGAGGGCTGGAGCACCTTTCCTATGAGGACAGGCTGAAAGAGTTGGGGCTGTTCAGCCTGGAGAAGAGGAGGCTCCAGGGTGACCTTATAGTGGTCTTCCAGTACCTCAAGGGGGCCTACAAGAAAGATGGGGAGAGGCTGTTCAGGAGGGCCAGTTGTGATAGGACAAGGGGTAATGGTTTTAAAATAGAGGGAGGTAGATTCAGGTTGTATATTAGGAAAAAATTTTTTACCATGAGAGTTGTAGAACACTGGAACAGGTTGCCCAGAGCGGTGGTGGATGCTCCATCCCTGGAGATGTTCAAGACCAGGTTGGATGAGGCCCTGAGCAACCTGATCTAGTTGGAGATATCCCTGTTCCTTGCAGGGGGGTTGGACTAGATGACCTTTGAAGGTCCCTTCCAGCCCTAACCATTCTATGATTCTATGATTCCATGGACCGTGTGAGTACGGAAAACATAATAGGAGCTTCATTGACCTCAAACCACAGTGGAGTGCTTTGCAGAAGACAGTAAGGAGCTGGGATTCATGATCTCACCCAACTTCATCCAGCCAAAAAAGTCAAACACCTAAGCTCAATTCAGTTTCTAAAACACAGACATCCAGTGCTTTTGGACACAAAGCAGGTGAGAGCCATACGGCGTATGATACCGGATCTAGGGAAGATCCAGTGACCTCAGGGCATCCTGTCTGGCCTTCAGCTTCGGCTGGGAAAGAATCTCAAATGACACAAGATGCCAGCATTTAAGGAAGTGAACTGAGCCTTTAAGGCAGGATCCAAATGGAGATTAACACACTTAAACATTGTTACAAAATTCATGCAAGTCTCTTCATATTGAGCTCTGTGTATGTAAACCAGCAGGCAGAAAAAGACAGCTCGCTCTATATTTCCTAAAGAGAAACCTGTTTATGAGTGTAAAGAATGAATCCTTACACATTTGGTTTTGCTTCTTTAAAGTATGAGAAGAATTCTAAAGCACAAAGGCAGACGGATTCCCAGATTCCTTTGAAAGTCGATGAAATTGAGGCACATGTCGCTTGTGCTTTTGGAAAGTCTCCCTCCCATGATAGATTTTCATGTGATATTTCAGCTCAAACTGCTGTACATTTACCACAGACATTTTGCAGATGACAAGGGCTCTGATTCACATATAAGGGTGAATTAAGCTCAGATGACTGGAAAAGTTACTAAGCTGAGCTCTCCTTCCACACTTCTCCCACTGTCAACTGCTTCTCCCTTGGGAATGGCTGAACAGCAGGTTTATCTCCTCCTGTATCAATTTCAGCCTTGCAAATTAGGGCAAACTGACATCAATTTTATTTCATGCTAATACCATGGGTTGAAAGCTGCAGGTGCTTGGAGACACCTACGCATGCTGTCTGCTTTCAGGGTAGTAACCACTGGGTGAAGATAAGCTTCAGCTTAAACCACTGCTCCAAGAAAGCAAACACCTTGATTTTGGTAAAATGAGACCTGCCCCAGGTAGGTATCACCTGCCCCAGCTTTTGACTTGATAGGTTTTGGGATACATCTCGATTGACCCCATCAGACTGGCTTGTGCTAGGAAAAGGATGGAGAAGAAAAATGCTTCCCTGAAATCTGCTCTGAGGATTAGATACAGGACTGAACTGTCCTCTGTGTGAGGGAACGTCCTGTCCTCAGCAGGTCCCAGCTCCTTTCCTAAACACCTGCTTTCAGCAGCCCCTGTTTTCATCAACTCTTTGTAACACTATCCAGGTGGTTGTACTCATACCCAAGCCCTGAGTGCTGGATGCTCATAGCATCCAGAGCTGAAATCTGCGATGGCTGTCCCTCACTACTGCAGCCATTCGCCAAAACACACACAAAAGCCTTGAAAATATGACAAGAACAGTCACATTACACTGGTGGAGCTCATGAATATTTATATTGCTCCAGGACTTGAGTTCCTTTGATGATGCTTTACAAATACATGACTCCATCGAACTTCAAACATTTCTGCTTTGCCTGGCTGTGAATGGGAAATCAGCTCTGCTGAGGTCTGCTGAAGTTCCTTGGATCAGATCCTTCTTCATGTTAGGAAAAGACATTTCTTTTTCACTCCTTCAGGTGCCGATAAATTTCTGTGATATTACTTCAGGCATAATTATCATCATCCCAACAACAATGCTCACAAAGAGCCCTTAAACTTCAAGGCACTTTACAAAGAGTCTGATTCAACCTCTTGCAATCCTGCTTTTGGCACCTTACTCATGCTATCTGCACATAAATCTGGGATAAATTACCTGTTACGCAGGATCGGGCTTGTAGGATCCAGAGGTGTTAACGACCTTTTTCCATAACCAGTACGGACTAGACGATTCAGAAAGCTGCCAATAATGACGTTTTGAGGTGCAGTACTGACGTTTTTGCTGCAGTATTTGGAAGCTGATGTTACCCTGGGATGCGAGACTTTAGAGCTGAGAGCCTTGACTCGGAATTCCATGCCTAAGATGTTGTATAAACTATCACCCAATAAAATGAGATCCTAGAAGAGGCACAGGTTCATCATTAACATAAAATTTGAGCAGGTAATTTGTAGCACAAAATTCAGCTTAATTTATGCGACTGATACCTTTATGTTAATATTATTAGAACCAAGCAATGAAAACATCTTCAAGATTTTCCATCACCTCCCGTTTGCATGCATATACTGATGAGAGGGAATACCTACGAGCTTCTCCAACATATGTAGCCGTAATGAGTTCTAATCAATCTGTTTGTTAGGGCACATTTTATGCAGAAATTAAACAAGCAGCAGCACAAGCCACGATAAAGTGTTTGCATAGAGCAGGGATAGAGAAAAATGTTCTTCTTCAGCTGTCATTCTCTGAATTTCATGGATCAGAAACAGCTAAGCGCGTGCAACTTTTCAACAGCTGTCCTTTCCCATTCCTTAAGCAAAAAAACTATTGGATCCACATAATAAATTTACAGGACAAATCCCTCTAGTGGTGTAAAGTGATGCGACTCAATTAACCTAACAGATCAGCCAAGCCATGAGGTTTCAGGGCAACATAAAACTGTATGGAAAGAGGATCCTTTGCCACAGGCAACCTGAGGCCAAAGGAAATTACTCCATTGGCACGTCAAGTATATTTTTAGTAATACTGAAAACAAGCATTTCAGGAGCTTTATGTTTGTTTCTCTTTTTATTATTTCACAATCACAACATTCCCTCCACAGGTCTTACAGATCAGACGAAGAAAATAGAAAATCCATCACCTGGACACAGGTAGGTTTGACCATCTAGTCAGATAAACCACGTTTAGATGCAAATAATTTCAGGCTGTCACATTATATCCAGCACAGTAATGTACACTACGAAACGTAGCTCAAGGTTACAGAGGAGAAGTATTGCTTTTAGTATGTATCATCGTAACAGCTGAAACGGTCAAAGTTGTTTTTGTGGAAGAGGAATTTACCTTTACAGAACAGCTTCAGGGAAAAAAAGCGTGTACTATAATGGTTTATGGCTGCCTCTTCAGTACTCTCCTTCGGAGTGCAATGACTGAAAAGTCTGCCAGAGTTCAAAAGCAGAGAACCAGACCACAGAGTAAGTCAGAAATAAATGCATATTGTGATGGAGAATACTACAGAAACATTGTCAAATAAATAAAAATTCCCCAATGATTCAAATGAAGGGATAGCTATATATTTTTGCTTGTCTTTCTAACTAGAAAAACCAGAATGGATAACAACCCACATTGTTGTTGTTATCTACCCCACACAATCTTTTGTGAATTCATCTTGCCCAGTTTTAAAGCCAGTTGCATGTCTGACTTCTGTTTCTATCGCGGTTACAAATCTCCTCGTGTCCAGCATGCATGTGATGAGAAAAGAAACAACCATCACTATTTTTAATTCTTTATTTCAAGTCAACTGTAATCGAATATTATACAAATTGCTTGGGTTTTCATACTGCTCCCAATTTGTGCTCCTGGTGTGCAATGGGATATTTAATGGTTATTTCTTTAGTTTCTGAACTACTGCAATTTTAAACTTTGACTTATTTTTCTGTTAAGAACTTCTAATCTTAAAATGGTTAACCATGATAACAAAAGACAGATCAGAGCCCTAAAAACTTCCTTACTGTATAAACTGAACCTTCAAAAGTCCAAAAAGCTAAATTGCATCAAGCAGGCTAGAATCCTCCTCATTGTTTATAACCAGTATTGTCCTTCTGAATCAGTTTCCTACTCTTCCAGACCTCAATCTTGAAAGTCTAAATCTTGGGAGGATGATCTATATATGAAAAGAATAAAAAGACAGGCCTGTATAAGAAAAAAAAAAACACTGATTTTGATAATGTTTTGACAAATAAAGTATTTTATCATTGCCATCACTAAAATCAATGTTGCTTTGAAGGCTTTATATCACCATGAAAAATGTTAAATACACCTCTACTTGATGCTACAAGCAATTATACACAACCTGCAGAAGGCAGGTTATCCCTCATGATAGATTTATACATTATGTGCATGAGAGGTTTGTGCTTAGATTGGAGTTTTTTAGCTTACAGAAGGGGAGGTGAGGAGAGACAAGATGTGGAAAAAGAGGTTTGTGTGTTTATATGTGGGTATAAAAAATTCTGCTGACCAGCAGGGTATAAGCACTGTGTACAGTCCTCAAGGTCTGCCCGAAGCTTGCCAAGCCTTTGGTTCTTTTTCTGAAACATAAAAAACACACCATGTTATCAGGCCTTTACTTGTGAGTTCTATTCTTTTCCCATGTGTTTCAAGTCTTTCCATTTTTAGACTCTACTTGCCTTTGGATATCAACTCGGCTTGAAGAGCACTTCGCATATTACGGATGTAAGTATAGTATGCGTAGTAAGCTCTGAGGAAACTAAGTAAGGCACCAGATGAGAGAAAACCCCCGTGTAGTAGGCAGTGCTATAAAAAACCTCCCTCCTCCCTGCCCACCACTACGAGCAGCACTTGCTTCTTCGTTTAAAAACGCGCAGCCAGCGCGCTGCCTCGCTTACAAACCCTCCCCGCAGCCTGCGAGGAGAAACACAGAGGGGAAACCACCCCGGTGCCACCCAACCGGCCCGGGGGGAGCGTTTCACCCGACCAGCGGGTGAGGAGAGCGCAGCGGCGCCCAGGCCTTGATGGCGCCCAGGCCTTGATGGCGCCCGTCCTGCCCCCTCTCCGCAGGGCCGCCGCACGGACCCTCCGAGCCAAACCCGCCGCCAGCCGCCACATTCCCCCACACTTTCCCTCAATCTGCCTTCTTCACCTCAGCGTTTCGCTCCCCTCCCAGTTTCCCCCCCGCAGACGACGGCGCGGCGCGGCCTTCCCCCGCCTGACGGCCGCCGGCCGTCGCCATGGCAACCCGCGGGGCCCGCGCTCCCGCCGCGGCGGCTCCTCCCCGGGCGGGCGGGCCCAGCGCAGTCCCCGCCCGCTGCAACCGCTGAAACCGCGCCGGGCCCGGCGGCCTTCTCCCTTCTTCGCTTTCCCTTTTCTCCGCTCCGGCCTGAAGCGAGCGCCGCGATGGCTCCGGCCGCCGACCGGGAGGGTTACTGGGGCCCGCCGACCTCCACCCTGGAGTGGTGCGAGGAGAACTACGCCGTCTCCTACTACATCGCCGAGTTCTGTGAGTGGCCGCCCCGGCCCTGGGGGCCGCGTCCCGCTGCTGCCTCAAGTCACCCCCCTGCTCCCGCCCGCCGTGCCCTCACCCCGCCAGCTAGGCCCTGCGGGCCCCTCTCCTCCTCGGCCCCTCTTTCCTGAGGGGCGCGAATGGCGGGATAACGGGGCCGCTGCGCCTTAGCCAGCCCCGGCGGGTGGAAATGGGTGTTTTCCTGTGCCCTTCCGCGCCAAAGCTGTGTCTTAAGGAGAAGGTGCTGCAGCCCCCTCTCTCCCTGTGCCCCAGTGTGTTGCTTGGGTCCCCCCCTCGTCCCAAATCTGTTCTTTCGGCCAGTCCGGGGCGATGGTAGGGCAGGAGGGTGGCCAGGGGCTTGGGTGGGGGGTGGCCGAAGTGGGGCGACCGGGTGAGGCGCATCTCAGGGGTTTGGCACTGGAGTAGGGTGGTTTTGTGGCACTGGGTGGCTGAAGAGGGGAGCTTTGGCTGAAATGGTGCGTGGGGTGCCGTGCTGTGAAGGCACATGGGTCTGCAGCTCTGCTTGTCTTGAGAGAAGACGGGAACATCTGCCCAAGCACGGCCGGTCAAACCCAGCAAAACCCTTTGGCGGGAGCAGAGAGGGAGAAGGTAGCTTTGTACAGACAGGACATCTTCATCCAGGAGAGATGCTTTCGCCCAGCTGGTCTTTGGTGGGTGTTGGCCATCATCAGGTTGCTGTGTTGCAGGTGGTGGGAGTTGGGATAACTCCAAAGGTTGCTCTGTTTCAGCTGGTGGTTTGTTAGGATAGCTTGGAGCAACGGCAAGAGAGCAGGCTGTTGTTTTGTCCTCAAAACTCTCTTATTCAGAGGCAGTCGGGAATTTAGGTATGTTCAAATGTGCTTTGACTACAGGGTCGGCCAGCAGGTGCTTGAGAAGGGAGTATATTGGAGCAGGTAAAGGACCGAACCCTCTGTCACTGATGTTTTGCTGAAAAAATAAATATCTTTATGTCCTGGGCAGTGACTTTAAAAAGGGTGTAGTAGTTGTAGTTATGTGCTGCCACCTGACAGACACCCTGTCCTACAAAAAGCTTTCACAGGTATAAGTGGCCACTTTTGAAGCATTAAGAGCCTAGGAAAATAGTCCTGAAGTGAACAGGCACACCTGCCCTGAAGTGCTTGGAGTGGGCAAACCGAGGAGGCCCTTTGCATAGCTGGGATGCTTCAGCAGTGCTTTGGAAGAGCTTGGCATGCAGGAGATGGATGGTTCTGGGTGTCCATGCCAGGCTGTGACTCCTGGTTACAAACACTGACATGGGTGAAGGACCAAAATGAAGAGTTGTGAAAGAGGTTTCAGAATGTGGGAATGGGAAGGAGTACAGGATCTGAATAACAGTAGCACAGGCAGCATAAAAACTCAGGAAAAAGGAAGTTGGTGTGTAGATTTATGGCTGAGAAGAGGCAGGCCGGCTGAAGAGGGAACAAAATTAAATACTCTCAAAACAGGACAAACTTAGAAGTTTTTAAATAGAACGAGTCTTTTTGCAGAGTATGTATTTTTGTGTTTTCCTCGTGGTAGAAAGTAATTTGTGAGATAATCCTCATAGGGAAGAGGAAGCTCTGTTGCTTCACCCATGTAAAAATAAATTTGACTAGCATGTAAATTTCTGAAATAATCTCTGTATTGTTGGCTTTGTGAACTGATACTTTTCATCTGCTTCTAGATTATGCAGGAGAAGGAAGATGAGGATGAGATTAATGGTGGGAGGTGGAAAGGTGTGTGTTTTGAGGAAAAAGGGGCTAATTACAAAAGGTCTGGTCTCTCCTTACAGTTTTGGTGTTTGGGATCAGAGTTTGTTGGTCTATCAGTTGCACTGAAAAAAATGTGTATAAGGACTGTGCTGTAAATTAAAGCATTGAAATAGTCCAAGTTTAAAAAGCAAAACAGTAAATAAGCCCACTTTATTTTAGAGTTAGCTTAACAGTAGATAATTTCAGCAGAGATGTCAAGAAGGTTTAGATTTTCTTTATCAATAATTCTGTAACTGCGCTTTTAGAGAAAATAATCTTTTTTTTTTTTTTTGATGATACAAAACCACTGCATTTAAATCTCAGCCAGCAAAAGTTGGTTGGCGATGCATCTTTCAGAAAACAACTAAGGGGTCTTTCCCAACTTTCTCTAAAATCCTTCATGTGAAGCTAATTACTTTGGAAGATCAGAGAGATGTTACCCTCAAATCTAGTTGCTTTAGCAGAAGAGCTGAGAGTGTATTTGAGGTCTCTGTGGCCCAGAGGTGGTCTTTCAGTTGCTGTGCCTATATGGCCTCCTTATTCTGTCAAAAATTCAAATTCAGAGACCAAACAAACCAGGAAGGACAAATATATTTTTCTCATCTCTCCGAGTTCTCACTGTGGTCATTTTTGATGTTGCTAATACTGTTTTTAAAACTCATGCACGGCCTATTTTAAGTGTTGCCTTATGGAAGAGTGAAAATCAATTTCTGACTTCTCACTGTCTTAGTACCACTCAGTTAAGCTCATGGTATTTGAAAATTTTGCATTAAATGTTTGTTACAAATAATTTGTAAGAAACTGTTGGAGGCCTGAAGCTTGAAGGACACTGGTAGGTCCAAATCAAATATTATGCCTTCCTTAGGTTGCAGGCTGGAGAGCCAAACTGAAAGCTTGTTGTGCAAATTATGTCTTTGTGTCATTTAGCAGTTTGTTTTTAATATGCTAATTTTAGTTCAAATTGCTACATTGTGTTCCAGAAGCCCACATGCAGTTATTTGCCATTCACTTCTTAAAGAACTGCTCTAAATTATGGCAGCTAATCAGTTGTGGGTATTCAGAGATGTGAAGGTGAGGCAGGGTGTTTTTGTAGCAATTCATATTTGCCTTCTCTTGATGTACCCCAGACACAATGACCTGTATTCAAAGATTCATTTTTTTAATAATGAAAAATGCTTTTTCTTGCCTTTCTGAGCGTGTACCTAGCCCGTTTTCATCCCTCGTGGAGGTGGATGACTAACTGCTCTGTGTCCTTCTGTAGAATATTAAACCAATTGAAATGGAAAAACAGTTGAAAAGAATTATTCTGGCAGCTTAACGATGTTAAACCCTAAAATGACTCTCATATCCCTCACTGATCAAATCTATTGTATAGTGTAATAATACCTTCTTTGGGGTTTCTCAGGAGTTTGGGATTGACTCCTGTGTGCTAGAGGGCAAGCACTAGAGATGCGTTTTTTTTTTTTTAATAAAAAATCTTTTCCAGCTCCCAGTGCTTGGATGCTGAATTACCCAAGCTTTTGTACACCAACTTCAGAAAAATAATAATAATAATAAAAGAGAAAAACAGCATGCCCCCACCCAAGCAAACAGAACAAGGTCAAATGTGAGTGCTGTTGTTTGACACTAAGTGTTTAAATGTCACAGTTTTCTCCTTATTTTAGAAAGCTTGATGTTCCAGGCCAGTTTAGCCAATGTAGTTTTCAATTTTGGGGTCTGTTTTGGTGTGAATGCCTGTGTGGCAAGTGCCTTACCCTTCTTGTGTAAGAAGGGTTTGTCCTGTAGACTGTGGAGAGTGGATGTACTAATCTTCACACATTTCCTATGCTGAAAACATGGAGAGGAGCATCAACTCAAACAAATACTTAAAATTCAGAGGAGCCCTGTGTGGTACCTGAGGGTTTATAATTCTCAGTCAGGAGAATGATGGGGGCGAATTTGTTGTTGGTATCAACTTGGTGCTGTGTTTCAGTTTGGATCAAACTTGAGTGATGTTTCCAGCTATGTGAAATACTGCCTTGGGCTGTCATTGTCCATGAGTAACATGCGTCATCTACGACATGACTGCTTTTGAGATAATATATCCTCATGTTGGCATTTACAGCAGCAAGCATCTGGAATATAGCTTCGGGCTTCTCGAGGAGTTTGTGAAATCATTTCTTTCTTGGCTCCTGCTCCCGTCTCAGTACGTTCTGCTAACTTCATATAAGAAAAGATGTTGTTTTATTATCAGAGTTAATATCCATTGCTTTTTGTTTTCCTTAGAGATCTGGTGCACAAATATTTGTATCTGTGCTTTTCTTAAGGGACCCTTATTTGGAAAAATAAACAGATCATGAGAATCTGCTCATGTTTCTAGCCACTTTTGCTGCTCTTCCTTAAATCTGTCCTGTTTTCGTTTCAGACGAGATAAGGGATTGAGATGTCTGTTACCTGTGTTGTTAGATGTGAGATGTCTAGGCTGCCATCAAAGCGTTCTCTACGTTTTCAACAGTGACACAAAAATACTGGGGATTTTCTTAAGCTTTGCTCAAAAAAGACAGCTGTCAAAGATGCTCAGGTCTCTGTTTTGCATGGGGATCATTACTTTTGAACTTAACAACTCGCAAAATTCACTTAAACTTAGAATAATGGCATTAATATTGAATTTCCACTGCCACATATGTACTGTCACCTGTTCCTCTTCGGCGTCCTGCTGTGTTTTGCCTCCTTTGCCAGAGGCTCTGGAAAGCAGCCAGAGACTGTCGGGATAGGTACTAGCCATGTAAGTTGAAAAAAGGATAATAAAGCCAACTCCTCTGTCCTTTCCATAATGAAGTGGCAGGTGAAGGAAGAATCATCAGGATTAATTGGGTGTGATCAGCCCAGCTGCCTGGCTGTGGCTGAATTATTTAAAGACATCAAGACACAGATGAGGTCTTGAGTGCGATTTAAGAGAAGACAATGTCACAGCCTCAGACTTTTTAAGACTAAAAGGGATTTCAGTGGGTAACTTTAATGACCTAATTGCAGGAAGCCACATCACAGGCTTCATCTTTAAATTTATCAGGCTTTTTGAGGGAGCTTCCTCAATTTAGGGGGCAGTATGGATGAAAAGGTAGACTGTAGGGTGACTGTGAAGTCAAGTGGAGCGTACAGTGCTCAGCTGTGGGATGCTTTTTAAGGTGACCACTTCTAGCTTGCTTTTTGTGCCGTGGACAGGAAGTTGGTAGAGGAGTTCCTTCCTTCAAAGAATCATGTAGTGGAAGTAAACTCATAAGCTGATCTCTGCTGTCATGCTGTCTTATTTCTTTAATGATGTGATTTTTGAGTCAACGGCAAATACTGTTGCATTGATTTATTTCCCTTCCCAGGTTGTAAATGTATGACTTAAGCCTGAAGAAAATCTTGTGGCACTCTTTTGATGCATTTTACCGCAATTAATGATCTATATATATTTTAAATTCTTCCTTTTTTTTTTTCTAAGTTTCTTTGCCACTTTGTAATCCATGATGCAACTCTACCTTTCATCTCATGACATCATAATTTTCTATTTTCACAAGAGCTTTCATAGAAAGACAGCGTCAAAGGCTTTTGGAAAGTCTATGTTTGTTCAGTCAACAGTTCTCATTTGTCCATCACATTGTGGATATCCTTAAAACTTGACAGAGGCCGTGGTAATGGACTACATGTGTGTTTATCTGTTAATACTTGTGTGGTTATTAAGTGACAATAAAAATCTTAAATATGGCTTAACAAAGCGTTTGATTACTCTCTGATTAGTGCTTCGTATTTGGTACTTGTACAGCTGGCAGTTGGACGTCTGCCACTCCAAATGGTAACAGAGCAGTGGTGTTTGTACAATTTGATTTTGCTTATGTGCAAACTAAGGCAGAGGGGCTTGTGAACTGCATGATACGAATTTGCAGAATATATATTTGTAGCTAGAAATAGGAAGATTAAAGTAAATTATGGTAAAGGAACACTGCTGACTTAAATGCTTTTAAATGAGCCTTTAGTCACAGGTAAAAAATGGCTGTTGTCATAATTGAAAGACAAATATTTTTAGTCTGGGCTTTGTTGTGTCTTTTTGTGTGTGTGAAACTTCTGTTTATGTCATGCGTTTTCCATATTTGCTGGAGCCTTTCACAGCTCAGTGGGGAAGACTGTTTTTAAACAAAAGAAAGATTTAATAATCGCTGGAGAAATGCTGAGAGGAACTTTGGGAGTTGTCTCTAGTCTCAACAGCTCAGCAGTATATGGTCATTTTATCTTGCAACGTGTGCGAGTGCTAACACACTTGGTTTTTCCTCTGACTATCTCAAAAGCCTAGAGGGTCACAGAAAGGTTCATGGATCACGAAAGGTTAAGAAAATGCAAATAGGTACTTTTAATCCAAAATATGTATCAAAAAATGAAATTTATAATGCTAGAAGAGAACCTACTTACAAGTAGTTATCAGGGAAAAGCTACCTAGCTTTGATTGCTTTGAGTTTTCTAGATGTGGGGCTCTTTACACCTGCCTCATTAATTACAACCATTTTTTGGGCTGTTAGCAGAGAAGCTGAGCTGCTGCACGAATTAAAGGTGCTTGGTTATTCTGTGGTTGTGGAAGTACTACAAAGAAGGAAGGAGGATATCAGGAAGAGAGAAATTTCTAGAGAATCATAGGATGGTCTGGGTTGGAAGGGACCTTAAAGATCATCTAGTTCCAACCCCTTTCCCGTGGGCAGGGTCACCTTCCACTAGATCAGGTTGCTCAAAGCCTCATCCAGCCTGGCATTGAACACTTCCAGAGATGGGGCATCCAAAACTTCACTGGGCAACCTAGCCTTATTGAACTTCATGAGGTTCACACAGGTGCACCTTTTGAGCCTGTCAAGTTCTTTCTGGATGGCATCCCTTCCCTCCAGTGTGTAGACTGCACCGCAAAGCTTAGTGTCATCCGTAAACTTGCTGAGGTTGCACTCCATCTCATTGTCCATGTCACCAACAAGGTGTTAAATAGCACTGGACCCGATACTGACCCCTGAGGAATGCCACTTGTCACTGGTCTCCACTCCACTCAAAGATCCTTGAATGTGTTATGCTACGGAAATAGGCATTTCCTGTCATGATGATTTCAGCTCCATCGATCTAAAGCCAGACATTTGTGGTTTTGTGAACTGGAAGTCCTCTTCAGTGAATTTTAGTTGTCTTTACATATGAAGGTATGTAAAGATTCATTTAGCCTAACATGAACTCAGGGTCATCCTTGAGATCTGCCATTTGTTCAGGGAAGTGGTGCGTTCCTCCACATATATAATTGACTAGATACAGAACAAGATCTTACTAGTGGAAACCACTGATACTTCCAGCTTATCATTACTAGCTTTCAACTTTGCATATTTAAATATAAATTTAAATGACATAGAATCATAGAGTGATCTGGGTTGGAAGGGACCTTAAAGATCATCTAGTTCCAACCCCTTTTGGGGTTATTAGATCAAAAAAATGTTATAGATCAAAAAAAAAAAAAAGAGCAGCACTGCTTTAGTGTCAATCTTTTACCATTAATTGATCTGAATATCCCGATAGGCAAGCTCTGGGTAGGGTCTCAGTGGTTTTGCAGGGCACCATTTAGAATTTAAGGTTTTGGGCAAAGACCCTTTTGGACACTTGAAAATGCAGCTGTAAAATACAGAATCCTGAAGCGTCTCACCAGGGTATTTTTTCTATCTGTTTTTAAAAATTCAACTCCTTGAAGAAATATGCTGCATAGGCACTGCGATCAGTCACTGAAAAACAGATGTTTTCTAAGTGATCAGTGCAGTCAGCATCTGCAGGATCGTTATTTCCTTTACAGTTTGGGAGTTTGGGAGGCAGAAGGAGCCCTCTTTGTCAATCCTGGTGGGGAGATGCACCCTTTGTGCCCTCCCCAAGCCTTGCAAGCTTCCTCTCCAGTTCTTTGCCTTTCCAGCAACTGGTGACTCAACCTGCCCTCCACGTTGCAGAGCTTTCCTGAGGGAAATTCCAAACTTTATTTCAAAATCGAGATTAGTATCCAGCAACGTATCTGTTTCCCAGCTGTGTTCTGGGGCTTTATTTTATTTTATTTAGTTTTGCGTATTCCTTGGTTCCTTTGGACTTGTTTTCCGAATCCACTGTCCTTGGAGTGACCCTGGAATGATGTGTGCAGAGTGTGTGTGTCTCTTAAAGAATGTCCAGCTAGCTTTGTGAGCAAGAGGGTATTTTCCCTTCTTCCCTTGCAGCCTCATCCAGGTGCCGTTGCCCTGATTCTCCTCTCTAACCAGAGGAGCTGGAGAATGGGGCAAGAGTGTGGCTGGTTCAACCACACAAGGTTCGGGATGTTAGTTTGAGACTTGACTTTTAGGTTTGAGGAGAAGGCAAGGGTCAGTCGTCTTTAGTCAGGAAAGCAGACAAGCAGAATTGGAGAAGGATGTGGTGTCAGTGGTGAGCTGAACATCTGCCTCTGCCTAACAGGAAAGGTGAGTGAAGCCAGGGCAGTGTACATAACTCACACCAGCCATGCTTCTCCCTCTTTTTTTTCCTTCACATCTGCTTTTCTGTGAGTCATGGGTGCATGGCACTGGACACCAGAGTATGTTTTGTATGAATTCCAACTAGTAGGATTTCAAAGTATCAGCTTTATGGTCATAAAACATGACCCTGGCAGCTCTCCGATTTGTGAAGTGCTTTAATGAGCTCATTATTTGCAGCGGAAGCTCAAGATGCTACTGTCCCGTAGGCTGGATTTTTAGGAACTGCTAATTCCAGTTGGATTAAGATTTTCACTTGGACAAGATCCAGCATCTAGGAATCAGATGTAGTATTAGATCAAAGAAGTCATCCTGTAGAGCTGTGTAGCATAGTTGAGCATTAAAAATAGTCTGGACACTGACAGTCTTGGGACACAGAATTTCTGTATTACATTGGTCATTTGTTCATCAGGTTTTCTACATCTTCCCTGGTCAACACCAGTTGTTTATTCAGGCAGAGACCTGATTCCCAACTGGAAAGCGTGCTACTATGATCCTACAATGAGGAAACCCAGGGATACCTAAAAATTACTTAGATGTCTTTGAGAAACAGGATCTGCAAATCTGATTTGCTCTGAAATCAAATGGGTCACCTACAACAGGGAGCTAAAATGACCCAAAGAACTGATTTTATTGTCGTAGAGTGGAATTCACATTTCTCCCAGGTAAAATAGGTGTCTTTCTCCTCTGCAAGTACTTAACAAGGTTTGCTGGGTAAGAAAGGGTATGGTTGTGGGATTCTTCATCTAGATTTGATTGTTCTCGAAGGGAGTTTCCAGTGCTCTCCTCCTGCCAGACACTGCCCGGTCTAGTTGCAGCCCCAGACTGCAGCGGGCAAGCTGCTGAGCCTGCTCCGTGGGTGAGCACGCTCAGGAGGAGAGCTGCAGGGTGTATTTCTACAGATGTACCCTGCATTCCTTCCACAGGATACAGATTTTTTTTTTTTTTCAGGTTTTAAGTCTTGTAAATGTAAGGGGAAAAAAAAATTACAAAATATATAAACTCAGAGTAGCTCCAGGTGATATTTTGCTCATTAATGAAAACGGATGCCTTCATATTTGTTATTTATTTTTTTTCCCCTTTGAGTTTTTCTCTTTTTTCCAGGTCCTTTTCACAGTTAGGGAAATAGCCCATATGACCAGAGACAACTAACTGGATGCAATGTGCTGACCAGCCTGTGAGTAAATAGCCTGAAAAACTGGAAAAGCAAAACATTTTTCTTTTTTTTTTTTTCAATTTAAGAACAGAAATTTAGAAAGAAAGTTAGCATTGCACTTTTCATGTGCCCTGTGCCTGCAGATCTGGCGTCTCAGATGGGCACAGTTCAGTGCCATCTCTGGAGAGCTGCAGCTGGCAGCGTGGAAGTTCATGGCTTTCTTTACAAGTAGCAGAGTGAAACCCAGATGAGTGTGGCCAGTTTATATTGCCCGTGCCTCTTTCGAGGTGGTGAGTGCAGTCTAATAACTGAATTGTGTAGATCATAGAATCACAGAATGGTTTGGGTTGGAAGGGACCTCGAAGATGATCTAGTTCCAACCCCCCTGCCATGGGCAGGGACACCCTCCACTACACCAGGTTGCCCAAAGCCCCATCCAACCTGGCCTTGAACACTTCCAGGGATGGGGCAGCCACAGCTTCTCTGGGCAACCTGTTCCAGTGCGTCACCACCCTCTGAGTGAAAAATTTCTTCCTTAAGAAGGAAGGCTTAGATGCCTTGGAAAGCTGCAGAGAAGTGCACCGTGGTAGTGAAATCATGCAGCAGATGTTGTTTTCGTTCACTTAAACAAACTGCTATGGCTTTGTGATCCGTGATATCACAGTTGCTTTTCACTCAGAGGTTTGGGGGTTGTTGGCTGTTAAATCCTTCCAGGCCCAAGTTTTATATTCCCGTGAGACCCATCAGAATGTAATCTTCAGCACAGTGTCTAACATCAGCACAGTTCTCAAATGTTAAAACTCTTGAGCCCAGCCCAATTTAATTTTTCTTGTCTTCTTCTTCTTTCTCTGTTCTGTAGGCTGCAGAGAAATATTTTACAGCTATTTCCTTTTCTTAAACACATTGCTGTCCAAGTTCTTAATTTCTTTTTTCCTGCCTTTAAACTCTTCCATGCAGTTTATTTCCACGTGGCTTTTGTCTTAACTTTTTCTGTTTCTGCTTTATGGTACTTTTTCTACGTTTGCCTCAAATCTGCCCTCTGAAAGTTCCCTCTGCCATTCTTTGGGTCACCATTTGTGCTTGGAACTTGGTTGATTTTTCCGTTCAGTTTTCGACCTTTTCTTAATACAGTGAAATTGACTTCTGCCCAAATGCTTGCCACTCACCCTATGAACTGTTATTTTATAGGTACTATATTAAATTCTATTTCTAACAAAAATACGGTGTTTAAAGCTCAAACCTTCAATCCATTGTAAATCTCTCCTGTATTTGGTTTAGATTGTGAAATGCATAAGATTTGGACTTTGATCTTACTGTCTTTGTGGAGAGGAATCTTCATTTTCTCTCTAGTTAAATAGCTTTTGCCAAGGTTTGTGGGCGGACAGGCAACTGCTGATTTCTTTTTTTCTTTTAATTTTTCAAGTAAGAACAAGAAAGTTGTCTTGAAATGACAGTTGGACAGTGACTAAAGAATAGAATTGGAGTTAGAAGTTGCAGACCTGGAGCAGCAACCTTTGAGTCTTGGGTTAGTGAATTAATTGGGTACTGTTTGAAAGTTCTTGCCGGAGGTTGTCATATTAATTGGCAAAGGTTATGAAGACTTTAGAGAAAAGAAGTGCCTACATAAAAGAGAGGTTGGCTATTTAGAGTGAAGAAGAAGAGTCCGAGTCCTTTCTGAGATCAGGTGCCTTTCTTTTATCACGTGTTCCAGGTAGCCTTAGGATTTTTCATTTAAGGCAGTCCTGCCAAAACCCATAGTTAGTTACAGATGGGATTTTCTATTTGTACTGCTGCTAAGAGAGGGAATGTCACCAGTGTTCAAATGGTTGCTGTATATCTGAACCAGGCTGTGGTTACTGACTAGTTTTTTTATCCCTACATGCTCTGTTTTACATTTGTCACATGTGAGTCTTTAATCATCCTGGACACCCAGGGGAAAATCACAGAATCATAGAATGGTTTGGGTTGGAAGGGACCTCAAAGATCATCTAGTTCCAACCCCCCTGCCATGGGCAGGGACACCGCCACTACACCAGGTTGCCCAAAGCCTCATCCAACCTGGCCTTGAACACTTCCAGGGATGGGGCACGCTGATAGCAAGAAAGGCAGGAAAGCAAAAGGATTTGGATTTCAAAGAAAGGCTACTCAAACTAAATCTGACACCAGCATAGAAAAAGAAAGGTGAACTGGAAGGAGTTAAGTATTATGAAAATTAAATGGATGATTGCTGTAACTGACTTCTAGCAGTGGCTCAAGGGTAAGTTTTTCCCATCTTAGTAGTTTCCTTCCAGTCTGACGTCATTAGCCTATTCTAAAATAACATTTAAAATACGTTTTATTTTGTTTTCCTGTAAAGGCTATAATAGCAGCAAATCTGCCCTTCAGCAACGAGATTATTACATGTAATATTCCAACTTTACATCATCTCAGCCTAATCTCTTTAGACTTTGATTGCATTTTCCAGCTGTAAGCACTTGCTTTCAGTGAGCTTTCTAGATTGATATTTCAAATGATCTGCCTATGTCAACTGCTTTTACTTTAAATTTACTTGCAAATCCTTCCAGGTGTACTTCAAAGCAATTGGTCTGCTTACTATCATCTTAGGTGCATGTTTATCAGGGAAATGGTGCTTTCTTTTCCCTCAGGCTTCCCATACTCTAGGAAAGCAACGTTAAAATATGACAGGATGGCATATCAGCTAATTGCAATGCAAGTTTATTCCTTGTAGTCCAGTTAATTGTGAATATCTTGGATTGGGAATAAAAAGTCCTGTAAAGGAGCTGTGTACTAACTATGGTATTTGTCCAGGCTGCTTCCTGCAGTCACAAAAAATGGCCAAGGATAGATTCTAGCACTTTTCTTACATCCTTACATACTGTTATTTTTCATGTAATGGTCCCTTACAAACCCAAAAAATGTTTATTAATGCTTCAGAATGCCCTGCACTTGTGACAAGCCTAGGGGCGATGGACATAGAGCCACAGTAAGATAATTAGCAAAACTGGCTTCAAAGGTGAGAAACATGTATTTTTGATTTAGCTGTTGTAGCTATCTTTGTTCTGGCCTATCACCTGAGAATATTTCCCCTTGCAATTGCTTTCATAATTATCTGTTAAATTTCACAGTCAGTCCTCCATATTTTGTAATCTGACCTAGTAACTAGTAATCCTCTTCTGAGGAACAGCCTCTCCTGCAGACCTACACTCATGAAAGGCTTCAAGACAGATCTGTCTGGAAAAAAAAAACCAACAACCAACCAGTCATCCTTCCTCACAAAAAAAAAAAAATCCAGGTTCTGGGTCTTCAGATACTTTTTCTTCATTTGTGATAGCCTCTAACAATATCAGGAGGTGGAGGAGGACTCTTACGTTAAATATAAGAATAGATAACAAAAACATTGGTTTTGGAAAGTACCCGGTTCTTACTCTGGTGTCCTTTCTACTTTAAAGTTTTATTTGTGAGAGGTGTTGCGGTGAACTCATTTTTACTGTGGCAGGTAAGGGTGGTCTAGTGGCTGGAGGAACACTTTGGTGTTTGAAAGACATGGCTTGAGTCTTCTGCAGGTTTCTTTGTGACTCAGGCACCCTCTTCTTGCGAGGATATTGACAATAAGTACACAGAAGAGTGGGGTTGCTGAGACACTGCAGTAATGGAGACTAAATAGAATAACCAATAAGTTTTAGATTTGAGGGGAAGAGCAAAAACTTCTTAATCCAGCAGTGAATGTTTCACCATCTAAGTTTAAATCTGCTTTATGGAGGCAAATGTTGGATTTCTGGCATTGCAAGGGTATCGGTTTCTTATAAAGAAACGTGGAGCTTTAAAATTTGGATTTGTGTAGTATTACCTTTCACTCGTCTATTTTTAGTATAACATGCATAAGAAGCAAGGTCAGCGTTAGTGCAGTCTCCTCTTAGTTTTTAATTTTCTAGTTTCTTTACTGCACAGTAGCAAAGCACTTTGCAGAGAGGTGAGGGTAAAGAAAAGGACAGCTTAATTGTAACCTAGGGCAATCCAGAAGCAGTTTAATAATAAGTGCTTTTGTAAGAGGTGCATACCAGAGAGAGGCTTGTGCATTAGAAAATACACCCACACTTTGCAGGTTTGAACTGAGCTTTCTTGTGTGTGCTCTGATAGTCAAGAGCTTTTTCTTCTAATTATCTTTTGATTGTTTTGAAGAACTCAAATGTAACACAAAATCCTGTAATGAGAGTAAAGCCACCTACAAAAATATTAGCTGAACTAGTATGATGAATGCCAAGGGAATGAATTCTGCCCCTGGAATATAAAGTGTGTGAGGCTGTAAATCGGAACATATCACTTGACACGGCATGTTGGAACCGCTCATAAATGAGCACTGGGAATAAAAATCAAATTGTGTTGTTAATAATTAATCTTTTTTTCCTCCTAAAATTACCTTATTACCCCTCCCCAATCCAGTAAATCACTGAAAAGGTTTACCTGTTCAGTTTTTGTTTGGAAGGATATCAGCATACGTTTACATATCCTGGAGAAATGGAGACCCAACAAAGGAGAAGCAGCCTAGAAGATAGAATCACAGAATAGTTTGGGTTGGAAGGGACCTCAGAGATCATCTAGTTCCAACCCCCCTGCCATGGGCAGGGACACCCTCCACTACACCAGGTTGCCCAAAGCCTCATCCAACCTGGCCTTGAACATTTCCAGGGACGGGGCATAATCTGAAAGCACAGCCCTGCACATTGACTTTAAACACTGAAACCTCCCAGTTGACCACCAGCTCTGCAGCAGCAATGCTGCTTTTAGTTTTCTTGGCCTTTTCCCAGCCCTTTGGCTTACTGGAAGCAGCGCTGTGTTGCAGCTGGGGCTGAGACGCGTGCGACTGGAACTCAACGTGCTCACACTGGTGGGATGCATCTGTGCGGTGCTAGCACTGAGGAGGAGGCTGCCTTCCTGCCTCCTTTGCTTCCTTTCTTTGCTTGTGGTGGATTGTTTTCTTCCTGTATCTTGCAGTGTGTTGTCCGGTCTTGTTTGAAACTGTTCCAGGATTCATCTTCTTTCAGGAGATGTTGCTGCTGTCAAATAAACTTGATTTCCAGATGTTCTACCTAAACTTCCCTTTCCTTGTTTCATTCTGTTAATGCTGATCAAAATGCTGCTCTTTAGTAATACAAATAACTTTTTTTGAGTCCTTTCCCCATGTAAATCTGTTGGATTTCATGTTGCTTTCTTGTAGCTGCTGCCTGGCTGATGTTCAGGTAGCTGTTCTTTTCTTTCAAGATCATTCTTTTCCTTTGTAGTATTCCCAGTTGCTGTATCTGACCTCCCTCTCTCATTTGTCCCTTATAGTTTTTCTCATAATAGTATACCAGCATCTCTACAGAGCTAGAATAATGCAGCATTCCTTTAATGTACTCACTTTATCACATTTTTCTATGGAATTTTATCTACCTTTTATTATTCCTATGATCTATATTAACTTACTCTTTAGATTTCTGATTTTATTTTAAATACCTAGGGAGATCTAATAATCCCTCTAATAACCCATTAGTGTGAATTCCTATTTATCTGTACCCGTTTTTATAGTTCTTCAGGAAGCTTTCATACATAGCTTATACAGTTCAGTAATTGTTTCACTGTTTGTTTCCCTGAGTATTTTCTCCATTTTGTTATTAGAAATAACAAAATCTGACTAATCCAAGTTGCAGCTGAATCGACAGTTAATGTCCAGGTAAACAAAATCAAGACTTGCTTGGTATTTGGAAAGGAGAATTACAGGAGGTAAGAAACAGATCTTTTCACTTAAAAATACACACTCTAAACACCCCCTATCCATGTTTGTAATTTTTTTTTTCTTTAAATCATCGTTTGTCCTGTGCTCCAGCCTGGAGTAATGCTGTGTTGTGTTTCACTGAGTAACAGGAAGTTTATATTGATCCTTCATGCACATTAGCAAGTAGGGAGTTTAGTAATTACAAATTGGCAAAATTCCCGTTGGGATGACTCGGTTTTCTCCCCTTGAGGTCCTTCTGAACTATCAAATGGAGACAAGAGTTTGCATTTCCTGACACTCTGAAGTGCAGTTATTGTAGGCTTTGAAGTGGAAGGTATTAAAAATGTCTGGTGGAAGTGAAAATCTAATTTCTGTGCTGCCTCCTGGTGATAAGCCGTGAGCGAAAACAGCCCAGGATTGAAGTTAGTGGCCAAAACAACTGATTCTGTGTAGTCACTCATGACATATATGTGTTTGGAAACGTCAGCGATACAGACCTCCCTTGGGCTCTGGGTTAGTGATTATTGACTGATAATGTGTACCACACTGTATGGAAACTTGCTGGATTTTATCTGAATTAATTCCTCTGTTGCAGCTTACAGTGCTAGGTGAGCTATGAAGTACTTAGATCTTAGCACGGGCTCCCATGTTAGATTTGAATGAGTTTCTTATTCATACAAGGAAATACTCAAAATTCCTCCCCAGTCTCTAAGCTGGTAGGCTACCTGCTCCTCCAGTTCAAATCTAATTTCCATACAGGTTTTTATCTTTCATGATTTCACCTTGTCTGGTGCTGCTGGGCCACAGGACCTCTCTTTTTTACACCTTTCCTTTGCTGTTATTCTGTGTGTGTTGTGTTCATCTTTGGTTTCATATCCCTAGAGGTCCTGCCAAGGGAAGAATCTTTCCCTAAAAGAGAGTGCACCTAATGGTAGATGCTTATGCTCTAAAACGTGCCCGAATTGCATTTCTTTGCAATTTCTTTAAATTGGGTAAACGCTCTAATAATGAGCTTTAGTTGGCACCAGAGCTGCTTGAGATGATTCCAGAAACATAAGCCGTGAGATTGAACTCCTTACATCTGAAAGCATCTAGAAGGATGATTCAAGTTCTGCATGTGTCATGATGTCATCTGACAGGCTTTGGTTTTTATGATTATTTTTTATTTTCTTCATGCGATGACGGGGGAAAAAAAAAAAGCAACATGATCCAGGAGTGCACCCTAATTGACTGTGCAGAGCACCACGATACCTAGACAAGGAAATGGAAGTTTTCAGCCTCAAAATCTTGTTTGCTTGCTTGTTTGTTTATTTTACATAAAGGGACGCTTTGACTTTATTGCAACTTAAGTATCTGTTTCAGAAAATAGCAGCCACGTTTCTGTGTCGTGTTTTCACAGTGAGGTGCTGTTGTCGTTACGGGGAGGCTATGATGAATGTCGTGTTTGTTAGTCCTGATTTCAAATGAGATTTTTATATATAGTCAACTTTTTTAATTGCAAAAATTTTCTTCTTTGCTTTCTGAGGGTCGTTGGTTTTGAGTCTTGTAGAAACCTTAGCATCATGAAAAGTCCTGGTTTGTTTGACAGAGAAAGAGCATTGTAACATTTGGAAAGATCCTTGCAGTTGGTAAATCTTGCAGTCATTTTGTGTACAAACATAGGAGAAAGGATCTCTTAACACTGTGTAAATCACGTTGGTCACCTTGTCAAAAGCTGAAGATGATAATTTGCCTCTTTTTATAATAGCATTCTTCCTCCCTCGCTGAAAACATCTCCTATATTCTAACTCTGTGTTATATTCCTGATGTTTTTACATAGAATCATAGAATGGTTTGGGTTGGAAGGGACCTCAAAGATCATCTAGTTCCAACCCCCCTGCCATGGGCAGGGACACCCTCCACTACACCAGGTTGCCCAAAGCCTCATCCAACCTGGCCTTGAACACTTCCAGGGATGGGGCAGCCACAACTTCTCTGGGCAACCTGTTCCAGTGCCTCACCACCCTCTGAGTGAAGAATTTCTTCCTTATATCCAATCTAAATCCCCCCTCTTTCAGTTTAAAGCCATTGCCCCTTGTCCTGTCACTACACGCCCTTGTCAAAAGTCCCTCTCCAGCTTTCCTGTAGGCCCCCTTTAGGTACTGGAAAGCTGCTATAAGATCACTCCGGAGCCTTCTCTTCTCCAGACTGAACAGCCCCAACTCTCTCAGCCTGTCTCCATAGCAGAGGTGCTCCAGCCCTCGGATCATCTTTGTGACCTCCTCTGGACCCGCTCCAACAGCTCCATGTTCTTCTTGTGTTGGGGACCCCAGAGCTGAATGCAGCACTGCAGGGGGGGTCTCATGAGAGCAGAGCAGAGGGGCAGAATCACCTCCCTCGACCTGCTGCCCACGCTGCTTTGGATGCAGCCCAGGACACAGTTGGCTTTCTGGGCTGCCAGCGCACATTGCCGGCTCATGTTGAGCTTTTCATCCACCAGCACTCCCAAGTCCTTTTCCTCAGGGCTGCTCTCCATCCATTCTCCGCCCAGCCTGTACTTGTGCATGGGATTGCCCCGAACCACGTGCAGGACCTTGCACTTGGCCTTGTTGAACTTCATGAGGTTCTCACAGGCCCACCTCTCCAGCCCGTCAAGGTCCCTCTGGATGGCATCCCTTCCCTCCAGCGTGTCCACAACACCACACAACTTGATGTCGTCAGCAAACGTGCTGAGGGTGCACTCAATCCCACCGTCCAGGTCTCCAACAAAGATGTTAAATAGCACTGGTCCCAGTACTGACCTCTGAGGAACACCACTCGTCACAGGCCTCCATGTGGACATTGAACTGTTGACCACAAATTTTTGAGTGTGACCATCCATCCAATTCCTTATCCACCGAGTGGTCTATCCATCAAAACCATGTCTTTCCAGTTTACAGACAAGGACCTGGTGTAGTGGAGGGTTTCCCTGCCCATGGCAGGGGGTTAGGAACTCTGTGATCTTTGAGGTCCCTTCCAACTCTAACCATACTTTGATTCTATGATGTCGTGTGGGACAGTATCAAATGCTTTGGATGAGTCCAGGTAGATGATTCTAGTGTGTTCTACTATTGCCTTGCATGAAGACATTACTATTTCCCTGACTATAGCTGAAGTAAATTTGGAGGGTTTGGTGCCTGCCTTCCAGTGATGGCTTGTGGTCGGTCACCATGCAGTCTTAATTCACTTTTCTGCCTCTTCAAATAGATTAATCCTACGTTTGGAGTAAGGATTCATATTCATATTGAAAAGCATGTTCTTGGCCATCATATTTAATCCTCTTCCTGTCCTTTCAGGCTGCGAGTTCATTCATTTCATCCTCTGATAATCTAGTCCTCCTTTCTGTTGGCAGACATGCTGAAGATAAAATGCTGAGAAGTGGTCTTTGGTCACTAAGGAAAAATTAGATCACTCCCTGGGCCAGTATTCAAGGAATCCAGTACTGAAATATGAGAATCCTGTACAGAGTTAAGCCCTGGTCCATCCGTGTGCATTCATCTAATTTCTCATACACTGAATTTCTTACAGGCATAACCAATAATCCCTTCTTTAATTATTTTGCATACCTTCTGCCTTGTGCCTTAGTTGCAAATTCTCCAACATCTGGTTTTCCCAAGGAGGTCTGCTGCTTTCTTTTTCTTTTTTTAAAAAAAAAGAAAATCTGTTGAAAAAGAATAAGATTAGATTTCTTGACAATTTAGCTTTATTCCTGTTTTCCACTTCCATATCTGTTTCCTTCAAAACTTGTTTCACTTCCTTGTTTGTTACGAACTTTAGATTTATGAGTCTGTAGTTGTCACCTTTTTCTTCTTTTTTTTTTTGGTGTTGTGTGCTAATCTGTGTGCATATCCCACTGCTGTTTTTAAATGGAATTAGAAAAATCTCTTTTAATGAATTTATAAATTATTCTAGGTGAAGATAATCCTGTGAAGACTAGCTAGATTTTTATGAAATACACAATCCTAAGGACCTTGGGTTTGAAAGGGACCTTGTAGATTTTGCTCATGAAAGAAGTAATTTTGCTAGCAGCGAGCCAGAGGACTTCATTGTTCTCCTGCCCTCATTTTCCTTTTTAAAAAAAAATTGCAAAGCTTTCAATAAGTATAGAATCATAGAATGGTTTGGGTTGGAAGGGACCTCAAAGATCATCTAGTTCCAACCCCCCTGCCATGGGCAGGGACACCCTCCACTACACCAGGTTGCCCAAAGCCTCATCCAACCTGGCCTTGAACACTTGCAGGGATGGGGCAGCCACAACTTCTCTGGGCAACCTGTTTCAGTGCCCCACCACCTTCAGAGTGAAAAATGTCTTCCTTAGATCTGATCTAAATCTCCCCTCTTTCAGTTTAAAGCCATGTATGTTTTGCAAATAGGCTTGCCTAATCAATGCTATAAATGTCCTGAATAATATGGGCCAAAAGTGCAGAGGAGTGGCAGGAATTTACAGCTAGATTAGGTCTATGGTATTTCCTCTCTATGCAAGATGGTCTTAGACTAAACCCTCGTAAATTTTCAGTAATTTAACATAATTATAGCTTTACAGGAAGTGTTGAAGCCTTCGCTTTCCTGCAGAAGAATCTCTTTTCTACGTTCTTACATCCATTAGAAATTTGTTATCCTACTGCAACTCTCTTCTAAAGTCACGTGCCTTCCCAGTTGCGGATAAACATCACGGTATTTCTTTTGCCCGACGTTTTCGGATTTGGATTTTTGCCAGGTTTTTCACAGTTTCATAACGAAGTGACCTTGAACAGTGATATTTATATAATGTCTAATAACTTCTCTTGAAAATAGGCATAGATGGGAGCTGCTTTAGGAAGCTGGAATTTCGCTATCTAGACTACACCGCCTTTACGCTGCTTCTTGAGACTGGCTGACATCTTTGCGTGATTTGTGGGAGGACGTGGTAATGGTCAGCGTACCACACAATGCTGACTTTTAATGCATTTCTTCCAAACCTGATCTCTGCTGAAAGTGAATCATTGCCCATTGCGACACTGTGGGAATGTGGGAAAATGTTAACCATTCCGCAAAGAATTTAAGGATGAAAAAGGCCTTTTATGTTGGTGTAAACTTGTACGTCTTCATAGAGCTGTTTTCATTTCAACTGGACTTTTTGTGTGGAGGAACTTACTAAGATCTCTGGCACATCTCTGCTTTGCTTGTTGTAACTTGGTGAAATTCATGGTTGTGCAGGAGATGGTGTTAAATGAATAAGGAAGTGATTTCAAGATGATCTGATAAAAATCAGATCTGGTTTTTAGCTGGTCGAGCAGACTGGCTACTCTGTGAGAATTTAGAAGAGCTAACTTGGAGAAGTTAACTGGGTACACTTCTGCTTCGTGTGTTCTAAAGTAGCCTTTTTTCCATTTGAATTTTCTGTAAACCTGTAAAGTATGGTATTTTCATTCCTAGAGATGCTGTAATATTGGTTTTGATGCAGTTTTTGATTTTCTTTGGGATGAATCTTGAAGTTGGACTCCTGAAAAATAGATGCAATAGATGAAAAAGAGGGGAGTGATTCAGGCATTGCCTGCTCACTCTGGTTCTTTGTTATAGAAATTGAAACTCTGCTTAGATTTTCTGCTGCATAAAAAAAGCCAGAAATAGGGGTTTTTTGACCTTTCCATAGCGTCATACATCGTACTTTTCATGGAGATATTTTGAAATTAGAGTTTCAATTTTAAATACACTTAACTGATGGTGTGTGAAACTGTGCAGTTTAATTTATGTAAGCAATATTCTGCCTTTTTTAATAGATTTGCACTTTTTTTTTTCCAAAATGCCTGTCACTTTATTCCCATTACAATGACCTTTATTCTCAAAATTGTCATTTGTGGTTAGGCAAAAAAGCTGAATCTGCATCCCTTCTGCTGAGAAATGTACCATTTCCTTATGCTTCACTTCAACTTCTCGCTCTTTCATTGTCTTTTTACATAGACCAGGACAGTTTGAAAAAAACCATCTACATCAGACTGGGAGAGTAGTCTTAAAGAAAACAAAAAGAAAGTTTCCTTCATCTTTCCCAGTGCTGGAAGGCTCGTCGTGCCCCCTGGTATGAGAGCTGGGAATTGAGTTGTTCTTGCTTTCTCTGATCTCTGCAACACGTGTCATCTCTTTGTGTTGCGTCCCAGCTTGAGCAGGAGGGATGGAGAACAGCGGTGACCTGCTCAAGTTCAGGCTTGTGATAAGCTTTGGCAGTTGCCCATCATGCTGGACAGTCATGGATTCTGGTTTTTTGCTATTCCTTATTGTACCTTCTCACAGCCTTTGGTCTTACACTGTGATCTGTGATGGACCATCCAGGTTTTTCTGTGTGTATGCAGTGACTACCATGCTACTAGTAAGGAATGAGTTGGCTTCGTTTGGGAACGAGTCACTCGGTGACCTTAAAGTATCTGAAAGGAGTGTGGAGGAGACAGTTCCAAGAATAGTTTTAAGGAAAGAAAAAACCAACCAAACAGCTGTTTTAAAATAGCAGGCTTGAACTATTTGGGGCTTATATCTCCTTAAGGAATAGAGTTTTAATTCATGAGCTTTGCAATCAAGGTAACCTTATTTTTCTGCCTCCTGCCAAGAAACTAAGCACCACCCAGGCCAAACTTTTTAGTTAAATTAATATTTTATTACTATCCATACATGTGAAAAAAGACACAAGAATGAAAATATTCTCAGCCTTCAAGTAGTTAACTGTGTTGTACCAAAATTTAACTTTGTATGATGTGTGAAAGCAGAAGACAACTTCCAAAAAAACTGTAGCTTTCTGGATGGAAACTGCTAAACCTGTCTTTGGTGAGTGATGCAGCTTTATTTAACGTGCCTAGCACCCAGTTCTAAATGTCTGCTTTTCTTTTCTGTCCTACAGGGAACACAGTGAGTAACCTGATTTTCATTCTACCTCCCATCTATGGTGCGATTCAGACCTATAAAGATGGCCTTGAAAAACGGTATTTAGCTGCATATTTATGTCTTACAGGTATGTGTAAAACTTAATTTGCTCTTTCATTACAAAGAGAGCTCAGATGTGCAATGAACAATATCCAAATATTAATAAACCAAGTAGTAAAATCCAAATACTGTATGTGTGAAACGTAAACCTCCAATTTATTGTACTTGGTCATGTTGACCGAAAATTGGGATTCGTTGGAAGGGCATGAAATTAGAATTCGCTAAATAACTTCATGAGGTTTTGAAGTGATCCTTCTCTGACTTTAAGTCCTGCTCAGTGCATCTCAGCTCACTGTGTCTTTTTATGATGATTTCAGAAGATGTCTTGTGTATCCTACTTCCAAACAGTTTCACACTATATTAGTATTTTTATGACACTTGTACAGAGAAGTAATACAAGAAATGGCCAAGATCCTGGAGGAACTGGAAAAGCATTCTTTCATGAGGTTTGAATTTGTTTTCAGTTCCTCTTTGGTATATATAACCTAACTGCCAATCGTATTTGGGAAATTTCGCAAGGATGGAAAAACTAAGGTGAACTTGAGGGCAGTCTTTTCTAGATTTTGCTATTTTAGAAAAGAAACAGAACCACCTTCCATTAAAATGTTCATTATGCAACTAGAAGTCACCTTCCTTTTGAGAAAAGAAGGTGTTTGAAGGTGGTTCAGATTTGGCAGTTGGATCTCTAGAAGTAGGTTTCACAGGATTTTTGTGTTTGGTAGAGCTCCTGCCTCTATGGAGCCTGTCTTTCCCCATCTTCTCAGTGGTAAAAGATTGAATTATTTTAAATGTTACTTTTAAGATTGGCATACTTATGTATTTAGATAAAAGTTGTCAAAAACCACATATCCATATGCTAAATGTGTTCTTGATGCCAGTTAGTATCACATACTAGGTACAACTTAATGGTTTTTCAGTTGCCTCAGATTGCTGATATGTGTGAGAGATAAGCAGCAACAATGTCCAGTTTTGGAGGTTTTCTGAACACTTTCCAACTAGCCATTTGTAGGCTTTTTATGGTTTCAAGTAATTATTCATTTTTGTCTCAATATAAAAGAGTTTGGCAGAAGGAATTCTTGAAGGGCAGAATTTCCTTTTAAAAAGACAGGGAAAGAAACAGCATGTAAGTTTTTGCTGAAGCTGACTCTTTGCATGTTCTTGAATCAAAGTATCCTACACTGCCATTCTTACTAAACTGAAGAAAAAAAAAAAGTAGTAAAACTGTGTGTTTGAGAGTCAGTCTTCACCGTAACTGGTGGCTACCTCTGTTGCTGACACTTCATGATGGACAAGCTGTGCCACTATCTGACCAGAATGTCAGGCTGTCACACCAAGACTGCTCTGAGTGGGCTTTTCTCCTAGGCTGTTTAATGTTTACATTGCTTTTATTTAAAAAAAAGAAAAGAAAAAAAAAGTCTGTCTTTGGTCACAATAAATACCATGGACTTCAGTTTCGTGTTGTTCCTGGTGTTCATGAAGAGCAGCTCAGCCTGCATGTTTGACAGCAGGGCTGGAGGGCAGTCCTGAGCTCCAGCTGGGCTCTGCTCATCTGTGACTGGGATGCCTTTCACTCCTGTCTGAAGAGATAAATGTTCACAGGGCTTGATTTTAATCTCATATGTTGGAACCTACCACTAAAGGTCCCTCCCAAAAACCGTTTCTCTTCTGTTTTGGCTCTGCCTCAGTATTCGTAACACTGGACTGTTTTACAGCAGTTGAAAGATGTGAAGGAATATAGAAGGGTTTATAGTTGCTCAGTGAAAAACAGGAACAGGATGGTTTGGAATCACAAACCTCTTAACATTTGTTCTATGACAGAATAAAAGGAGCAAATGAGAAGATAAACAGAATTTTAAATATAGTTGAAGCGTGCCAGGAACATTGGCATTCTTTCTGTTCGTGTGACTGAATGAGAAGCATGCTCAAGTGGAGATAGCATAAGCGTACAGAAACTTATTTTTGTAAGGAAGTACCAGAGAGAATTCTTTCCCTTACAGTAATTTTATGTATTAACAGATTTCACTCTGCTTCCTTGATTTGTAACAAACAAGTATAGATGTAATCGATAAAGGGATAGTGAATTGAACACAAACTGCTGGTTTCACTTCAGGCATCATGCTTCATTAAAGACCACATAGCAGAGCTTCTGCCTAGCTGGTGATGTCTAAGGGTTGTCTTGTTAAAGTAGAAATTCTTCAACGATTCTGCTGTGAAGATGAGGGTGGAGGAAGGGCACTTTAGTTAGGTTTTAACAACTTGGAATCATTGCTGAGATTTTACAAGCTGTTAAAAGACAGCTGTCAAAGCGGGCAGTAAAATTAAATCTGTTGGCATTTGAGAACATAACAAGTGTTGTTTCTAGACATTATTTTGATCCAAATCAGCTGTTTCTTTTGGATGCTTCCAGACTTTTAGCTGATTGTCAGCTCCTTTGTGTTTTACCCTGCCATGTTCAGTGCTTCACTTTATATAGCACAATTTCTGTGGTTGACATTTATTTCCTCTTTGAACCAAATGCATTTTGAATTAGGGAAGCAGTGTTCATTTCACATACGTGCTAAGATCCGAAGTTGGCAGGACAAGAAGGAGGATTTCTAAATAAGTGTTTAAATAAATTCCCTGTTCATACTGGTGCCGAGACTGAGTTTCACTTTTCAGCAAGTTCTTTGAGATACAGCACACTGTTCCCAGCTCCTTTCAGCTCAAAGAGCATGTTGTCAATGAACTCAATAGGAACTGGATACGATTTTTAAGCTTTAGAGAACTATTTAATCAGCCTGTAAACTATGAAGAATAATCTTAAGCAATTACTTTAGCATGTTGCGTGTCATGGAGTAAGTGTAACAAATCATCAGACTGTCACTGCCTCGAAGCATAAGGAGTTGGCTTTGGATGGTTCCTTATGATGCTGTAGTATTGTATCAGGTTCTACCATACGTCATTTCATCATGTGTCCTGGGAAGCTATGGTGCCCAAATGGTTCATATTCTAGAAGGATCTCAATTTAAAAAAAAAAAAAAAAAATAGAATGTAACTCTTTTGGACCTAAGAATCACAATGTTAGGGATGGGAAGGGACCTCAAAGGATCATCTAGTCCAATCTCCCTGCTGGAGCAGGACCACCTAGATCAGATCACACAAGAACGCGTCCAGGTGGATTTTGAACATCTCCAGAGAAGGAGACTCCACAACCTCTCTGGGCAGCCTGTTCCAGTGTTCTGTTCCCCTTACTGGGAAGAAGTTCTTCCTCATGTTTAAGCAGAACCTCCTATGTTCCAGCTTATACCCATTTCCCCTTGTCCTATCATTGGATGCCACTGAGGAGAGCCTGGCTCCATCCTCATGACAGTCACCCTTTCCATATTTATAAATATTAATGAGGTCCCCCCTCAGTCTCCTCTTCCCCAAGCCAAAGAGACCCAGCTCCCTCAGACTTTCCTCGTAAGGGAGATGCTCCACTCCCTTCATCATCTTTGTGGCCCTGCGCTGGACTCTCTCCAGCAGTTCCTTGTCCTTCTTGAACTGAGGGGCCCAGAACTGGACACAATATTCCAGATGTGGCCTCACCAGGGCAGAATAGAGGGGGAGGAGAACCTCTCTGACCTACTAACCACACCCCTTCTAATACACCCCAGGATGCCATTGGCCTTCTTGGCCACAAGGGCACATTGCTGAAGAGAAAGCAAAGTCAATGGAGTTATGTACTTTAGTAGATGTTTTGCTTGAAATTTGGAAGGATTGTTCTGTTTTGTATTTCTTTGGCCCGTTTAACAGGGCTCAGTCATTCATGTTGTGCCAAAGTGGAGGAAAAAAAGGATGGAAAAAGGTTTTTTTTTTTTCTTAACTTACTAAACTTCATTTCCAGCGAAACTCTGTATCTGTAAAAATAGTTGTTAGAAGCCCTTCAGTCAAAGTTTGTTCTTACCTAACAGCCATAGAGAAGGTGCTCAGGCCACGTCAACGTTAGTAAATCAAACGTGCTGGGGGACATTCTTCAGTGCTGAAGCCAAGTTGCGTGGAACAGCCCATGTCTGCTCATCTTAACCTCCAACACAAGGTGACCGCGTACAAATTCCCTGCTGGGCACAGGCCTGGGACTCTTCTGGCTGCTGGGCTGTGCCAGGGAGCTGCTCGGGGAACAGGCTAGGGGCTAGTTGGAACAGGCCAGGTTCACACCACAGGCTGTTCGAACAACTTGGTAGCGTAGACAGTTGTGTTACAGTGTGTGGGAACGGTCTCAGCCATGCCCGAGTTTGCTTGTGGAGCTGTACCCTTGGAGTAACCAAGATCTCTCCTGTCTCCCTGTGGAGGGAAACCGTTACAAAGCAAAATAATTCAATAAAAATCATTCATTTAATTCTACTTTTTCACCTTCTTTCAATCTTTGGCTGTTTCTGGTGCAGTATGATGTTGTTTATCTTTAGTTCAGTTCCACGATTGTAGGAAACCATAGGTGGAATTCGGCTCCAGATTCAAACACCTAAATGGGTGTTTCTACCTGTGCAGAGGGGTCTGTCTCCCACTGCAGTCAGTAAAGCCTAGAGAATCATTTGGCTCATCCTAAAATATCTCCTTATATTTGGCCAGCTGAAATACTCTTTATAATGTCATTCTCTTTAGTGGGAGCTTTGAACCCCTGGTTCACGTGTAGGTACCTAAATAAAGGTGTTTGCAGCTGAAGCATCCTTCCTTCAGAATGTTTTCATGCAGTCCCTGTAGAGATTAAATTCAAACTACATCCATGAAATTCTAATAAACTGCTTTTTCTATAAAGGCTTTAGGTTTATGTTAAGAATTTTGAATGCTGATAGGTAGTCTTGAAATGATTTATCTCTGATTATGTGATATTTCTGATTCTTCCTAAAACTATTGAAAAAATCTTAGGGGATATTTGTGTCCCTCTAGGGTTAAAATCCTGAGAGTTTGTGGTTCGTATACGAAGCTGGATCTCATGTATGATGTTAGATTATTTCTAGCATGGATATTGCCTTGAAGTCTTTGACGGTGTTGAAGCACAGTGAAATAAATGAGTAAAAAGTCAAGTCTGCAGATACTTTGCTTTTACATCATCAGTAACACAACTAGTTTTTCAGCTGGCAGTAACCACACGTCGTATTTGCTGCAGGACAAAAAAGACCATGTTAGTCTGCACATAGCAGCTCACCTGGCTTTGCATTGCCAGTCTTGAAGTGCTGTTCTGATCTCAGAATAGTGTGACTTCATGTATATTCTGTGCTTAATACATAATTTATGTATCTACTCTGTAACTTGAGAGGCTTGTTGATTTAAAAGTGCTGAGTGACTTGTATCTATGAACAGAGAGTTGCAGGAGTTAGATGGGAAATTGTATTGCTTCTAGTGATGTTAAAACTTCCCAACCGATACGCAGCTTTTAGTGAGTTAAGCTCCTGTGCAAAAGGAGACACCTGAAATGAAAACTGTAACCCCTGCTTACAAGATACGGAGCAAACTTATTGCTTGGTTTGTCAGTGGCTGTATGGGAAAGTTGCTTCTGTTGAAAATTGCTGTAATTGCAGTGATGATGTTCATTCATGTTTTGAAAAGTACAAAGCTGGTAGAACTTTGCATCTCATTGCAGTGACGGTTTTTGCAAAGTAAATAGTAGTAGTTGGTTAGTAAATCAAAGCTGGTAGAACTTTGCATCTCATTGCAGTGATGGTTTTTGCAAAGTAAATATTCCTTAGCAATGTCTTGATGCTGAAGTTATGTGATGAGAAGCGTATCTAAAGATAGCTGCGCTCCTGTCGAACTCCAAATAGAAGCTACACGTGAAGACATTTGAGTTTGAGTGTTAAACCGCTGTTTACTGGAGACAAATACACGTCAAGCCCTTGTATGTTTACAAGTTATGCTTTAAATGTGACAGAAAGGTAGTGTGCTCTGGGCACAGCAGAGGAAATAAACCAACCATCTCTTCAAAAAGATGCTGTTGTGCATAGTCACCACAATAGTGTTTGAGGAAATGCTGTCGGTGCAGTCTTGAGAGCGAGAGTATCATCTGATGAGTAATCTACTCATATAGTTTCTATAGTCATGTAATATCCTGAGTTTCTTACGGAATGCACTTAAATATCAAACAGGCTTGACCATGCTCATGAGCTCTGTCAAGACTGCAGCAAGCAACATTACTGCTATTTCCAGTAGAGATTTTTATTTTAGGAAGGACCATATGATGATTCCCCTTAAACTTTTCTTGTTTCAGACAACTATTTTATTGCTAAATGGCTAAAGCAATATGGCTAAAGCATCGTTCTCCCATGCATAGTAAAATTTCATAATCAAAGAAACTCAGTGTGATCATTACACAGAAGCAACAGGGGTTTTTATTATTTTTAGAAATCAAATGTAGTCGTGGGATTACTGACCTCTGAAACACTAATATCTCCAGGATTCTTGATTTTTGTAAAGACTGGAAGGGAAAAATAATCTAGAAATAACTCCTAATCTTATAGGAGGAAGGGGGAGGAGTTCAGTAGCTGATTGTTGAGATTTATTAACCCCAGTAACTAACAATAAGAAAAAAAAAACAAACCCAAACAGCAAAAATACTGTTAATTTAAAATCCAGTTGAAATTTCTTATGCAATGATTTTGCCCATATTTGAAAATTATGTCTCTTACAAATTGTTAAGAGTTTGTGTCATGAAGATACTGAGATCACTGTGACAGCCAGATAATGGATGATACTGTTTTAATGATGATCTTAATTTTTTTTTTCTTCAGATTGAACAGCAGTTGTAATATATCCTGTATACATAGAAAGATGGCTATGAGAATTTCTTATTAAAATCTCAGTGAAGGTGAAAACCAGTCGTTGCTTATTGTTTGGAAAGATTTTTCAGAAGCAAAACGATTTAATCAGAACTTACAGAAATGCATATGGTTGTTTATATTCTGGTAGGCAGCCATGCTTTATTTTCCCAGAGAATTAATGACACTGAACTATTTGGCAATACATTTTTTTAAATGTAGCTGCATTACAGTTTTATGTTTCGGTAAAGTTACATGCTTAGGTATTTCGTTTCATTGAGTACGTGTATTAATCACAATTCTAGTCTAATAGCTTCTAAAGAAATATCTCCAGACGTGTCTATCCTCTGGCTTGGGAATCCTTTATAAAATGCACGGTTTGATAGATGAAGGTCTGTTTATGCATGAGTGAAATCTCGCTGCTGTCTGTGGAAAACGTTATGGTCTTGCAGCAGAGCACAGCAGCACTACCCAGTGATCAAGGCTTGAGTGCAAATTATTTGGCTTTCTCCGAAACTAGAGGCTGAGGGAAAACATAATTTCTTGAAGGAAGACAAGACATCGCATTAATGTACTTGTTCTTGCAAAATAAAAATGAACTGGTGCTTAATGAGAGCGTGTAACTGATAATATTTCAAAGTAATGAATGATACATTAAGTGCTCTACCAACTTGACTGTAACTGGGAAATCTAACTTCCAAAAAACATTGTCCTTGTCTGAAAAACTGTAAAAGCTGTGTGTTAGCAAAGTATATACCTCACAAATGAATTTCAGAAGTAAATTCAGAGTTTAAAAATAAAATATTTCTAATAAATAAAAATCATTACATAGAAGGATGAGTTTCCAAGAAGGCAGCTCAGAAATGGTGATCTCGTTTGACAAAACCAATCCGTACTGCATGGGTTTGCTTTGTTTTCCCTGAATTTCTACTTCTGGGTTCTAGCAGGAATTCTTTTCTGTTTCTAGAGCTGACAAAAAGCTCCTTGTAAAATTTACCTCTTAAAACTGGACAATAAGTAGAAATATCACAGACTTGCAGCAGTAGTAGCAGTTGAATGATGTTTTGTGTTATAGAAGAGTTGAGACAGACAAATCTTAATGTACTTAAAATAAAAAAGAGGAGGAGGGAAAAAAGAAATAGAATGATAATGTTCCATTCATTCTGGATTCCCTCTACCTTTATCTTAATTGAGATTAAAATGATTCATCGGAGACAGTATTGAGAGGAGGGAAAGATGACACCCACTCCCCAAAAAACGTGAATTCAAGAATGTCACTGGTGACTAAAGCTATGGAAAATTGGGGTTTGTCCCTGAAATGGGATGTTGATGTTCTGGGTCTTTTTTCCCCAGTAAAGTTCGTGCATTTAAGCTAATGTACCTGAAAGTTTTACCTGTGGATTCTATGCTAACTGTAATTTTGGTTTGTTTTCAGCTGTGGGATTGGGATCTTGGTGCTTCCACATGACCTTGAAGTATGAAATGCAGGTGAGTATTGATAAGTAGCTGTGAAGCATTTTAGGTGTGTATCTCGCTGTACAGTCACATTGCCATTTCTTAGATGAAACTCGTGTAATGTGAGTTAATCTGCTTTGAGTATCATTGTACATGACTCCTGCTCTCAACAGGAGAGTGGTGCAGGTCTTGTTTTATTAGATATTTTTCACTGATGGGTATCCAGGAATATATACTTGCATCTAAGATAAGAGCTATAATCAAACACTTACATTGGTAGAAGACACTTTATCCTTTGGGAAATTATACTGTCTTTTTACTCGAGTTGTTATTTCAAAATCCCCGCAGGTTTGACTTAATAGCAAGCAGTATAGACTAGAGTTAGTTATTTATTATATCCTTTTTTAAATCAATGTTTTCTGTCATGTTTTCTATTTATCTAGATGGACCTATAGCATTAATACTGAAGTCAGAATCTTCTGAGTAACAATAGTTGAATCTTCCTCTCTCTTATTCTCAAGAAGGCGCCGTTCTGTAATAAATCACTGGGCATAAGGATTTGGTCCTGGTATTTCCCGTTTTCTAAAGGGACACAAGGAGTCTTGTCCTGTTCTCCTGTTTTAGGTCTGAGAGGATTAAAGAAATTAATCTTTTAATCAAAGTCATGGTGAAGTGGGATTCAGTTCAGAATTAAGAAACCTACATTTAAAAACGTGTGCTGGAAGTCTGTGCGCCCACCACAGTCAATGGAAATACAGTTAGGTGAGTGGAGTTCAGAGTTCAGCAGGGCTGAGTCATTCTCCAGACTCCACTGTCGGTCCTAACTTGAATAATATCCATTTGGCCAAATATAGGTATTTAGTGACCTTTTGGACCCTGTGAGTGTTAGTCTGGCCTCCAGCTGCCATCCCACAGTGCTGCAGGTCTCTTAGATGCCCCTGTCCCACCTGCCACATCTCAGATGGCATTAGGCAGCTATGCCGCGGCAACTGAGTTGAGTCCTGGGTTTCTCCTGATCGTAATGGGACCTGAGACACTGCCTATGTGGACACCGAAAGTTAGGGGTCTTAAATTTGTACTGAATTAAAATCTGTAGTGAAGTTTGCCTCCATAATGCTCTGTTTTATATCTCTGGCGTGTGCTGGAGGCTGTCAGCCTCCATGGAGCATACTGCTGCCATCACATGAGAATATTTGGTGCTTTTCTTAGCATGAAAAAAGTGGTTTCTAGATCCATTTCACCACTCCCTCTCAAATTGAGGCGTGATTTACGTATACTCCCTTCGGTGGTAAAACTGCCTTGAATTTCCACCTTTTCATCTCTCTTCCCTCAGCTGCTTGTTCCTAACCCCATGTTTCAAGTCCATTCTTACACTGATGCAGAGGTGAGTTAAGGCCACTCTGAAGCTCAAATGGTTAAAATGATCCAGGCTTAAAACATTCTTGTGTGGTTTTTTGTGTGTAAAGGCTGTTTTAATGCAAGTCACTTTGCTTCTTACCATGTAGTTGAGGTGTTGCATCAGAACAACTAAGGGGCTTATGAACTGTAGTAAGTAAAGGGTGGGCAGAAGCAGATGAGAGGGGAGCAGGAATGTCTTGCACCATCTTTCCAACTGATGTAAAAGGCTTTGTGTGTGGCAGAGAAAGTACACTCATTATTTTGGCAGCCAAGTGAAATCCACAAGTGGCCCGTAATTACTTTGATTGCTAGCTCATGAATCACCATAGAGGAAACATTTCCACCAGTAAATAATCTTTTCTCGTTCACTTTATCTCGTTATGATTAAAAGTCATCGTTGACAGCTGTTGGACGAGATTTTTTTTACATTGGTTTTGCAGTCTTAATGCTGTAAATGATAATTCAAATTGCTTAATCAAGAGAAATGTGAAAGCTTCTGTTCTTGAAAGCAATTATTTAGAATACTTTTGAAGAGATCACCTCTTTTTTTTTTTCCTCTTATTTTTGTGGGAATCTGCTTGATTGTACTTTCCTCAAGAATCCATAATACTTTTTTAACCAGTGAAATCAGCTCACCCAGTTTCCTTCTCTCTGTGCTTCTTCATTGTTCAGGCATGTTCAGACATGTTGTTGACAGGATTTCTGGAAGCATTAATTCCTTTTGTTACAGAAGCCATTGTCTTCCACAAGCAAATTATAACTAGGATCTTTTGGGAGGCTCTTTGATGGTACCATTATGTCCCTGAGAAGCTGGCAGCATATAAACTTAATCAGCTGTCCAAATTTTTTTAAAAATTACTATATTGTATTTCTTATTCCTTTTTCTCCCCTTTTTCTTTTATGAGGCCTTAAGTGACTCACTCTCTTAAAGAGGTGCATGAATTAATCCTGCAGCTAATTCCTGTCACACTTGGTAAAGCATATCACTGAACTTATAAATAATAAATATTACTATAAAGCTGAATTCAGCTATTGCTTCCATTTTTTCCTCTCTAAGGCATCACAGGAAAAATAAACTACTGTGATGGCGAGATGCCACCTAACACACCTGTTACCTTCAGCTGCCATCTGTAGTCCCAATACTTTCTTTGTGCTACCTGTTGCAGTTCCCGGCCCTGCAACGCACAGATCCAGGGATTTAAACCCTTTCCTGCAAGGTTAGTTGTGTGCTGGATCAGCTGTTGGAACTGAACTCACCGTGGTTCAGACGAGCATCGCTGCCTCACTCGACGGAAGCAGGAGGACTGTGGGTGAAGCAGCAAGACCTGCCCTCTCAATGTTTAGCAGTATTTTGAAACATTTCCTGAAGTTTCCAAGACCAGAACCATGAAAAGCTAATAGTTCATACTCAGGATAATATATCTCTCTCCTTCTGTAAAGAGCTAGGTCACTTTTTTTCCCCCCATATGAAATTTCAAAACTAAAAGAAAACTTTTGCCTGTGCTGTTAGAAAAATTCAGTCTGTCTTTATAGAAGGGCTTGTATAAGCTGGTGTTTCTCTTAATGTGTCTCATTATTCAGAAAAACATGGTTGTGAACTTGTGAAGTACCTTGTACTAGTAGTAGGAAGGTAATTTCTGTACAGACATGGCCATCAACAGCTTCCAGAGTGACTATGGAAAAAGATCAAAATTTTGTTTGCATCCAGTTCTTGTTTTTCTTAGGAAACAGTCAAACTGGTGTAACAATTCTAAGATGCCTAACTATTAACATTTGCTCAATGTGTTAGAAATCAGAGGCAGTGGATCTTCATGGATCCATTTCTGTGCTTTTGCATTTCCATGATTTTCAGCCCTTTGTAAGAGGAGGTAAGTTTAACTATGTATTTATGAGCAGAAATTTATTGTTGTTCTTTGAGAAAAGTTTTAGAAAGAAATGGTGCTATGATTTTTATTTTTTTCTCCCTCTAAAGATAAATAAATGGGAATTTTCAGCATACCTGTTCCTGAGAAATCACCTCTCATGTGATTACTGTTTTAATTCTGTTTCTGTGAAGTTGGCAAATTCCTGGAGAAATAAATATTTTAGCTGTAATACACTAATCTTCTCCCAAAGTATAAAAATTATTTAAGACAATAAAACATTATATGGCAGCCATAATTTGAAGGTGGGGAGGGTGGGGGGACAAACAAGAACTAAAACCAAGAACGATTCAAGAAACAAACAAACAAAAAAACCTCTTTGTGAATTAAAATGATGTAAAAATTTTCCAAAATTAGGAGGTTAACATGCAAGCACATTGCAAGGTACTTCTTAATGGGCTGAAGTTCTATTTTAAATTAGAGAAAAAATTGATTTCAGTTTCTCTGTGAAGTGGTTAGAGAAGTAAGAAAATGCTACTGGCTGTATTCAGCAGGCAATCTTATTCAACCTGACTTCACAAAACTGATTTTTATAAATGTTTCCAGAGGTATGAACAGGGAAAAAGACATGATTCTTTGAAGGCGTGGGCTTTTTATGAAACGTAATATTTGAAAGATTCAGAGTAATAAGCTTATTAATGCAGCAAGCTTCCAGTAGTTGGATAGGATTTGACAGTGCTGCCTCTTGAAGTACCATCAAGAAGGTGAATATCCAAATGACTTAAAAACTCCTGTTTTCTTAAGACTTACCTCTCCTTAATTAACTTACACAAGCGTGAGAGTTAAAAGCAGTTTTCATGTTTTGATGTCTCTGCTTTTTGTAGCTGTTGGATGAACTGCCAATGATATACAGTTGTTGTGTGTTTGTCTACTGCCTGTAAGTATTTGTTAAATTTTTTTTTTTCCTGAATATTTATTAAACATTAACTTTTGAAATGTAGAATCTGTGAAGCCCGATCTGGCATCTAGTGAGGCTAACACTGAAGCTTCTGCTGCTTTCCTTGAATCTCAGTTTTGCCTGCAGTACAGCATTATGACTTGGCCATTAGAGCACCAGGCTGGCTTTAGTCCTAGTTTTGGCTAATTTAAAGCTGTTTTACCAGTGTTTGTTTAGCAGGGGAAAAAATAATCCTTGTTAAACACTCTGTGTAGTGTACAACCGGAGCTCAGTGTTACTTGGTGTGTAAACAGCAGACGTAATAAAATCAACTTCAGTAACGCCTACGAAATTATCAACATTGTAATTTATTCGAGCTGTATTTCTGTGATGTAGTCTGACTCCAAATTTCAGATTTCTGGTTAAACCTGCTTTCCGCTCATCTGGAAAATGAAAGAGATTTTTATGAAGAGTTGAGTGCATATTTTGTGAAGAGTGTCTTGGAACACGCATGACAGCTTAATGCCATGCTAGGATGTTTTCTCCCGTTTAATTTTGGGAGCAATGTAGCATTTGGCGACTGTAAAGATGCCATAAGTTGGCTTTTTGTTGCCTGTTGCTGCACGGCCTGGATTTAACATGATTTGTTCTGTCATTTGGAAAATCCAAAGGATAAATCAATCTGTTGCTGACAAAAAGACAAAAAAAAAAAATGAACATACTCCAGTTTTCAACGGTTGAATATTTGATATCTTTGGCGAAGATTACTGGTAGCTTGCAATGGAGATGGGATGCTCTAGGACTAAACCCACATCTGTGGAAATTACCATCAATTTGTGATTCATACGTTAATATGATTTGTAGAAGCTCAGGACCAGAATCATAACGCCTCTGTTAGTAGAAATATTTCAATTGTAGCCCCCTATCTGCTTGAAATTGCTTTTGCATTTATTTTGTCTGATTTGAATGTGATTGGGGAAAAGGATGAAAAGTGGCTATAAAAATCCGTTTGAAAAAATTATCATGCTGCTTTTGTGCAATGGTTACTCTATTCTCTTCAAAAGCACTTTTTAAGAAGTCTCTTACTGCATTTGTAGCTCTAATAAGATTCTGTGTTTGGTAGTCATTAAAATGTTCTGACGAATAAACTAATGTTTGGTTTAGGAGGCCTTTAATAATAATTTTGGGTTTTTTTGAAGGTAGGTGGTGGGGTGGTTCTGCACAGGACATTCCCTTACACGTCATTCAGTCCTACTGACTCTCAAGCTGTGTAATTACTTTGGGAAGCCATTCTGCAATGTAGCACCTTGTGCTGTCTTGTAGATTTATTTCCCCCCCCCCCATATATTCCTACATGTTTTTTCTTTCTTTCCTTTTATTCTTCCATGATGGTGTCTATTTCCAAAAGTTTATTAACAAGTAAACAAGGCAGCTGTAACTTAGAGTTATAAAGGCATCTTCCTCTAGCCCTAAGGATTTCGTGCTTCTCAAAGTTTGTTTTTATTGGGGTTTTTTGGACCTTTTTTTTCTGATGGAGATGTGGTCTGGAGGGGAGGTGTGTGTAATTCCATCACAACTGTGACTGAAGCATAGCGTAGAGATTGTGAAGCTAATTTTAATTAGTTGTGTTACATACTGGGAGCAATTAACTGTCTTTACTTTCCACTTCTACCAGTACCCAACCTAGCAAACTTACTGCACTCTGATGACTGTAGTAAAGCCATAAACACGTCTGCATGTTAACAGATGTCTAGACTCCACTGTTTTGTAAGGCAGTCCCTTTCCCACGCTGCCTTTAGCTCACAGATGTAATGTTTTTTGGCAGCTGTATTGCATCTTAAACTCATTTCTAATTTGCCATTCATTATCACCCCTTAAGCACGTTCTGAAAACGCTTCTGAAAACGCTTCTGCTTCCCAAACCCTTTCTTTTGACTGGGTTATTTTTTTGTATATGCATGAGCTTATTGGGGTTTTTGCAGTAGATTTAAAAAAATAAAAAACATTTATTAGTAAAAATGTGAATCTATATTAAAATGACATATCTTTATTGAAAGAGCTACACTTTCTCGAAGGGCTTAAGACTCATTTGGATCAATTTTCTCACAAATTTTGTGATAATACACCTTGAAAAATGCATCCTTTATGAGAGCGATAACATTCATCACTTAACATATTTATGTTCTGTTCCAGGTATGAATGTTTCAAGTACAAGAACACAGTCAATTATCCGCTGCTTTTCTTGTTAATAACATACAGCTTCGTAGTCAGCATAGTAAGTAACTTTTTCTAATGTGGCATTTTCACTTGTAGGTTGACAGTTTTCCTGCCAGCGAAGGAATGTTATACAGGCAGCACTGAATCTCTCTCACTTCCAGCCAAGAAAGACAAATTATTCTTTTGTTGGGAAAATTACGTGCTGGCCAGAGAAACCTGAAACCTTTCTATCTAAACCAGTGTATAGAATAAATGAAGAAAAGCAGTAAGCCAGTTGCTAGAATAGGAATGTGAGAAAAACGATCACCGTTGACTGGTTACAAGACCTTGGACAAGCTGCATTCCTCATCTTCCCTCACTTTGATTCATCTACAGAAATACCAATAATCCTGTTCAACAGACTGCAAAAAGTGGACTGTGATACACAGTCCAGTATATTGACTGGTGTTTTAAAATGACAGCCAGGATAAGATAAGAACCCAGCTGTTTAAAAAATGAGAAGAATTTTAACTGTGTCATGGCTAACTTGATTCCCTCTCTCAGTGCAGTGGACTCCCTGTATGAATAAAATGAGCTTTGTGCTGGCTGTCAACCACAGATGGAAGCTCTTTCATTATTTTTTTATTGATAACCATTTAAAAAAAAAAAAGTGTTATAGGTCATTTTCTGCCTTCAAAATACTTGTCTGTTCTCTTCTGTGGCTCCTAATTTTTTTTACATTTTTGGCATGTTATGCCTAACGTCTAGTGCCCTCCTCTCTTCAAAATGAGACCTTAAATGAACTGCATTAACAATAGGAAGAAGTACCAGCTTTTTGTAAAATGAGTTGAAACGTTAAAGCATTGTCAAGAACATTAATAATAGTGAATCAAAATAGTGTACGTTTTCTTCTTGCAATGTGTATCAAGAACGTATCTGGTAATTTCTGCATCTTAATTGTTTTTGTGTGCGTTGCAGCTCTATTAGATGAGAAGATTTTAGATGTTGGTGCCTCTTTTTGTGCTTCTTAGTTTAAAATAATTCCACAGTTAAAACCTCAGGTTTTGCTAGAGGAAACTTCAGACATTTAATCAGCTTTAATGGTGCATGTATAGGCACTCGTGTCTTGATTCTAGCAGAACAAGTCTTGACAGTATTTAGATGAATAATGTTACGATAGCTCTCTGTTGCAAACTATTTATCTTTTTTTTTTTTAATCTTTCCAGATTTACTTAAATTTGAAAGAGCCTGTATTCCATCAGGTAAGTCTTGCTCTGTTGGAGAAGCTGATCTTGTTTTTAAACTATGTTATTTCAGTGGAATGTTCTACAGGATTTTGTAGCTGGAAGGAAGATGGAAGGCAAGCGCAATTTGCCTTTTTCTTTGAGCACTATTATTTCCTGTCATGTTGCCATCCTTTTATTTGGTGACCTGAAAAACTGGAATGGTTTAATGCTTGTTGTGTTTTAGCATTTGACCTAATATTTAATGTGATTTTCATCAGTGGCAAGTGGAATGAGGTGACCCTGTGGGCGAAGGGAGGGCTCACTGAGTCCTTGTCCACTGGTTTCCATTAGCAGCTGCTGTGAAACTGTGACCTGACCATGTTCTTCTCTCCACTTTAACATACTAGTTTGTGGGGTATTTTTAACTGCTCAATTTTACTTTGTGTAAATTCAAGCTGAATTTAAACACAGAATGTCTTCTAGGGTTATGTAGCAGACTGGTTGTTATGGTCTTACAGGCTTCATGGCATATTTGGTGCAGGATCTTTCTGTAGCAGCCCAAGAGTATTCATATGTATCCACTGCCTGTGGGGACAGGACTTGCATCACTTGCCTCTTCACAGGAGGTTAAAAAACCATGCTTGTTTATGTATGCCATAAGTAGTTTTCCTTCATTTATGATTTTTTTGATTAGGGGTAACAGCTGAAAAATCGCCGAGCGAAAGCACTGAGCTCTTTGCAGGACAGAGCTTTAAAGCCTCAATTTGTGAAATTGGTAGTGCCATCGCTTGTCAAAACGCGCCTGCTGCATCAGCAGTTCTAAAAATGATACGTGATTCCTGTTGGTGGATTAGTGAAGCACTCATGAGTAAAATTAATTCCCAGCTGCTCCAAATAATCTCTCCTAGAAACATGAATTGTTAATCTACCTGTAGATAAAGAGAAACTTGCAGGTGTTTTTTTTTTTTTATAATGTTAATTAATCCTTTCATTTTTTCCCCTACTTACATTTCCAGCAGGAAGGTACTGGCTGGGGTGAAAGCAGGAATTTCTGATGCTTTTACTGAGCTGATTATAACTGGTTTTGAATGAAGTGACTTACAGTAATTTTGTTAACAACAGCGGCACAATTTACTACTGATATTGGACTTTTATTTCTTTAATCAATTATCTACTCAACCTACATTTATTGCAATAAATACTTCACAGCTTCACTATATTCCAGTTTGGTGCATTGGCACAGGTATTGTGCCATGTCACAAATACTAAGACAATAGATATTATGACTTGTCAGGAAAGAAGGAAATAGGGAAACTTTAAACTGTTGCCCCAGACCTTGAATTTTTTTTGCATCTGGTTTCTCTTACATTCAGAGTATGAATTCCCTGTTATAATTTATACATGAGGAGTCAATGCAGAAAAGATTTAGGCCCATAAAAGTGCTGGACTTTTTACAACAACTCTTTCCAAATTGATTTTTATGGAGAACATACAGTTATGGCCAAATTCCAAACGTTCAAGTACTGCACTCATTTTTTTCACAATCTTTGCCAAATATGTTGTAAATCCAGTGGAGGCATTTATCTGACTGCACAGCTAAGCAAGGTTATTTTCTTAATGCTTATCCTTTATTTTACAGTGCACAAAAAAAAATAAATCTCAATCTAACTTCAGTAGGTATTTTCCAGCTGAATGGGTCACGTAGACTTGAGGTGAAGTTAAATATGTTCGTGCAATCATAGTTTAAATCATAGTTTCAGTCCTTAGCTGTGTGGGAAAGCTGCATGAGGGCATAAAGCAGTATTTGATTCCTCTAGGTATTTGTCTGTGATCATCATCATTTGTCAGCCTTACAAAAAGGCAAAAAAGGGGAATAACCACATGGGCAGTTTTATATTGTTCGTTGTTTCAGTGTGCTTTTTTTTTTTTTTTTTTCCCTGAAAGGAAAGCAATAAGAATGGAAAAGGATCCTATTAAATTTAGTAGCCAGGATGCAAGCCTCATTTTTCAGTGAATTACTTTCTGCTTTCCTGCCCAACTTAGGCTCAGAAATTGCCAGCAGGGCATGAAGAGGATTTCAGTTTGTCATTCATGGCACAGTGGCAACAGAGACCGAATTCTTTTTTTCCATCTACATATTGCAGATCTTTAAGGGTCTTCGTGCTTTAATGAGAGGGACAAGATGCACATTTTGGTCAGTTGGAGACTACACATCATCAGAAGGAAAAGAAACACCCACTTCCCTGCCTGACAACTGATCTTGTATATTTTGCTGCCTCATCAATTAAATGAAAGATAGCAGTGCCCTTTACAAGCATGTATTGTCTTTGTTTATGTCAAAATCTCTCAGGCTAGAGCACTGTTATTACCTAATTTCCATGGTGCTGAACAACCCTACATCCCAGGTTCCTAGTTGGAAAACTAAGGCTGGCTTTAAGCAGCATTGTTGAAAAAAAAAAAAAAAAAAAAAAAAAAAAAAAACCAAAACCAAACAAAAAAAAAACACAAACAAAAAAACCAACAAAAAACCACAAAAACAAAGACCAACAACTGTGCCTCTTCCCTCTTTCCCATCTGGCACACAAATTTACCCTCTGATGTGAATTTGATTGGGGAACTCAAGAGGTTAAATCTGTCCTCAGAACTAGTTTTAAATCAGATTAGTTGCTCATCCCAGTTTACTGCGTGTATATTTGTGCTTATACAAGGAAAGGGGAGGGGAAAGACTGGCTGCTGATGTGGTGTGATCCATAGACACACAAATATAAGACAGTCCTGAAAGCAGGAAAAATTATCCTGGCAGATAAATTTTCCAGCCCTAACCATTCTATGATTCTATAAAGGTGGGGAGAGGCTGTTCAGGAGGGCCTGTTGTGATAGGACAAGGGGTAATGGTTTTAAAATAGAGGGAGGTAGATTCAGGTTGGATATTAGGAAAAAATTTTTTACCATGAGAGTTGTAGAACACTGGAACAGGTTGCCCAGAGAGGTGGTGGATGCTGCATCCCTGGAGATGTTCAAGACCACGTTGGATGAGGCCCTGAGCAACCTGATCTAGTTGGAGATATCCCTGTTCCTTGCAGGGGGGTTGGACTAGATGACCTTTGAAGGTCCCTTCCAGCCCTAACCATTCTATGATTCCATGATTCTATAAACTTCTAGACTCAAGTCTTAACAAGTAGCCTTCTTTCTAATATGATGTGGCCTAGAAGGCTGTCACCTACGAAGCACTGTGTTCCATCCTGATTTGTTTCCTTGCTACATGCCATATGCTGGCTATGCACTTGTAGCAATCAAAAACCTCATCCAGCTAGTGAGCCAGGTTGTGAATAATGAAATAGATCTAAAAACCTGTTTCATTTGCATCGTCATCTGCTGCAAGAGTTTGCAGCAAATTTTGAGCAAACTAATAATTAAAAGGTAAATAGAAAATGAGATTAAATGTTCAGGCTAACCTGATAGGTTTTTTTGGTAGATGTTTCTTCTACATTAGGAAATGTGATTAAAAAAAAAAATCTTTTGTATAGACATTCCAGAAGTGCTGTTAAGGTGTCCCATGAGAAACTAAGCAAGCTGGAGAAGTAGATCAGTATGAGAATTGCAAGTAGGGTCAGGGAGTGACTAGTGGAAAATGACAAAAGGAGGTGATGAAAGGCAGTCTCAGTCTGTACTTCCTCGGGATCAGTCGTGGGACTGTTTTTATTTAACGACCTGTAGCAGGAAAAACAGAATCATGTACTGATGATGTTTGTGATGAGACAAAGTTGAGAGGCGTCACTGAGTACAGAGGAGGAGATGAAGAGATACCTGGGAGACCTTGAGGACTAGGATGACAAAAGATACAAAATGGAAGAGCACACATTGATGGGCAAATACCAGCTTTCCTTGTTCTAAGTTGTGCACGGATCACCAGAGGAGGGAGGGAGCAAGTGCCTGGATGTGTTTGCTGGTCACAGCGTAATAATGTGACCAGTGAATTTTCTGCAACAGTGATAGAAGTAAAATACTTGTATTGGATTTACCAATGAAGGTGACTTTGGGTAAGAGGGAGAGAGTGAGCGTGGGAAAAAAGGTATTTCATTTACCTCAATGAAAAAATGAATAAAATTGTTTTCTGCAGGTGTTTTAAATATACAAGTACAAAGGAAGGAAGTGAAATCACTATGAAATGTGTATGTAGACATACACATGGGAGCCCAAAGCTACATGAAGAATGTGTTATAACAGGGCACGACTGTTCAAACTTACAGAACTCTCCATTTTGGGGAATTTTTGTGGACCCACTTGATGTCCTACAGCTCTCCAGAGTCCCTCTTGCTGCTAAGGCAACCGTTAGTAGGAGACTTGTGGCTTGATATATTGTGCATTTTAGTGGAATGTGTTGTCTTACTTTCTACATGCTCAGGTCACCAGTCTGTTAAAAATGACCTTTTCAGGGCATATCTTCCCCACAGAGCATTTTCTTCTCAGGCATTGTCCTGCTGAAGACCACATACAAACCTAATTTGAGTGTCATTTCATTCTGTTACACAGCCCGTTTGGGGATATCTTCCAGAAAGTGAGTACAGCTTTTATTCCGACTAGTACTTCTACCTGCTCAGTATCTTAGGGAATGTGGAAGGATTTCAGACTCTCCAAAGGATCAGCTCTATGAGCTGTTGAAGGGGAAGCTCGGTTTGCTGCTGCAGTCGGTGTCCCAGAAGCTCTGGAGAGCTGCTCTGTGCCATGCCACTTGGGCATCACTTTGCCATCCCATTCATGCATCTATACAGCACCAAACCAGGTGAATCTGAGTTAGTTCCTTCAGGAGCTGGCAAGGCATACTCAGTGTTTCGGTGTCATCGTGAGGGTCGTCCTTACTTTTTCCCTCTGCTCAGATTTCTTTTCTAGAAATCCAAGAACATGTAGCGGTCCGTTTTCTTTGTTGTAAACTGAAAATACAGTTTCTGATTTCAAGTGCTTAGGCTAGCTATCTTTTGATAGCTGCTTGGTGTGTTAAGAGATAAGCAGTGGTTGCCAAGAACCCAAAATCTCCCAGCACAGTTCCCAACATGTACACTAATATTTGAGGCTGATAAATTGACTTTATTAACCAAGGATGGGCAGAAGGCCAGGAGCAGAGGAACAGAGAAGTGGAAATACAGGCTATTGCTGCTTTCTGTACTCGAAGCATAGATGAAGAAGCAGTTTTGTGTGCTCCCCGCAGTGTAGAGCACCAACCTTGCCTCTGACTTGCATCAGAAGTGAATCTCTATGATTTGCTTAACTACCTCCACATCAAAAATGCTGCCAAACAGCGAGCCCTGAAATGCTTGCTTCCCATTTGTGAATTAGAAGGACGTTCTACATATTTGGCCTCCTTACCAGGTAATCCACTGTGTATTAATAAGATTCTGGGGTTTTCCCCATCGCAAAAATACAGGCTTCAAAGCTGGAATACGTGCAGCTTTATTTGCATCCTAAACAGCAAAGAGGGAACTAATGATAACAAAAGCTGATGAGATTCTGCTGTTTCCTTTTGTTTGAATTGTAGCACAAGGGTGTTGGTTGGCTTCCAATTTAAAGGCAGTGTGAGACAAAATAGCACAAAACTTGCTTGGGTTTTCATTTGGCACTTAGGTGATGTCTTAGTTAAAGAACAACAACAAAGGGAGCTAAAGGAATCGAAAAATGTGAGTCAACTTGAATAAGGTAGATTTTTATTTTATTTTTTTTATACTTTATCCTGCTTTGGTTGGCCAGATAATACCTAACAAATTTTTGGCATGATGAAAATAATAAATCCACAGGTGGTAAAGGAGGAGTAAAAGTAAGCACTGCTGCCTGATGTCTAAACTAAGCTGTGTAACTCGCTTGTAGGCCTGTAGTAAGCAACAGCTGTAGCGAGATGTGCCACTGCGGTCTCCGCGTGTCACCACAACACCTCCTCCATGGTTGCCTTCAGCGTGAAGAGGAGTGGAGCGTTCAGAGCGGAACAGTTTGTTGTTCCAGTCTTTCACAGGCTTTTAAACACGAATGTGTTTTACTGCTAACAGCCTGTTTGTGTGGGGGAGCGGAAAAGGCAAGAAATTGAAGTGTCAATTGTGAGCATATTTTTTTTTTACTTCAGCCACTGCAAGGTTCTTATGATTTTTTTTTCCTTCCTCCCTCCATTAAGACTGCCCTCTTCTGCAAGCCATTAAGCAGCTCACTAGGAGATACCAAGCCAGAGGCTCTACATAGAAATCTTTTCTTAGATTTTGCTCTTTCCTGCTTTTAGCAGCTGCTGAAAAAAAAAAAAAAAAGGCATTTTTAGCCTGTGTTTTACCTGGGCTTTGTGCTGCCTGTAAGCCATGTTTCTCTAGGCAGAGTCTGACACTATTTAACTCCTTATACAAAGAACCCAAGAGCAAATTGGATAAAAGCATGTGAAGGTGGTCACACCCCTAATGAGTATGATAGAAATTTCTCTTCATGGGTAGATTTTTCCTGGTTCTCCATTGCAGAAGAGCGTTTTAGCAATGGAAATTATAGGAAGGAGGGGACCAGCAAGAAAAGAGCATCAAACTGATTTGGGTTCCAGAAAAGCCTTTCTATGAGTTTCTTCCTCTGTGCCATTCCTCTCTTAAAATAAATTACTGGATTTGATTAGGAAAATGAAACTGGCTGGTTTAAATGAGATTCATGAAGTACAACAGCATTTAACTTTTACATTTAGTCTGTTTGTTATATGGTGGGGTCTTTTTAGGCAAAATGTCAGTGATGAAGAATTGTACCAGCATGCAGCACCCAGCACACCTGAGCAGCTCCCGTTCTACCTTTAGCTTCAGACTGATAAGCATTTGATACTCAGGCTGTGTCTAGCAGTTTTTGTTGGGGTTTCTTTTTGCTAATTTATGTACTGCATGCCAGCAAGAAGTCTGGAGTTAGCTTACAGTTTTGTAAAAAGTACAAGCCAGAACCAATTAGCCTTTCAAATAGTTTTATTTTGTTTACCTCTACAGAGCAGAACACACAGTAGTAGTAGTAGTTTACTTACTGAAGTTATTTGATCTCACTCCGAGTGCAAACAAAGAGCTGCTGTGCTGAATGGCTTTGCATAGTCAATATTGGAGGTTACTTTTCACCTGTTGTCAAACATGAGGGCTCTGTTGTCCCTCGAGTTCTGTAGATATGCACTGAAAACACGGTGTGTGCTATTAACCTCATCCTTAAAGCTAGAAGGAGTTTCAAAATTTGGGTTTATGAACTTTTGGAAGGTAGGTTTTGCTTTGCATTGTTACAGCAATCTGTATCTACGTTTAGCAGCTTTTAAAAATAGGCAGCGAAGGTTTATTGGTTTTCTGTTTCATGTAAAACAGGGCAGCATGAGAGAGGAGTGGACTAAAAGCTAAATGAGAAAGGAAAGTCAGTGAACAAGGAAACGAAAAATAGTGAGGGGCTTGTGGGCCACTGAAGAGAGGCAAAGAGCAAGGCACAACTGCTTGGAACAAACTGCCTTTTGGCAGGAGGAAAACAGTGTTGAGAATAAAAACCATGGGGAGTAATTTAATGTCACCTGTCACCAGCGTCTGAAAATCCTCCCTGCCGCAGCGGATTCTGCGTCACTTTTAGGCATGACTGACCACATTTCTTCTCCTCTTCAGTCTGTACATCTTGGAGATGTGGATCCTAAGCTGGTGAATTAAAAACAGGAGAGTGATTTAAAGATCATGAGGCAGAAAATAATGATTACTTTGACTTATATATAAAGTCAGGCGATTACATTCAAATTCATCAAGCCTACAATGAGCCAGATTTTGCTCGTGGATCTTTTCAGAGCGTGCAGCCTTCCCACTGTATAATTACATTGAATCCCAACACGCTGTAATAGTTGGTCTTAAATGCTTCCTGGAAAGTTTCTTCCATATTGGTGTCAGTGTGAGCATAGTGCATAGTCTATTTGGGTGTTTGCTTTCAGGAAAAAATATTAATCAAGTGTCAGTGAAGGAAGTATAGCTTTCAAAAACGGTTTTAGCTGATGCTTATGCAATCCTGGGCTAAAACACAGATATAGAGGAGATTATAGGTGTTAGTTACCATTTTGATTTCAGGATGCTTCCTGAGTGCCATCTAGTGTTTGCTTTCCAATTCAAAACGGTGAAACTGGTTTTACACAACTGACTTTTCCTGCTGTTGCATAAAGGGCATGGTTTGTAATCATACTTTTATGGAAGATTTTCTGGAGAGGAAGTTAGAGGGGATGCTATTGTCCTGAGAGTAAGAAATAAAAATCAACAGAGGCTTCAAAAACTTTGGTTTTTATAAAGTCTCTTGAATCCAACTGCTGAATTTTATCTCTGTTTTTATTTCCAGGTCATGTATGGAACACTAGTCTCCATTATAGTTCTACGATCTGTTTATATAGTATTATGGTAAGTAACTGTTTAGTGCGGTAAGATACAACTCGTGCTCTGCGGTTGAAAGGGAATGGCTCATCTCCTTGCATTTAAAGAGGAGAGGTGGGCCCGTACCAACCTCATGAAGTTCAACCAGGCCAAATGCATGGTCCTACATCTGGGTCGTGGCAATCCCAGGCACAAATACAGACTGGGCAGAGAACGGATCAAGAGCAGCCCTGAGGAGAAGGACTTGGGAGTGCTGGTGGACGGGAAGCTCAATATGAGCCGGCAATGTGCTCTTGCGGCCCAGAAGGCCAACCGCATTCTGGGCTGCATCAAGAGGAGCGTGGCCAGCAGGTCGAGGGAGGTGATTCTCCCCCTCTACTCTGCCCTCGTGAGACCTCACCTGGAGTACTGCGTCCAGTTCTGGAGCTCCCAACATAAGAAGGACATGGACCAGTTGGAGAGGGTCCAGAGGAGGGCCACAAAGATGATAAGAGGGCTGGAGCACCTTTCCTATGAGGACAGGCTGAAAGAGTTGGGGCTGTTCAGCCTGGAGAAGAGGAGGCTCCGGGGTGACCTTATAGCGGTCTTCCAGTACCTCAAGGGGGCCTACAGGAGAGATGGGGAGAGGCTATTCAGGAGGGCCAGTTGTGATAGGACAAGGGGTAATGGTTTTAAAATAGAGGGAGGTAGATTCAGATTGGATATTAGGAAAAAATTTTTACCATGAGAGTTGTAGAACACTGGAACAGGTTGCCCAGAGAGGTGGTGGATGCTCCATCCCTGGAGACGTTCAAGGCCAGGTTGGACGAGGCCCTGAGCAACCTGATCTAGTTGGAGATATCCCTGTTCCTTGCAGGGGGGTTGGACTAGATGACCTTTGAAGGTCCCTTCCAGCCCTAACCATTCTATGATTCTATGATTTTTTTTGAAACCACTGGGATAACATTAAACAAAACTGACATCTCTACACTTATGATCAGTGTTCACTGCCAGGTGTTCTGCTAGTGGCTTCAGCTGTTGGCCTGGGACTTCAAGGGGAAGAGAGTTTCTGTCTTCATATTGCTGGGTAACATGTGAAATCTATTGCCAGTGTCCAAACTCTAATGATGATGATACTTGGAGAGAGGTGAGAGTAAGACTGCAGAGCTGAACCATCCAGTTAATATTTTCCTTCCCTCTTCTCTACTCAAGTATCTGAAATTCAAATGTAAAAGATAATAAGACAGAAGCTTAAATGATAGCTTTCCTTGCACTTTTGACTGGGTTAAGTTAGGTATACATTACTGAAACTGAAATAAAAGCTATTTATAACAAACAAAAGGGAATTAGAAATGTTAGGAGACATTGAGAGGCATTAGAATCATCAGAGCACAGACTTGGTGAGTAAAAGTGAAGGAAAAAGGAGTTGAATCAGCACTGGAGTAAACACATACCTTTAGCTTTCAGGGGCTCAGTTGGTTGCCCCTTCCTGTCTCTCCCCTGTGAGTAGTTGGTGTTCTCATATGTTTGGCGATTGCCCCTGGAAATTCCTGATTTTTCTCTACAGTCTTCATTCTAAATGTGCTTTTTGTTAAACTTTGTTTCAAGTTACACATGTGTTTGTTCAGGAACACAAGGGAGAATTTCGCAAAAGATGTGAATTTAAAGTAGATTCATTGAATCACCTTCCAATTGCAATTTCAGTTAATTTGGTTTGACTTTCCCCAAGAAATCCCCACAGACCAAGTATAAGTGTTCACAGACTTTTATTAAGCAAGAAGAACTTAAAACTGGTAATATGATGCTTGCAGCTTGAGAAACGATCATTGGTTTAAAGGCACTTTTCAAACCCATGAACATGGAAATTTTAATCCTAACCTAGAGATCATAAGTGATATTATCTTAATTCACTTCCAGGGGAATCTAAGTTGAATCCAGTTGAATCCCAGGTTGGATGAGGCTTTGAGCAACCTGATCTAGTGAAGGTGTCCCTGCTCATGGCAGGGGAGTTGGAACTGGGTGATCTTTAAGGTCGCTTCTAACCCAAACCATTCTATGATTCTAAGTTCAGGTCATTTTAATTCTGTTCTTATACAAGGATTTAGCACAGTTCTAGTAACTTAAATTAAATTTCTTTCTATGTAGACCAACCCTTGGGACTGCTATCTTTCCAGTTCAGCAAATTCCACGCACTTGTGCATTCTCATTATTTCTGAAGCATTTCATTATTTTCTGTCACTATTGATAACACCATCCTCCCTCCCAGGGTATCATTCATTGGTTTCTTCCACCAAAGCCTGTCTGTGAAGTTCTACCTACTTTTTCACTTCAATTTTAGAGGTTTGGAGTGTATTTTCTTGATTAGCTCGATCACTTCATTGCAACATAGCCCTACAAAAACTTGCGTCCCCCTTTGGTTATATTACGCAAACTGGTTAGAAATTCAGGATGGGGAGAGTAGTAGTTTTAAACTATTTCTGAATTTTAACTAAACTACTACTAATTTTATATTAGTTCTGCTGGAGAAGCTGTGCCAACCTGAAGGTACCCTTTCTTTTCTGTAAAAGGTATCCCCAAGTATGCTTTTGGATTTACTTCTGCATTGCTAAAACATACTCCTGTCTTTCCATTGACAGTGTCAGCACTTGTCCAAGCCTGTTTCAACTTACACACTGACCTTGATTTCTTGGTGTGTTTTTTTTCTTATTTTGTTTCTTGCTTCCTTAATATATATTTACTTCCTGTCACTCATATTTCTTAGCGCGGAGCTTGAAATTGCTCTGAGTTTAGAGTAAAAATGTCAAAAACTAGTATGTTATTCCTTCCAAGCTACTTCCTCCTCCTATCCTTATCATTTGTTGCTCTTCCTGCCTGTTTCCCCTACACTTTTCATCTCTTTCTTGGATCTGCTTCTTTCCCGAGATTACAACTTGGCAAATGTTCTTTGTTCACAAAGCATGTTCTCCATTAATAAGCGATGCCACTCTCTCTCTTGTTCCTTGACAAAACAACACCATTTATTCCCTGAACAATTCTAGCTATAATTACCTAATTACCAGCATGTGTACATACCATTTAGTGCCCTTTCATGTCCTGGGCTTGCTTCTGTCCCTAGAGCACTGAGTTGGGAATATTGCAGCGTAGTCTGTGCCAGGTACCACATGGTGCTCCATGCATTTATTAGACTAAACAAAGAATAATTTTGGTAGTTTATGTTGACAGGACACTTCTTGTTAACATGTACAACTTGTGTCTGGTTAGCTTGCCCTGTGGAAGAAGCTGTACCAGTCTGTTTTGCACATACTGATTGCCAGTGCTTGCAGCTCTGTGTATAACACAGCAGAGAAAAAGCAGCTCAGGAATGTCTTGTAACCCAGAATCTAAACTGTGCATTCATAATTCTTAAAAATAACTCAGTGTTTTCATGGCAGCCTTTTAGGGTTGGAATTGAGCATGCTTTTGGACTTACTATTGGGAAAGGAGCAAACGCTACCAACTTCCATGTAGGAAGTTTATAATTTCGTGGTCCAACCTGAATGCAGATAGTGAGGGTAAATTTATTAACAATGCACTTTCTTGCATCTGAGTCTTTGGTGTGTTTCCCATATCCTAAAGAGAAATCTTTTTCTCCCAAAATGAAATGGACATTTTTCCACTCCCAAGAGCACTCAACAATAAAATACAACATGAAATTACCGTGTTCTAAAACCATTCATTTGGTTAGTTGTTGGTCATGGTGGCCTACATTCACAGAAGACTGCAGTCATTCTGAAAGACCTTATTTAAACAAGTCCTCTAGTATAGGGATATCATATATTGGAAAAGAGCCTCTTCTTTTGGGAGAGTCCTAATTTGCAACATAGCTATTTTTTAACTGAAAGATTATACATGGGACTGAAGAATTATTACCTTTAACTTCAGTTTTCCCACTTATTTGTGTTAGGAGAGAACAGCATTCAGCGGAACAATTAGACATGTAGAAGTAAAACATTTAAAAGACCAGTCTCAGATAATGTAAATTCAGGAGAGAGGGGAGGAGGTGAAACACAATACTTAAAACAGATGAGATTTGAAGTTGATATTTTTCCTTTTGAAAAAAAAAAAAGGCAGTTTATTTATATGTAATAGTATTTATATATGTTACAGTCTACCTTTAAAAGCATCTTGAACTAAACTTCATATTATTTCTCTTTCTAGGGTATACCCATGGCTTAGAGGTCTAGGCTATACATCTTTAACTGTATTTTTAATGGGATTTTTTCTCTGGAATGTGGACAACATTTTCTGTGATAAATTGAGGTGAGTTCTTTCACTTTGTCCAGATAGCTCTTAATAGTCTTTTAGCATAAAACTTTGGTTTTTCTCTGGTGTATATTCAAGTCCATCTCATGGTATGTATGGTACACTTCCTACAAAACATTCACAAGGTTTTATCCAGTTTGCTTATGACTAGATTCAGCACTCAGTAGGCTTTTTAACATTTTCTTTATCCATGAATAGATGTATTTTTTTAAATAATTGATATTTCTCTTTAACTTAAATTTAAAATGAGAGAAAGTAATGTCACTGAAGTAATTTTGAGGATCTGTGGCTTACTAAAGCCTTCTATTCACACTTGATTTCATCTGAATGAGTTTTTTATCCTGCTTATTTCATTATTTTGTTTCTGCTTTTGCCATTTCCTAGGAAAATACCAAAAGCAGTAGCGCTGCAGGTTAAAGAAATATCTGTTGCGATATATCTGTCACCAATAAACAACAGCTGCTTGAGTATCTCAGAACAGTAACTCTGTGAGCCAATACCCTGTGCTTGGCTGTCATTATTAGCTTCAAGTCTTCTGGCTTAGCACTTGTAGAGGAGGCCAAGAAAGACTTCCTCTCTGTTTAGTGTTTTGCCAAATGGGGTAAAAAAGGCCTCTAGACAAAGCTCCTAGGAACCCACCATCTCATCGTATGGCTGTTAGCCTGGAGAAGAGAAGGCTCTGGGGTGATCTTATAGCAGCCTTCCAGTACTTAAAGGGGGCCTACAGGAAAACTGGAGAGGGATTTTTAACAAGGGCATGGAGTGATAGGACAGGGGAAATGGATTTAAACTGAAATAGCGCAGATTTAGATTAGATCTAAGGAAGAAATTCTTCACTTTGAGAGTGGTGAGGCAGTGGAAGAGGTTGCCTAGAGAAGTTGTGGATGCCCCATCCCTGGAAGTGTTCAAGGCCAGGCTGGATGAGGCTTTGAGCAACCTGGTGTAGTGGAGGGTGTCCCTGCCCATGGCAGGAGGGTTGGAACTGGATGATCTTTGAGGTCCCTTCCAACCCAAACCATTCTATCATTCTATACCCTGTCCGTGCAAGAAAAACACTAGTCAAACAAGTCATTCTCTTAATGTGTGTGCCTCTGGAACTGGACAACTGCATTATGGCACCATTTTTTCACTTAGTTGTGATGCTTGTGTTCCACCGCAAGCTGGAGAAGATGGAAAGGTTGAAAATTCAGAAAATCCAGTCTGACTGTCTGACACACTGTTATGCTGCTGAATCATGGTCTACAGAATTGTCATAGAATCATAGAATGGTTTGGGTTGGAAATGATCTCAAAGATCATCTAGTTCCAACTCCCCTGCCATGGGCAGGGACACCCTCCACTACACCAGGTTGCCCAAAGCCTCATCCAACCTGGCCTTGAACACTTCCAGGGATGGGGCAGCCACAACTTCTCTGGTGTTTTCCATCTGTCCCTTTTGGCTCTGTAGTGCCTGCACTAGGTTAGGCCAATTGAAAGTTAACCTCCAACAGTTTTCTTGAAACTTTATTTGAAAAATATAGATGTGTTGAATATAATACATGGTGCTTCATCCCTAGAAACGCTTGATACAGATGGGATAGAAAAGTTATTTGCCAACACAGGTGGGTGGGTATACAATGACTTTGTAAATATTGGCATCAGGGTTGGTTTTTGCAGCTGCATCACATTGCTGGTGAGATCATAACCCCAAATTCTCCGAGCCTGCTGAGCTGCTGTGGGGCTTTTGAGCTTGTTCCTAGACTCAAAGATTACACCAGCTGCTGAAGCACTTTTTTCCATCCTCATTTTGCAAAGGGGAAAAAAAGCTAGCATTCTTCCTGTAGTGCTTGTTTGGATATGATGCTGGAAAAAAATAAATACTCTTGTTTACTAGCTTTAATCAGATCTCTGCAGAGCCTTGGATTTCTCCAGGTGGTATTATAACTTGAACCTTTAGAAAAAATATATTCCAGTTCCATGTGATTTTTTTTTTTTTTTTTAATTCTCTAAAGATCTAACTTGCGAATCATCCACCTACCTGCTCTTTCTGGTTTTAATGTTCAAAGTTGTATTTTGGTTCAGTTTTTGTTTTTCCATATTTCATTAAATTTGAAGCTTATTTATTAAAAATCAACCTGGACAAAAAAAAAAAAAAAACCACCACAACACTAACATCTGTAACACTCAGCTTCCCTTCCTGGATCCATGCACTTTTGAACTTGAGCTTTGAGATTTCCTGCCATCCAAAGGCTCAGAGGCTGTGCCGGGCTGACAGCCTGTGTGTTCCAGTGTGTCATTCCCAGCTGACTGAATCCAAGCTCTGTGTTCATATTTGTGACTGAGCAGCTCTGGAAACTAAGCAGTAGCTCAGGGATTAGCATTTAGTCAGCGAGACTGAACACTGTAACATCAAGCAGTAAGTAAGTATTACAGAAGCTGCAGATTTTTCTTCCGTAACACCTGCGATCGTTGTTTTCCCTTTTTTTTTGTTTTGACTGAATGTGAAATGAAAGTCAAAAAAGAAGACAGGCAGATGCACACACTTGCTCCACCATCAACCGAAACGGACATTATCTGCAGAAGTCTAGTGAGCAGGAGAAACCAGGGCAATGTAGTTCCTTCCTTTATCTCCATCCCTTAGCCTCTTCCCCAGTAGCTCCCACCCCATCACTGTGCAAAATACAAAGCACGTTGGCAGAGTATTTCTCCCTGCTTTCATTGCTTCCTCACTAAACACCTATTTTGTCCCTGTTTTAGAGTACAACAGAGAAAGGCAAGCTAAGCTTCCATGGAGCTGGAGAATAGGTGGTGTGATTGCCAAATGTGGTCATGTCTGATGGATCCTGTTTCCTCTCTCAGGCCTTAAACTCAGCACTTCATCCTATGGCCGTTAGTTCACCGGGTTTTGGGGAGGACAATGGTAGAAATTGTTTGGGACTGTGGGATGCCATAAATATATTACTCAAAGTTTGAGTCCAGAATAACTGAGCACTAATTGTATGAAGAAGTGTGTGCTTTCTTTAGCCAGTTTGCTAATGTCTTTCTAAACTGTCTCTCTAAGGTGTAACCACTGTTTCTCACCTGCTGAAAGCCTGACTGCATGAAGCCTCACTCGTGAATCATTTCCTGAGATACAGAAACAGTCATGTGTGATCTGATAGTCAGGCACTGAGATTTGAGATTATTCAGCTTGGGAAAAAAAAAACAAAACATTGCATGATGTTTCTTTCTTACAGAGCACTACGAGAGAAGATGCCTCCTGTTGTGGGAGCTGTGACGCAGTTTCATGCATGGTGGCATATTCTCACAGGCCTGGGCTCTTACCTTCATATCCTGCTAAGGTAGGAAATGTTTTCTAAACTGGATTTTCATAAAGCAGTCTTTTTCCCAGAGTTTTCCCAGGTTTACGTTTACTTCAGAATGTTGTATCGTCCAGCAGAGCAGGAAAATGACTTCTTACTAAACTGGCGGGAGTTTTCCTTCCCTCTTAGCAACTGGTCTCAAAACTCTGTAAAGTAATTTATATTCTTCAAAATGAAATCATTAATCTTTAAATAGCCATTGTTCTTCAGGAAAATGCAATTCAGAAATGGGAACCCTGTAGTGGTTAAACTGCAAAACTGTTTGACAGTATATTAATTTCAAAATTTAAGCTATTAATACTTTTTTGTTCTTGAGCAGCAATCCTGAAGTCCTTAAACATGTTTAATTTTAGAAGCATAACTCATCTTTTTGATAAGGACTGTCGCTCCTGAAAAATAGCAGGCAGAAGAGTGACGGCTGAAGTGGCTGGGGCAGAGCTGTTCCCAGAAGTGCAAGATATTAGTTTCAGAAGGAGACTTAAAAGAGAGCCTGAGTGAGCAATTCTGCAGCCAGCAGATTTTTGTCTCTCTCTTTGCTCTATACCACCATCTAGGGGAACCAGGAACAAAACCAGAATTTAACCTGAAATCTGAAGGATTTCTGCAGTTTGTTCATTATGTAATGAAATAATGTTTTACCACATATCAGTTTTTCTACGTCTACCATAGTATTCTTTTTTGTCAGATGTTAAAATAGCTAGTAAAAGGAAAATGCAAGGAAAATAAATAAATTTCCAGTAGCTATTCTGATAGCTTTTTAATATATGTATGTATGTATATATGTAAATATATACACGTATATTTGGATGTGTATCTATATGTACCTGTATATGTGTGTGTGTATATGTATGTATATATAAAATAATGTCATGGTATGTGGAAAACAGCTGCTTCATTTTGGCTGACAGCTTCTCTGCTGCCTTAAACAGTTTGAGATAATCTTTGGAAGAAAATTCCTTACAGAAAGCAAGCCGGTGCAGACAGTTCGGCTAGCGTAGGCAAGGTTTGTCTAGCATGCTGCACCGAGAAAATAATTTGGGTTTGCATCCTCTAGCCCTTGGGGAACGTGCAGATGCCTGATTTGTCCTACCCCAATGAACTACATGCTTTCCCTGCAATAGTTTCCCTAGTATTTTCTCGGCCACGCAGTGGTATCACCTGCATCTGCTTAAAAAAGGGAGGTCATACACAGCAAAACATCTACTGAGGGGAGAGGGTGTATAAGAACAAAAATGAGATACAGATTCAAGCTATGCTGCTACCACCCCCCCCCCCTTAACATCTGCTGTATTTTGTGGTGCACTGATTTAATTTCAGCTTTCCAAAATGACAGGCGTTAGTCTCTTCCATAGCGGAGACAGATTTTTCTTCTCTGGGTTTCTCCCTTTCTCCCCATATAGGTGATAGGATAGATTAATTTGCTAATCATGGTCTAGCACAGAGGGATTTGCTGTAGGCTAATGTCTCCTATTTTGTGTAAATCTAGGCAGAATGGGTAGCTCTGCAATCACAGAAGCAATTCTTTTCTAGTTGGAAAAATAAAACCAGGATTAGTACGTGATTATTCTTTTATGTGCTGTCTTATAGATGAAATATTAAGGACGCTTTTCTCCTTTTCCTCAGCTTATACACAAGGACACTTTTCTTGAAGCACAGGCCAAAGGTGAAGGTAAGCAAGCAGTATTTTGTGTCCATTCATGCACTGCAGCATTCCGATATCCCGTGCTTTGGATTTGCGTTGGGACCCACCGATCGTGCCTGTTAGGGTACTACCTTTCATTTCTACTTACATCCCAAGAAATGCAGTTGAAATGATGGTTAACAGTGTTTGGTTTCTATTCCAAGAGACGTGATATTCCAGGAAATCTTTCTTCCTATTTGTCTTTTAACAGTTCATTTTTGGAATATGGCCTGTTCTTCTTGTGGAGCCGCCCAAGAAGCTTTGACTGAGACTGAGGCCGTCGCATGTGATCCCCTTGCCTGGCTGAATAAAGCAATTCAAGAGTTACTGTGGCTGAAGTGTCAAAATTTCGGATCAATTCCAGTTCCATAGCTATAAAAGGACTTCTCTGCGTTACGACGCCAGCCGGCCGGAGCAGAGCAAAGAGTTGGCACACTAGGGAAACGTTTAGTACAGCTTTATTCTAAGTTGTTAAAACAAAGATTAAGACACAATATTTTTATGTATATATTGTATAGCTGATGATACTGAGCTAATATTTCGTGCTGGTCACAGAAAACTAACCGTTTTTGAAGTGGATTGCGTATGTTTTTCATTCAGTTGTTGTTCTTTCTGTGGTTTAAACTAATATTAGTAACTGAATGACAAAACCAGGCTATTGGCGGCCAAGCTAAGCATTTGTGTGGCCTATAGTGAACTGAATGCTTAACCTGAACTACTTTAATCTTGCACTTTTATACAATTAATGAAGTATGTAATGACTGATTTAGGGCTTTGTTCTATCCTGCTTTTCCACAGCCTCCTTTGCAATTTATATTTTAAGCAAAACGGTTGGGATACCTGTGCCACTTAGTTAATTTTGTACCAAGCTTCCATTTTCTCTTTAGTCCAACTGAGGTACATCGTGGAGGATGTTCCAGGGTGTGACCAGCAGAAGACACTTAAAATGGGTGAAGTATTCTAAGGGTTCTTGTTTGTGTGTGGAAACTGAGTTCCTAATTTGTTTGACCAGTGATCCATCAGGAGACTGCAAGGTGACTGTATAAACACAAGAAACACTTTTTTATTATTATTATTTATAATTATTATTTTACATGCCTCTTTTCTATTGCTGCTTTTCACTGCCCACGTCCCATTCATACTACAGATTGACCAACACCTTAGGTGTGTGCTAGTTCAGCTTTGAATTCACATCTTTCCTTTATTTTACAAGTCTTAAGTGTTGTTCTGACTTTCAGAAGCATCTTCTTATTCAGAAATATCGAAGAAAGAGTAAAGAACAAGATTGATGTTGAGGATACCCTAAAATATAATTGGCAGCACTTTGATTGCTTGTTCTTAATCTGTCCATCACACAGTTACTCTGTGAAAAGTTGGCCACCTTTTAAAAACCAAACTGGGGCTTAATGGAGGGGGGACCAACCCTCTGGTTTCTGCAATTTTTATCGACCCAGCTGATGAAAGATATTAAGTAAGCGTAAAGAAAACATTGAACTAACACAGTTTTTCAAAATATACCTCATATTGCAGGCTGTGGTTTTGACTCTCCAGATCTTGGGACAACTAACAGAGTCTTTCTTTGGGCCTACTAGCTGCCATGCTCTGCAATTTTGGTCTGCTCTGAGGGATTTATCCTTCTTGCCATGAAGGAAAAAAAGAGAAGTGCTCAGACCGTTGGGAAATCCCATTCTGTGTTGATTTAAAACATGCCCACAGCAGCAAGGCATGGTAATGTAGCTATAAACCTATCTCCCAGATCACAATGTCCTGGCTAGCCTAAGCTTTCTTACTCCAATTGTTGAAAAAGTTGGACTGAAATCTATATTGTGCAATCCTACTGAAATGGTTTCATCCCTTTATTATCTTTTTTTCTTTTTTTCCTGTTTGCAACTTAGCTACATCCTCTGTGTCCATCAGTAGCACCCTTACTGATTCGAATCTTCAGCCAAAATCGTGGCTTTTGTTACGTGACTGACCCTGGACTCTTGGGATCAAATAGACCCAAACTCAGGGCTAGAAAAAGATCCTTGACCTTGAGTGACTTCAGTGAGGTTGAAGCACGTGCTGATAGCAGTTCATTGCAACCTGTAATCATAAAGCACTGTAAAGATTCTCGACTGAAAATTTAAACACAAATTTGTTGTCAGTAGGCTCCGGTTCCGTAGACAATGTCAGCATCTGTGTTGGGATATTTGGGAGATCTTCAGACTGAAGGACATTGGAAGAGCCAGTGTAGGGGTAGGAAAATGCCATCTTGGAACAAATGTCTTTAATCCAGAAGGCATATTTTTTGTAAAGAGATTTGAGAATTGTTTTAAAAATGTAGCTTAAAAACAAGTGCCTGCCTGTTCACCTCCAGGCTCTCTTGAGCGTGCTTCTGCACACTGTATCCAATTTTTTTATTAGGATGTTTACATGTTTTCCTAAGTTAGGGAAAGAGTCTTATAATAGGAGCAGTGCAGCAAGGAGGCCTATCAACAGTCACTTGTGATATCTGCTAGATATGGTATTATTTTTAAGAAAACAAACAAAACCTTTATTTTAGTGGCCTTAGTTTTGTTACTGGAGGATCTGGGGTTCTGGTTGGTTTCCCTGTAATTGCAGGAACCAGAGTGTGCTGAAAAGCCACTTTCTTATTGATAAGGCATCTCTGCAATGGTAAATTTTAAAGAAGTTTCTTGATTCTCTTACACATTTGCGACTAGGAAGTGTATGTTTCTTTTCTTATCTTATTGAATTAAACTGTCAGGGTTTAAAAAAAAAACTTGGAGAAGCTCTTGTTTTAATTTTATGCTGCTGTTTGCTTTTCATTCACATATCCCTTGTCACTGATGGTTTTATCTTTAAAAAAAATTACAAAAATTGGCTTCTTCCTTTGTTCCAAATGACCAAAAATAGGCACACAGCAGCCTTTCTTTTGGGTTATGTTAGATTCTGAAGAATGTAATTTACATGTCTGTCCTTCTAAGCATAAATAATCTAAAATTATGGGTGCTTTGGTTTCACTGCCTTACTGATCTTGTGAGTGATATTGAAGATGGCAAGCCAGTTTTAACTACATGTCACTGAAATTCAGACTGCCTTTTCTAGTGCCTGGAAAGACTTAGATCCTTACTCCTGTAATGTGTTAAATGTCTGTTAAATTGCCTTTTAGTTACATCACTTGTATCACATGCTGTTTGTTGTTTTTTTTCCTACAAACCTTAGAGCAGCATATCCTGAACTTTTCTTGCACTATGTCTTATAAGGTGAGTCGTCTTAGATTCTGAATCTACAGTCTTTGTAGGATTCAGACAGCAGCTACTTCAAAGGGAATTGTAGAAGCAGCAGGTGTTGTTTAATATGAATACTACCAGATGGACAGACTTGATAGCGATGAACTCTTTTATTCTTTAATGTCGGTGAAGAACCAGGAAATCTGCCACCTTACAACCGTCGGCTTGGCAAGATCAGCAGCAAGTAATTCTGCAGATGGTGAGCCGAAAAACTCTTCCTTGGAAATAAGAGGAAAAACTTCGAAATTACTCTCCCAGTACCGATCAACACCATACCTTATGCTGGGAATCTAGATTTTCTGGATGCAGCTCAAGACATGCGTTACCCAGAAATGAAGATAAGACATGATAAACAGAAATCTGTCCTCAGGAGGAGTCTCGTCTGTGCTTTGAAGGCAGTGTGGTTGGTTAGCAGTATTAGTCATCTCCAGACTTCATTTTAGTGCTTTTTCTTTTAGCCCAGGGAAGATGTGCTGCCCTGTGAGTGTTCAGAAGATTCCCCCATAGTCAGGATCGGAATATGCACTCTGTCACCTGCCGATCTACCTCTGTCGTGTATCGTACAATACCCGTGCCCTTAATTACATCTGCCTGAATGTGCAAACGTTGGAGCAGCCTGACTTAGACCTTGGAGCCCCTGAGGATTGTGATAATCCGTGGCTGACTCCGTTCACTCTCCGTAAACGTCCCGACTTGTTCAGCGTGTGTCACTCTTAGGTTGTGCTCCGTCTGCTGCTCATCTGCGTGCAGAGTGGGAGGACTTGAATTCCGACAGGTGAAGTAAAGCCTTTGTGGCAGTTAAGTTACATTTAAAGCTAAGATGCAAACAGTATAACTTGTTTTACATGTTCTTGGAAGAGATGTGATGGGAAATGCTGGTTTATAATTAATTTTAATTCTCTTTTAATCTAATATTGTGCTGTGTTCATCCGCAGGCCTCTCGTGTTTGGCTGAAGGGAAGTTGTATGATTTGCAATGCAGTTGATTCTTTTGGCTGTAGTGCATTTGTGCTTCTGACACCTGGTTTCAAACAGCTGAGTGAGTTTTTCAGCTGACTCAGCAACAGAAAATCCTCCCAGTGTCACCAGTGTTTCTCACAGTCGCTATCACCTTGTTAGTCTGCTTTCAAGAATTTGGGTAATACTGAGGTTTTTTAAAACCTGTTTATGGATATATTTTTGGCATTTGATAGCAGGTGGTGAAACAATTCAGTGCTCCTCACTTGAAGACAGGCTCTAACGAAGCAGCACTGTTTTCTTCAGTAGACCTCAGAATCCAGGAACACACCTTCATTTTGGTGGCCTTGTGTGCCCCGTCATTTTAATTAACATATTCAGGTAAACCAGTTGGTTTAAAGAAACCTCATCTGCTCTCGATAAGTAGGTGATGGGAGGCTTTAACTGAGACTTCAGTATGAAAAGGGATAAACGATGGAGTCTTTATTACCCATGAGAAGCAAAAAACCAGGAGATTAAGAAACCTTACATGGAAAGAGAATAACAAAAGATTAAGCACAGAATCCCATAGTATTACGTCAACCACCCTTCTGATAACTGCACTTTAGATACTCATATGTAACAATCTTGAATGTTTTTGTATTTATACATTTAACTTTCCGTGTTGACTCTGCACTCTTTGCCATGGAAGTGGTGTAGACTCTGTTACATTCGGTTCGTTGTAGGTTATTCAGCTGTTGTTTTATGGGGATGGAACGTGACACGGATTGTTTTGTACACGAATGAATGCTTTTCTTATCCATCTGGAACATCCTCTGCCGGCTTTGAGAGTCTGTAACGTGACTACAGAGAATATACTGTATAACTATTAAGATTGGTTTTGGGTTTCTTTGTTCAGTTTTTTGCTCACAACTGCCTATGGCTGCTAAGTGCCTGATCTCTCTGTCACAAATCTTTTCTGAGAGCTGAGGCTGTGTTTTCTCCTGGGATCCGTAAGACAAGGTCCTCGGAAGGTGGGGCTTCAGTTTGGGTTTTGTTAAAAATTGTCCTACTGCAGGAGTCACAGCACTCTCTTTTTCCATAAACATAGTTACCCAGTACGTGGCTGCCTCTGCTTGGCTCAGACTGGGGCCTGACTACCCCACGGCTCTGCTGCTGTTGCATCTTTTCAGATTTTGAAAGCTGGGTGAGGGATTTAGCCCCACGGCTGGTGTTTATTTTAGTGTGTAGTTCAGTGGCAGTGTGAGGGCGCAGCAGTCAAGCAAGCACTTTATGCAGAGCCCTGTTACTGGAGCTCCCAGCCAGATGCTGCAAACAGGACTGGGGGTGTGGGGATTCATATGTACAGTTTTGGGGGCAGGGTTGATTCCTGAACTCCTTAATTTACTTCAGAATTGTCCCTTTTTACTTGTTGAAAGTGTTTAGATTTGGTTAGGCGTGTAGTTGCAGATTTAAGAAGAACCAAGTTCAGAATCCAGCTAATGCAAGACCCTAAACCAGTGCCTGCAAACTTGTTTTGCACATATTTCACGCAAGTTGAATCTGCCTGATGGTTAGATCAGATTGTTGAGATTTTAAAAATGCAAAGATAAAGTGTCTTTTGATTATTTGTCCTTCATCACCAAAGCACAGGAATGGTTGTAAGCACAATCGCAGATTCATACTTCTTTCCCCAAAGCCCTGGAACATACATATGTTTCTCCAAAGCCAATGTGGAAGAGAGATGGGCTTTCACACTGCTCATAGCAAATTATGTACCAAAACGTTTTCTAAATTAAAGCCTTGATCAGATGCAGCAGAAGAATTTTGTTTGTGTGTACTATTGTTCCCTGGATTTCGGAAGAGAGAGTTTCAAGCAGCATAAGCAGTAGTTACTCCTTAGACTGGACAGGAACTGGTTTTTTTCTTGATCTTCCAGACTGATGTTGACTATTTGGTGTTGACTGTCGAACTCAGCTGAAAGCACTGATGATCTTTACTGTCTTAGCAAATAACATCTGTTCACCTGTAATGGACGTTAAATACCCCGTGCGATACGTGACCAAACTTTCTAACATTGACACTATTAGTTCTAATGTAATTTTTTCTGAAATTCAATATGTTGTTGCAGATAGATAACTACACTGTGACAGGTGAAGAGCAGTTGACCTGTAAAACACAGCTGCGTTGAGCAATGTTTATTGACAATTTTGATATATTGAACTGATTCTTCATACCAAACCAGCTGGTAACTAACATTAGGCTTATATGTATCAGCATATCTTGTTTTGCAAAGCACAGTAGCTTTGAAATATTTAATGTATTTCATTTGTTATTCATGCTGCAGTCAAGCATTAATTTGTGTCTTTATAGTTCAAATTATTAAAGAATTTTGTTTAAAATACAAGTTTTCCCAGGTGTTTCTTGGCTTTTGTGTTGCACAGGGCTGGCAGATTTGTCCCGGTGCTGTTCAGTAGATGGGTGGGTGAGTGTCTTGGCCGGTGGGTGCCCGAGTAGAACGACCTGCGTTGTTGGGGAAGCTGCCTGCCGTCAGCTACGACAGCCTGAGCCCCCATGGTGGTAGCACAAAGCTTGGTGTTATGGTTTGAAGTGTGGGGGAGGTCCGGGTGGCAGAAGCTGCCCATCAGACCGGACTCCCATCCCCCTCGGGGCTTGAGCCAATCGGCGCCTCTGCGAATTGCCCTATTTACGTCGGACAAAGGAACCGGAAAGGTGTGTGCCTGTGCCCAGGGGCAAGAAGAAGGGAGGGGGGCACGGCCCCCGCTCCCGGCTCCCGACCGGGCCGGTGCCTGCCCCGTACCGGTGCCCGCCCCGTCGAGGATGGCGGCGGCGGAGCCGCTTGGGGAACTCGGGGAGAGCCCCGCTGCCGGGGCGCCCACCGGGCCGAGTTCACCCAGAGAGGACTGAAATCTGAGAGAAACGGCCACACGGATAAGGGGTCAGTGACGATGGAACGGGACAACATGTGCCGCGGCTGAGCCCCCCTTGCAGCCAGCCCTCGGTGGGGCAAGCAGAGACCCACTCGCAGCCCGTGGAGGACCCACGTCAAGAAGAGACGCCAGAGCCTGAGCACGGTGCATCTCGAGTCCGTGGGATGCCCCCGCCGATGGGGAGGGGTTTGGTTAAAGGAGATGCCGGAGCCGGAGCCTGTTGTGAATCGTGGGCACAGGGCGAGGCTCATTGACGCATTTAAAGTCTCTATAGAGACGCATTTGAGGTCGATGTGCCGCCCCAGGCCGGAGCACATTTAAAGTTTGTTGATGACCCACGCCAGAGCGAGTGGCTACAGCTCCTTAAAAGCCCAGGACTGGTAAAGCCCGCACTTGGGCAAATCCGATGGGGTAAGGATTTGCCCCCCAGCGGGCAGGATTCACGCTTTCGCCGTGAGTAGGGGATCCACTGGAGCAAGGGACAATGGTGTAAGGACTCCTCCTTTAAGGGAAGCGGCAGTACCAGCATGGAATGAACTGACCTGCACCCCCCCCATTCCCTGCCCCCTGCGCCGCTGGGGGGAGGAGGTAGAGCCGGAAGAGAAGGCAAAGGGGGGGAGTGGTGTTGTTTTTAAGACCTGGCCTTGTTTTCTTGTTATCCTTTTAAGTAACCGTTTTTGTTTGCTTTTCTCTTTGTAGGTAGCTGTTAATAAATAGTTTTGCTTTAAGAAAACAGCCTCTTTTGCCCGGGACCGTGGTTGGTGGGTGCTCCTCTGTTCCTGTCTCGATCCTCAGCTCTTTTACTCCATTTTTCTCCTCTCCATTTTACTGGAGTGGGAGAACTGCGTGGGATTTAGTTGCCGGATCGGCCTAACCCACGACACTTGGTCATCTTGGCTTCTTGCCATCCAACAAACACGTTTTAAAATGGAAGATGTGATTGCGTTCATCGGGGAACCCCAGAGCCTGGCACTGGAGTTCAAAGTCTTCACTGCCTCCTACTGGGGCCCTTTGAGCACTGGACCTTGCTGGGAGGTGTAGTGCTGACTCCAAGTAGCGCAGGATCTTCTCACCTTCACAGGCCTTCCCCAGTGCACGCCAGTTAGAAGGGAATTCAGGTGCCTGACATGGATGGGAGAGGGAAAGGCAGGAGTCAGGTGAAAGTGCCGTCGGCATGGAGTGTGCGGTTTGCACATCCTTTGCCTCTTCCTTTTCCTGTTTCTTTCAGTGAGAGAGGAGGATAATCACTGCAGGGCAGAACCTCTCCAGGCAGAAATCATGGACCAGTAGGCACCGACCCAGCAAGTCCCATCACACCCCAGCAGCCAGGATCAGGTGGTGACCATCAGGTATTTCCCTCACTTCTGGCAGCTCTCCCATGTCCTACTTGGAGACTTCATTTTCTCCTGCTCATGTCTGTTGCAGCTGTATCTCTCCAGCGACATCCTTGAACTAAATATTTGAGGGCAGACCACAGGGCAGGAAACCTCATAGCCAGTGGTGTAAATATCTGAGGGAACCAGTGCCACCTTCCCTCGGTGGTGCTGCACACAGAGGCACATCCAAACGCTGCAGACATACGTTGCCTCAACGCTGGGCTGGGTGAAATCCAGCTTTGCATTTTGGGCTCGTGGCTGGCCTAGAACACAGTAATACTTTGAAATTTCCCTGGGGATAAAAACATTGTGGTTCTGTCAAAGACCTTCTCCCAACCAGAAAATTCAATTTCGAGCTTGACAATTCCCTTTCAGGACTGCAGATTTACCTGCAGCGTTATTAATTTCTCATTCTTTCTCCCCTCCCCTCTGAATTTCTTTGTTCAGCCCATTTTAAGGCTAAAACTGAAGCTATGTATTTGCAACCCTTCAATCCCAGTGGCTCTAACCAGAGACCTGGCTGTGCACGGTACTGTAGCACAGTGGAGACAGTTGCTGCCAGCTTGGCAGAGGAGCTGGCGATCCAGCCTGGGCCTTTGGTGCTACATGCATGGAGATGGTGGAGATAACGGAGTCACTAGTGGAGCTGGGTTGGATCTGTCTCCTCTGTGGGTCAGTGGGTGACCCCTTTTTGCTGCAAACGTGCCTCAAGCAGCCCAAGTGATCTTGGCTTGGCTCTTACCCAGAGGGACCAAGCGCTCAACATGCTTCTGTTGAACATGCTGATGTTATCTCCTGGCCTTATGGAAAACAAGACTTAAACTGGCTGGAGGTGAGATCGGTGATTTAGCACTACCCAGGAGGGCTCTGTGTCCTCAGAGAACATCTTCAGGGCCCTCTGCCCTGTCTCTGCCTCCCCAAACAGGCCCTTCTCCAACAGCTGAGACTGGGCTAACTTGGGTTACCCAAAGAGGCAGGTCCAACACCAGATTGGGGTTCAGCAGGGCTCCTCGGATGGGTACCCATGGGGTCAGGACAGACAGACCACTCCACCATGGTTGTGCTGGCATGGGAGGGGGGATCAACAGAAGCAGGACAAGGACAAATGTCTGGATATGACCTCAGTCGCCTGAGAGGGGATAATGTGATGAGACCTGGAGCTCAAGGAGGTTCTCCCACCCTGTGCAGAAACAGAGCTGGGATATCCTTGTTCACCTTGTTTGCCAACATGGAACTAATGTATGGAGCACCGCATGTGATGGATAGAACATCCCAGCCTACAAGCAGCAACTGCATGGACTTACTTTAGACCTATTTTGCAGTCAATATACTTAATTCAGCATCCTGGCTCTGAAATTCCTCACCAAGCTGAGATACACCCAAGCAGGGTATCTCACCTTGCTCCCACACGACACCCAAGGGTCTTGGTGCATGACGCTTTCCAGCTGCTCCAGCAATCCAAACAGCCACCGAAAAATATCCAACCTCATTAATCTCCTTCGCTGAGACCGACTTTGTAATTTGCATGCAGGAGGCACACGCCGGCTTAATGAAATTAGCAGTAATTAATGGCACTGACACGCACGCAGCACCAGCAGGGGAACCAGCCGGAGCTCGGTGTGCACCGCTCCGCCGGACCGCACGCCCACAGCACCCAGTGACACCCCGAGACATGGAGGGCTCTGACTCATTGGTGCTCTCTCATCGCTGAGGTCAGGTGGGTGAATGCTAATGAAGAGCAGCTCCCATGATCCCACAGAAACTGAATTAATTGAGTTACTCCGCTGATGTAAACTGATGTCAAACTGCTGTTATTTATAGGCTGGCCGAGCACCAGCGCTGCGGTGGTTTATGGGGATGCCTAACCTTAGCACTGCTCTTCCCTCGTAGCTGGCACGTTGAAACAGCAGAACAGAGTAAACGTGTTAGAAGAGCGCAGTGTTGTAGAAGCCTGAGGGCTTCTACCAACTTCTCAGGTAAGAAAAGTGATGAACAGGACAGCCCAACCTGCTCTGCACCCGGCAAACCTGTCCGGGCACTTGTGAGTCACCACGTAACAGGGTTTTGTTCATCTGGAGTCCTTCGAGGTTTTGTTGGTTTTCTTTTTCCCCCTTTATTTCTTTGGGATTTTCTGTAATCTTCTTGTTTTTATCATCCCACCTTGGCTGGAATAAAAACAACATTAAAAACTAGTTACAAGATAAAAACCCGCGAGCAGCAGCGTCAAAGCGAAGCTGTTGCAGAAGGGATATTTTTATACAGGTTATCTGAAAAGCAAACGAACTCCAGCTGTGCTTTCTTGCTGCTGGCATTAATTGAAGCAGGAGGGCTGATTAACATTGTAGAGTTGTTTCTGCTGAAGATCTCTGGGCCACATCCCTCTGAATTTGAGAGTTTGCTATCAATTTTCTTTGCAGCCGATGCACTCACGTTCGCCCCTCTGGAGCAGTTCATGGAATCGTAGAATGGTTTGGGTTGGAAGGGACCTCAAAGATCATCTAGTTCCAACCCCCCTGCCATGGGCAGGGACACCTTCCGCTACACCAGGTTGCTCAAAGCCTCATCCAACCTGGCCTTGAACACTTCCAGGGATGGGGCAGCCACAACTTCTCTGGGAAACCTGTTCCAGTGCCTCACCACCCTCACAGTGAAGAATTTCTCCCTTATATCTAATCTAAATCTCCCCTCTTTCAGTTTAAAGCCATTGCCCCTTGTCCTATCACTACACACCCTTGTCCAAAGCCCCTCTCCAGCTTTCCTGTAGCCCCTTTAGGTACTGGAAGGTGCTGGAAAGTCTCCCCGGAGCCTTCTCTTCTCCAGGCTGAACAGCCCCAACTCTCTCAGCCTGTCTCCAGAGCAGAGGTGCTCCAGCCCTTGGATCATTTTCGTCACCTTCAGTAACACCCAGGACATCTGATACTCAGTGGGTTTCTCCATACGCTTACATCACATAATGTTCACATTCAGGATGGAGTAAAAGCCCTTTTTCCCAGACCCCGATCCATGTTACATCCCAGCAGACCCTTTCCTCTCCAGTAGCCATCACGGGGTGCATCAGCAGCCCCACTTCAGATTTGTACAACCATCACAGCAACAACCCCAGCCCAAACCCACAATGAGATATTGGTGTGGATGAGGCTTTAGGGGAAATCAATGTTTAAACACCACTCAGGACATACAATTTTAAAGACAGAACCCCAAATCAACAAAAAAAAATGGCCATTCCTGCCTTAAGTAGATTTAGCTAGACAGAGTGGTGGAGGCAATTACCACCAGCAAGGGTGGTGATGAGCATCTGGAGCAGAAACAGCCTCAGATGGGAAGGCTGGAGGTGGAGGAGAGCATCCCTTTACAGCCTCCGATTCCAAATAAAACCCTGGAGTTTTCCTGCCTGAATCCATGCCAAGCTCGGTTATTTCTGCTTAGAGATCTTGGATCAGGGAGAAAAAACAAAATGGGAGAACATTGACAACTAAGCTATATTTTAATTATATATATATAGTCTGATTATATCAGAGATGACTCCTGCAATCCAGGAGTCAGCAAATTAAGGAGTGCCGAAGGAATCTCCAGTGTTATTCATTAAGGTGTGACAGTAGTTGTAAGTCTCATACCTTGGTCCCGGAAGGAAACATATATCTATATGAGCCATGGAGCTATGGTCCATGTCAACGTGAAGAGTAAAACTCAACTGCTCGTGTATTAAAGGCCTCATTTGTTCTTTCTCTTGGCTTGGCTGGTGAGAAGCAGCTCCCCGTGCCAGGGGGGTTGGAACTGGGTGATCTTGAAGCCACGCTGTCGTACACAGCCTTTCCAAGATGATGTTTGAAACCTCCAGGAACAGGGATGCTGCAGCCTTCCCTGCCTACCCGCTCCAAAGCTAGACTTGGAAAGTTTTCCCTAATGTCTAAATGAGATACAAGTCTTGTCCCTGCTGAATGCGAAGGGGACATCTTCCATTTTCCTTTTTTTTTCTCTAAACTATTGATGTCACTGAACTGGATGTTTTTAATATCATTGAACTGGATTATATTGGTTTTTCTCCTATCTTCAGAGTTGAAATAGAAACTTCAATTCTGAAACCCTTTTTTTGCTCCATCTCTTTTTGGCATCAGTGCCCGCTTTTTGGCAGAGACATACAGCAATGAAAAGACGTTTCATTGGCTGTGTATATCATTAGACTTATTAAACACCACGTGCAAAGAGGAAACCATTTGGATGCTTTGGGATGGATTTATATCCTTGGGCAGTATGATTTCCGAGCCTCATACTTGGCGATGGATCTTTCTGTGCTATGTGACTACTGCTGGGTCTGGTTTTTTCTCTCTTTTTCGCCTTTAAAACACAGGAATGCCCATGTGAGACAGTGCCACCCCCCTGGGAACCCTTTGAGCAAGACCAAAAGCTCCCAAAGGATGCAGCACCTGAGTCAGGCATCCCAAGCCTGTCCCAATGGCCCCATGCAGCTGGGAATATCTCCTTCCAGAGCCCAGACCAGCTGAGATCCACTGAAAGCACCACAGCAAGTCCCAGGAATGGGTTTAGGCTGCAAACCTGTGCCTGGAGGAAACGAGAGGCTCTGCTGAGAATTTAAGGCAAAGCTAATCGTTTTGTCCTCGCTTTTCCTTACCGGATGCTTCACATAATGCGCTTGTTTGCTAATTAGTACAGCCCTTTCTCTGAGTCTGGCAAGTAAGCGAGATTACTTGAGTTATTCAAAAATGAGGAGGACCTCAGACTGTAAGGAGGACCGTATAATTATCTAGCTGGCTGCTGTCCCCTGTTGCTAGCTTGGGTTATTAATTATTTTCCTGCCGATTCAGAGGGAAGATAAGCCAAACCCTGCCACTTCTTTCAACACCTGTCTTTTCCCTAGATCTCCTCTCCGAATCCCAGCCAGGACTGGCAGCGCTTCGTTAATGAGATTGGGTGTAATTACAGCACGAGCTAGTAGGGTCGCAGAGTCGGGAGAGAATCGGAGTAACTGCTCTCCCTTCCACGTTGCAAAACAGAAAATGCTAGCTGTGAGCGGGATATTTTTCTCCTCCAAAAGACAGATTAACATTTGGTTTTTGTCAGGATGGGAGAGTTCCTGGTTCCTTCTCCGTTGCTCTGCTCGTGGACTGCACAACGCCGTCTCCTTTAAAAAAAAAAAAACACACCAAGAATCTGAAACGCAAAAAAAAATCCCAAATTCTCGACTTGTGCACACTCCCCAGCAGCCAAGACATGCGTTCTCGTGCGAGTGAAAGTAGATATGACACAGATTTAATGAGTCAACAGCTTCTTGGCAGCACCACAGGTCTGCTCAGAAACTGTATCATTGTTCATTTACTTGACTAATGCAGTTGTGTTGTGCGAAAGAGGGGGGAAGGCTCTCTGGAGGGCTGAGTAAATGAGGTTGTCGTGGTTTTTTTTGGACTGAGGGTCGAGACAAGAACCGAGAGGGAGCACCCACCAACCATGGTCCCGGGCAAAACATGACTCAGGCTTTCTTCATAAAACAGAACAATTTATTAACAGTTACTTAACAGGAGACACAAGGGAACGAAACCAGTTACTTGAGAGGAGAAAAGAGAAAACAAGGCCAGATCTTAAAACAACACCTCCCCACCCCGTTTCCTTTCCTTCCTGGCTCAACCTCCCCCCGGCGGCGCAGGGAGACAGGGAATGGGGAGTGCAGGTCAGTTCATCCATGTTGTTAACTGCCGCTCCTTTCTTAAAGGAGGAGGAGCCTTTACACCATTTTTCCCTTGCTTCGGTGGATCCCCTACTCATGAAGAAAAAAAAATGTCCCCAAACTTTTCCAACGTGAGCCCTGCCCGCAGGATTGCAATCCTTCCCCATGGATTGTACCAGTTCGGGCTTTACCAGTCTCGGCCTCTTAGGGAGCTGCTGCCACTCGCGTCGGCGTGGGTCGTCCCACGGATTCCAGATGCCTCCACGACCTCGTCGTGCATTCCATGCCCCATTATCAACAGTACTTCGTCGTGCATCCCCTGCTCCACGACCTCTCCTGGGCTCAGGCATCTCCTTCCCGACGTGGGTTTCTCCACGGACCACGAGTGGGTTTCTGCTCCGCCGAGCACACCCTGGCTGCAGGGGGGCCGCCTGCCATCTCACACCGATTGCAAGGGAAACCTCAGCTCCAGTACACCTCCTCCTGCTCCATCCTGACTGACCCGGTTGCTGTGGTTGTTTTCTCTTAGATCTTGATCCCCTCTAGAGGAGCTCAGCCCGGCGGGCACCCCGGGAGCGAGGCGCTTCCTGAGCCCCCCCCATGCGGCTCCCCCGGCGCCATCTGGAGCACATGGCGCCGGCCCGGGCCCGGGCAGCCGCCCGGCCGGGAGCCGGGAGCGAGGGCAGCGCCCTCCTGCTCTCTCCTCGCTCCTGAGCAAAAAGCCCTTTCCCGCCCCTTTGTCCCAACTTAAATAGGGCAATTCGCAGAGGCGCCAATTTGGCTCAACCTCCCCCGGGGGGGGATGGGACTCAGATCTGGTGGCACAGGGAGCAAATCCCCTCCCCTGCCACCAGAACACCCCCACACACATCGAATTATCACAGAGGTTTAAAACAAAACCCAACATAGCTAAGTCAGCAGGGTTTACTGAGGCTTAGGGTGGGCCTTGGGCATATGGTAGTTTTGGGGTTGGTGGAGAAGACTTCCCAAGAACCCTCTGAAGATTTAGGGGGGGGCTTCATCACCACGTATGCAACGCCTGAGCCTGCACTGGTGACACAGAGCGTTTAAAATTAGTGTCACGTTCTTCTCAAGATTTCTGATTGAGACATCCTTGTTCTCTAAAACTGGGAAAAAGAGACGAATCGAGGTATGGGAGATGCCATCGGTATCGCTGTCATCTGCGTTACTGGTGTGTGAGAGGAGTATTTGCACAACACAGGTGGCAACCAGCAGTCTTGTCAGCAACGCTGGATAATTGCTACTTCTTCCAGTAGGTGATAATCTAAACATCCTGGAGATGTTCAAGGCCAGGTTGGACAAGGCCCTGAGCAACCTGATCTAGTTGGAGATATCCCTGTTCCTTGCAGGGGGGTTGGACTAGATGACCTTTGAAGGTCCCTTCCAGCCCTAACCATTCTATGATTCTATGATTCTATGATTCTATAAAAAGTTGTATCCAGAGCTGCGAAAATGATGGTTGAGTCCATTTCCCAAACTGGCAGCAATGAGAAACTACTGTGTCAAAGATCTCTTTGAAAAAAAAGTACTTTTGGGAACATCTCCTTCTCCTACATTCTCATTTTGGCTACAGTACAGGATTTTTTCCCTGAAATATAAAACTTGCAGCGGAGGAAGGGGCAGAAGCCAATGACTAAACACTGCAAGAAAAGAGGATGATTTCTGAGCACTGAGGGGCTGTACCCAAGTCAAGGCTCTTGTGGACTCCCAAACACAGCAGCTGAAAAGTCCACAAGGCTCTTGTGGGCCCCCAAACACAGCAGCTCAGGGGTCGGAGGAAGATGCTGAGCAGTGCCTCGCTGCCGGACGACATTTACAGAAAAAAATTATATCGCCGTTGTTTTTTCCCACACCTTCAGCTCCACCTTTCCAGCATGTCTCTGCTGCACCAAATAAATCTTGATTGTGCTGATGCTTTTATGCTTGCCTAGTGTTTGAAGCTAAGCCCGGATGAAGCTGAGATGTAGAGGTGACCTCTCTAATTAATACTCAGGCAACTTCTCTGAGCTCTGTAATCAGAGACAGTTCAGGAGCAGAGGTTGGGGTTGGTTTCCTCACCAAGTGCAGGAGTCAGCATAAGCGCTGGAGTTGCTGCATGCTGATGCTGGGGTCAAGGTTAGGCTGATAAGCAATATGTACAAGGAAATACTCCAGGAGTCTCCAGGACATGTCCCAGAGATGTTCCTTGCTGAAGAAGAGTAGGTCATAGAGTGAAAATATCTGCCTCGGAAACAGTGGGGAAATTCCCAGATGACAAATTCTAATGGAGTAAGAACAATGGAAATATGGGTGCATGGTTCCTGGAGTAGGGGGCTGAAGGGACTGTTGGGACACATGGCCACCAAGGCAAATTATCCTCAGCCCCTCTGAAACCTCTGTTTCCTTGAATTGCAATGGATGTGAGTGGCCAACCCACAGGTCCTGGTGGGTGTTGGCGGTAGCTCAGTCAGAAATATATCGCACAAAACGAGTAAATCCCTGGGGAAATTTGTTTTTTCAGATCCACTGGCTACTCATCTTACTTGTCTCATCTTGTAGGGAATCATCTGAGTCATCTTTGTCCCTGTCTTCTTCTGGGAGCTTTGCTCTAAAGATGTGGTAGCAAGGACTCGGTCAAGAGTCTTCACATGAGGTCCAGCGTTAGCCTGCTCCTCCTCCTGAGTCAGCCACTCCAAAAGCCAAGGAGGGCAGTCCAAAAGTGACATCTGAGGATCACTGTCTGGAAGGACAAAGTTTCTTCTGACGCAGGAACCAGGCGGTGCTTTGATGTATCTACACATTATAGATGGGCAGTATTGTTTGGCGACTAGGAAACAAAGAGCAACTCAAAACACGGCAGAGTTTTCTAAGATGTGCTGAGGAAAAGCAAATCTTGCCTTTCTGTGAGTCCTTCAGGAACAAGTCACCGCTTTGCACAGCGAGCATGACTAGAAGGAGCGGGAAGCTGCTATCAAGCAAAGCTTGTTCTCATTTACACCAGTCTAAATCCAACGTCATTCCACCGATCCCAGCGTTGATTCAGGCTCGTGAAGCCACGATCAGAATTCGTCCCAATATCACAACAAGCTGCTTATCTGCAAGAAGCGTTCTGTGGAAGAGCCTCGATGTGCGTCTCAGCCTTGCCCAGCTCTCTGTGTGCTCTTGGGAGCTGCTGGAAATCAGAGCTTCAGATGTCTCTCTGCTGGGAGCTGAAGGCAGAGATGGTGACAGAAAGGGGGGAAAAAAAATCAACTATTTTTTTTTTGGTCTCTGGGGTGAAGAAGAGAATCAGCAGGAAAATTGCCTGAAAAGCTCTCGGCAGGACTGTTTGGATTCAGCATTTGTTAGAGAGGCTTCTGACCTGTGATAAATAAAAAGCAGCTGAGAGAACAGCGGTGCCATTTGCTCCTTTCCTTCATCTCTGCTCCAAGGAACATGGAGTTGCTGGCAACTCACTTGTTTTCCAAACCATCTTGCCTCTCACTGTGGAAAACCCCATGGAAAAATCAAGGTCACCAACTGAACTCCTGTAACACTGCCTGCTCCCAAGGAGAGGTCCATCCCTGCCAAAGCAGCTGAGCCCTGGTCCCCTCCAGCTGGGTGGTCATGGCTGAATGATGACCAAAGTCCTGGAGGATTTGTGGCCAGGAGATGGCTATTGACTTCCAAGTGCTCCAGTGTTTCTCCTGCCGTGAGAAACCCTGGCAAGGTGGGAGCTCGTGGCCACCGCCTTTATCTGCTGATATCTCAGGGCTTTGGCAGACGGCAGCACCCATAGGTCATTTCTGACCAACCCCCACCTGGTGCTGGCATCCCATTGGGGATTCAAAAAAGATTTTGATCTTTTCAGTTGAGGAGGAACATAAGGGACACGGTGCTGGGAATTGTTATCTCCTTGTTTTCCATATTAGTGCAGCAAAAGGATGGATGGCAGGCAAGATGGAGGTTTACCATTGGCTGTTACTCAGTTCTCTGCTATTCCTAGGTCCACCAGCTTATGTCTGGAAGCCTTGAAAATTTGAGGGTTTCTCTGCTCTGTTGGGAAGATGGGTTCAGGCTCTTTGAAAGCCCAGGAATAGAGAGGCCATGTCACACTTGACTCCTGGAGCCCCGAAGGAATTATGGTGGGTTAAGAGGGTGGGAGGTGTTCACATCTGCATCTTCCAAGCTGCCCTTTCGGTGGTATCTCCCCATTCTGCTCAGCAGTTAAGCTGTTCAGCCACCTGGCTGAAAACCCAGCTGGGCTTTAGCCAGGGATGCTTGCCCCAACCTCATCTCCTGAAGTGCAGATTACCCTAAAGTGCTGCAGGGCTGGGCTGGCACGTTTGAGTTTAATATTGCAGCACACGGAATCACAGAATGGTTTGGGCTGGAAGGGACCTCAAAGATCATCCAGTTCCAACCCCCCTGCCATGGGTAGGGAAACCCTCCACTACACCAGGTTGCCCAAAGCCTCATCCAACCTGGCCTTGAACACTTCCAGGGATGGGGCACCTACAATTTCTCTGGGTAACCTGTGCCAGTGTCTCACCACCCTCAGAGGGAAGAATTTCTTTCTTAGATCTACTCTAAATCTCCCCTCTTTCAATTTAAAGCCATTGCCCTCGTCCTGTCACTACACACCCTTGTCCAAAGCCCCTCTCCAGCTTTCCTGTAGCCCCTTTAAGTACTGGAAAGTGCTGGAAGGTCTCCCCGGAACCTTCTCTTCTCCAGGGTGAACAGCCCCAACTCTCTCAGCCTGTCTCCATAGCAGAGGTGCTCCAGCCCTCGGGTCATCTTCGTGGCCTCCTCTGGACCCGCTCCAAAGATGATCCCTAGACCAGGCTTTGCAACATCATCTTTTGTTCAGCACTTGGGCGTTTTTCTCTGAAGTCACTTATTCATAAGCAGGTGAGTAGTCACATAGGAGATCAGATTGATGCAGGGTAGGAAAGCGTGAGGGTAAGCCCAGCTCTCCTCTGATTACAGCAAAAGGCTGCTCAGGCGGCCGAGGGACTTGAAACCTGAGCCCTGTTTCCCATGCTTGTGTCACCCGGTGTCATCCCCAAGGAGTATTTTTCATGGAGGCTTCAGGATAGAGGAGAAGAGTAAATGCTCAAGCAGCCCTGTGCTGCCAGAGCTTGATTTGTGATACCCGAGTTACCTTCTGCAGATATGATCATGGATAACCTTTCCTCTGCTGGTTTACCTTGCTAGCATTTCAGGGGAAGGCCAATCTCTTAGCATCTCTCTGGGTCACAGCTCTGATCCTGATCTCCCACCAACTCTCTCCTCCAGTATAAACCTTGATGTCATGTTTTGGTTCCTCTTCAGCCAAGCTTCTTGCTGTTTGACTTTTGCCTTGCTCAATAGCGGCCGGCCCATGAAGAAGCTGCCTGATTTGTGACTGTGCAGAAGTAAGCGCTGACACAGACAATGAAGTGGAGAATTTAATGGTATGGATTTCCCAGCAGAGTTATCAATTAGCACGAGCTGTTTGCCAGCTGGATGCTGTGCGGATCACGGCCGGGGCGCATCCTGAACCACGGATGATGCGTTCGCCGGGGCACTGAGACAGAGGGTGGGTTTCGTCAGTGTTTATGGTTTCCTCCTTGCATTTCGTGCAGAAATAAGGGAAAAAATGGGCCTTTTCATGATGAAAGGTCATGATGTGGACCTGGTGTAGTGGAGGGTGTCCCTGCCCATGGCAGGGGGGTTGGAACTGGATGACCTTTGAGGTCGCTTTCAACTCTAACCATTCTATGATTCTATGATTCTATCTTTGGATGGAAACGTCTCTTCTGGCCAAGTACTGCTACCATTAAAGACATATCTGCCATGATAGAATCATAGAATGATAGAATCATAGAATGGTTTGGGTTGGATGGGACCTCAAAGATCATCTAGTTCCAACCCCCCTGCCATGGGCAGGGACACCCTCCACTACACCAGGTTGCTCAAAGCCTCATCCAACCTGGCCTTGAACACTTCCAGGGATGGGGCAGCCACAGCTTCTCTGGGCAACCTGTTCCACTGCCTCACCACCCTCAGAGGGAAAAATTTCTTCCTTAAATCTAATCTAAATCTCCCCTCTTTCAGTTTAAAGCCATTGCCCCTTGTCCTGTCACTGCACACCCTTGCAAAAAGTCCCTCTTCAGCTTTCTTATGGGCCCCTTTAGGCACTGGAAGGCTGCTAGAAGATCACACTGAAGCCTTCTCTTCTCCCGACTGCCTGAGCAGCCTTTTGCTGCTCTCCTGTGGAAGGCATGCAATAATCATAGAATCATAGAATCATAGAAGGGTTAGAGTTGGAAGAGACCTCAAAGATCATCTAGTTCCAACCCCCCTGCCATGGGCAGGGAAACAATGAGCTACAACGTGTGGATTTGTAGGTTCCCAGTGACTCGAGGTCATACCTGCCCAGTTGCCTAGCTGATTTTCCTACCTTAGCTGGTCCATGGTAGCACACAGTAGCAGAGAATGGAAAGGGAGCAGATGCCTGATTTTAGGGAGCTCTTAAACTAGGAGGAAAAGGCTATTACATGTCTAATAGCTGCAAGAAGATGCTGGTGAAGTTCAAATGGAAAATGACATACAAGTACTAATGGAAGGGATATGTAGCTACTGGCCTGTCTGCCAAGAGAGATGGCAAAATCTTGGGCAAGGACCTGTCTGCATGAGTGACCAAAGCATCTCAGACGCCTTCTGAGACCTCCACCCCTGCTAAGCACCTCTCCAGGCACCACCCAAGCATGTTTGTGGAAGGAGCATCACCAAGTTCAGCCCCAAGATGGACTTTGCAAGGGGAAACTCCCTGGTCCATGCCTCACGGGGCCCCACAGGGTCTCTGTGAGCATCACAACACTGCCTTTCAATAGCCTCAACTTGTCCATTGTGGTCAAGGACAGCAATCTGTCTTCTCATCCAAGAGCTGCTTCTGCCAAAAAACAAGAAGAGTTGCTATGGTTTTCCTCTTTGTTACCAACTGCTGGTCCTTTGGTCACGGTGACCCCCATAAATAAACCAGCTAATTAACGCCCTTCTCCTCCCACCAGTGATTGACTATGACCTTGAACGACCTTGCTTAATTTAACTTTCTCAACCAGCTATTTTTGACAGTGAATAATTTAACACCCTTCTGACCCCACTCTTGTCTCTCTCCTGCCAACTGGCTCTGCAGTTTAAATGAACAGCAATAAATAAATACATATCTGCAGAGGGACCTAAATGACTCCCATTACTGGAGCATCTGAAGGCCTGTTTAAATAAATCAAGTGAGTAGGAGATTATGCCGCAATCATGTGGAGAGGGAAAGGAGAGAATACATTACTGGTATTCCAGAGCCTGCAACCAAGGCAAATAACTTTGTAGAATTCAGAAAAATGAGGTTTAATTCAAGCACGGATGGACCACTGGAAGAATCGTGGTAGGCTCATTTCTTGGTACCTTCAAAGAGGAGCAGAAGACTGCAGGCTGCTGGGATCAACAGTGCTCAGCTTGCCCTCACCAACCACCTCCTGTGTTGGGGAGAGGACTGTCTGGTGTTGCTTTGTCCATCTCCACAGCGTGAAAATGAGGATATGGGCACCAGCCGCCCACCTGAAGTCATTTTCTCAATTTTCTTCCCCAAACATGCCCTTGGAGGGGGAAACCTGGCCTCGTAGGAGAGAAGGTGGGAGGAGTGGGCCATTCTCCACCTCCCACCGCCCTGGGCAGGCAGACTGTCACCTTGAACCACCCCAGGACCAAACCTCACCTCGGGGGCCCACTGCATGAGCAAGGACAACAAATTATTCCCGGGAGGGTGGAAAAACCTCACTAAGTCATCTGCTTTGAAATCCCAGAAGGAACAATGAAATCCCATTTGTTGGAGGAATCACTGGCTGCAATTTCCCTCCTCCACTTTCCCTTTTACCTTATTCTTACTTATTTTTGGGGTCCAGTTTTAAAGCATCGCTATTTCTTCCTAACCCCCCCACGCAGCCCCGTCGCCGCCCCCGTCGCGGCGGCCTCATTTGCATCCCGCCGAGGAGCAACGAGGCGTCGTTATAAATCGTATTTACATAATTTTCCTTCCCCTGCTGAGGCTGAAATCGAAAATGCAACTAAGTTAATCAGCGAGATCTGGGCCTGCGACGCCAGCGGGCTCCGCGTCCCTGCGGGGGGACGGGACCCGCCTGCTGCCTTAATTCCGTGGAGGAGCTTTTCCCAAACGCTTTCCAGCCCGTTAACAAAATAAAAGCCGGGCTCCCGCTGCTGATTCGTCTCAAGGGTGAGCCAATTTTCTCTTGTTTTTCCGTTTTTCTTCCCTCCTCTTTTCCATCCCTTCATCCGGCACTGCATAGCATCAGCCAGCACCCCCGTGGATGACAAACTTCCCCACGTGCCCCCTGGTCTCCACGTCCCCAGCAGCCAGGTGCTCCCCCTTAGCAGTTTTGGGGTCAAATAGGTGAAATGGTGCAACAGGAATTTACATATTGACCTCGATTGCCGTTAGAGCCCACGGCAGCTAACTGAGGAGGAGGTGTCGGTACTGGTGGGAGGAATGATGGGTGATGGTCTTAACTCGTTCAGAAGTCATGGAGATCTGGAGACATCCCAGAAGACTGGGAGAAGGCTAATGTCCCCCCCATCTACAAGAAGGGCTTAAAAGAGGGTCCTAAATTATAAGCTCATCAGTCTTACTTCAGTCCCTGGGAAGGTGATGGAACGAATCCTCCTGGGGACTATCATGAGTCAAATAAAGCACTTGACTGGGAAAAGCCAGCATGGATTCACCAAAGGCAAATTGTTCTTGAGAAACCTGATCGCCTTCTACGACAAAGTAACCAGCTTGGCTGATGTGGGGCGAGTGGTGGACACTGTCTACCTGGATTTCTCCAAGGCTTTCGATATGGTTTCCCATGGCCTCCTCCTAGAGAAACTGATGCGTTATGGTCTAGACAAATGGTCTGTGTGGTGGGCGGAGAACTGGCTGAGGGTGGTTGTAAATAGCTCTGTTCCAAACTGGCAACCAGTCACAAGTGGGGTCCTCCAGGGATCGGTGTTGGGCCCAACACTGTTTAATATCTTCATTAGTGGTCTGGATGATGGGATCAAGTGTACCCTGACGAAGTTTGCTGATGATACCAAACTGAGCAGGGAAGTGGACACTTCGGAAGGGAGATCCACCCTGCAGGAAGGCCTGGATAGGCTGGAAAAGTAGGCTAACAAGAACCTCATGAAGTTCAACAAGGACAAGTGTAATGTCTTGCACCTGGAAAAACATAATCCAGGAGTGCAGCACAGGCTGGGATCTACCTGGCTGGGGAGCAGCTCTGTGGAAAGAAAACTGGAGAGGGACTTTTGACAAGGGCGTGTAGTGACAGGACAAGGGGCAATGGCTTTAAACTGAAAGAGGGCAGATTTAGATTAGATTTAAGGAAGAAATTCTTCACTCTGAGGGTGGTGAGGCACTGGCACAGGCTGTCCAGAGAAGTTGTGGCTGCCCCATCCCTGGAAGTGTTCAAGGCCAGGTTGGATGAAGCTTTGAGCAGCCTGGCGTAGCGGAGGGCGTCCCTGCCCATGGCAGGGGGGTTGGAACTAGATGATCTTTGAGGTCCCTTCCAAACCAAACCATTCTGTGATTCTATGACCTGGGGGTCCTGGTGGACAACAGGCCCAATACGAGTGAACAGTGTGCTGCTGCGGCAAAGCGAGCCATCTGGATGCTGGGTGGCATCAACAAGGGCATCACCAGCAGAGATAAAGAAGCCATTATCTCACTCTACTCAGTGCTTGTCAGACCACACCTGGAACACTGTGTTCCGTTTTGATCCCTGTTATGCAAAAAAGATGTGGACAGGCTGGAGAGGATCCAGAGAAGGGCTACTGGGACGACCAAAGGACTGGGAAGGTTGCCATATGAGGGAAGGCTGCGAGAACTGGGTTTGCTCAGCCATGAGAAAAGAAGGCTTAGGGGAGATCTTATCACCATGATCCAGTATTTAAAGGGTGGCTACAAAGAAGATGGAGGCTCCCTTTTTACCAGGAGTCACATGGAAAAGAGAAGGGGCAATGGGTACATGTTACTCCTGGGGATATTCCAGTTGGAGACAAGAGGACACTTTTTCACAAGAACAATCAGCCATTGGAATAATCTCCCCAGGGAAGTGGTGGATTCCCCAACATTGGACACACTTAAGATTCAGCTGGGCAGGGTGCTGAGCCATCTTGTCTAGACCACGCTTTTGCCAAGAAAGGTTGGACCAGATGATCTTTGGAAGTCCCTTCCAACCTGGCATTCTGTGATTCTGTGATCCTATGATTCTTAATTAATTAACTTTGCTGGAGCGTCTCCCCATTTAAACGTGCCGCAAATCAAAACGGGCTCTGTGCTCTCCCTGCCCTCCCAGGGAGCAGCAGCAGCACCATCCATCCCTGCCCGAGTCTGCCTGGTATCTGCTTTTAGGGCCACTACTGATGATTTTGAACTTGGAGTTGGAGACCTATTTAGGGTCTACTCTTCCCCTTTACAAACATTCAGAAACTGAGAGTTTGTCTTCTTTTTCCCATTTTTTTTTGGTCTTTGTTGTTTACTTTTGGAGTTTCCCACCATGGTCAGGGTGATGGTTCAGCACCGCGTATGGTCGGGCTCCGGACCTAATACAGAGTCCTAAATATGGGGTCCTTAAACCCATAGGGTTTTGTGTACCTTGGCAGCTGAAGCTGACATTTTTTTTGTCTGTGTTAGATAGTTTTGTTCAATTTAAATCCTTCTGCAACGCATGATTATTTTATTTATTAAAACCCATAGGGGTTTAGGGTTTTTTTCCCTAGGTGATTTTTGATGAGGGGAGAGAAAAGGGGTCTGTGAAACAGGACCCTTGCACTGACCTGGTTTTGAGCACAACCAGATCACGGCAGAGGAGAGGGGAAAACAAACAAAAAAAGAAGGAAAACATTAGAAAATAGCTTTTGCTGCCAAAGAAAGTATTTGTGGAACTACAGATTTTTGGCTTTCCTATTCCTTTAACTAATAAGCGAGTTAAAATAATCGTAACACAAATATTGCACCAAGTGAGTAAGTAACGAATTTATCATAAAATTAACAGGAAAATACCAAAAAACTTAATATGAAAAGTCCGGAAGAGTTTCAAATAATAAGAAACCCGAGGAAACGGCCGGCCCCAGAGAAGGTGAATCACCTGTGTGATTCGTAATGACCAAGTACAGCTGCAGGTGACACCTTGGTGGGGCCAGGAGCTCGTGCCAGGCCAACGCTGCTCCAGGCACGGCCTCCTTTCTAATTTTATCACCGAAATTTCACTGCATTGCCACAAATGTGGCGAGCAGATGTCCTTAAGCTTTCGCTCTGTCGCTGGCAGGCAGCAGCTTATCCTTAGCCCTGTTTTTCTGTTGTGTCAGAGTCAGATCACTCCTAATTTCGAACGTGAAAAGTTTATTCCCATCGTTTAAACTGTTTTCCTTATTTTTTCTTCCCTTGCCACCTCTTTTTGGCCTAGTTTACGATAAACCCTGAATACTGCCAATAAAGTTTATGTGTCAAGTCAGAGCATCAGATCAGAGCTGCCCATGACACAGGGTCTGTAAAACCCCACAGGCTGCTTCCTGCCATGGGGGATGCACTTTTGGGTGGGTCATGTTTATTTTTCCCCTCTTGAACTGATATTTGTGGGCTGGGAATGTACGTTTTCCACCATGGGGGCCTGTGACACCCATTGCATGTCCACGTCCATGGATATGCAGGGGGCCCAAGTGCCCACGCAGATTTGAACCCCTTCCTCCCCAGTGCCTCAGTTTACCTCTTGCAAAAGAGAAAAGAGGAAGAACTTTGATCTCAGGCTGGAAAACACATTTCCTTCAACCCTGGTGATCCTTCCCCATATCATTCCTGACTGGGGATGTTCCCTTTGCACCCAAGTCCTGCATCTCCTGATGACTCTCCTCTGTACCCTCCATGGGTGATGTCCTAATGCACTCCAGCTGTGTGGCGCCTGGGTGGCCCTGGTGTATGGTGCCCAGCTGGTGCTGGTGCACGGTGCTCCAGTTTGCCCAGTTCCCAGCCCGGGTGCTGGGTCCCAGGCAGATCCAGGGGGACCTTGTCCCACTATCCAGTGCCAGGGCAATGCTGGTCCCAGTGCTTGTCCAAATGCCAGTGCTTGCAGGGTCACAACAGCTGCTGCTGGGTGATCCAGGCACTGGTCCCAGTTCCCCAGACCCAACTGGCGGTGCTGGTGCCTGGGCAGCCCCAGTTGCCCATCTGGGCGGTACCAGCCCCCCAGTCCCGGTGATAGGCTCGTTTCCCAGATCATCCCAGCTCTTGGCGCTTGGCCAATACCGATCCCAAATCCCGGTTCCCAGTGCGCTTCCCAGTTCCCCACACCGGATCCCCAGTTCCGGGCAAAGATCCTGGACCGGCGCCAGCCGCTGCCGCTCCCGTTTTCCCACTGCCGGGAGGTGCCAGTCCCAGGTCCTCAGTGGCGACCCCAGTTCCGAGCGGTACCGGGAATTCCGATTCCCAGGCTCAATTCCCAGTCCCAGTACCGGTTCCTATTCCCAGTGCCGCTTCCCGCTGCCGCTTCCCGCTGCGGTCCCAGCGCAGGCGCGGCGGCGGCGATCGCTGCCCGCCCCGTCGGGGCGGTGCTTGCGGGAGGCGAAGCGCTGCGGGCAGCGGCTCGCCCGGAGCGGCGGCACCGGCCACTGGCATCGGGCACCGGGCAGGTAAGGCGACCCCCAGCCCCGGGGAGGAGAGGGGGGACGCTTGTCCCTTGCACGCCCCCCCCACCCCGCCGCTGCTGCTCCCTCCCCGGTGAAGCAGCTCCGTGCCCTGCCCCGGGGGTCCAACCCCCCCCTCGGAGGACGCTCAGGGCACTTGTGGCTTTGGGAGTCGGGGGGCAGCTGTATTGCGGGGGGGGGGGGGGGGGGGGGGGGGGGTGCGTGCAAGGTTGTTTTGGGGCAAAAAAAAGCCAAAAGTAGGCACCTGCCTCCTCCCCTGCGCTGCCTGGCGTGGAGCACGGTGCTGCCCTCGCCTTTGGTGAGCGCTGGCGGGAGGTGTAGTTTTTGGGGATGCTGGAAGTCGGGGTGCTTGGGGTTGGTGCTTCTGAAAGTCGCACCCCGGGTGGTTAAAACCCCGCAGCTGTTCCCAGTCTGAGTTGTTTCTGCTGGTGGAGCCAAGCTGGACAGAAACTTTCAGCAGTGAGGCCTCGGCACTGGCGGCAGAGTAGGATTTCTGTGCCGGGAAAAAATGCAGTATTGTTCTTTGTTCCGTTTTTTTGAGGACAAACCCAAGGGCTTTTAGTAAGTTGCACGGAAAGTTAAGAGGAGAGAGAGCTTCTACCCCCGGGACAGGCCAGGCTGCTGCTGGGGATCAGGAGGCTCATGTTTTCTTGGGTTTCCAGGCAGGGAAATGAATCTGGATTTCCGTTATCCCTAGGATTGCAAGGCACCATCCCTTCCTCCCTTTCTTCCTGCCCTGCAAACGTTATTTTGGCCCTGAGAAACCAGCCTGGTGCTTTCCAGCGGAGGGTGTCCCATCAGAAGTGGCTCTGGTCCTCTGTCCCTCACCTCCCACTCCAGTAGCTGCCAGGTGAGCCCAGGCTGCTCGCCTGGCCCTGCAGATCCACCCGTGTGCCATGCTTGGATTTATTACCGATTATTTATTACCAATTACCGTTATATTTCTGCCTGGATGCTGCGTTAGCTCCGAGCTTGCTGGAGAGCGCAGGCAGACACGGCAAATCACAGAATCACAGAATGGTTTGGGTCGGGAGGGACCTTAAAGATCATCTAGTTCCAACCCCCCTGCCACAGGAGCAGGAAGCAGGGCAGCGGGCATGGCGGGCAGCGGAGGATGCTGTGAAATCCTCAGCCGCTTTTCTTGCGGCATCCAGCAAGGACCGTGCTGCAGGCTTTCCCCGGGATGCCTTTCCTCTCCATCCGCTCTCCCATCTTAGGGGGCTCAGATCCCCCTCCCAGGCTCAGCCTGGTGTCCAGGTGTGCTGAACTGGTGTTATACTGGGGCGAGGGCAATGCAGGGTGCCTGGCAGCTGCATCCCCCACCTCACACCCTCCACATGGGTGGTGGGTAGCCCAAGGCAGATGCAGAGAGCCTGACTAGCCACGCTGCTCGGGGTGGTGGGGAATTGAGGAGGGACAAGCTTATGGATGGAGGTGAGACCAGGTATCACCTGTTGGGAGCATCCTTGGGGCTACAAGAAGCAGGGAGGGGGAAAAGCAGCTGAGCCAGGCATGGATGGAGGAGCAGCACCTGTTCCGGGTGCTCACCACTTAGCTCCTGCTCGGTGCAACATCTTGCTACAAGCACCTCTGTCCTGGTGCAGTGTTTCCCTGCTGCCCTTCCTGGGAACATCGGCTGCCTTCTAACTATTTAAGTAATTCTTTAACGTGAGTCACCTGGGGCTCAGCTGCAGCCCCTGAACCAGATGGGAGGGTTGTAAAACCCAAGAGGGACTGAAGGATGCTCTTTGAGAGACCCTCCACCCTTGGGAGCTGGATGTCAGGTCTAAATCCACCCCCCCTGCAACGAATGCCTGTGTACAAATGCTGCTGCGTGTGTGGGGGCTGGCTTGGTCAATGTCTGGTGCTTGCCAGGAGCAACGTGCCAGAGTTGGTGGGGAAAAACTTTCTCCTTGGCAGCAGAGTTGAGGATCAAGGTGGTAGCAAAAGAAGCAAGTTTGGAGGAAGACAGCGGGGCTTGCTGTAGCAGGCCCTGCTCGGAGTAGAAATCAAGCCCCTTTGTCATGTCCCAGGGACACGAAGAATCAATAATCTTATCTGCAAAGTGACGACACATAAAAATGGGGCAAAGTGACATGACCAAGGCACTTGGGACGTGTTCGTGGCACGGTCAAATCCAACTCTGCTCTCTGCCACCAGCCCCCCGTCCTTGCTTGTTCTGGTAAGAAATGACTTAGGTGGGGCTTTGACATGGCACAAGCCCAAGAAAATCCCTGCTCAACTCAACTCCTGCCTCCCCTGCTGCGTTGTCTGTTCAAGGGAGCTCTTTCAGCTGGTGATGGACGCACATGGAGAACTACCGTGGGCGTCCTTGAGCTCCCAGAGTGAAGGGAGGTGCAAACCCAGGAATGTTACCAAAGGAGGCTGTACTGGACCGACCTGTAGCCTTGATCTCGTTTTTAGGGCAAAGAAGATGGTACAGGTCTCCTTTATCTGGACTTGATAGGGTTTTACACACTTAGTGCATGTGGGAGTATGTCAGTGGAGAAGAATTCTGCAGAGGGGGGGCTAGGGGGGGTGGCACTGCTGGACAGGTTGACCCCACACAGGAGAGCTTCAATCTGCTTAAAGCCTTTAAGGGAAGATCTAAGCTCAGTTTCATTTTTCATGCCAAGATTCACCTGCGAAACCAAGCTGAGAAGGACCATCCATACGGGGTATGTGAGATGGTTGGCCAGAGGGAACCAGCTGACCTCAAGGATGAGTTGCAGGGTGTAGGGATGCCCCCTAGGATATATATCAGGCCATACACTGGGGCACTGTATGGCTGGGCTTTGTGCTACATTTGGAGTTTGAATCATGCTGGGACAGCTGAGACTGAAGGTTCGGGGCTGATTTGGTCCTGGGTGCCCCTGGGAGCGTTGCAAAAAGACGAGGGGAAGCAGGCGAAGGGTGTCGGTGGGACAAGGGTACGGAAGAGTTAACATGGAAGGACTAGGGGCTTTGAGATCTGGTGCTTGAGAGGGATTAACTCAGCCTGGAGCAGGTGCAGGGAAAACAGGGCTGGGAGGCTGATCAGAGGGATGGAGAGCTATTATACGGGAGGCTATAAAAGCCCAGCGAAACAAAGGCAGAGAGGGGATGTGCTTGCTGCCTATAAATACATCCGAGGGGCGAACACCAGGGAGGCAGCAGAGCTATTTAAACTGGAGGACAGTGTTGAGTGGGGGAAAAAAAAAAAACCTAAAAAAAAAAGGATGTGAATTCATTTGGTGTAGTGGGGAGGGTAGGAGAGTCTGAATTAGGGCACACCACCTCCCTTCTAAGGTGCTTGACTGTGATATAAAGATGATTTGGGGCTTGTTGGTGTAGGAGGCCAGGACTTTCTGGTCCAGACACCCTGTCCTGGTATCTCCTTCGGGAAGTGTTAGCTGAGTGGGTCTCTCTACCAGACCAGGCATGAAGCAGATGAAGCCCAGTCATGTCACTGAGCTAGTTTTGCTTTTTGATTATGTCTTATAAAAAAAAAATAAAAAAAAATCCATCTCTCCCTTCCGTGGTTGCTGCACAGATTAATAACAAAGCATCGATGCTTTAAGAAGGCTTTGGATCTGATCCCAAGAGGAGATTTAGGCAGCGTTTGTGCTGGGGTATGACGATACTAAGAACGGGCGCATCCTCTAAATCCTCTCACGTTTGTGCGTTCATTAATGGATAATTTTGGCTGGTCCAGAGGTGCCAAGACCCCTCTCCTAATGCATCTTCCAAGCAGGGCAGGAGCAGGTTAATATGTGGAGAATGAGAAGGATCCAGCTGTGCCTTGAACGCTGGGTTCAGGCACTCTTCCTCCTCCTCGCTTGTCTCTAGAGATGTCAAGTCCTTTCTCCGCAGATGTCCAGAGGTGGAACCTCTTCCATACCTGCAGGAGGGTTTCAGCCCGTAGAGAGGTGTCCGTCGTCCTTTGCTCATGCCGTGGTGTTGTGGGTCACGCTCGGGTACCGTTTATGGGCAGATGTCTTTGTGCCTTCACCTTCATCTTCTCTTCTGAGCTGCATGTAGAGCACAAAGGCTCAACGATGGGCTTGTGTTGACCTGCTTCGAGCCAGGCAGTGCTCCTCCATCTCCTGGCCCCGCGGGCAGCGTTGTGGATGGGGAATGAGGTGGGGCGATTACCCCGGCTCTGTTCACTTCCAGTTGATTACCCAGGGAGAAAGGCCCAGGCTTTGGGTGGTGCAGAAAATGGACACAGACCTGTTGGCTTCATGAAGGGGGCTGCTTTTTTCACTAGTCAAGCATCTGTCTGGCTGCAACATTAACCCTTCCCCTGCTCTTGGCTCTCCCCTTCACACCGTGGAGCCTTTTCATCCATAGAGATTATTCCTACTAAATTGGCTTACGCTGTAGGAGAGACCCCGATTCTGGTGCCTCAATATAGGGGTAACTTCTTGAGGTCATAGAATCATAGAATGGTTAGGGCTGGAAGGGACCTTCAAAGGTCATCTAGTCCAACCCCCCTGCAAGGAACAGGGATATCTCCAGCTAGATCAGGTTGCTCAGGGCCTCGTCCAACCTGGCCTTGAACGTCTCCAGGGATGGAGCATCCACCACCTCTCTGGGCAACCTGTTCCAGTGTTCTACAACTCTCATGGTAAAAAATTTTTTCCTAATATCCAATCTGAATCTACCTCCCTCTATTTTAAAACCATTACCCCTTGTCCTATCACAACTGGCCCTCCTGAACAGCCTCTCCCCATCTTTCTTGTAGGCCCCCTTGAGGTACTGGAAGACCGCTATAAGGTCACCCCAGAGCCTCCTCTTCTCCAGGCTGAACAGCCCCAACTCTTTCAGCCTGTCTTCATAGGAAAGGTGCTCCAGCCCTCTTATCATCTTCGTGGCCCTCCTCTGGACCCTCTCCAACTGGTCCATGTCATGGTGGAAAGAGGAACAGTTCCCATTGAGTTTTTCGACCCCTCTAGGAAAAAAATCCTTTTTCCTCTGCTCTGTATTACAGGGTTCAACAGCGTTTGCCTTGCTGCACGACGTGTTGGTTTTCAGCCAATATTGCAGATCTTCGTACTTGGGGATCCTCCTGAGCTGGAGACGTGACAGATGATACCCCTGCAAAGCCGTGCTGGGAGCCCGCGGGGTTTGCAGCGTGTAGGTCAGAGAGAACCAGCTCCTTTGGGCCTGATCCAGCCCTTCGGAAGGGGCCGGACTGAGCTCCTCACCCCCTCCCTAGTCACACATCCCGTAGGCAGCTTTCATGTGCTCTAGGGGGTATGTCCCAATTCACTAACACTTTGATGCTTTTTACCTTAAAATGCTCTTTCTGGCACAGAAAACCGCTCCCTGCTCTTCTGTTTGCCCTTGTGCAAAAATGACCAGTTTTAGTCCTCCCACCGTTCATCTGAGCATCGTCTCTGCTCTCTCGTGTCCTGAGATTTTGGTTCATCGTGAACGTAGGAGCAGGGGAAAGGGGAGTGTAAAGCATCCCAACCGCTTTAACGCCGGGAGGCTGGAAATCCTGAATGGGGAGCACTGAAATGATAGGTGGGAGAGGGTTTCTTCTCCCCGCCGTGCAGGGACCTCCTTAGCTTATCAGGCAAACCGTCTCCCTGGCTGGCTGGAGCTCATCCTCGGGTGAGGAAGGCTGCAGCCCTGTTTTATTGCTCGGAGGTTTGATCCTGTAATCTGGCCGTAACTAATCAAACACGACTGCAGCAGCCCAGGGCAGGGCTCTGCTTTGCCATCAGGGAAAAGGACACGTAATACTGCTTTCTACGGAGTTACAACATGACAGGCAGCAGGTCTCTCGGATCACCGGGTGAAAAGGGCAAGGCACCAGCTCTGCTCCTGCCTGGCCTTCCCTTAAACCAAGATGCTTTTTCTGCCCCACTATCTTTTTGTTGTTGTTGCTGTTTTTTTTTTTTTTTATTATATCTCCAGATATAACAAAATATCTCCAGCACTTCTGCTGTGGAAACAGGCTGAGAGTTGGGGTTGTTCAGCCTGGTCAAGAGAAGGGTCCAGGGAAACCTTCTAACAGCCTTCCAGTACCTAAAGGGGCTACAGGAAAGCTGGAGAGGGACTTTTTACAAGGGTGGGTGGTGACAGGACACAGGGCAGTGGCTTTAAACTGAAAGAGGGCAGATTTTGAGTAGATATAAGGAAGAAATTTTTTACTAAGAGGGTGGTGAGGCACTGGAACAAGTCGTGCAGAGAAGTTGTGGATGCCCCATCCCTGGAAGTGATCAAGGCCAGGTTGGATGAGGCTTTGGGCAACCTGGTGTAGTGGAGGGTGTCCCTGCCCATGGCAGGGGGGTTGGAACTGGATGATCTTTGAGGTCCCTTCCAACCCAAACCATTCTATGATTCACCTAGTGAATTCCGTGGGTGAGAAAACACATCCCTCCCTTGCTATGAGCACCCTCTGTCCCAGCTTACGTTGCGTTTCTGCTTGTATGAGGCTCCCTGTCTCACTGGTGCAGGATGCAGATGGCTCTGGTTGACTCCATCCCTTCCCAACCAGTCCTGAGCTGTTCCACCATTGCCCCCAGTCCCTGTACAGAGAAGAAGGAAACATGCCTCCTTGTTGCTCAGGGTTTGGAGTTGGTTTGTTTTACTTTTTTTACAAGCCACACCCAGGTAAGCAAGAGCTTCCTACAACATATTTGCACACTTGCTGCTCCAAAAGCCTGGCGGAGCTGGTCCTACCAGTTGTCTGAGCGTGTGTAAATACCGTAAGGAATTCCTCCGGGGTGATTAAGGGAGGTGATTTCTCTGCCCAGCAAAGATAAGTCTTGCGTTGGTAAAAGATGCAGCTGCAAACTCCGCTTTTGCAAGGAGCCAGGCTGCCCGCTGCTGCATGGGCGTTGGATGGAGGTGGTGTCCGTTGGCTGCTCGCCCGGCAAGTCTTGCTGTCTGCTGCCTGGCAGGTCTTCATGCAGGCGCAGGAGAGCGATGATTTATTGTGCCTGACGTGGGGCTACAGCGGGTTTCTGTCCCGTGTGGGGAAGCAAAACTCTTCCCCATGTCATGGGATATGTCTTGTACGTACCCTGTGACTTGCTGCTCCAGCTCAGGGCTGCGGCAGGGTGATACCTAAAGATCCTATGCCATCAGGATCCCTGCTGGGAGAGGAGGCAGGGGCTTAATCCTCATCCTAGAGCCCCGTGCTCAGCCCCTCCTTGTCGTTAACCATGCGGTAATAATGTGTCCTGAGCCACCTTCTGCAGACAAGCTGCTGCCCACTCCACTTCGGCAGTGGGAGCAAGCACCAGCTGTGCTGGGCTGCAGCAGAGCAAGAGGACTTGGAAAGAGAAGGAATCCTCCTCTGGAAGAAATCTTTTGACCTGGGTGGACAACTGCTTTTTGTCCTGTTTGTGTAGGGTCTGTCCTGATGATGCTGCCTGTAATCCCAGCCTCTGGGGGTGGCTCTTAGGGGCAGCCCCAGGAGGGTGAGTGCCACTGGGCAGTGGATGTTCTCAGAGGAGTGAAGATTCTGGATTTTGCCGCCAAACCTGAGGTTGAAAGAGCAGGGTTTTGGTCTCTTGGGTTAATTTGACCTGGGGATCCTGCCCAAGGGCATAGCTTAGGGTGTTAAGGAAAGGCTAGGAAAGGGCAGACTCTTCTTCTGGGTTACCACAGGAAGGGTCCCAGAGGACCATGTGAAGCCCCATGGGTGCAGAGGTCCTACCCTGCCCTCTGGACTGCATGGAGCAGGATGACACAGGAATGCATCACATCCTGATCCCATTATGGATGTGCGGGGAAGCGAAAGCAAGGAAAGGTGAGTGCTGCACTGGAGCATGGCCCCCCTACCAAAGGTTATGTTGTGTTGGCACATGGAGACCTCCTACACTTTCTGGAGGTCACTGTCCGTTGTAAAATGGGTTGGTCCCTCCCTGAGTATTTCTGCTTTCCACAAAGAGCTGAAAGCATCTCCGTGGCAGGAGATGGCCCATCCCTGCCCCAGCAAACACTGCGATGCTGGTTTGTGCGTGTGTGTCAGCCACGGTGCAGCTCTTGTGGTGCTGGTTGGCTTTGACCATCCAGTTTTAGGTCATGGACCAGCTGTGGCCCATGAGAGGTGTCCATCCAACCTACTTGACAGAGGAGATGCTTGATAGGAAGATGAAACTGAATGGAGGTAACCTGCAATGCTCAGCATCATGACATATATCCATCTCCCTGGGGAGGAAAGGTGGTGTCTGGTCGGTAAAAGGCTGCAGCCTTTCAGCTCTGAGGGCTGGCAAACTCTTGCCTCTATGTTAGAGAAGAGCAGCGCAGCCAAAATGAAGAAATAAGGGGGGAAAAGTTGGCTGGGAGGTTGGGGGAGTTGCAGCATCCAAGGCAGAAACACAACTTGGAGGGCTTGAACTGGGACAGCAGGAGCTTGTGTTCCGACCTTTCAGCTTGCAAGAGTGGGGTGGATCCAGTAATAAAAATTTCTAATAAATCTCACAAATTTGAGATGGTCTTATCTACTTGACAGAGGAAAATGGAGGTAAAAGAAAAAAATGGAGCTCAGTCTAAGGCAGATGTTGCTGGTGCAGACTGAAGGTTTTGCAGAGAAGGGGAATGCTCTTCTGGAGTCAGGCAGTACCCAGGTGTCGTCTGGATATTTGCTGTTGTGGCTATGGGATTTGCAGGACACGCAGCTCAGGAAGGGGCTTGCAAGGGGGTTAAGAGCCTATCAAAGGGGAAAACTGAAAATGGAGGACCCACGCTGGGAGAAGGCAAGGAGCAGAGTGCCTCAGTGCTTTTATTCAGGTCTAGGTCAGGCAAAGAGAAAATACTAAAACTGTTTATTCATGAAATCATAGAATGGTTTGGATTGGAAGGGACCTCAAAGATCATCTAGTCCCAACCCCCCTGCCATGGGCAGGGACACCCTCCACTACACCAGGTTGCTCAAAGCCTCATCCAACCTGGCCTTGAACACTTCCAGGGATGGGGCAGCCACAGCTTCTCTGGGCAACCTGTTCCAGTGCCTCACCACCCTCATTGTAAAAAATTTCTTCTTTATCTCTAATCTAAATCTGCCCTCTTTCAGTTTAAATCCATTGCCCCTTGTCCTATCACTACACGCCTCTGTAAATATCCCTCTCCAGCTTTCCTGTAGCCCCTTTAGGTACTGGAAAGCTGCTATAAGATCACCCTGGATCCTTCTCCAGGCTGAACAGCCCCAACTCTCAGCCTGTCTCCATAGCAGAGGTGCTCCAGCCCTCGGATCGTCTTCGTGGCCTCCTCTGGGCCCGCTCCAGCAGCTCCATGTCCTTCTTGTGTTGGGGACCCCAGAGCTGAACACAGCACTGCAGGGGGGGTCTCACAAGAGCAGAGCAGAGTAGAGGGGCAAATCTAAGAGACGTTCTCTTGGCAGAGGTTTGAGTCCTGACTTGAGGCCAGGAGCTGTAGGATTGGGGCAAGGCCTGGGGTGTGGAGCCCATCGTTGGAGGCAGTGGGGACCCCTCATGGTCTACAATTGCAGGTGATGTTTGGTTCCCGCTCGGTTTTAACTGGAGCAGCTCAAGGGGCACATTTCTGGGATGACTGGGAGTCTCTCAAGAGGAGACCTGAAGGACTTTGATGTATCTCCAGACCTCCAAGGGGACAGAGTTTTGGGCTCTGTCTGTCCCAAGGGGTGAAGGTGAGGGAGAGAGAAGAAAAGCGTAGACCTGAGGACGGCGTTGGTGTTATGGCATGAGCTGGGCTGAAGCGGCAGGAGGGGATGCTTTGGATGACGGAGGGACAAACAGCACAGCTATTCTGGGAGGGATGATCTCGTAGGACCCATCTGCCTCTCAGTCTCCTGCAGAGTAGCTGCAGCCCCGTTATCTTTTCTGCTCCTCCGGCACCCGTCTCCGCATCTTTTGAAGTTCAATGGCTTTAATTATCCCAGAGGCCGCAGAAGCTGTTGAAGGCAGAGCGTTTGCACGGAGACGTGCTGCATTTTGCCTGTGCTAATGATGAGTTTTCTGAATGAATTTTCCAGTTACCCAAGTTAAGGAAGTGTCTCTGTGACCCATAATGCCCCAGAAGAAGGCTCTGGAGACTACATCAAGCAATGCCCTGTGACTTTTCTGTCCTTTCCTCCAGCCGCGTCACAGAGGTACGGGTCTGTCTTTAGATCGTAATGTTTTTGCCCAGCTGGCAAGAAAACCAGTGTGAGCGTATTGATGTGGTGCAAGGCTTCCAGCAGAGTCAGTGTGACCAGATTTAAAAGAAGCTGGTCCAGACGTTCAATTAGAAGCCCTGAATAAATAACAGAAATGCATGTTCAGTCAACTCCTACAAAGATAGCATCTTTTTTTTTTTTTCCCCCCCATTTTTAATACAAAAAGTGGTTGAACTGGATGCTGAGTAGGGCACAGCGCTCCCGTTACCTCGTGGGGTGGGTGGTTTGTCTTCAACATGATGCACGTGTGGGGTGGCAGCCCTCTTGGGATAAGGAAGGCCCGTGTGGCTGGACAAGCACAGATGGAGGTGGGTCAATTCTGCATGCACGACTCTGCTCCTCCTAGGCTGTATTTCTCCAGTGCCTGAAAACCTGCTCTGTGTGTGCCATGCCGTGTTTGAACATAGACCTTGCTAGATGATACCAGCCCCGCATCCCTGTGCTACTCCATCCCAGTTTGGGATTCTGTATATAAGCCTTGAGGAGCCCTGGAGAAGGTTCCTGCCATTGGAAAGTTTTTTTTGGGGAAGCCCCAGGGCTCCTGAGTGAGCTCAGGAGTGCTTCTTTGTTGCTGGTGCTCTGTTCTGCTCCTTGCAATTATTAACCAGGGTCATGGTGCTGAGGCATGGAGGGTTAGCGTAGAGATGGCTATCTCCAGGGACTGGGCATTGGCAAAGCCTATTAATACACCTTTCAGTGCTTATCCTGCAACCTTGGCTGAGCTACAAGGGGTTTTAACCCTGTTGTGGCCTGAGGAACAAGCCTAATGTAACACGTATCCGCCATGATAAGGCTGGCTCAGGGCTCGAACAGCACCTGGGGACGTGTTGGTGGGCACCCAAAACTGAGCTTCTCTGTTCTCCCCAAACAATGAGTGGGCTGGGATCAGCTGGACCCAGAGCAGTGAATATCTTTGGCTCTTTTCTTCTTCCCTTGGCCAAGGCTGGCAGCCTGGTAGCACGTTAGCCTCCCTCTCCTGCTGCTTTTGGGTCTTTCTGCCATCTCTTTTTGTGTTTTTTTCACCCCTGTTCCTGCTAGTCCTGCACCTCTCCAACCTCCTGCATTTCATAGAATCATAGAATGTTTGGGCTGGAAGGGACCTTCAAGATCATCTAGTTCCAACCCCCCTGCCATGGGCAGGGACACCCTCCACTACACCAGGTTGCCCAAAGCCTCATCCCAGCCTGGCCTTGAACACTTCCAGGGATGGGGCAGCCACAGCTTCTCTGGGCAACCTCTTCCAGTGCGTCACCACCCTCACTGTGAAGAATTTCTTCCTTATATCCAATCTAAATCTGCCCTCTTTCAGTTTAAATCCATTGCCCCTTGTCCTATCACTACATACCCGTGTCCAAAGCCCCTCTCCAGCTTTCCTGTAGCCCCTTCAGGTACTGGAAGACTGCTAGAAGGTCTCCCCGGGGCCTTCCATTCTCCAGGCTGAACAGCCCCAACTCTCTCAGCCTGTCTCCATAGCAGAGGTGCTCCAGCCAGTCCGGTGGGGGATGCTGCCACCAGCTTTGCTTTGAGCTTGTTACCCCTGCCTGTGCCAGGATGCCTTCAGACCTGTGTCCTGGTTCCATCTGACCTTAACATCTCTGTTGAGCAGAAGGGCCAGTCTGACTGGTGCCACAAACGCGTTTTGTGTGCAGTGCTCTTGCCAGGCAGAGCCTGCTGCCAACAAAGAGTTATTAAGGTGTTTACAGTGCAGGGCTGCCCTTTCTTTCTGCAGCTCCAACACTGACTGTTTGCGAATGGTGACTCATATCTGCATGGAATGAGGAACTCCAGAGGCCAAAGGCTCCCCCCTGTGAGTTATCCAAGTGAAAGGGAGCTTCTGGCCATCACACCCAGCTGACTGGCATCCAGGGATGCCCAGACTCTCCCATTAACCCCAGCCTTCCCAGGAGAAAACAGATTGAACGCTGCACCTCCATGCAGACCCATCGGTTCCCTTTTCAGCGAGGGGCTTGTTGGGGGTCTGCTCATGGATGCGAGGTGCCGGTGCACGGGATGGTGACTGATGTCCCCATCAGCTGCAAATCTCTGAGCTTTGGGTTTGTATTTCCCTTGCCTGTGGTGTTTGCCTGGTGCTGTCATGGCCCTGTGCCTTGGTGGAGGAGAGCAGAAGGAGACTTGCACTGACGCTCTCTCTTGACTGAGATGCACTGACCCTTGCATCTCTCCCTGCACCGTCTTGATGCCGTTGAGCAACGAAGGAGCGATGTTCTGGAGGAAAAAAAACCCAGAGGAAATAAGCAAGCATGATAAAAATTGCCATGCATTGCTGAAAACAGCCTTCAAATGTGACGTCGGACCTTTGGTTGGTTTTGCGTGGATGTTGCCAGCCAGGCTTGCTTTGGTGATACACAGTCACGTGTACTAGTTTTCTGCTACGATCATAGAATCACAGAATGGTTTGGGCTGGAGGGGACCTCAAAGATCTTCTAGTTCCAACCCCCCTGCCATGGGCAGGGACACCCTCCACTACACCAGGTTGCCCAAAGCCTCATCCCAACCTGGCCTTGAACACTTCCAGGGATGGGGCAGCCACAGCTTCTCTGGGCAATCTGTTCCAGTGCCTCACCACCCTCAGAGGGAAAAATTTCTTCCTTATATCCAATCTAAATCTCCTCTCTTTCAGTTTAAAGCCATTGCCCCTTGTCCTACACACCCTTGTAGTCAAAAGGGATGTAAAAAGGATGGGTGACCCTGGCCCCTTCCCTGGCTGTTCTGCAAATGCACTTTTTAATAAAAGAAAGATTACTTTTTTCCTTGAGGTTTTTGCAGTAAGAGCCAGGTGTTAGACAGCACCTTCCTCTGTAGGTCTGGGAGTGCTTTGCAGAAGGGACCATGATCCCTGCAGATGGAGAGTGGTGCTTTTTCCCACTCCGTAGAGGAGGAGGAGGTAACATCAGGGAGCATTTGCCATACTTAGTGCTTGCAAAAAGCCGTATCGATGCAGCAGGTTTCCTCACTCAGAACAAACAGCCCCTAACCCTATCAGGGTATTTTTGGGACTAAATCTGATCCATCGACACTGAGTTTTTGAAGAGGGATGGCTTATCCCCATGTACACACATGCAAAATTAACCCTCTGGCTGAAAGGTGCTGTGTTCAGGTGCTGGATTCAAACCCCAGCTGTGCTGCAGCGAATCACTGACAAAAATCAGGGCTTGATATAAATATAATTAAGAACCAAAAATGCTTGTTTCAAGTTTAGCCTAGTGAAGTTTTTAGCTCTCAGATGAGAGCAGAGATACTACCGGATAAACCAGAGCGATAAAGGCCAGAAAGGAACGCTCAGTCTTCCGTTCTTCAGCAGTTTTGTTTCGGCAAGTAACTGCTGTAAATGCTCAGCAATTTGCATTTTGTCTAAAGCAGCTGCTCTGGAAAGGCGTCCAACTCTGCTGAGAAACATCTGGAGATGAACTATCTATGACTTCCTATAGGAATTAGCTCCCCTGGTCAACCGCAGTCAATTTGGGAAGAAATGATGTCTTGTTTTCTCATTTTCATCCGTGTAGCTTCACCTTCCAGCCCTGGCAGACGTCGCTAATGCAGGATGCTACGTGGTGCTGCTGGCTCTGGGCCACGCTGCTTCAAGTCCAAAGCAAAGCTATGGTAGATGCACAGCTGGGAGCGGGAAAGGACTTTGGGAATGCAGCTCAGACCTGCTGTGGGCCATGTGCTGCTGGTCCTGATGGCCTTTCAGTGAGACTGTTGCTTTGTAGCCCATGACTTGAGGCTTTTTTGTTCATAGAGATGTTGGCTAAGAGGTGTGGAGCACTTATCTCACATGTGATGTAGAGAGTGATTCATGGTTCAACTGCATCTTCCCTGGGTCCTGGAGAAAATGTGTATAAAGCTGTCCTTGCGTTGGCAGCGTTTCTGCTGCTGTGCTGGTCTTTTGTGTTGGTAGGTGGAAGGACAAACTTCAGTGTTGTCCTATGGCTGTCAATAGAAACACCCAAGGAGGCTGGAAAAAATGATTTAAATAACATTTTTAGAAAGAGCCTGGCTGCTCTGAACACTCAGCTATCGGGCTGCAGTGTTGGAGGTTGCCCCCATAAGACTTCAGCATGTTGGGGATTGCGCAACCACATGCCTGGTTCCTGCTTCGTCTTCTCCTTGGTCAGTCCTATGCCTTTGCGATGTCCTATCGAAGATATCACCTGTTTAGTGAGAACAGAGCTGGAGAACACGGGCCAGCAGATCCTTTCCTCTAAGGACAAGGTATTTTTTCTGACCTCGAGACAGACCACTGTAGGATCTACAAGCAAGGAGCTCTTTGCTCCTGGCCAGGGTGCAACCTTGCGATAACGCAAGCGTGGTGAGCCCGTGGCAGCTAGCTGTGGTACAGGAGCCTCCGAGCTGGAAGGGAAGGAGAGGAAGCGGTTTGTAGGGGAGGAAGGAAGAGCTTTTCAGCAAGTATTTGGTCCTGGCCAACACAAGCACTTTCAATCCTTCTCCCTGTTTCAGTGCTCAGAGCCGTGATCGTTACCAGCTGGCAGGAGCTTGAATGCCTGGATGATGCTGGAGGTGAAAAGGGGGAGTCCGCAACATCCCTGAGTCATACCTCTGGCTCCCTCCTGGAATAAAATAGTTTCCTGTTTAACTCCTTCATGGCTGGACTGAGGTTGGGCTCAGACCACTGTTTCCAAAAATTCAGCTCTGCTAAGAGGTGAGAGCAGATTCCCCTCCCTGCTCACACACGAATGTGTGCACGTGTGAGTGTAGGGTGGTTGATTTGGACCAGGCATGAAAACACCAGTTCTTGTCCTCCTGGGCTGTCCTAGCTTGGTGCAAGAAAGCGAAGATTAGGCAGCCCTTGAGAATTTTAATGTGGCAGATCAGAAGTTCAGGCTGGTAAGCATGAAATGCTGTAAATTAGAAGGAGTAATGAATTTTAACGCTGCCCTAAGAACATTCCCCCTGCCTCTTCCTTTTAATTATTTGGCAAGTTTTGTTGTTTGTTTTTTTTTTTAAATGCTCCTGAACAGCATTCCTTCTCGCTCTGCTTGACGTTTCCCTTGCAACTCAAATCTATCTCCAGCCTCTCGTGTGAGAGCAGCCCCGCAGTGAGGACAGATGGCTGTTGAGGTGACAGCCACCGTGGGGTGGGATAGCAGGGCAAGGACTTGGCCTTTTAACCTTGGGAAAATTTGGGTGGCAGAAAGGCTGGAGCTCCTTGGCCGAGAAGACTGGTGCTGTGCTCATGGGGATGAACATTGCCCAGGGCGTCTCGTGGAAGTCGGCGTTGCAAGGGTCATTGGAAAACACAGCTCCAAGTTGTTTTTCTGACGTTGTAGACCTACTGGAGGAGGAGCAGTAATTTTATGAATGAGCAGCCAAGTGCCAGCCCTCGGCCTCGGGACAGCCTGTGGAGCAGCATCCAGCATCTAGGGTAGATTTAGAGTAGATTTCGATTACATGTAATGAAGAAGTTTTTCACTCAGAGGGTTTTTCACTCACTCCAGGCACTGGAACAGGTTGCCCGGAGAAGTTGTGGCTGCCCCATCCCTGGAAGTGTTCAAGGCCAGGTTGGATGAGGCTTTGAGCATCCTGGTGTAGTGGAGGGTGTCCCTGCCCATGGCAGGGGGGGTGGAACAGGGTGATCTTGAAGGTTGCTTTCAACCTAAACCATTCTATGATTCCATGATCTCCTGTGTCAAACCTACAGCCCCTGCCTTAACTCAAGCATGGCTTTTTAAAAGGCACCAGACCTCCCTCCTCTCCAGGCTCTCTTCCTAAACCTCGCTGGTTCTTTCTGCGCAACCTCCCATGGAAATGTCCTTTCCCATCTGTCAGCCCAGCTCACGCACTGGTCCAAGCGATTCGTCTCATGTCCCAGTTAACAGCAGCGTCTGTCTCTCTCAGCCTGTTGGGTTGGTGCAGAAGGCAGCTGCCAACCATCCTTTCACAGCACTGCTGCTTTGCCTGTGTCTCTCTGTAGCAGTGAGTGCTGTCACTGCAAAGGTCCTGCCTGATGGTCACTCTAAAGGAGCTCGTTTCTGCCCAAAATGTCCTCACAACATCCCTGGGGACATCTCCCCTGTCCTTCATCCCCTTCCTTTTCTGGAGATCCGGCTGCTAGCTCATTCCCTGGCCCTCTTAGCAGGGTGGATGCATGTTTGGACTGCTGGGTGTGTTCCCTGACTGCTCAGTGAGGCTGTCTGCTTTTCTACGAGGAGTAAATCTGGTGTATTATTCTGGTTTTGATATCAGGCCATTTGTTTTTAAGGCTTTTCTGAGGGCAAGTGGTGAACTTGGGGCTCTTTGTAGCATCTGGGAACTGGTATTAATGCCAAGGAGAAAAATTCCATGAGCATCACTATAAGCCCTTTATACCGCAGCACCTCAAAGCATTGCTGAGATGCCTTCAAAGGCTCCTGTGTGAACTAATACTTTTTTTAACTGACCCCATGCAAGCAAGGTCCTAGCCTTGGTTTCCAAATAGAGCAGGTCACACCGAAGACAGAGCTGCTCTCCCTGTCTTTGCCGTGAAAACTAAGATGTTATAAACCATAAAATCTCAAATCCTCAATTCTGGAGGATCATTGCTGAATGCTCACTGTGTTCTTTGTCCACACCAGGGACATGGGAGTAGAGACATCGGGAGTAGGTGAGTTGTTGGCCATCCAATGCCAATGGTCTCCTCGTGGGAGATGCATCTACCTGTGGCACCAGTCTGTCCTATGCAGCTCTTGCAGGCTGGTGCCTCTCTTGCAGTCCAGATCATGTTTAATCAAAGGCTTAATTGCCTTGTGATTTGCATTGGGTATGTCTGAGGGTGTGAGGCTGGGACATGCTCAATGATCATCAGCAGCACAGACCTCCGGAGCAGCCAACAAGGGGGTTATTTTGGGTTAACTTAAGCTCTGAGCAATGAGCACTTGTGCTGCTCATCAGGCTGATAAACACAGCCAATTAAAACCCATGCTTTGCTCTTCTGCTGTGCAGAAGTGAAGTGTTTTCCTCTCTCCCAGCCGAGAGGAGACCGGCTGGGTGGGTGATGCTCTCAAAGGATTTCTCTGATCAGCACAGGCATTAGTTTAGCCTTCAAACTCCTACTTTCCTTCAGCTAATCCTAGAAATTCGTTAACGAGGGATGTGACGCCGCTCCTAAATTGATGCTTAACTGTAAGTGATGGTATAATCCCTGGGATTTTGGATATTTACAGATAGCTGCTTCCAATTAGCCTTTATTGCAACTTCCTCATCCCACCACATGTGATGATACCACAATAAGCATATGGTTTCTATATGTCTCACTGGGAGCAAGGAGTTAGGTCAGCTTGCTGGATGCATCTGCCCGCAGGATGGGGCACCCTTCGTTTTACTGTGGATGGTGTTGGAGACCACGGTTGGCATTATGTGGCACACAAACCTCTGTTTCTTTAGGAAACCAGACTAGATGTTTCTGAACTAGGGTCACTGAAGGTCAACATTTTGAAAAGGACATCCCATTTTGGGGAGAGAGAAGGATTGTACATGGCTGTTATGAATTAATACAGAGAAACTTTAGGGAATGAGCTTTGGAAGAAGGTCTGTGGTTCAGTAAAGAGCAATAATGTAGAGCACCCTCTTCCCTTATGCCTGCTGTGGGACCAGGGTCACTTGACCTGCAGGGTGGAGGGCTGGAGATCCCACCAAAGTGGTTGGTACCCAGTGACCAAATGGAAGGGATGATGGAGCGGTGACGGAGAGGTGCTGCTCTCTCTCTGGGGGGCTTTTGGGTAACAGTTTCCTGCTGTCTTCTGAATTGCTAAATTCCTGTCTCTGCTCTGGGAGCTAGATGCTTGTCAAGGCAGAATAATTAATCCAGAGACCCGTGGCGCTCTGCCAGGAGGCCTTTTTTAATTAAAAACAGATCTGGTAAAGTCTACTGAGAAACTGGCGTCTCTGATGAAATCCTGAAACGTATGTCTGTAATTCGGGGCTGCCTGGTGGGGTGGTCTGGGTTCAGCTCCCATAAAACCTTCGCACACCCAGCTTGCAGGGGATGTCTTCTCTTCCTTTGCCTCCGAAGGCTGTGTTTTTCCCAAATGAGTGACAAATTCATTAAAAGGTGGGACACCAGTTATCGTCTTCTGCTGTTCCTGTTTCAGTGGTGTTTGGCCAGCTCTGGGGGAAATGGGAATGCCATGTCCAGGGGGGTCTACGAGGAATTCTTGAGCTCTGAGGAGTCATTCATCTCCCCTTGTTTGGATTTAGGATTTTAGCTGCCTGTTTAAACTGGTGATGGAGCATGCTGATACCTCCTGGAGTGAGCCAGAGGTGCTTCAGGGGACTGTAAATGTGGGGTCTAACCATGTAGGACAGCCAGATCTGGGGCAAAAGGCAGAGAGAGAGGCTGGGTAGTTGTCTCCAGCCACAACTTTTTAGTCCTGCCACCTAGATGTGGAGGAGGAGGATTGAGTCTCCCTGGCCAGACCTTGCCCCATCTCACTCCCACTCTGCCTGTCCTCCCAGGGCCGGTGAGGAAGGATGTTTTCCTCGGTGAAGCCATACGAGAACCAGCGCTACGCCTCCCTGAAGAAGGAGTGTCAGAGGCGGAAGCAGCTCTTTGAGGACCCGCTCTTCCCCGCCAACGACGACTCGCTCTTCTACAAGTCGAGGATCCAGGGCATCCAGTGGAAGCGGCCAAAAGTAAGTGCACCTGTCCCCTTGCACCTCAGCACTGCTTTGCACCATCTCTGCTCTCAGGCATCCCCGAAAACGCACAGGGCATCCTTCACCAAGGATGCCAAGCCTCAGCCAACATCTCTCCCCAGCAGGGTTTATTTGCCTGGGCTTGGTACCATGAGCCTCTGAGATGCCAGGGAGACCTGCTGCACCCACGTCCAGGCTATTCTACCCCTAGTGAGGCCCAGGAGCAAAGGAGGCTTCTCTGTAATTCAGTTTCCCTGTGCATAATACAGAGAGATGGTCTGCAGCCAGGTTGGTGTTGGGCACTCTCGTTAAGCCTGGTGGGTCCAGCAGAGCAAAGCGTTATCTCAGAATACTCTTGGTGGTCCATTTGGAAAGGGAAAAGAAGATAAGCTTTGGGTAGTTGAGGTGGTTTTGGTGTCTTTGGGAGGTAGGTGGTCTAACCTGCCGTTCCTCCCTTGTGCAAAACCCATGTCCTCTGCAGAAAGCACTCTGCATGTCCTCCACCCTGCTGTGTCTGTCACGGAGGCAGGTTAAGGGAGAGCTGGGGGGTAACGTTGCCTGTCCCCAGTGCTGTCCCCCTTCTTCTGTCCTCAGTGCCTGCCCAAAAGATGCACATCAGGGCCTGAGGGCACTGTGTCTTGGAGAATATGTATGCCCTGGTATGGCCATCTGCTTGGGGGTTGACTACGAGGCTGCTTCTCTTGACGGTGTCTACAACAGCTTGCCGTGAAGTACAAGGTGTCCCAGGGAGCCATGATAATTGCCACTGGGGAGAGGCAATGTCACAACATCTCACACAGCTGGTTCTCCTTCCTTGCCCGTGGGGAGAAGCAGCTCTCACTGCCCAGCCCGTGCTGTTCTGCACGCAACTGGGTGGCATTTCAGCGTGGCAGGGGCGCCTGAGCTGCTGTTGTCCTCCTCACCCCCGCCAGCAGCTCGGGAAATCAGCTGGCCTTTGGCGAGACAGTGCTGCGTCTGTTTGGGTGAGAGGGGTGGACAAAAAGGCTTTGTGCGAAGGGAGGGATGGAGCTGAACTGACTCTTTCTGCAGGGCAGGAGGGGCTGAGCACCCTCAGCATCCCACTGAGCTCCTCGTGGGAGGAGGTGTCACTTCCCTCTGCTCTGCCTTGGGCTCTTCCATGCCAGCTCTGCCTGGACCTGGGCTTTGTGCAAGGCTCTGCGTGTGTTTGGACTTATTCCCTCGTTCATTGGACTGGAAGGATGCTCTGTGCACAGCTGCCTTCTGAAGACAGGGCCCACCATGGTTTGGTCTCGTTGTTGAGAACAATATAACACACTTTGCACATCCCACATAGAGGTGATGTCCAAGACCTTCTAAATAACTTTCTCTGGGACTAAAGGGTAGGGATGTATTTGTCACCCTCTTGCTGGTTTCCATTCAGAGGCACGCGTAAATTCAGCCCCATGTCTAATGACAGAGGGCTGGACCCAGCTGTAGAGGGGCAAAGTTTGCTCATCTTCTGCTGAACCTCTGTGTCTCAGAGCTTGCTGCATGCGTCATGAACAACTCTGGTTATTCAGACTTGGTCAGGCATAGACTTGTTGATGCTTCTATTCAGGGAGAATGGAGACCTATTCTGAATGAGTGACCATTCTGCTCATGATTCTGGCAGGGGGAATAGGTGCTGGAAGTGGGTCTGTAATCAAAGTTCTGCACACTTAACTAGAGGTGGAGATGATCCCTTTTTCACTGCTTCTGCAACAGACAAAAGTAAATTTGCCAGCATTTTCATAGAATCATTTCAGCACCAGAAGGTTTCTATGCTGAGCAATAGAAGTCTCCTTGATGGCACTGTCTGGTAGGATCGTCTGATCAGACCTATCTAGCTGCCCTGACCACAAAATTGCCATAAAAAAAAAGAGTGAAGTTCTACAAGGCCAGGTGCAAGGTCCTGCACATGGCTTGGGTCAATCCCAAGCACAAGTACAGGCTGAGCAGAGAGTGACTTGAGAGCAGCCCTGAGGAGAAGGGCTTGGAGGTGCTGGCTGATGAGCCGGCAATGTGCGCTGGCAGCCCAGAAAGCCAACCGTGTCCTGGGCTGCATCCAGAGCAGCGTGGGCAGCAGGGCGAGGGAGGGGATTCTGCCCCTCTGCTCTGCTCTCCTGAGACCCCCCTGCAGTGCTGCGTTCAGCTCTTGGGTCCCCAACATCAGAAGGACGTGGAGCTGTTGAGAGAGTCCAGAGGAGGCCACGAAGACAATCCGAGGGCTGGAGCACCTCTGCTATGGAGACAGGCTGAGAGAGTTGGGGCTGTTCTGCCTGGAGAAGAGAAAGCTCCCAGGAGACCTTCTAGCAGCTTTCCAGTACCTAAAGGGGCCCATAAGAAAGCTGGAGAGGGGCTTTTGACAAGGGCATGTAGTGATAAGACAAGGGGCAATGTCTTTAAACTGAAAGAGGGCAGATTTAGAGTAGATCTAAGGAAGAAATTCTTCCCTCTGAGGGTGGTGAGGCACTGGAACAGGTTGCCCAGAGAAGCTGTGGCTGCCCCATCCCTGGAAGTGTTCAAGGCCAGGCTGGATGAGGCTTTGAGCAACCTGGTGTAGTGGAGGTTGTCCCTGCCCATGGCAGGGCGGTTGGCACTAGATGATCTTAAAGTCCCTTCCAACCCAAAGCATTCGGTGATTCTGTGAATTCAGGCTCACATGTACCCTGGTTACTGCTGAAGTTTCCAGAGGCCTCTCTCTAAGGGACTTCTCAAGGTTCTTTCCTTTCAGTTGTCCATTTTGGCAAAAGTGACTGAACTTCATGGGGAGAACTGCTTTGTGCCAGCCAGCCAATGCAAAGTGACATTTTTAGTTGCTGGACCCTGTTCTGCCTGAATTCATACTGGCTCTCCAAGGGAGAGAGCCCAGCAAAAGGTCCCAGCATCTTCTGCAGGAAGGAAAATGCAGTGCATCTAGGTGTTAGGGATCTTGACGTATATCTCACCACTTTGCTGTCTGCAAGAGAGCTGGGAAACACCGTCAGCTTCTCCAATTTAATGCAGTGTTCAGTAGAGTCCAAAATGTCCATGAAGTGCAAATTATCTGCTCTGCTTGAGTGATAAAAGCCACACTAAGTCCCTACAGCATCTTCTTTCTGTTACAACCAGCAGATCTTTCCTTGCACAATATTATTTTATTCTTGTTTAGAAAAAAACAAACAGAGTGATACTCCCAACTTTTTGCAAGTGCTTTTTTGGGGACTTTCTGACCCAGAAATGGAGTCTGCCAGTCTTGGAGGTGCTGTCTGCAGGGAAGGGATGGTGTGTACATGCCTCTGTTATCTCTCAGGGCCATGGCCATGGCTTGTTTTGGAGAGTTTCAGCTGAAACTGCGTGATAAAACGCAAGAGCTCATCATACCTCAAGCCTTGCTGGGAAAGCAGAGTGGGTGGAGAGTGGAAATCAAAGGCATCAGCTGCTAAAACCAATTGTTTGCTTTCTCAGAAGGGTTGTCACTTATGGTCTACACAGAGAAGTGATACATAGGAGTAACTTTTTCAGGCAAAGCACTCGGATGTGAAAAGTAGCTGTAGTGAACTGAAGGGGGTGGTGGGCATGAGCTTTGACAGAGGCAGGGTCTTATTTCCATGTATTTCCGTGGCACTAGTATGGATTTCATAGATTTCATAGATTTCTAGGTTGGAAAAGACCTTAGAGATCATCGAGTCCAACCATCCCTAATCCCCATTAAACCATATCGCTAAGTAGCTCATCCACCCTATTCTTAAACACATCCAGGGATGGGGACTCAACCACCTCCCTGGGCAGCTTATTCCAGTGGCTGACAACCCTTTCAGAGAAGAAATACTTCCGAACATCCAACCTGAATCTCCCCTGACTAAGCTTATGCCCATTTCCTCTTGTTCTATCACCCAACACTAATGTAAAGAGCCCTTCCCCTACCTCCCCACCATCTTTTCTCAAGTATTTAAACAGCCCATCCCTCATGTGTGCATCCCTTCTTTCCAGACCTCATCCTTTCTGCTCCTCCACATGCTCCCAAAGCCTGAGGTTGCTTTGGCAAAAAAGAGAGAAAAAAAAAAAAAAAAAGGCAATCTCTGCAGTGCTCTCCCTCTTGCTTGAGGTTTTTTTTTTGGGGCAAGGGAGGGGAAAGACAAAGCTGAAGGGCTTTGCTGGAAGAGCTCATGAATAACCCTTCCCAGGTCAGGCTATTTTGCCTCAATTTCCTCCTGCATCTGGCGTTGCAGCGTTTCCTGGAACGGACTCAGCTTTATTCTTTCCAGCGGGGTGTCCTCCCTCCTCCCTCCCTTCCTCCCTGCTTTCCCCAGGCCTCCAGCCCTGCTCGGGATGCCAGATCTTTGCAGAGGGAGCAGCTGTTTGAGCCCTTTAATGGGGCTTTGGCTTCGGCGGTCGTTTGCTGCATGTCTTCATGACGCGGCACGGCGGAGCCAGAAGGCTCCATCGCTGGAGAGTAGTGGAGGGAGGGAAGCTGTAGGATCGGGCTGAGCTGGGAAAAGGGGGTCCCGAAGAGCTTTGTTTTAGTGCATCCACTTCAACATGAGACTGGCTGCTCTTTGCAGAGCCAAAGGAGATTTTGCAGCTGGCTGGGGCAGCATCAGCGGCTCTTTCTGGCAGCAGCACTCGGCTGTTGCATTAGAAATTAAACCTGGTGGTTTGGGCTAAGCCCAAATCCCGGTGCCTTGCTTGAAATTCCTTTTCCCTTGCGCTCTGCCTGTGACCGTATGAAGGCGAGGGAGGTCTCTGTATTTGGGCAAATAGTGCCATCCGTAAAGAAAGTCTTAGGCAGATCCTCAAACTCTGGGTTTCACACTCCCTGTTTGGGACAGGAACACTGTCAGTGCAGCATGGGAGCCGGAGTTTAGTCTGTGTGTTGGTGAGCTGGTCTGGGCTTTTGGGAGCTAAGGGAGGTGGGGATGGGTGGTACTGAGAAGAAGAGAAAGGAATCATAGAATGGTTTGGGTTGGAAGGGACCTCAAAGATCATCCAGTTCCAACCCCCTGCCGTGGGCAGTGACACCTTCCACTACACCAGGTTGCTCAAAGTCTCATCCAACCTGGCCTTGAACACTTCCAGGAATGGGGCAGCCACAACTTCTCTGGGAAACCTGTTCCAGTGCCTCACCACCCTCATTGTAAAAAATTTCTTCCCTAGATCTAATCTAAATCTCCCCTTTTCAGTTTAAAGCCATTGCCTCTTGTCTTATCACTACACGCCCATGTCAAAAGTCCCTCTCCAGCTTTCCTGTAGCCCCTTTAGGTACTGGAAGGCTGCTAGAAGGTCTCCCTGGAGCCTGCTCTTCTGCAGGCTGAACAGCCCCAACTCTCTCAGCCTGTCTGATGAGGTGGATGAGACACAGGTCGGGAGGCAGAAATAAGGGGGGATCTGGGGCACCCAGTTGTGTCTGTTGGTCCTCTGGGAAAGAAAGTGATGGCCCAGGTTCATCTATCCTGTGGGAAAATGGTTCATCTCTTCTAATCATCACTGCCCCAAACTCTCTTCTTGGCTGCAGGCCACTTTCAGTAATGCTGTGGGATTGGTACGGAGTTAAATGAGGATCATTAGTAACCCTGCACCTTAGCAAGGGCTTGTTTTCTCTCTGTAGCAAGGAGAGCCACGTGGTTCAGGTCCAGCCCACCAAGCAATGACTTGGTTTGGGCATCACTGTGCTCCCGTGGCAAGCAAATGAAGCCTGGTGGGAGGCTTAAGACCACGTGCAGATGTGACATTGAACCACATGAACTGCATGCTCTGATCCTTCAGCTCTTCCCAGGCAGCAAGACTGAGCTTGGAGAAGTTTTTTGTTTTTCCTCCCTGTCCTGGGAGGCAGACCAGGCTGCTGTATGCTGAGCGTTTCTCTGTCCTCAGCAGTGTGTTGCAGGACCTTGCAGAAGCACCCTATGGTCTTCCTTAAGATGCAGAGTGGTTGGGACAAGAGATCCCAAAGGTGCTTGGAGGAGACCAGGCTGTGCCGGAGCACGAGGGTTTGCAGGCAGACTGTTGTCACAGTGACTGGGTGGCTCAAGGTGACGTGTGTGATGGTTGAACCTGAGCTGCGCCTCTGCACTGTGAGTTCAAGCCTGCCTGGTTGCAACCACAAGAAAAACTCTTTTGGATGAGGTCTACACCCTCCCATCTCCAGGGGAAGAGTCATGCCCTCCAACCCTTGTTTCTCGGTATTTTTGTAGCTCTCCAGAGTTTGCTTGCGAGCACCGAGTTCTCTCTGCAGGAATTGTCAAGGGAGGTTGTCACTGATTAAACAGCACGAAGGTAGATTCTTGCTAAACGGCAATATTATTTTATCTGGGCGCAGAGGCAATGTCATTCGGGGGGGGAAGTCTGACAGAGTAGTTTTGAGGGAGATAGAGAGGCCAGATGTTTTGGGAAGGGTTGTGGGAAGCGGGAGGTCTTAGGGCAGTAGGGCCATGGCATTTTCAGCCCTGCTGTGGCACTGGGAAGAGATGCTCTCATTCACAGCCTTGTTTTTTTGTGTTGTTGTTTTTTTTTTTCTTTTTTTTCCAGCCAGATAAGAGGAATCTTCTTTTAGAAACTCAAAAAATACCTTTTTTCAGTAGCCAGTTCCCTGTCAGCCTGACATATATCTAGCCTGACTCACGTATCGGGGTTTTGTCTATTATATCCGTTGTCTCCTGAATTTGACACTATTGTGTTTGGAGGATGAAGAGATGCTGCAGGATGGGAGAGCATCTCTCAGATCCCCTTTTCCTGGTGTTATTAAGCACTTAGCTCCTTTTGCTTGCTGAGTGAGGGTTATACAATCAATCCCCACAGGGTTTTCCTGGAAGGGGAAAGGAGTCAGTGAACTAATTCACTAAAAGCAGGACCGGCACTTGCCTGACCGCAAGTTTCTGCATTAAAAGGTCTTTTCCCCAGTGTATAGCGCAGGCTGGGAAGCTGGAAAAAACACAAGGGTGAAGATAATGGGAAAGACAGAGGTTAAGTTCGTGCAGTTCTTTGCTCTGAGAGCTCAACCAAAGCAGGCGCACGGAAGCAATTAAAATGATAATGGTCATTGGGAGCAATAACCTCCTGGTGCCCTACTTGGACCTTCTTCTGCTAGAAATACTAACCTATGGCACCTGCTCTCCAGGGATGTCTTTGCTTCGCTTTTTGCAGCTTTTTGACCCATTTCACTCAGTTTTGGTCCTGTCCGGAGGATGGTTAGCACGGATGCTGTGGCTCCTGTGTGCTGCTGGGTGGACTGGGGGACCATCTCTGCTGAGCAAAGTCTGTCATCTGTCTGTGATCCATCATGGGAGCCAGAGTCCTGCCAGACCTTTGCGTTTCTCAGCTCAGGAATTTATGAGCGCCACTCACCTGTTAATTTATCTATTATTTTCAGTAAAGCCTTGAGCTGATTGCCAGTCTGGTTGCTCCTTACTGGGAAAGGATTTGGTCACCATTTAATGCACTCTCTGAGCTGACCTTGTTTTTACATTTTTAAGCCATTCATGGGCTTTCTTCCCCCCTCCCTTTCCCTCAAGGATGGACAAGAGAAATTTTGTTATTATTTATGCTCACTTTAGAAGATCTCTCCTCTTGCTGAACGTGATGCTGACCCTGGCTGCGTTCCAGCAGATCTCACCGGATCCTTTCAGGGCCACGTCTCCGTGGTGTCAGGCAAACACGCTCTCCTCCTTTTGCCCCGATGAGGGTAGGGACTGATAAGCTGCCTGATGTGAGTATGGCTCACTGCAAGCCTTTGATAAGAAATTAGCCAGCCGGTCTGCTCTGTCCTTGGCGTCAGAAGGACATGGCCTTAAATGCAAAAACCAACAGTAAAACCAGTGGGTTGGATTCATAGCCTGCTTCTTACTGCAACTGCGCATTGGCGTCTAGGAATTATTGTGTTGTTCATGGTGAAGATGTAACGGTAGCAGAGGGTGTTGCAGAAAGGAGCCCTGGGCATCCGCTGCCCTCTCTGAGCTCCGTGGGAGAGAATGGTGCTGGATTTGGCTCTGGGGTACCAGAGGGACGCTGTGAGCCTGCAGAGCAGGTACAGAGCTGGTTATGGCCTGGATCAGCCCAGGCTTTTAATCTTAGTGCAAGCTGGGAGGTGCTTCACCACCTGTGAGCTCTAGTTTTTGAGCCCTCAGAGGGGATGAGATTTCAGGGTGATTTGCCCCTAGAATTATAGAATGGTTTGGATTGGAAGAGAACCTCAAAGATCACCTAGTTCCAACCCCCCTGCCATGGGCAGGGACACCTTCCACTACACCAGGTTGCTCAAAGCCTCATCCATCCTGGCGTTGAACACTTCCAGGGATGGGGCAGCCACAGCTTCTCTGGGCAACCTGTTCCAGTGCCTCACCACCCTCAATGTAAAAACTTTCTTCCTTATCTCCCATCTAAATCTCCCCTCTTTCAGTTTAAAGCCATTGCCCCTTGTAGATTGCCCTGTTAAGGGCAGGCTTGATCCCGCTGACCCAAGTGCCTTTCACCAAAGCCCTTGTGAAAAAAACCAAAAGGTCCTTAAAGTCCCCTTGCAAAAACTTGATCAGGTGCATATACACTCTTGCAGAGAGAGTAAAACATGAGGTGCAGTAAAACCTCCGGCTGCTGCTAGAAGGAAAAAATAGGAGGAAACCTTGGTGGGAGGGCAACAGCCAGAGCTGCACTGACCCTGTGGTTGGAGCAGAAAAGGAGCCGTTTCCTTGGTCTGGCGAATTTGAAGCCGGAGGGAACCGTTGTCGATGCGTGGGCTGACTTCTGCCTAAGGAGAGGTCACGGCACTTCCTTGCACTAACTCCCCGTTGAACTAAACTTGACCTGCGTCCTCTAAGCACCGTCCAGTTTTGTTTTTCTAGCAGAGGAAAAGCCACCACGGCTCTGGATCACTTGTTCTAAAGACCAGTCCTTGCCTCAGCATTTGCTTTGTTATTTTTTTGTTATGGGTTTTTTTTTTTTTCTCTTTTGATGTGAATTGGCTTAGCTTCAGCATACACCCCTTGGATCTTGTGTGCATGCTCACTTCCTTCTGCATTTCTGTTCCCTTTAAATATATGGTAACTACATAGTGCATGCGTTAGGTACAAACCCTCTCTCCATTATCTTTCCTTCTTGCCTTGCTCAGCTCAGCCTGGACTCCTACCCAGTCGAGGACATCGATGGGTTGACTGGGGATGAATAAATGCAGCTAACATCTGTCTTTGTAAGCACCCCAGGGCAAGGGCTTGTCCTTTCCTTGCTGCCAAACGTCTGACGGCGTCTGAATTATTTGTACAGAGCGTTAAATTCTCCAAGTCGTCCCTTTTAAAAATAAAACCCCAACTCAATTTGACAGCAAGTGGAATGGCACTGGTTCTGCTCTGATATATATATAATTTAACATGGGGACTGTGCAAATACTGCCCCAAAGCCCTGCAAAGATTAAAAACCCGTTTCTGAGGCAGACTGAGATGTGCAGTGCAGGGAACCATGGTAGGGTGGGATTGTTGTCCTAAGCAAAGGCACTTAGCCCAGTGCAATCATTTAGACCTGTATGTCCTGAACCACTGTGCAACAGTGGGGATAGAACCATAGAATGGTTAGGGTTGGAAAGGACCTCAAAGATCATCTAGTTCCAACCCCCCTGCCATGGGCAGGGACACCTTCCACTACACCAGGTTGCCCAAAGCCTCATCCAGCCTGGCCTTGAACACTTCCAGGGATGGGGCAGACACAACTTTTCTGGGCAACCTCTCCCAGTGCCTCACCACCTTCAACATAAAGAATTTCTTCCTTAGATGTGATTGAAATCTGCCCTCTTTCAGTTTAAAGCCACTGCCCCTTGTCCTATCACTACATGCCCTTGTAAAAAGTCCTTCTCTAGCTTTCCTGTAGGCCCCTTCAGCTACTGGAAGACTGTTATAAGATCTCCCCAGAGCCTTCTCTTCTCCAGGCTGAACAGCCCCAACTGTCTCAGCCTGTCTTCCGAGGAGAGGTGCTCCAGCCCTCAGATCATCTTTGTGGCCCTTAGGATGGTGCTGCCCTGCTTGACTGTCCTGCCCATGCTTGTGGCCATCTGTCTCTAACCTGCATGCCATCTCGCTGCCATGTGCGGTTGTGGGGATCTGGTGCTCAGCTCCATGCTGTGCCGCAGACACCCCCATAGACAAAACAGTCTTGAACTGGGACACCTGGAGAAGTGGAGGAGAATGAAAAACATCCTTGAGAAAGGACAAAGCCTTTAGGTGTTGGCAGTGCTCTGGAGCACAGCACAAGCTCTCAGTAGTTGAGCTCACCAGGACCAAGCCTGCACAGTGAGGTGCCAACCTGTGTGATCTGTCGACCCCTTCACATCCTCATCTAGATGCTCATCTCTGTGAAAAACCCACCAACAGGTCCCTTTTAGACTAACCTTCAGCATAGAAAGCTCACCTCAAAAAGCACCTCAGGGTGATGCTCTCATGGGAGTTTGTCAAGTGCTCTGGCTTCACCCCCTTTTTGCCCCTTGTTTCTCAGGTTCCTTAAAGGAGATCAGTGCTTCAGCCACTGTTCCCAGTCCCTATGGGGCAGGGGCAAGCTGGCACCACTTCTCCAGCCCTTGAGGTTGGTGGTGTCTTAGATCTCTCAAGAAGAAATCAGATCAGCAAGGGCAAGCTGAAGCATCTGTCCCCTTTGGGTGTAGCTGGGGCAAGCAGGAGCTGTGTTGACCAACAAGGCAAGGGAGGGGAGCAGCTTGGGAGGGGTGACCTATGTGTTCATGTAGAGATGAAACAAATCATCCCACATCTTTGATATTTCTGGATCTTTGGGAAGAAACCACCACTCAGTGAAGTATTCCTCCCAGTTCCCTGTCCAAGAAGGAAAAGGGTGGACAAACCATCTTAATGGAGAGTTGTCATGGATGATTAAAGCTTGACCGTGGTCTAATACAAATACCAGTGATAGAGTTATGCAAGAATTAATGCTGGAAAATGTAAACAGAGTGCTTTTTAACTGGAGGAACTGGCTAAAAGTCCAACGGTACAGGTTTAGCTTGTACACAGCCCATATAAACCATCCAGTGAGTTTCAGGAGACCCTGTGCTACCTATCGCTGGGGGAGCTTGTTCACCTTCCTGTCTTGGAGCTGCTGCTGCCACCATACCTGCTTTGTTGTGTCTCTCAGTAAAGTGGCAGCAAACTGAGCATGAGTTGAAGACTTCAAAGTCTTGTCTGGAAATGCTGCATGTGGCCTGTGTTACTGGGAATGTTGAGCAGGTCGGGAAGAAATCACCATAGGGGAAAGTGATGTTACCAAGGAGAGATGAAGCTTGCTTGAGTTTGACATCTCTGTAAACTCCTGCAGTTTCGTGACTCGAGCCCATGGCCTCATGGATAGATCCTTGCTGGTTGTTAAATACAGGCTTCATCCTTGTTGGTGAACATCCCCGTTGGAGATGCCAGCCAGCGCCAGCTAACGCTGGGTGCTTACAGCCAGCCCTGCTGCCAACTTCCTCTCCACTTCCTTCTCTCAAGAGTGGCAGGAGCTCAGCCCTTTTCCTGGTGGCTGAATATTGAATCATTTTCTCTAAATAATGTCCCTTTTTGTCCCTTCTCCCAGCTAATAGAAGATCATGAGTCCACGTCTAGAAGGTGGTTTTCTCATAACGTGGGTTTCTGTGTTTGTAAAGCTACACCCAGGGTATGAATACCCAGAATAGGTGTGGGCTGGAAGTAATTTCTTTAAATGGCTTAAACTTATGATAACCTCTTCATCGTCATTGCGTAGTCGGGGATTAATTTGGGCTGTGGTGGGGTCAAGTCCTGGTCTTGAATCGAAGTGCTACTGTGCTATAAATATGACACAATCATGAACCAAAGGGCACTTCCTCACCCTGGGACAGTATGGCTCAGGGGGGTGTGGGAGGCATCCCCGTGGAAAAGTAGTTAGGAGGTTTTGATCTGAGATATGCACAGTGGAGGGTGGAGGTAATTTTCCTTTGCAGCTTCAGGTTCTTTCTTTTCCCATCAATAACTTGGCTCTTAGGATGATTGCAAGAAACCAAACCAAACCAAAACCCCTGCATGATTTAGATTCCTAAATCCTGTTTTAGAAGATTGGCTTTTGGTGGGATGCAGGAATTGGGCTTCAGGCAGGGCAGGGTTCAGCAGGCACGAGTGACAGACCTGAATTATGTCATTTGGAGGCAGAAATGTTGCGGCCGAGCTCGTGGCCACATCATCTTGCTCCAGGATTTTGCAATAGCTCTGTGATGAGTGGGTGGGTTTGGACCATTCCTCTTGAAATCCTGTGGTTCTTCACAGCAGGGCTTACTTGAATATGTTCCTCTCTTCCGCCAATGCGTCCCCACCACCATGTCCTCCAGGGTGGGGACTGATGGCTCAAAAGTGGTGCAAGCTATGGAACATCCTCATGATTCATGCCTGTGGTTCACGGTCCCTCGCTTGTACTGACGTGACTGTGAATCTAGAATATAGAATGGCTCGGGTTGGAAGGGACCTCAAAGAACATCTAGTTCCAACCATCCTGCCATGGGCAGGGTCACCTTCCACTAGATAAGGTTGCTCAAAGCCTCATCCAACCTGGCCTTGAACACCTCCAGGGATGGGGCATCCACAACTTTTCTGGACAACCTGTTCCAGTGCCTCACCACCCTCAGAGTGAAAAATTTCTTCCTTAGATCTAATTGAAATCTCCCCTCTTTCAGTTTAAAGCCATTGCCCCTTGCCTTATCACTCCCTGCCCTTGTCAAAAGTACCTCTCCAGCTTTCTCGTAGGCCTCCTTTAAGTACTGGAAGGCTGCAATAAGATCATCCCGCAGCCTTCTCTTCTCCAGGCTGAACAACCCCAGCTCTCTCAGCCTGTCTTCATAGGAGAACAAGTTTGGGGCCTGATGCAGATAGCTTCAAGCCAAAGCGATTCCTCTGGTTGAGGTTAGAAAAAAGAAGACCCAGGGAACTACAGGCCAGTCAGTCTCACCTCTGTGCCCAGCAAGATCATGGAGCAGATGCTCCTGGCAACTATGCCAGAAGTGATTCTGCCTCTCTACTCAGCTCTCATGAGACCCCACCTGGAATACTGTGTTCAGCTCTGGAGTCCCCAGCACAAGAAGGACATGGAGCTACTGGAGTGGGTCCAGAGGAGGCCACGGAGATGATGCGAGGGCTGGAGCACCTCTGCTATGGAGACAGGCTGAGAGAGTTGGGGCTGTTCAGCCTGGAGAAGAGAAGGCTCCGGGGTGATCTTATTGCAGCCTTCCAGTACCTAAAGGGGCTACAGGAAAGCTGGAGAGGGACTTTTGACAAGGGCGTGTAGTGATAGGACAAGGGGCAATGGCTTTAAACTGAAAGAGGGGAGATTTAGATTGGATATAAGGAAGAAGTTGTTCACTGTGAGGGAGATGAGGCACTGGAACAGGTTGCCCAGAGAAGTTGTGGCTGCCTCATCCCTGGAAGTGTTCAAGGCCAGGTTGGATGAGGCTTTGGGCAACCTGGTGTAGTGGAGGGTTTCCCTGCCCATGGCAGGGGGTTTGGAACTAGATGGTCTTTGAGGTCCCTTCCAACCCAACCCATTCTGTGATTCTATGATTCTGTGATAACTGAGGGCACAGTGTGAGATGGCCTTTGGAGGGTGAGTGTATTTTAAACCCATGATGCTGCCAAATCAGGGTTGTTCCTCATCCTGCATGTCCTTTGCACGATCCCAAGGATGCTTGGTCAAAGGAGAGCTGTAGGAGAGCTCGGGACTGGGATATGATGGAGGGTGGAGAGACTTGGGAGATGGTGGCCAGCAGCATTGCGGTGAATCAGAGGGATATATCTATCATAGAGTGTTACAGTTAGAACAGCCATGGGAGCTTATTTTTGTTTCTCCTCCTCCACCTCTCTAGTGTAGCACCCTAGACCCCATGCCTGCACATACTAAGATTTAAGGGAAGGAGATCCAGGTGGAGCCACCTCCGAGATCCACTGCGCTTGCTCGGTGTCCTTGTCTTCACTTCTCAAAACTGTAGTTGTGTGCACTCCTAAGGGTCAGGCTGGCTCAGGCAATGCAGCATGAAGAGGAACCAGGTGACATCGTTTCCATAAAGGAATGGTGTCTCGTTCAGACACCGGATTGCACTGACACTTGAAACCAAGAGGGACCACTTCTGCCTCTGCATGGGGTAACCTGGGGCACGTCGTCTCACTGCTCTGAGCATCCCACCCCCCAGTTTGTCAGTGAGGTGTGTGAAGACTGTCCCGCTTTGGTGCTGAGATCTGCAGGATCCCGGGAGTATTTTTTCTCAGTGGCTCTGCAACCAGACGCATCCAAACAACTCGCTGTGGGAGAGACAGTCTGGGGAGGGCTGCATCTGAATGGGTGGAGATGCTAAAAGCCAGACTGTAGTTGTCTCTGCGTCAGTCTTGGCTGGGTAGAGGCTGAAGAAGTCCTGGGATGAGTGACGGTGAGGCTTTCCAAGGGTGCGTCCTTGGAGAGCATGGGTGGGAGGAAAGGGAACAGCGTGTCCAAGGTCTCCTTCCCATCCTTCTCCCTGTCTGCCTGCTCCTGGGGAGGTGCAGTGCTCTCACAGCATGTTGTGTCTCTCCACTTCTCGTTGCTTTAACAGAGACCTCTTTGACGCCTTTGTACTTTGGATACCCAGAAGATAAAACCGCAGAGGGACCCGTGGAGGCTGCTAAGCCTGCAAATTGACCTTTAGATCTTGTTTGCCACCCTCCCCACTCTTTCTGGTGATGAGGCAAAGGGCACAGTGTGTTGCTGAGGTACACAAGCAGAGTCACGGGCTTGGTGGGGAGCATACTTTTTTGCTGCCTTCCTTTACAAGCAAGTCCTGTTTGCTGTGGGTGGAGTGTCCAACGCCCTTTGCGTGGCGTGGGAGCTGATACCAGATACAAATGTGTATCCATTGAGATACTCTGAGTAGAATAGCATTAGGGATGCCTGAGTGAGGCAATACAAACCCCTCAAACAGTTTTATGGGGTGTAAATATTACCAACCAAACCTACCCTTCGACATGTGTGAAGTTGAGCCACTGACCATATAATTTTCAGCAGAGCCTGTGCTGATAGGACAAGGGGTAATAATGGTTTTAAACTAAAAGAGGGGAGATTCAGACCAGATAGAAAGAAGAAATTTTTTACTATGAGGGTGGTGAAACGCTGGCACAGGTTTCCCAGAGAGGTAGTGGATGCCCCATCAAAGCCAGGTTGGATGAGGCTCTGAGCAACCTGATCTAGTTGAACATATCTCTGCTCACTGCACAGGGGGTTGGACAAGATGATCTTTAAGGTCCCTTCCAACCCAAACCATTCTATGATTCTATAATAATCCCTCTGAAAACGTGAACCCTTGGTTTTCTAAACTCATCCTACTTCCCGTCCTTATGTTATCCTGGTGGAAACTTTCTAGTTGCCCCTTTCGCAAAACTGCACCCCAGTGCAGGTACCTGCAGCAAGGCAGCACAGGGACCTTTGCATCAGCTGTGTCACCATCGCTCACTGTGCTTCACCACCTCTTGCTCTCTTGGCTGTGTGAGTGACATTTAAGACACAGGATCCTTCTTGTTCCCCATTGCCTGGGATGGGGGGAGCGCATCCAGGCTAATAGATTATCTTGCTGATTTTGCAAGTCTGAGTGAAAGCATTGTTCTTGAAACAGCCAGGCTCTGCAATGCAATTAGACTAGTCTGCTCCTTGCAAAATCTCGTTAGCGAAAAATGGTCCTGGCACGCCGCAGATGTTGTATCTATCTCACATGGTTGTTTCCTCCCCTCAGCTTTTCCCCTCCCCGCAGCTGGCTTGATGCGATCCAGATCCCCAGTGAATCTAAACCTCAGAAATCTGCCCTGGGAAACATTTATGATAAAACAGTCACCAATTATAAAGCCAATTAGAGGGTGATTTGCTCATTACTACCCTGTGTGGAGTTGGACTAGCTGGAGAAGACGAGGGTGATCTTTTCCGGTTTAAATGCATTTGGAAGGAAATCATGTGTGTTGAGGCAGAGTACCAAAGGGGAGAGCCGAGGAGAAGCCCACGTGCTTTTTGGTGAGAAGCAAAATTACACCACCAAATGCAAGATAATAGCACTGATTGGGTCTTTTTTTCCTTAATGGACTTCAATAACCCAAAGCCAGAGGGAGCAAACTGGCCCATTCTGGGCTCCCATAAGCCAGACCTGGTGCCTCTGTGATCAGCCTCTCATCGATAGGGACACATCAAAGTCTTCTCCCAGCACCGACTCTGATTTCTACCTCTGTCCCTTGCAGGAGGAAGGATGTGGGAAGGAGTCACCAGGACTTTGAATTACTAGTTTGGCCCTCCCTGTGTTGTCAGGCTGTATCTTTCCATAAGACCATCCACATGGCTTTCTCCAAGTTGTATTTTGTTGCCTGGGCTCAGCGGCTATTTCGACAGCAACATTTAGGATGGGCACATCAGCTCTGATGCTGCTTAGGATCCTTGGGGTCCTCCAAGACAGGTTCTCCTTGGGGGTAAAGAGGCATGGATAGCTCTCTTGGCCAAGGTGGAGTTAAAAGCAACACATTGAAGCCTTATCTTCCCTCTAGCCATAGCTTTTGTGTGTCTCTCCATCTGTGTCCAGACTAGGGGCAGCCACAACCCTGGATCTGGCTGCGGTGAGATGAAGGACAGGACGGACTCCCTGTTTGCTGAAGCCTCAGGTGCCACAGGGTGGTTTGAGCTTGTTCTGTGGTGGCTGATGCCTGAACCCAAAAGGTCCTGGGCTGTGCGTGGGTGTGTGCCTTTGTGTGGTGCCCTCTTCTCTCGGGGTCGCGGTGCTGGGAGGGTGACGTGATGTTTGCTGTAGGAGACGTGCCCGCCTGGGTAAATGTTATCGCTCACCTGGTTTCTGTCTCCTGCATGGGAGAGAGGGGAGGAAATGAAGGTGATGACCTTCTATGATCAGAGCATCTCTGCTTCTCTCCTCCCCTTGCACATACAAACCCCAGGTGCTGTAACTCAGTCTGGCTGCAGAACCAGCTCTTTGTCTCTTTCTACTCTGTCTGCAGGAAAAGGGAAACTAAGTTCAATGCTTTTCTTGGCTCTTCTTGACCTAGTTCCTGCTGGTCTCTAGTTCATCACCCACCTCTGCATGTGGGCATGGTGATCCATGGCTCTGAGTGTGCTTTGCGCGCTGAAGGTGCCTCACTGTGCTCTGTGGAAGCCCGGGGGCATTGCAGCCCCGCTGAAGTGGTGCCTTGGTCCTTTGCTCCCACCTCAGTACAGGCAGAGCACCCAAGGAATGTCATCCTTGCAAATCCAAGGCCACGCAGTCTAGACCAGGGCCAAAATGTGTGAGTGGGAGCTCGGCAGCCTCAGTGGGGACTGAAGAATCCAAGTGATTTAATATCGGGAAGCTTCAGTCTAAGGGATTTGGGAAACCTTCTCAGGAGGTTTTGCTGGGGAGACTGACCCACCGATGAGTCTTACCCTGGTGGGAGCAGCTCCGCAGCGTTAGAGCGAGGAGGCAATGCTGCCTTCCCCTGTGCGAGTGCAGCGAAGGGCCACGAAGATCATTAAGGGACTGGAGCATCTGACATGCGGAGAGGGTGAGAGAGCTGGGCCTCTTCAGTCTGGAGAAGAGAAGGCTCAAGGGATCTTAAAGATGTGCATGAATATCTAATGGGAGGGAAGGAAGAAGAGAGAGTCAGACTTCTCAGTGGTGCCCAGTGACAGGACAAAACAGTGAGCACAAATTGAAAAAATGGGAAATTCCATTATAAACATGAGAAAAGACTTTTTTACTGAGAGAGTGATCCAAATACTGACACTGGTGTCCCAGAGAGGTTGTGGAGTCTCTATCCCTGGCAATACCTAAAACCTGACATGGTCCTGGGTAACATTCTCTAGCTGACTCTGCTTTGAGTAGATGGGATGGGCTGGATGATCTCCAGAAGTCCCTTCTAACCACATTGATTTGGTTATTCTGTGCTTAGGACTACTGGGAATCCACTGGGACCAAGCTCAGTCCTGAGGATTGAGGGTGCTGAGTGGTCTTTCTGCAGGGAGGCATGGCAGCCTCTCTCTGCCCTTCAGGGTGGACTGCTGGGAAGACTCACTGAGCATTTTGAGACTTGCCCAAGTTTTGTGCAGAGCTCACTTGGTGTTTCCTTCCAGCCAGGCCTGTATATCATGCTGGGCTGATCCTTGTGCAAAGTATCACTCCTTCTCCAAGGCCTGATGCATCTCCAGCCAACAGGCACGCAAGATCCTGAGTCAGGGGAGAGGCTGTCACCGCACCACCACCACAGAGGATTGTGACATTTAGCAACCTTCAAGCTCCTAGAAAACTTGCAATTTAGCTGCAAACTGCCATGAGATTTTGCACATTATGAGGGAAGGAGATTAAGAAGTCCATGGGCTGCTAGGTTGTAGAGCAACTGAATGCTTTCAACCCCAACCGTGCTTGACCAAAAGCACCTTGAAATGCCACGTCCAAGTTTGCACCTGAACGGAAAACACCTACTGCAGCATCTGAAGAGCTTGAATGAATCCTTCACGTAGGGACCCATCTGCATTAGTGGGAATAGAAGCTGAGCCAAATGGGAAGTATGTTTTGCAGAGGAAGCCTGCCCTGGCATGAGTGTTTCCAGCCATGGCACCTTCGTTGCTGCCATGGGTCCAAGAGAGGAGGGTCTAATGAGCTGCACCCCTCACCTGTGCCAGGGCAGGCTCCCCTTCTGATGAGTACATAAGGCTTCCCTTGCATTAAAATAAGCAACCAAGGGGTTTTAATTTGCAAACTCTTTCCTGGTGATGGGGAAATCACAGCTAACTGGCAGTCTTGCTCTTAGGAAAAGTCCCTGAACATCTGACACCCTCTACCCCATGCTGATTTCTGCCAAGTAGGCTATATTTTTCATGTTTTCATGTCCTCTCCAGTCTGCATAATACCGAGTGACTCCTTTTTTTGTACACTGCAGATTGACCCAAGAGTAGAAAGGGCAGCTGTGATCCTCAAATGGGGCAAACACGGTGCCTCTGCCCCACAGAGCAAGACCACTAAGATCTGATCTTGCAGTCATCCCCGTCACCAACAGACGCGATGGATGCATACCCTGCATCCTCGGTAGTGTGAAACAGGAGTTAAAACCCACTGCTTCTCTCCCATCCCTGTCTGCTCTCGCCTTTGGTGGCCGTCAGCTTGCCTCCCTCTAGTGCTTATCCCAACCTCCTGCAACACCAGCAGCTGGGAGGGAAACAGTCCTCTCCCTTGGGTTTGATCCCTGCCCAGTTTGTGTCTGGATGGAGCTGAGTTTATTTTTTTAGGCGTACGGTGCTGGCTGGGTTAGGTGGGAATAGCGGGAGGTGCTTACGAAGTAGTGATTTCTTTTTCCTCCTTGTGATGGGCAGAGGCAACGCAAGTCCTCATGTACAAAGTTTGGGAGGAACGTGTTATCCTGGTTGCAGCCAGCCTGAAAAACTGGGAGGTGTAAGGGAAGAAGGAAAATCTGCTTTTCCTTTCCCGCCTCCAAATTAAACATAATAACAAAGGGGAAAATATTCTTTTAGCTCTTTGTCCCATCTGCTCCCAGCCTCCAGCTGGACATGACCTTCCAAACTGGCTTGATCGGAGAAAAGACAAAATAAAAACAAACTGTTTCACATGGAGCTTGCTCAACACCCTCTGATAGTTAAGTGCTTTCTTGTCCAGGCTCTAAGTGGGAGTGGGAAGGAGGGTGGGCAGCCTGGCAGGAGCCGGGCAGAGGAAAGGTGATGTGGTTGGTACCTGCATGGTTGGAGGGATGAGCCCACCTCCTAGCTGCTTCCTACCCAAGTTTCTCTATTCACATTGTGCCTGTTCACAATCCAGCATGCTGGTTTTGATGTCAGAATGAGCATTTAATCCTCCTGGCCCAGCTGCAAAGTGTTTGGCTCACCAAATCTTCTCCATCTGCTGTGCTAAGATCTAGAAGGACAGACCTCCTGGGTGAGGACATTTAGCTTCTTGCAACCGTGGTGAGCCCTCAGTCTGCATTGAGCTTTCCTGGGTGAACTGTCTGATTTAGGCACTGCAATTCCTCATCTGAATGCCTGGCTCTGCCCTGCTCCTGCAGGGTTCTATTTTTGGGTGGATTCACAAATTCCAGTATGGGAGGCGGTGGATTTGGGTGATGCTTTCATGCTCTCCAGGGCAAAATAAGAGAGGGAGAAGCTTGTAAAGCAGTCACTGAGAAAGCTGAAGGGCTTACAACAAGGCCAAGTGTATGGTCCTGCACATGGGTTGGGGCAATCCCAAGCACAAATATAGGCTGGGTGTGTTACACCGAAATCAAAAACAGCTAAAAATTTTCTTAATAACCCATGACCTCTATAAAGCCCCATCCTTTAGAACAAGTTAATGATTTACCTGGAATAGAAAAGCGAATAGCAGACTACCTGGCAACTGGTTTGTACTAAACAGTGTGGTTTGTTTGATCCACAAAGTTTCCCTGAGTGATAAATACCACGTATGGTCAGCAAACCAGCAAGAACAACTTGGAATTGCCAAGGTAAAGGAAAGGTAATTCCAGCAGGGAGAGATCGCGACCGCCGACTTGTTGACCACCTACCCAAATTATACCACCTGCTCACAAAAGAACAATAGAAGTAGGAAACTGAGCATGTGTTCTAATCTGCATCCTAGGTGAAGAAACTTTAACCAACCGTTTAATAAAATAACAGTGTATCTGCATTAGAATAATGAATATGCTAATGTTCTGTGTGTAAATCATTGTTGATTTGGAGCTTCAGTGTGCTGTCTTGGGACAGGCACCCATATATACATATATATGTAATAAAAGAAAATACTTCCACTCAGTGTGTGGATTGGTGTCTTGCACACTGGGTGAATGAACCCCAGGTTTTGGGACAACAAGCAGAGAACAGAGAGCAGCCCTGAGGAGAAAGACTTGGGGATGTTGGTTGATGAGAATCTCAACATGAGCCGGCACTGTGCACTGGCAGCCCAGAAAACCAACCGTGTCCTGGTCTGCATCCAAAGCAGCGTGGGCAGCAGGGCGAGGGAGGTGATTCTGCCCCTCTGCTCTGCTCTCATGAGACCCCCCTGCAGTGCTGCATTCAGCTCTGGGGTCCCCAACACAAGAAGGACATGGAGCTGTTGGAGTGAGTCCAGAGGAGGCCACAAAGATGATCCAAGAGCTGGAGCACCTCTGCTATGAAGACAGGCTGAGAGAGTTGGGGCTGTTCAGCCAGGAGAAGAGAAAGCTCCGGGGAGACCTTCTAGCAGCCTTCCAGTACCTAAAGGGGGCCTACAGGAAAGCTGGAGAGGGACTTTGAACAAGGGCATGTAGTGATAGGACAAGGGGCAATGGCTTTATACTGAAAGAGGGGAGATTTCAATGATATTTAAGGAAGAAATTCTTCGCTGTGAGGGTGGTGAGGCCCTGGAACAGGTTCCCCAGAGAAGTTGTGGCTGCCCCATCCCTGGAAGTGTTCAAGGCCAGGTTGGATGAGGCTTTGAGCAACCTGGTGTAGTGGAAGTTATCCCAGCCCATGGCAGGGCTGTTGGCACTAGATGATCTTAAAGTCCTTTCCAACACAAACCATTCTAGGATTCTATGAAATAACAAAGAATGGACTTAAAGAGGGGATGGGTCACTAGGGCTTAATGGTGTGAAAATGTACCATTATCAGCAGGGATAATTATAGCAAAACTGTACTGATACTGGAACAGAATAGAAGTAGGTCTGGCATCCCTTTGGCAGTGATGCAGCCCATGTCCTTGTGAGAGCAGAAGGCAGGACAGAGTCCTGCTGTCACTGGTGTGATGAGCAAGAAAGCTGCAGGTGGGATTTAAATGGAGCATGAGAAGGAGATTTTCCTTTGTCAAGAAGCCTAGCTCATGATTTCCCTGTCTCCTCGCTTACCCAGTATGTCTGTTTTTCTCCTGTCCCACAGGAAATCTGCAATGATCCACGACTCTTTGTGGATGGGATCAGCTCCCATGACTTACACCAGGGCCAGGTGGGGAACTGCTGGTTCGTGGCTGCCTGCTCCTCCCTGGCGTCCCGAGAGTCTCTGTGGCAGAAGGTAAGCGGTTCCCCATGACAGGGGAAAGCCTGTCTTCAACACCTTGGCTTCAAGTTGTGTTTGTCCAACTCAAAAACTGGTTCTTCAGAGGTGCCTCAGGTCCTGAAAAACTATTCATGTGCCAAAACCTCCCTTAAAGGACTATCTTTCAAGGGCAATTAGTCATCATGGCTGCAGTCATATCACACTCAAAGCCAAACCCTTGGCCAGTTTCTCCTTAACCAAGTCCTGTCCTGTCCTCCCGGTCCCAAATCTGACCCTCCTCACTCCAAAATAACCTGAAAAACAACAAGAAGTACAGAATTCAGGATGCTCAACTGCAGCGTTTGGCCATGTTTCCCTAGTTCCCATGGTGTTACCTCTCTTTGGCTGCTCAGTGTGTGCCCACCTTGGCAATGAGACACCTTGCACTGGGGCAGGTAGGTTGATTTGAGGGAATTAGTATCTCTCCCAAGCCACTGCTTCCCCAAAGCATCCATCCCTGACACGTCCCATGGCTGGATTGTATCATGTAGCGGTGCTCCTTTGCATGTGAGCTTCAAAGGGACTGTGTTGTTGGCCAGAAGGCCACCAAGGAACTGCTCCAGTCCAAAGGACTGCAGACCGAGGGAGCAACCACAGAGGTACAGGGGGGAAGGAAGTGCTCAGTGCCACATCCTTGGACATTCTGTGCCCATCTTCACCATGTCCTCAGCTACAAAAGAAGTCAGTTCTGTGAAAGCCAAGGCAGGGGGGCTTCAGGCCCTGGTACAGGAGTGCCTCATCATAGGACAGCAGACCAGCAAGTTGCAAGCACCTTTTCCTAGATTTTACTGCAAAAGACAGCCACCAAAGTCCTACAGTGTGTGCAGACAGCATCACTTTCTTCACCCACAACGTCCTTCTGCAACAGACCCAAATGGGATCCCTCCACCCTAGGCCTTTGTATCTGCTCTGTGTGCTGTGGTACTTCCAGTCTCTGCTGCGTGTGGTTTTTGTGATCGTGAACACCAAGCTCAGGAATTTGTGTTTGTTGCAGAATCCCTGTTTTCTATTAAAATACAGGTTTTTCTTTATACGTGAACAGGGTAGCTGCTGTTGGCTTCTGGATAAGCAGTAAGGTTTCCTCCCGTTGTGGCTGTGGTGACTGTGGCTCTTGCTACAGGAGTGGTGCAAGGGGTCATTTGGCTTGTTCCTCTGCATCGATGTCTCCCAAGGGCAAGCGGGCCAGTTGTCTTCCCTCCTCACCATTCACTTCCAGCCCTCCCCTGGGAAATGCCAACCGAACAGAAGCCGGGTCCCTTTGGACACCTCATTAGTTCAGTTTGCCAATGGCATTGCTTTTCCTCCCTTGGTAATTTGGCTGTGGGTGTTTGTGGCGTCGCATTTTCCATGCCCTTAACTCTCAGAGGCTCTTCTTTACCTGCCTCCTCTTTCTTTCAGAAAGGTTTGTTTTCTGGCAAAAGCAAGAAGGCTTGAGCCCCTTCCTCAAGCCTTCCCTCCCAGTTGTTTGCTGTGGTGTTCACTACAGGGCTCTGGTCAGACATGCTTTGGTCGAACATCTCAGTGATGAGTGGTGTTCCTCAGGGCTCAGTATTGGGGCTGGTGCCGTTGAACATCTTTGTCTGCAACATGGACATTGGGATCGAGTTCAGCCTTCTTTTTTCCAGGCTGAACAGCCCCAACTCTCTCAGCCTGTCTTCAGAGGAGAGGTGCTCCAGCCCGTGAATCATGTTCCTGGTTCTCCTCTGGACCCGCTCCAACAGCTCCATGTCCTTCTTGTGTTGGGGACCCCAGAGCTGAACGCAGCACTGCAGGGGGTGTCTCATGAGAGTGGAGTAGAGATACTCAAAGATAGCCTGGACAAAGCCCTGAGCAACTTGGTTTAACCTTGAAGTAAGTCCTGCTTTGAGCAGCAGGCTGGACCAGCCCCCTCCAGAGTCCCCTTCCAACCTGAATTATCCCATGAGCCTACACTCAGAGAAAGCCACTGCCACCCAGACCTGTGGGGTGACATCCCTAGCTGCACGCCTTCGTTTCAGGATAACGAGCCGCGGTTGTCAGGGAGGTTGCCAGGGAAGCTGACATCAGACATCCCTATAGATTATCATCCTACACAGCAGCACCATCAGTTCCTAATCTGCAAACGAGGCAGGAGGGCACCCAGAGGAAGCCCCGGAGGGTGTTTTGCGTCACCGGCCTGGGTTGCCTAGCACCGCTGGGACCGTGGAGAGGGGGCACCAGCTCCAGGGGCTTGGAGGCTTTTTACCCCTGCGTGTCCTGTTTGAGAGCCAAACGTTGCCGAGGACGTGGCAGAGGAGCAGCTGAGGCAATGGCAGCCGAGGCAGGGATGCTCGAGCTGCCCTTCATCTGTGATGACCAGCTCACCCGGTGCATGCGACTGCGCTTCCAGAGCCTGCAGCAAAAAAACGTGAGGCCCCAGGATGGTGAGAAGCTGCTGCGTCCCAACGAGCACGTCTACCGAGTAGATTTTATCCGACAGCATAACCTGCGCTTCCTCCGCTGGGACATCCAGCTGGAAAGACCTGGGAAGGTCATGGTGACCGGCACCTCCCAGCACTGGACTCCTGATCTCACCCACCTTATGAACCGGCAGCTGCTGGAACCAGTGGGCATCTTCTGGAAGAAGCCAGGGGCCAAGGAGGTGGAGTGCAACGAGGCGGATGCCCAGGAATTTGGGGAGCGGATAGCGGAGCTAGCCCAGATCCGCAAGGTGATGTATTTCCTCCTCACTTTCACCGATGGCCTCGAACCAGCTCACCTGAAGGGCTCCATTGTTTTTAAAGCCTGATTCCCTCTTGCTCATCCCTTCTTGCTCCAGCTATGCTTTTGTCTTTGTTTTTCTTTCTCTCAGTTCGGTTCTTGGTTCAGTTTTTACATGGTTCTTTTTTTCATGAGAGATGACATCATCAAAAAGTGGAGGACAGCTCGGTGCTTCTGGAGCCCCTCAGCCCTGTGAAACGTTCCCCACGTTTGCCTAGAGTGTAAGACTGCATGCTTGTGAACTCAGCAAGGGTCCACCAGGTCTGACTGGCACAGGGTCTTGCTGGCTTGGAGATACGAGGCTGCCCTAAACCCTCCAACTGTGTCAACTGCATACCAGAAGCCTGATGGAAAAATAAGAAATTGCCATGCTAGAAGCAGGAGAGACAACCTGGAGAGAGCCCTGGCTTCCAGTTTCCATCCTGACCATTAAAAAGGGAGGGCTTGTTTGCGATGGAGTGCTTCTCCTTGCAAGGATGCTGAGTGCTTGCAGGCTGCAGTGACTCCGGCTGCTACTGCGGCTGCTTGATGTCTCTGAAGACCAGTCCCATGGAGGACCACCTTGCCGTGAAGCTGAAGCATGTTTGGACACGCTGTACCTTGCAGACTGCACTGGACAAACTGGTGCAGGGAGGTTGGACCACCTTTTTCCTGACAGCCACCAGTGTTTCTTGCTAGGGGCGACTGGGGTGGTGTGCTCCAGCACATTGCTCACCTTGTGCTGCCTGGAGATTGTTGGTCCTGAGATGGGTTGGAACAGGCGTGCATGTGTGTGCAGAGCTGGGCAAGTGAGCCAGCAGCTCAGAGCAGGCTGTAGGTCTGAGCCAGCATTGCGTTCCCTGCAGCAAAAACAGTTTGTGCATCGTTGTGGCCTTAAAGCACCCACGAATATATTTATTCTGAAGCATCTATAGAGAGCTGTGAGGCTGCAGAGCACTTCACAGAGCAGGAACCTGCTGCTGCTGCCCTCAAAAAGCAGTATCTCCTGCCCTCTACAAATGCTGAGGCAGAGAGCGGTGTCTAGGTGGCCATGGGAGCAGAGAGGGGAGATGGTACCTTTGCAAGTTTAGGAGCAGGAGAGTGTTTTGTGCCTGGCTTGTCCCATGACTGTGAATAAACTACTAACTTGGAATGTTCCCTTTTCCTCCACCAAAAAGTGGAGGGTATCTTGGTGAAGCTTCTTGAGAACCACAGATAGAAACATCCTTTGAAAGAGTCAAGTATTATTATAATTGGTTCTTTGCTAAGATTGCATTCAAGTGTGGGTGAGTGCTCCTCAAGGTATGGCCTGAGATTTTCCTGACATGCATAAAGAGTGATGGGGAAGCCAGGACAAGATGACTTTGTACTCATGGCCTGCTGACTTACGCGAATCATCTCCAAAAGAGTCCGACTTCTTCTTCAGAGCCTCCAGAGATGCAGACTTCATGCCCTCCTCAGCCCGACAATAGTGTATAAAATGATATGCACAAGCTATGCTAGGCAGAAAGGAGAAGGAAAGCAGGAAGATCAGCTACTGGCTGGAGAGATGGTGAGAGCTTTGAGTCTTGCCACAACCAAAGCTCAGCAACCGCGGAATCATACCATGGGCGTTGCCAGAGAGGTCGGTGTCTTTATTTAGACCCCAAGAAATGCTGAACTCAGTGAGGAGAGACAAAAGTGGATGCTTCCCTGCTTGGCCATAGCATGGACTCACTGTAGGCCAAGCCCTTCTAGTGTCCTGGCAGTCTTTTGCATAGGAGACCCCTCCTTGTGCATCCCAGAGCAGAGCTCCTGACTACAGACCACGTTAGACTCCATAACAGGAGCCACTGCCAACATCCAAAAGGGTTCTTGCATGCCAGGTCTTCCAATATGCCACTGTTACGTTGCTTGGATAGAGCTCTTGCTGCAGATACCTTGCTGGGTGTTGATGTACCACAGTAAATAAAAGCCTAGTCAACAGGGTTCCCCATGAGGACTGAGGCTGTGTGTGTCTTCTTCATGATCTTTTTGGAAGCTGCCCCAATCCTGCAAGCAATAAAGCAGCACCCACCAATTTTCAAGTCACTCTTGGTACTTTTCAGCACATTTTTATCTCCTGTAAAAAGTAAAATGAATATTTACCTTTTTTTCTCTTGGTGTGAAAGGCTTAATGGAGCATTTAGCAGTTTGTGTGGTTTGGGGAGGGCTTTGAAGCTGGGCAGAGGAGGGGGAACGATCCTCAGGTGGATCCTCCTTTCCATCAGAGCTGGGGGTGGGAGGTGAGTAGGACAGTGTGATCTTTCTCTGCTGTGGAGAAGATGAGCCTCTTTATACCAGGCACTGAAACTCTCCCTGTAGGTTTCAGCATCCCATAAAGGCTTTGAAATACACCACTCTGTCCCATCTCCCAGGGGAATTTCATCCTGGTTTGGTTCAGCAGATTGACACAGCTGGTTCCCTCCCTCCCCTTCCTGAGCTGGCAAGTTCTCAGCAGAAGAGGCCCTGCTTGGCAGGATCAGCTTCTACCAATTCGTCCTCGTAATCAGGAACATCTCTCCAAGGTCCTTTTCTCTTAATTAGCCACTCCTAAGAAAAATGAGAAAAGCCCTAAACCAGCTTAGGGAAATGTAGGAACCTGGTGTTTCTGGGCTCCAAATTTACCTGTCTCTGAGCCCTCCACTAAAGGGTGTTACAGGTCCAGATTTTGGAATCCTGTAAGCAAAAAGCTGCACAGTTGGATGAATGAGGAGATCTGGTCTCCACTGCCTCAGCATCACGTAACCAAGTTGATTTCAGGACTCAGTGGGACCCTACGATGTGTGGCCCGTGGCATGCTCTCCAGCATCCACTGAGGAGGGATGGAGATGTCTGGGGAGGTTTCCTGGGAGTGGGTGGGAGCTATGGACCTCAGTCACAGGACGATCTCCTGAAGGGATCTGGGCTTCAGCTGCTGCTGGGATTTGTAGATGTGCCTCAGGTTAATCCTTAAGTAATATGCAACATCAGGTCATAGGCAGGCATTGTGCTGTATGCCTTGAAGTGTGGTATCCTGATAGGCACCTGCCCAGAGCTGCCACCTCTTCCCTACGGCTAGGAGAGTCATAGACACCTTGGCCAGGGGGTGAAGTAACTGGAGAGTTCCTCGGCCTGGGTGAGATGCTGTGCTCTAGGAGGAGCTAGGGGGAGGAACCTGATGTTTGAGCTCACACCTTGCACTTGGCAGTTTGAGGACAGATTGGGCTCCTCTCGTTTCTCCTTGGGTCGGTGTAGAAACATGACCAGTCCTTGCTCCTGGATCCTACTCTGCGTGAAGGCTGACCACTTTCGCTACCTTCAGTGGCAGAGGGTGTTTTCAGCAGTGTCTCCAGATGAAGGCATGGAGAAGGATGGTGGGGAACTGGTATCTCCTGCCACCTCTGACAGCAATGGTGAGTCTCAGAACCAGCCAGCTGGAAGCTGAAGCTACCAGCTCTGGCTGACAAGCTGCCGCTAATCAATGCCGTAATCATTTCTAAGCCCACATTAATAGTGAGTTGATTAGCACAATGGTCCTCTATGACAATTCATTAGGATGAGCTCCAGTCAGGAGGGAATCGATGGGGACTGATGGAGGGCTGTCTGACCTTCCCTGGTGCTGTCCCAGAGGAAGTCTGGGGCATCGTCATTAGCGCTCCTGGAAAACGCCAAACCCTCCAAAAGCCTGGCTCTGTCTGCTCTGCTTCTATTGATCCAGACAACTCAAGAGTGCCAGTGAGCTCGCAAGGCTGATGGCATCATTAATATTTCAGTGTAGGAGCAGTAAAAGCCCTGAGCTGGATCGTTGCTGGTAGCTAAGGAGACGGGGGCTCTCCAGAGAGATGGTTCTCTGCAGGGTTATGGCTTCATGACGGCAGCTGAAAAAAAACCACAAGACTCTGGCAGCTGGACAAGAGCCAAGGCATGGTGCAGAGGGTCTTACCGTGGCCTGGGACTTCCTGAAGAGCCTCTTTCAGTGCAATGTGGCTGTGACCTGTCCTATACCCCAACACTCGCAGTACTCACCACAGGACAGTGATCATTCAGTGTATTGGAACATAATTTTCCCCCATGGGCCAGCTGAGGTTTTTAGAATCATAGAGAATCAGAGAATCACAGAATGGTTTAGGTTGGAAGGGACCTCAAAGATCATCTAGTTCCAACCCCCCTGCCATGGGCAGGGAAGGAAGCAAAGGACACTTTTTTGCTGTCTTAGGTCATGACAATTTGGGAGCAGGTAAGTAAAGAAGCAAAGGTGTGGACAGTTGGTCGCAGTACCGCGGCTGAATTGGTCCGTAGTTGTCAGCCATCAGCTACATGAACTATGCACAGCCTCACAGCCCACCCTGGCCATGAAGGAAAACCACGTTGCCTTCACCCTCAACAAAAGCTAAACTGTGGTGGGACAGTTCCTTGCTGTGTGCCTCAATGTCCTGGTTGTAAATAAAACGCAGATACTCCTAGTTGTAGAGTCTGTGCCTGACTCTGCCCATTTCTGTCCCAACTCTTGGGTAGATTTTCCATCCAAAGCAAAGCTGGTGGTGCCCACAACCATGAAGGACTATGGACTTTGGCAGTTACCCTGCACTTGTGCCTTGTCCAACTGGCAGTGCAGATGGTGGTGACACCAAACCTGCACTCCCTCAGCCCCTCAGCTGCTGTAGGGTTTCTTTCACCCTAGGCCCTCTTTTCCCTCTTTCAGCAAGTCACCTCCCTGTGCTTGCTTGGGTGAGTATGGTAGCTCTTGACAAGGAAGAAAGGAGACCTTGTAGGGGTGGGGATCTCACTTTTCACACTTGTGTTCAGCAGAGTAGATGTACGCAGAGTGTCCGGTCTCTGTTTATAACCATCAGGTAGATGGATACAACACTTGCTTTTGGGCCAGTCAAGTCACACCAGAATCAAGTAAGAGGGTCAAAGAAGGGGCTCCCTCTTACTGGTACCCTACTGACACTAAAATGAACAAAAATGTAGTCATAAAAATACTCATCCCTGGTTAGACAAAGGACTCTTCTGTTCCAGTATCCTGTCTACAGCAGTAGATGGCAGCAGATGTCCAGGGTAGAATTACAGGAAAGAGAACAAGGATCTTTAGCTCCATCTTTTCCAAGGTGTGATGAAGTCTAAGCTATTCCAGTACATGTTAATCTAGTCTGCATTGGAGGAACCGGGTCCAAAATCTGGCCCCAACAGGCTGTAAGCAAGTCCATCCCCCTCATATTCTTCCTTGTCTGTGTTAGTTCCAGGATGAGTCAAACCCAGCAAAAAAGGGAATAACCTAGGTGCATGTGTCTCCTCTCTTGCAGGTCATCCCAGACTGGAAGGAGCAGGAGTGGAATCCCGAGAAACCTGAGAGCTACGTGGGGATCTTCCACTTCCAGTTCTGGCGTTTCGGTCAGTGGCTGGACGTGGTGATAGATGACCGCCTGCCCACACTCCACAACCAGCTCATCTACTGCCACTCCAACTCCCGGAACGAGTTCTGGTGTGCCTTGGTGGAGAAAGCATATGCCAAGTAGGTACCCGGGCAGTTGCAGGACAAACTGGGACCTGGGCACCTGAGTTTTCTTCTCTGTTCATTCATCAGTTGGTTTGCACCAGTGGAAACAACAGAGTAGGACATATCTCAAACAGTCAGAAACTGTATGAAGAAAACCTTCTGTAGCCTTAATTTACCGTCTAAGCAACTTAGAGGACCTCTTATCCCCCAACTCCACGTTCGTTTCAGTAACACCTATCCTAGAGATTTCAAGTTCTCTTTACTTTGTCCTATGACAGCAAGAGTGCTGCAAGCAACATGGGTCTTATTTTTTCAGCCAAGTTTGCTGTCCTCACCCACTGAAAGTGTACAAATTACAAATCTCTGTTCTTCAGGCTTCCCCAAGAACTGTCCTAGACACCTTAAAATGTCAAGCCAGTGTTGTTGTGCCATCTCTGTCACCCTCTTTCAGGTTGTCTGGCTGTTATGAGGCCTTGGATGGAGGCAACACAGCTGATGCCTTGGTAGACTTTACTGGTGGGGTCTCTGAACCTATCGACCTGACCGAAGGGGACTACATCGCTGATGAAGCCAAGAGAAACCTCCTCTTTGAGCGCGTGTTGAAGGTGCACAACCGGGGAGGCCTCATCAGCTGCTCCATCAAGGTAAGCAACGTTGCCTGTATGGTCACAGTGTCATGGGAATAGGTGTTTTAGGATGCAGTTGTCTTACACTGTTGGAAACTTCTAAATTAGATCAGATAAATTATGGCCGAGGGTTCCTACTTCTTGTGGATGGCAAAGGGAGTCAAACCTGCATGCCAGCCCTCTTATTCCTCATTGCCATGTCCAAGAGCTCAAATTTATCCCACCATCCTTAAAATGTCAGGAGAAGGTTCACTTCCAGAGAAAGGCATTTTGGTGTCTGCACGTGGACATCTCTACAAACACCGGGTGCCTGATCTCCCATTATAACCAGTAGGATGAGCTGTATTGGTTGACAGTATAGGAGCTCAGAGACCTCATGCAGCAGATGAAGACCAGGAAGGATTTAGCACCTAAAATGGCATCTGATACAACTGCCAAGGCAACTGGCTCTCTCCCTGAGTGTTGGTGATCTTCTTTTTGGCTCAGAGAAACCTGCAGGGAGATTTGAGCTCCTTTTTTTTCTAGTCCCTGCAAAGGCAGTCACATCCCCCTGGTACTAGCACTGTCTGTGTCCCTCTGGCCAGGCCACGTCAGCGGCTGACATGGAGGCCCGCCTGGCCTGCGGGCTGGTGAAGGGCCACGCGTACGCAGTGACGGACGTGCGGAAGGTCCGCCTGGGCCACGGCCTGCTGTCCTTCTTCAAGTCAGAGAAGCTGGACATGATCCGCATGCGCAACCCATGGGGTGAGCGGGAGTGGAACGGCGCTTGGAGCGACACGTGAGTTAGGATGGGCAGCAGCAGCACCTTTTTTTGGTGGGAAAAGCTGGGTTGGAGTAAGCCTTGAGACGTGGGACAATTTGACTGCATCCACACCCATAGGATAACATTGTATGGGCGGTTGTGGGATGCTGCGTCAACCTATGGGATCCCTGGAGGTCAGTGAGAGGGTGGCTGAGCTTGGCAAAGCTTCTCATTAAGGCTCTGGTGGGTGTTGTGGTGAAGTTGCCTGCATGTTCACACTAGTGAAGGATGATTATAGGTCACCTTTCTGCTCCCAGTCTTGTTCCACCAGAAATAGCACCCGACAGAATCAACCTCTTCCGCCACGGACTGCTGTGGCATCTGTGGATGGGATGAAGAGCCAAGGGCTGATGTAACCAGAGCCTTTGACCAGAGTCCATTTTGTTATCTTCACTGATCAGCTTGTGATTGTACTGGCCAGACAAAATCTTGCCAAGCTGGATTCAGCTCCACTGGTCAGGAAGAAGGTTGAAGCTCCAAGCCATGCTGGACTCCCCTCATGCTTGGAAGATGAGCTAACCAGTGCATTGTGGGGACTGGTTGCACGTCTGGAGCTTTATACAGACCTTGTGCCCTTGACAGATCCCACCATGGCCAAGTAGCCTCTTGAATTCCTGTGTGTCCCCTTGCCCTCATGGTAATGATCTCGTACTCTTCCCACAGCTCTGAGGAGTGGCAGAAAGTGAGTAAAAGTGAGAGAGAGAAGATGGGAATGACAGTGGAAGACGACGGAGAGTTCTGGTGAGTCGCTCCTGGGGTCGTCACCGCAGGCCATGCCCACAGAATCCTCCCACCCTATGAAGCATGTGAGTCATTTCCATGCATACAGCTATCCAGAGCAAACAGCCTTCCAAGCCCTGGGATCTTTGGTGAAGCCTCCTCCTTGAGCCCATGGGTATAAGCTTTGGATGGCCGTGACCCTAGGACTGCAAGCTGCTCTGTGTCACACTGGGTCCAAACCACTTCACCAGGGTACTGGGAACCTGTTATGAATGTGCTGAACTTAACAGCCTCACCAGGTACGTTTCAATACGACATGTACCCATGTGTGGAGGAAGGGCCACTACTCTGCTTCTCCTGCTCCAGAACACATAGCTCTATTGTTTAAACTGAAGAAGAAGTATTTACTGCATGCATGGAGTATCTCCATCTCTTTTGTTATTCATCAGCCATCAGGGGCTACCCACACCGCTCTAACAGGTGATCAAGAATATCCCTGCAATGTACAGTTCAGGGGAATGACGCAGCATAACCCAGCTCTGTCCTTTCCTGACTTAGGATGACTTTCGAAGATTTCTGCAAATACTTCACGGACATCATCAAGTGCCGTCTCATCAACACGTCCTACCTGAGCATCCACAAGACCTGGGAGGAGGCAGTGCTACACGGGGCATGGAGCAGAAACAGTGACCCCTTGAAGAACCGCTGTGGAGGCTGTATCAACCACAAGGACACCTTTTTGCAGAACCCCCAAGTGAGTCATGAAGCAGAGGATCTTCTGGAGCCTTCACATGTGTTTCCAAGTGTTTAAATCTCCTGCAGGGACCTAGAATGCCAAAATGGCTACCAGACCTCTAGTAGATTAGATGTGCTCATGACCATTCTCTGACTGAGACCCCTGGCACAGCATGACCAGCATCCAGGCCAAGTTTATTAACCTTATCCCTCTTATCAGGGAGACTGCATCCAAGTGCCTGGTGTAGAGCACCTTGGCACAAGCAAACAGCAACTGTGCCACAGGGCAGCAGTGTTAGCTGGTGCCAGTCAAACAGGGACGGGAACCATTTCCAATAATTTGGATGTCTGAATGATCAAATTCCAGTTCCTTTGCCCAAACTTTGGCACTGTTAAATTTACCAGGACAGGTGTAGTCTATACAGCCATTTCCTTCTAGCTTGGCATTCAGAAAGGCCTTGCTCTGAAGTTCATCTCCTGGAACAAGCTCTTCTGTCCTGTCCTGCTCAGAACTGGGATTCTCAGTAACATGAGACAAGTTCTTGTGAGTCCTTCACCTAATGAGCAGATGAAGGATGGTCTGGTCCATTGCGGGAGTTGTCATCAAGGATATGGGAGGTTGTTTTCTGCTTCCAGCTCTGTATTAGCCTTTGTCTTAGGTCTCTCTGAACATCAGTTCCTCCTTCCATGCCTTGTAGGAAAACTTGTGCCAGACTGCAAGGGATGAAAGTCTCTGGTATGAGACTGCAGCTGGACTCTTGGATTCTACCAAGCAATTCAAAGACTGGATTTACCAGTCTTTTTCTAAGATGAGCCAAAAATGTCTCTGGCTTTTCAAGATGATACCAGTTCCAAAGAGGAGTGGGTATGGGCTCTCAATGCTGGTACTCAAGCCAGGCTGTCCCTGCAATGAGGCGAGTGCGAAGAAGCTGAGGTTAGCTCCGCTGTGTGTCCACCCCTACCCATGCCAATGTAGAAGTCCTCCCTTACCTTCCTCTCTTTGCTTCTAGTATGTGTTTGATGTGAAGAAGGCAGAAGATGAAGTGCTGATCTCCATCCAGCAGAAGCCAAAAAGGACCAGTCGCAAAGAGGGCAAAGGAGAGAACTTGGCCATAGGCTTTGATATCCATAAGGTAGAATCCGTGGTTCCTGCGTGTTGGCCTGAATACACCTATAAATTTGTTAGTGGTGGAGTGTTACATCAGTCCTGCGTGACCATTGGTATTCATTTAAGCATCATCTGGGTGCTTCTGGGGTGCCTTCAGCACAGCCTGCCCCCCTCTAGAGATTATGAGAGATTCCAGAGGCGATCAGTGACAGCATGGACAAGTTCTCCTTGCTGAAAGCAATGACTAGTCTGTTATCTTCAAATGTTGAAATCCGTTAGACTGATCCTTATGTGTTACTTGCCTGGACCCCAAGTGTCAAGCTGGGATGCAAGAGACAATGAGTCCCTGAGCCAACAGAGTTGGGAGAGCCACATCCACACATGTTTCCGCCCCGCCTCGCTGGGACTATTTTGCTGGTCCTTTTAACTCCAGCTCTCCCAGCGCTGTGGGGTCAGTCCTTGCAGTCTGGCCCCCAAGGTGGATATCAATGCATTGTCAGTCAGTGCTGTCCTGCTGACCATCCCGCTGTGGTCTCTTCCTAGGTGGAGCTGAACAGGAACTACCGGATGCACACCCTGCAGCAGAAGGTGGCCAGCTCCATTTACATCAACTCCCGCAGCGTCTTCCTGAGGACGGACTTGAAGGAAGGCCGCTATGTCATCATCCCCACGACTTTTGACCCTGGACATGTAGGCGAGTTCCTCCTCAGGGTTTTCACGGATGTGCCTTCAGATTGCCGGTAAGGAGCAAGAGCAGTAATGGGAGGGGCTGGCTATTTGGAGATGTGTTTTCCCTGGTTGGAATTGGTCATATCCTTGCCTGGAGCTGGTGTTTGGCTTCCTTTCAAGGGTGGCCAAGAGACAGGACGTCTTCACAGGTCTAAGTACAGACATGCAGAGAAGCTCCCACTCTGCTTCTAAGCATGACATGGGAGAGCATTCCAAACCCAGGCTGAGGAGATCGGAGTGGGGAGAAGAGTCTGATAGTGGACAGTGCATAGTCCTTCCATCCTGCTAGAGCAAACTCTCTGGCCTGTCCGTGGGGTAAGTCTGGGCACCTCTTAAAAGCCATATGTTTTTTCCCTGCAGAGAGCTGACGCTGGATGAACCACCACACACCTGCTGGAGTGGGATGTGTGGTTACCCGCAAGTGGTATCCCAGATCCATGTCCTCGCTGCAGCTGGGCTCAAGAATCAGGACTCCCAAGGAGGTACTGGTCTTTCCCTGCCTGTTGTCTAGTCCTGGAGAAGTTGAGAGGTCGTTGTTTCAGTGGGAAAAGGGAGAGATGGTTTCATGGAGGTTGCTGGCATTTGTTAGGTCTTCAGATATTTTTTTCAATAAACATGCCTTATTCAGACACCAGAGGAGAAGAAAGTTCGTGGAGAGTCAAACTCACTTCTTGCTGTGGATGTGATCTGGGAGCTGTTATATTTAGGCTGTTGTCCAAGATCCTTGGGAGATTCTCCCAAAACTTCCCCAAAGCCCTTAGCAGTGGTCCTATAACAATCCAGGCTTTCCTCCTGAGTATGAGCAGCTGTAAAAATCAGGAATTTTATCTAAATTTTAACAGGAAGGACAGAGAAACAATGGTACAGGCTGATGTATTGGGTAGTCTTCATCACCAGAGGCTGGATAAATGTCTGTCAGTAGAGGGTAGATCAAATTTAGCTCATTTTGGGATGGTGTGGATCAAAGATGTCTCCCTCTATTTTAGTCTAAGTCCTTCTCCGTGCTTGGCTCCTAGTAGCCCTCTGAGATGACCTCAGCCACCACCAGCATGGTCCTCTAAAGGTTAATTTTCATGGTCCTACCATCCTGTGATGCAATTTTGACTTTCAAGACATGAAAGACAGCAGCAGCACCAAGCGTCACTATGTCCTACAGCCACGCAGAAGCTCATGGCAGAAGCCTCATGTTCAGTCCTTGTGGGGCATCTGAACCAAGAAACCCAGACGTAGTGATGACTTGTACGTGAAGGAAAGATAATTGAAGTAGGATTGAAAGGTCTAGAGGTTGCATTTAGAGAAGTAAATGCCTTTCCACCATGGGAACCAATCAGATCCTGACCTTTCTTCACTATTTCCTGAGTTAAGGGCATGTATTCATAGAATCATAGAATCATAGAATGGTTAGGGCTGGAAGGGACCTTCAAAGGTCATCTAGTCCAACCCCCCTGCAAGGAACAGGGATATCTCCAACTAGATCAGGTTGCTCAGGGCCTCGTCCAACCTGGCCTTGAACGTCTCCAGGGATGAAGCATCCACCACCTCTCTGGGCAACCTCTTCCAGTGTTGAATGTGGCAAGGTTTACCCAGGCACTTTCGAGCCAAATTTAAAATCTAGAAATTGAAAACTTCAAATTTAAAAAATGTAAATTAAAAATTTAATTAGAATATGTTTGTTTGTTTGTTTTTTTCACCCAAGCATTATTATCAGGCCTCCGTATCACTTGAGCCCTGAAAGTAACAAGCAGGATCCTTCCTTAGGGCAAGGACTAGCCCAATTTGCTTATCTGTCACATGCCACAAAGGGAGTCCTTCTATCCTGTCTGGTGTCTGGGGAGGGAATTTTACCCTAGGCAAGTTGTTTTTTCTTGAGTTATCCACAATAAGTCAGTGTATCTGTAGCAACACAGGGAAATCTGTAGCCAAAAGTCTCTGAACTGTTCAGAAAGGAGATTTATCTTTCCTTCAGACAAGGATACATGTGGATTCTGGAGCCATAAAACATTTTTTCAGCAAGAGGCCCTTGGGAATAGTTTTTTTTTCCAGCTGTTTTCCAGCTCTTCAGCTCCCACCACCAATAGCCTGCACGTTTGGTGCTTTCCAGTGCAACGGCGTCTCTCGTGTCTCCCAGCCCAGACCTTTCACACTACTGTGGAAATATTGATTTACAGATGGGAATTTGGCTCCAGCTGATGGAGCATAAGGATTTAATGGGACATCCCAAAAGAGAAGGCTAGTTTGGAAAAACAGCTGTGAAATCCAGCAGCTGTGTCTCACCAGGGGAGCCAGGTTCTTGCAAACAGAAAGCTAGCAAGGAGGTGGTCTGGCAATCAAAGATGTGGTTCTTAAATCCCTGGCCCTCAGAAGGGGGTGGTTTGTTCCTCCTTGTTTCCACATCTCCCTTGGACAACAAAACTCATCCACCTGGTCTGTGTTTCCACCATAGCCACTAAAGCTCATGGTAAGAAAATACGTTCTGGCTGTTCAAATTCCATAGCAATAGCTCATTCTCTACTGAAATTCCCAAAATGAGCACTTGTTTCTTAAGGGGAAAACGTTTGCTAGTGAGGGACTCTTTCCCTCTCCCGGAAGCTCAGGTACCATCCAGCTGTGGACTGGCAGTCTGTGGACTTGGTAGCTTTACTCTCTATCTTTGTGGCCTGCTTGTTCCCCATGACTGTCTTGTTCCAGCTGGGATATTGTGATAACCCTCCTTTCCCACTTTCTCCTCCAGTTCCCACTCGTTTCCCTTGGTTGCCCCCCCGTGCCCAATCTTTCTCTCCCCCATGCCACCCACTACCACCGATGATCCTTTTTGAGATTTTGATCTTCTCCCTGAATTCTTGCCCACGGCAAATATTCTAAGAACCATCTTCACCTCTTTAAAAGCCTTTAAAATATATTTCCATCCTAGGGCCATTCTGTCACTGGTTCCTCACCAAACCTTCTCAGTGCCCAAATGGTCTCATTTTTGGATCTCATAAATTAGCACATCTTGACACTTAATTCTGGCCCAGCGTTGTGCCATCTCTCATCACCTTGACCACCCAACATTTTTATTACCCCAGCATTGGTCGTAATACTGACAGCCCCTGCAACGTTTGAGTCTCACTAAGTCTAGGAAGAAGATATGCCAAGGAGTTGTGTGAAGGGGTGAAAAGCACAGTTCCTGCTGAGATAGGTAGTTGGCACCTCAAAGTACAGCCAAGGTTAGCCTGGTTTGGGAGTATATAAGCTGCAGTGGAAGCAAGTGGGGTTTTGCAGCTTGAAGGCCCTTGCCTTCTTGGTGTTTCCTTGCATGAAACCACCTCTGTGAGCTTGTTTCTCTTCTCCGTGGGTTTATTTCTGGCTGCCTTCAGCAAAGCAAATCCTGAAAGGAGAATTGAGCAGGGTGGTGTCTTCCATGAAAGACTTATCTCAAAGATCAGGAGGTTTTGAAGTAAAGAAGGAGTGTTTATGTAGAATATAGAGTGGCCAACAGGTCGAGGGAGGTGATTCTGCCCCTCTGCTCTGCTCTCATGACACCCCACCTGCAATGCTGCGTTCAGCTCTGGGTTCCCCAACACAAGAAGGACATGGAGCTGTTGGAGCAGGTCCAGAGGAGGCCATGGAGATGATGCGAGGGCTGGAGCACCTCTGCTATGGAGACAGGCTGAGAGAGTTGGGGCTGTTCAGCCTGGAGAAGAGAAGGCTCCAGGGAGACCTTCCAGCACCTTCCAGTACTTAAAGGAGCTACAAGAAATCTGGAGAGGGGGCTTTTGGCAAGGGTGTGTAGTGATAGAACAAGGGGTAATGGCTTTGAACTGAAAGAGGGGAGATTTCTGTTAGATATACGGAAGAAATTTTTTACATTGAGGGTGGTGAGGCACTGGAATAGGTTTGCCCAGAGAAGATGTGGATGGAATGTGGATGTGGATCCCTGGAAGTGTTCAAGGCCAGGTTGGATGAGGCTTTGAGCAACCTGGTGTAGTGGAAGGTGTCCCTGCCCATGGCAGGGGAGTTGGAACTAGATGATCTTGAAGGTCCCTTCCAACCCAAACCATTCCATAATTCTATGATTCTGTAAGGAAGAGGTGCCATTTCATAGCAGTCCATCACCACTTGCTGCCCAGGGACAATGTCACCTAACTGAAGTAAGCCTGAGCCCAACAGCTGAGCTTCATGGGCATCGTCTGGGTGTGATGAACTGTTTAGCAGATATCCGTCTCCTCCCAAGGGGTATGGAGGAAAAGTGCTGCATGACACCCCTGGAAAAGGGCTCCAAGGAATTACAGGAGCTACAACAAAGTGAAAATCCCCTTTTCTCTCCCCAGGAGCTGACCCTTATGTGATCATAAAGTGCGAAGGGCAAAAGGTTCGCTCTCCGGTGAAGAAGAACACAGTGTCTCCAGAATTTGACGTGAAAGGACTCTTCTACCGCAAGAAGCCAGGACAACCCATCATTGTTCAGGTACCCAGCAGGCGAGCAGTGAGCCAAGGAATGGGGACCCTCTCTCGCTTGGACCACCCCCCGCCCTGTCCTCATACTGTCCACAGCGGATCTGTTCCCCAAGGCTGAGCATCATCAATTCGTGCAGCTCAACCACCCACCACCGTGGCTGAGCCTTGGCATCTGGTGAAAGCATGTCCTTCACCCTTCTCACTTTCAGAGTGAACCCTCCCCACCTCAACCACTTCCAAGGCTCCATCTCAGAGCAGGTCCCCAATAACTCCTTCTCCTCTCTGGTGCATGAAGGTTGGCTGCATCCCTCAAGGAGCTGCCCTCATATCTGTTTTGTTCCCCCAGATATGGAACCACAACTTAATAAGCGACGAGTTCTTGGGCCAAGTGGTGCTCACGGGGGATCCCAGCGACCGGCAGTCAGTGCACACGCTGCACCTCCAGGACAAGGGGAACAGGAGATCAAACGATCTCTCTGGAACCATCGCTGTGAGGCTGCTCAGCAGTAATGTCCTCACCAATGTCTAAGTACTCAAGGACTCTTCTTCTGGTGCCACATATGGGTGTATACCCATGCACACGTACGTACATATATGTATACACACAGACACAGAGCGTACCTACCACCTGCAAAGTGTACATGAACTATGCATGCATTCCACTTAAAGGAGCCAATATTGTGTTTTCAATGTTAAAAAAAATGGTGCCTTTTTGGAGAACCACAACGATCCTTCTGCTGGTGTCCTCTGCAGCCCCCATTGCTGCCATGCACCGCGTGGGATCGCCGCGGGCACGCTGGGTGTCCTGACAGCCAGGGCACGATGCCCTGATGCTGTTTGTTTACACGGGCTGGCACGCACGTGCCACCGCGCACGCGTGTGGCCACCGCGGTCCCACCAGCTGCTTCAATGCCTCTTCGATGTGTCTGCTTGGGTTTAGAGTAGTGTGCGTGGAGTCGTCTCCCGCGAAACTGCCATTTAATCGCTTCTCTGTGGAGGCACCTCAGCAAAGGAGAAGTGGAAAAGTAGATCGGGGCCTTTTGGATGTTTTCTGGGTATGGGTTTGAGTACTGCAACTGGAAGGAAAACACACCAAGGTGGTCCCAAATCCACAGTGGCAACAAGACTGGTGGTTCCATCATTTTAGGGATGAGCTGTCTCCTCCTGAGTCTTGTTCAACCCCATGCAACTCTGAAGGGTACCAAGATGCCAACAGCTCTGGTGGGACAACTGTTCTGTGGAGTCAAGTTTTTGAATTGGTCTGGACTTGGCTGCTGCATGTGCCTCTCGAACTGCCGTGGTGCCTGCCATCTCCATGTCTTCATGTAAGCCCCATCCCAAGAGCTCACCCCAGTAGCTGGGGTGGGTTGTCTGCTGGAGCCGTTCAGTGTTTAGATAAGAGGACATCAGTTCCTCTGAAGGCCAAAGCGTCAGGTCCAAGGGATGGGGAGCTTTGCTCGATAGGCTCCATCTTTACTGCTACATACAATGCATCATCTCTCAGTGCCTCGCTTTCCCAAATTCTTTTAAAAAATAGTGGGATTTTAGCTTGTACTAGAGGAGAGAAGAGGAGCACTGCTCCCAGTGCAGCCTGAAAATGCTGGGAATATTTAATTCATACCGGTGTCCATCTCTCACCTTTAATTTCCAGTCTGCTGGCTTGGAGGATGAGTTGCACAGTGCTAGAGCCAGTCTCACGAGCACAACCCAAACTCGTCATCGGGGCCACGTCTAGGACCATGCTCTGCTCCCGTTTGCCATGGAGACTGGGTTTATCTTCTTTATTCCACTGGGTGGCAGAATCCGGCTTCTTATAAACCATCCCAGATAAGCCAAACAACAAAACCCTTGTCTGGCCTTCCAGCAGCTGATCAGGGCAGGTTTCAAGGAATGTTTTTTTCCCTCGTGTTGTTACGTTGGGGTTTTTTTTATTCGTGTGCCTTTAGAAATGGTGCAAGCTAAGGGACTGTTCTGTCAGATTCTCTAACAAGAAAATCTTTTGCAGTCACCTGCATGCAAGTGAAGATGAATACGTATGATGTAATCTTGCAATCTCGGTAAAATCGATTTTTGTAGGCTGTTTTTCCCCTTTCCTCATCTTCAGTTTACCTCCTGTGGTTATGAGTTGGGTTTTTGACCAAATTGCTTATTTTCTTAAGTCTTGTTTTCCAGGACTTAGAGGCAAGCAGTGGCCCACATGATGCTCTTTCCGGTCTCAATTATTCCAGGCTTGCACTGAGCACCCTCCAACTCTTGGTGCCATCACGGGAACCTAGTTTAGTTCAGCATCTTGCAGAATTTGTGTGGATTTGGTGTTGAGGAACATGGTTTAGGGACCCTGACAGGGCAGGGTGAATGGTTGGACTCGATGATCTTGAGGGTCTCTTCCAACCAGATGATTCTATGATTCTATGATTCTATGATTCATTTGGTGAGGTGACATTTTGACCCCAAGATCAAAGCAAATCCTTGAATCCAGGCAGACCGATTCAGAGATATTTTGATTTTGTTCTGGTTTTGTTCATGGGACTCATCACTGAAAGTAAATGGAAGCCGCATTGTGGGGCTAGAAGACATAGTTTAGGTCTTAGGAGAAGATCTCACAGGCTCATGTTCGGAGTGGTATGTGAGAGGTGCTGTGACGCCTGAAGAGAGCTCACCTGGCAAGGAGAAGAGTTATTTAGCTAAGGGAGAACATCACAGGAACATCACAGGAGCTTTGCACCATCATCATCAGATGGGGGTAGCCAGCCTGCCTGCATTAGCCTTGTTTTCTCAGGAAATCAGGCTACTGGTAGCTTCAGGAAATGAGAGCCATTCGGCCAGGAGTGCCCTGACACATGCCAAACTGCACCGTGATCCCCAAGGAGCAGTGCTGAAGCTTGAGGAGTAGCGGTGCCCTGGTACCCATGGGTGGCCTCCTTCCTCCCTACAGAGGATCAAGCCATAAAGAGAGGAAAGGCAGCTTTTTAACAGCTTCCTCAAAAAATATAATCATCACACTGTATCAGGACCAACTTAATACCAGTAGTATTTGCTCTTTATTTAAAAAAAAAAAAACAACTTTTGAAAAGTGAGAGCAGAAGCCGCCTTCTCCCTACATTTCCAAGGAAATAACAAAAATTACCTCTTTTTTTTTTTTTTGGTCTTGTTTGTGGAGCAGATGAGGGAGGGCAGTTACTGAAATGCCGTTCCTCGTGTTGACGGCTTTTCTCTTTCCATGAAGTAAACAGAAATATCCAGGATTTTCTGTCCGAGAGGAGGGCAGGCCTGATAAGCACTTTCCAGTCCCTCCCAGGTGGTGTAGGACACGTCTCTGATTTATTTTCCATTCCTTTTGTTAATCATTTCAATGGTTCCGAGGAGCCAGCCATTACACTCCGTGAAATCCATTTCTTTGTGACCTCTGCGTGTTGACACAGGCTATGACTTGTCTTCGCCTCCGAAGGCGCTGACGTGTCGCGCTGCACAAGATCAGAGGGTGGTCCAAACGGAAAGCCAACGTTGTACAGCTGTAAACCTCCTATAAATAAATTGTGTCTATTTTATTCAGACTCCCTGCCTCTAAACTGCCGCGTTCTTCCAGGATGCTCTTCGGTGGGCACAAGGTGGCTCTGCAGAGCCTTTTTCTTGGCTTGGTTCACTAAACTCCATTCAAATTGTTTTCTCTTCGGACTTTGAGACTGTGGCCAGGCAATCTGCATGAAGGTTTCACGCAAGGTTACGCTCACGTTCACTGGGAGGGGAAGGGTAAGCCCCTCTGACTGTGAAACCTTTGCATCCCATGCCTTGGAGTCAACACAAAGCAGGGAACTTGGTTTTTTGAGCCTCACCTGACTTGGAAAAAGCTCTGCAGGTTGCTGAATAAAACCAACCCATAACCAAATTATGAACCAAGCAGCAGGAGGATGTGATTTTTGGATGGCTTTCCCTCAAAGAACAAACCTGCAGATTGCATGTTAGGAGCATTTGAAAAGCCCATGGGAGTCTCCAGTCTTGCTGTTGTAACACACAACCCCAAAGTGCTGGCCCTAGGGTCTTGCTCCCTTCTCAGATTCCAGCTCCATCACCTGCCTGTGTTCAAGGTCTTTGTAGCATGGAGGAGCTGTGCCCTTCTGCAGCCCACCCTCAAGAGCCTGAAGCAGGCATCTAGAAAAAGCCTTTTTATTGTGGGGTGGGGGCACCCATCCAGGTCCTCCTGCTCCTGAGATCATCCCCTGGGACAAAGTGTGTCACCAAACCCTAGGTAGAAACAGGAGCATCCTGCTCCTCTGCCTCCATCACTGAAACAGCTTGCACAGACCATTCTTCAGGGGAGAGCCTCACAAACATCTCAACCTCACAAACATCATAATACTCTCCTGGAGGATGTCCTGAGTGGTAGACATGGCTGGGCATCTATGCAGCTGTGATATAGCACAAGAGCTCTGGTGTAGACCAGGTGGCTCTAACAAGTCCTGCTTTGTGGACATTCATGAAGAGGTCTATGCAAGCCTGAATGAGCTATAAATCATCATGTAGGTATGGGGTGTCATGACTCTCCACCAGCATCAACATCTCAGTTTCTCTGGTACTAGGGCACTGGGCTTGAAACTGGAGGTTGCTTTGAAACCCTGCCTGTCCTTGTGCTGGTGGTGCACACCACCACGTGGGCTGGCAACATGAGCAGGCATGCTAGAATTAGTGTGGGACCCCAGCACATCAGCGTGGAGATGTGGGAAGCTTGTGCATGTTTGGAGGCCAGCAGCAGGGAGCAGAGTGGTGCACAGCTCCAGACAGGACTCAGTCCGGGCTCCCCAAGGGTCCTGCAGCATTTCCTCATCCCTCCAGCACTGTCATCTGCCAGGGATTTCCACTCACTAACTAAACTGACACTTCAAAATCTCCTTTTGACCTGCAAGAGCATCTTCAAAGTGGAACAGACATCTTGCCATGGTTGCAAGATGAGACTAGAATATTCCTCCTTCGTCCTGGTCCCCTACAGCCTACATCTTCCCACCCTAACACCCATATACAGTCCTCCCATATGGATACGAGCCCTGTGATGCTCAACAGGACTGGAGATGACTAGCAAGAAAGGCTACAGAGGTACCAGGGCTTTCAGCAAGGGGATGGGTTCATTGCCTGTCCCTCAGAGCTGCTTAGGTGCTACCATATCCTTGGCCAATGTTCCAGGTATTAAATACCCAGGGATTAGCCCATGACCCACAGCTGTGACAGTCTGCTGAGCAAGAGTCATCCAAAGTCTCCTCGTGTTCTTCATATCCCACTTCCAAACTGTCGTGGTTTAGGCCGATCCGGCAACTAAACTCCAAACGACTGCTCTCTCACTCCTTCTCCAGTGAAATGGAGAGGAGAAATATATAATGAAAGGACTGAGGGTCGAGACAAGAACAGAGAGGGAGCACCCAGCAACCATGGTCCTGGGCAAAACAGACTCAGCTTTCTTAAAGCAAAACAATTTATTAACAGTTGTTTAAAAAGGACAAAGGGGAACAAAACCAGTTACTTGAGAGGAGAAAGAGAAAACAAAGACAGATCTTAAAAACAACACCTCCCCATCTCCTTTCCTTTCGTTCCCAGCTCTACCTTCCCCCCAGCGGCACAGGGGGGCAGGGAATGGGGGAGTGCAGGTCAGTTCATCCATGTTGTTACTGCCGCTCCTTTCTTAAAGGAAGAGGAGCCCTTACACCTTTTTCCCTTGCTCCAGTGGATCCCCTACGCACGAGGAAAATCCACAAACTTCTCCAGCGTGAGTCCCATCCGCAGGATGCAATCCTTCCTCATCGGATCGCTCCAGTGCGGGCTTTACCACAGTCTCGGATTCTTAGGGAGTTGTGGCCACTCACTTCGTCATGGGTCGTCCCACGGACTCTGGATGCCTTTCTACCTCGTGTGTATCCCATGCTCCGTTATTAACAGTTACTCATTGTGCATCCCATGCTCCAAGACCTCTCTCAAGCTCAGGCATCTCCTCCCTGACGTGGGCTTCTCCACAGGCTGTGAGTGGGTCTCTGCTCCACCGAGTCCATCCTGGCTGCAGGAGGGCCGCCTGCCGTCTCACCACCGGTTGCAGGGGAAACTCAGCTCCGGCACCTCGTCCTGTTCCATCTTCACTGACCCAGTGTCTGTGTGGCCGTTTCTCTCAGATCTCAGTCCTGTCTGGGTGAACTCGACCCAGTGGGCACCCCGGGAGTGGGGTCCTCCCCAAGTTCCCCCAGCGGCTCCGCTGCTGCCATCCTCAGCGGGTGGCGCCGGCCCGGCACGGGCCGCCGCCCGGCCAGGAGCAGGGAGCGGGGGCAGTGCCCTCCTCCCTTCTCTCCTCACTCCTGGGCAAAGCACCTTTTCCGGTTCCTTTGTCCCAACTTCAATAGGGCAATTCACAGAGGCGCAGACTGGCTCAACCCCGAGGAGGATGGGAGTCTGATCTGGTGGAGCAAATTCTCTCTCCTGCCACCAGAACTCCCCACACGCATCAAACCATCGCACAAACCCAGCGATGGAGGCAGAGGAGCATGTCCAGCCCCGTGTCCCTGGCAGAGCCTCCCTCACTGACTTCCCACACAGCCATGGGACATGCTGGGCACAAGAAAAGGCTGCCCGAGGTGGGACCCTTTCCAGGTGCATCAGATGCAGTCCAGAGAGAAGCAATACCCAGGCACAGCCAATATCTGCCCTCACATCCACACAAACCACGTTGGCACAGTGAGTAGGGCTTGAGTGAAACTGGGCATGGCCCCAGGTGGTCATAAATCATCCCTCTTAAAGCTTAAAGTCAACTAAGTCTATTCATAGCTGGTTCCCATGAGAGGGCTGGGCACCAGAGGGGAGTTCTGAAGGGCTGGGGAAGGTACAGGGCAGCTGCACTGTGACTTCTTCCACATTTTGAGCAGAGTTCCTGGTATGGCTTTGGTGGAAGGAGGCTCCCTTTGTTTGCTCCTTACTTCTGCACCAAAAAAATTCAGCTGTCCCAGTTCCCAGGAGAGGGTCAGGCCCCCTCGTTCCAGAGCAGAGCTTAGAATCACCTGTGTGATAACACTGCAAATAAAAAGGTGTGCTTTCCACCATTCACTGCCTAAAATGCCATGCTTTATACCTGAGTGAGAAACCTCTGTGATGTTTCACAGCATGCTTGAAAGACAACCCCACCTTTCTCAGCAGGAAGGAGAAAAGACACTAGCCCGGATTTGGGCAGGGAGTCACCAGGTCGGAGTTAAGCTTCCAGGCGCAACCTCAGCTCTGAGTTTCCTGGTCCTCAAGCGTTTTCCTCTCCCAGTTTCCTCATTTACAAGTATAGGCTGGTGCATTCAAACCAAAATGCCTGTCCTCTCCTGGCCCCATCCCACGGGACCCCAATACGCGACCCCTGGGACCTCTTTGCACGGGGCAGAGGGATCCTCTCAGCCACCCATTTGCCCAAGAAGCCATCAGGGCTCTGCACAAGGACTTGAAAACGCAGCTTAACTCATCGCAGGGCTCTTCGTGGGTACCCCGGTCTGGGGCAGACCCCGGGGATGCATCTTTGGGGCGCGGGGATGCTCGTGGAGCGCGGAGCTCGCAACGTCCCCAGGCTGGAGGTATCTCACACACCCACTCACGCACACCCACCCACCCACACACACCCCTCAGGGGCTGGCTGTATCCCGGCTCCTCCCCCGCTAAGAGGCTCAGCGACGGGCAGGGCAGGCGCTGCCCTCGCTCGGTGCCGGAGGCAGCGCGGCTCCGCGCCGGGCACCAGCGCCCCTTCCCCGGCTCCGGCCCCGGCCATGCCCCGCTAAGGTAGGGCGAAGGTGGGCAAGGGGGGGTCCGGCTGCAGCCGGGAGGGACCAGGCTGAGGGTTGGGGATGCTCCGGATGGGGATGCAGCGGGGTGCGATAGGGGTGCGGCGCTTGCAATATGGGGGGGTGAGGTGCAATGGGGTGGGATGGACCGGGGGTACCCCCGCCGGGTCTGGATGGCAGCGAGCCGGCTCCAGAGCCCGGATCAAACCTGGGGAAGGGGTTGGGCTCGATAGGAGCGGGAGAGGCGACGCGACCGCAGAGCTGCCAGAAATGCCCAGCAGCCCCGAGCCAGCTGGGCTCCTGCAGCAGGATTAGTGCCTCGGTAATTTCTAGCTGCTGCTTAATTTAGCTTGGGTCACCTAGGAGTGAGCTGGGGTGTGAGGTGGGGGTCGTTTTCCTCCTGTGTTGCGGTATGCAGGACTCCCACCCCACCCCTCGACACCCCTCCCTCCCCTTTCTTCCACTGTCCTTTCATGTTCTGGGATATGTCTGGAAGATCTTGAGGATGGGGAGAGACTGTTGGGGGTGTACCTGCTGCACGGACCCGCTGGCAGAGGCACGAGGCCCCAGATGTGTCCCCAATCCCATCGGTCCTGGGACCACCTCACCCTCTCTCCCTGCCCTGATCCAGCTCCAAACGCATCACCCAGGCTGTTAAAGCACAACCTGCTCTCAGAGAGCAGCAGGAGTTTCCCTTGGTTGCAGCATAGTACGGCTTGTGTCGAGGCTGTGTTTTGGTGACGTGTCCCGCGGGTCACAGCAGTGCTGATAAGCAGTGCCCAGGACCTTCCTGGGCTGTTTAAATTAGTAGGATCATCCCTGGGCAGGAACTGAGAGCCAGCGTGGGACAGGCAATTCCCACAAAGCTGTTTGAGTTTTAGTGCTGGGTTTGGGAGCACAATGTTACATGTGTGGGCTGTGCTGGATCAGCTGAGCACCACACCAAAAGAACAATCCCAGGCTTTCCTAGGATAGTTACAGTCATGGTATCCAAACAAAGGTGAAACTGGCATCTCTTGGCGTCTCTGGGAAGACCGGGACATATGGTGGAGGACCTGTCTTGTAGGCAACGTGGTGGGAGAGTTTGAAAGGCAACAGGCCAATGGGTCTAAGATTGCCTGGTTGCTCCTGGCTGCTAAATTCCCCCTGCAGAAGGAGCTGGCAGGAGCTGGAGGTGGTCTTCCCATGGCCTCAGGCTGTTGTGTTGGTGTGAGAGTGCTTCTCTCCATAGTCTGGGGAAAAGGATGTCTGAGAGCCAACTCCATGGGGTTAGTGTGTTCTTTGCATCAAGATGTCGAGGACATGGCTTGTGTTGCAAGCTAACTCCTCTCACTTCCTTCTCCACTGTATGATGCTACGGGTCTTATCTCTCTTCCCATGAGGTGAGGGACTGCAAGGTCTCAGTAGTGGTGGTGTGAAGGTATGGGATGGTTTTGCAGCTTTGGACAGAGCTTTGTCAAAGCTTCAAACAAAACCTGCATCCCTGTGAGACTCTGTGCAAGTCTCCCCCCTACCCTGTGTCTAAACTATCCCAGGGACAGCAGAAGAGGGACAAACAAGGGCCACAACCAAGGCAGCACTTCTCTCCTGTTGGTTGACGGTCAAAATTGGTTTCACCTGTGGCTTTGCAATCCTTGAGCTCTGCTGATTTCTGAAGGCCTTCTTCTAAATGATATTTAATGTTTAAGTTGTGGTGATGGACTTTTTGGGGTGAGACCGGGGTAACTTCATGAAGTCCCAGTATCTCCGCACCGACACCAACATTTATGAGAATCTGAACCCAGCCCAGAGGTGAACCCCTTTTCCAAGGCTGTATGATTTCTAACTCATTTCCCCTCCTCAGAGCAGTCGATTCATCTCGCTCACTGTTAAGTTTCCACGGGCCGGGTGCTACTGTACAGTGTTTCTGTCTTATGCTTGCTAACTTGTGACTTCCCAATCCTGGGGTTGCCATGGAAAGGATTATGCCGTGATTAATGAAAACATTGTCAGCTTGTAGGGTTGTTTTTTTTTTTTCAAAGCCTTTCCTGGAGCTGCAGAGAACAGCTTCCAAGTCTGGCAGAAAGGGGCTGACGGGAGAGGTGGTTTCAGGCACTTTCAGTCCTGGGCATGTTGTTGGTTGTCCGCACCTACACCAGGCTGTCAGGTAGCAGTTGCTACTTCCACTCACTATCAGATCAGCTCTGCCAGTCCATTTTGAGAGTGAGAGGAGAAATGGGGACTTTTGTTGTTCTCTTGGGGCAGAGCCAGAGTTTTCTTGCTCGTGGAGTGGGACAAGTGTCACTGTACAAAGGGGCTGGCAGGATGTGGAGAAAAAGAAAACGAATTTTCCTTAGTGCTCTGAGAAGCTCTTGCAGTCAGGACACTGGGAGAAAGCAGAGTGCAGTTGTTCCTGCTTCAGAAAGGGAGTGCAGTGTGTGGAAACCCAATGAAAAACAAGCATTTGAGGTAGATTGAGTGCCAAATAGAATCAAAGAATCATAGAAGGCTTTGGGTTGGAAGGGACCTCAAAGATCATCTAGTTCCAACCCCCCTGCCATGGGCAGGGACGCCTTCCACTACACCAGGTTGCTCAAAGCCTCATCCAATCTGGCCTTGAACACTTCCAGGGATGGGGCAGCCACAACTTCTCTGGGAAACCTGTTCCAGTGCCTCGCCACCTTCATTGTAAAAAATTTCTTCTTTATATCCAATCGAAATCTTCCCTCTTTCAGTTTAAAGCCATTGCCCCTTATCTATCACTACAAGACCTTGTAAAACGTCCCTCTCCAGCTTTCCTGTAGGCCCTTTAGGTACTGGAAGGCTGCTAGAAGGCCTCCCCGGAGCCTTCTCTTCTCCAGGCTGAACAGCCCCAACTCTCTCAGCCTGTCTCCAGAGCAGAGGTGCTCCAGCCCTTGGATCATCTTCGTGGCCCTCCTCTGGACTCGCTTCAGCAGCTCCATGTCCTTCTTGTGTTGGGGACCCCAGAGCTGAAGGCAGCAGTGCAGGGGGGTCTCAGGAGAGCAGAGCAGAGGGGCAGAATCCCCTCCCTCGCCCTGCTGCCCACGCTGCTTTGGATGCAGCCCAGGACATGGTTGGCTTTCTGGGCTGCCAGTGCACGGTGCCGGCTCAGGGTGAGCTCTTCTTTGACCTCAGTCCTAGCAAGATCCTTTCACAGCATGTTGGTTCAGCTGCTGCCGTCCCTTTCCCGCATTTAACCCAGCGTTTGCCCGAGGCGCAGGTGACCTGAATACAACTTCCACATACACAAAAGGAGTCAGAACTTACGTTTAGCTCGATTATAGACTTACAGGCTGCCTTAGGTGGAGGTTTCCACTGCTGCTGCACAGGCAACCTGGCTTCCGACTTTCAGATGTGGAGGAAGGAATACTTGCAAGAGGACATGCCCGAGGTTATGCTGAGTGTTGGGAGAACCGAGTGTCTGTGACTCCTGGTCTTGTCAGAAGCACTAGTTGTCCTTCCTGTCTGACACTGGGCTGTACAGTGGGAGCTGAGCTGGCAGGGAGCTTCACTCCAGGAGACAAAGCCACTCACTGCAGCAGTTCCTGCCTTTGGGAAGCTGGACAGAGACTTTTTGCAAGGGCGTGTAGTGATAGGACAAGGGACGATGGATTTAAACTGAAAGAGGGGAGATTTTGATTGGATCTAAGGAAGAAATTCTTCCCTCTGAGGGTGGTGAGGCAGTGGAACAGGTTGCCCAGAGAAGTTGTGGCTGCCCCATCCCTGGAAGTGTTCAAGGCCAGGTTGGATGGGGCTTTGGGCAACCTGGTGTAGTGGAGGGTGTCCCTGCCCATGGCAGGGCGGTTGGAACTAGATGATCTTTGAGGTCCCTTCCAACTCAAACCATTCCATGATTCTACAGTTCTATGAAATGAAATGATAAGATAAATCTGGGATCATCACAGAGCTGGAGAGAGGACAGGCACAATGTGCAGGCTGACAAAGTTGGATAAATAGAAAATAGCAGGTATCTAAAGTGCCTGGATGAAGGCAGCTGTCAACAGCACCATGTAAATGTAAAGACTTTTAGGAAGACTGTGGTTTAGTCGCATAGTGCTTACAGGTTACAGCTGTCAAATGCCTTCCACCTGAGAGGGCTTTGCCAATGCTGAGTAGGACTCAACTGCCCAACACACTGAGGCACAGGGAAAAGGCACTCTGAGCCCTCCCTGGGCTGTGCTAGACTTGGGACCAGGACTCATTTCTTGGGACCAAGCCCTTGTGTGTTGCCCAGGGTATCCGTCATTGTCCAGAGTGCAGATTTCACTCCTCTGCTGACTTATCTCAAGTAATCTGAAATGGAAAAAGCAAAACAGGTATCAGGAGAGGAATGAAGACTGAAACAGCATTGGACCTTTGTGAGACCCTGGCATGTCCCTGGCAACTGGAATACTGTGTGCCGTTCTGGTCCCTCCATCCCAAAAATGATGTAGATCAGCTGGAGAGGATTCAGAGAAAGGAAGGATGGTCAGAGGCCTGGAATAGCTTCCACATGAGGAAGGATTGTTTAGACAAAGATTTCAGGCTGGAAAAGAGATGGAAGAAAAATACGTTATAGATCCTAGAAGATCATGCTTGCGAGGGGAAGGCAAAAGGAGAATTTTCCTTAATTTTCCTTCGCAATATAAAAATTAGGCAGCATCAAATAAAGCTAACAGAAACCAGGTTCAAAGGAAAAAAAGAATTCACACAACCTGTCCTCTGTGGTACTCCTTACCACAGGACCCTGTGGATCCTAAAAGGATCAATGGGTTAAAAAAGCACTCATTGATAAAAGCTATCATATATATATATATATATATATGTATTAAAGGCTAAAGCTATTCTTCTTTGGCTCTAGAAGTTCTTGAGCTGCAAATTATTAGTGTCTGGGGAGTATTATGGACTAGTTCCACTAAATCTTCACCCTTCTTTTTACTGTTCCCTGGGCATCCTCTGTTGTCCACTGCCAGAGAAATACAATAGATGGGGATACCACAAGCTGGATCCAGCATGGGCTTTTTTATGTAGAGCTCATGAGCTCGTGCTTCCACTCACCAAAACTTGTTCATGCCCTGAGATCCTCCTCGAAACAATTCGTTGGAGGCATTTGCCTTGCTGCACTTCTTAGTTGTCTAGGAGCAGATAAGGTGTCAGGTAGCAATGCCATGTGTTGTGTGAGTGGAGGAAAATAAAGCCTGTTCTCTTCCTTTTTCATTGAAAATACTTTCATGCTGGCAAAAGCAGAGAGGAGCTTAATGAGATTTTTGCAAGTTCTGTATCAGATCCCATGTAGGCCATTAGACAATTGCTACAAAGCTGGTGGTCAGCTAGCTCACTGCTGGAATGGCTGGGGTTTGCAGGTGGTTTCCTGTGAATCCAGAGATGACCCATGCTGTCGTTAAGCCGAGGTTTGCTTTGCAAGTCAACAGGATGGTTTTCCTGTGTGTTGGTGTGGGAGAGTTTGAATCCATGCCCAGCAGGAGAGGCTGGGAGAAGAAAATGCTTTGCCTCTTGGTGGCACCGAGTTCCCAGTCTGGGCAAAGGTCCCACTGAGCTCGTGTGGGACCGAAGAGCTTCACAATAACAGTGGGGCTGAAAAAGAAGGTGGGGAGCACCCACAGTCCATAACACCTCATCAGAGATAGCCTGGCTGAGGCCGTTGGGAGGACACAGAGACCTTCTGTGTTAGGACAGAGCAGTACAGCAAGTGCGCGTTGTAGTGAGTTGGAAGGAGCCCTACAAGCCTAGTTAGAGTGCATCAAACCTCTGCCTCCTACGTCTGAGCCGTTGGGTGTTTTCCAGCATCAGTGGTGGTTGCCATTATGTTGTGCTGCCCCGGCTATTTCTGTCCAGCTTCCTCTCATCCCTCAGCTTTGCTGGATCAGCGCCATCAAGGCCAGCAGATTTACCCCGGGCTGAGATGAACTCCAGAAACCACACACACACTGGGCTTGTCTCTCCTACAGCCTGCAGAAGGTTTTGATCTGGAGAAATAAAGGGGGTGGTTATTTCATCTGTAACTTCCATGCAAGACCCTTCCTCAAGCCCACTGAGAAGCTGCACACAGAGGGCTGTCAGAATGAGGAAGACAATCTTCGTTTGCTCTTCAGCTCCTCTGCTCAGCTTCTTGGCTGCCTCTAATCCCGGTGGAACAACATAGCCAGGATAACCCAAACTTCTGTGGTCTGTGTTTGGAAGTCAAGCCCAGGAAAAGATCGGGCGTAGCTGGTTTATATGGGCTTTTTTTGGTATGCTGGAGAGCTGCAAGGGCCCAGAGTGGTCCTTGGAACAGACATGAGAAAATATTTCATGCTGGAATTGCTGAAAGTCCCCATGAGCTGCTAATGGTGTTACCGAGACACCTCCTGAACATTCCACCATGCCAGGCTGGTGGTGCTACAGCATCCTTGATCCAAAAAAAAAAAAGAATGAGCAAAACTCTCCAACAGTCCTTTTCATTTCTACAGGCTTTCAGGGCTACCAGCTATCTCTGAGCACTTGGGGTGCCGAGACTCAGCCCACTCAGGGATCAGGATCCGTAGCAGGAACTATTAGACCTTTTATGTAATTCAGTAAAGTGGTACATGGAGACTTATAAACAATTAATGAGCAGGTCAGCCCAATCCACTGTCATGCCGGGGAGGTCTCTCAGAGCATGTATACTGCAAGGACACCGTCCCTCCCTTGTAGGAAATTGCTCCTCTCCAGCACAATACAGGGGAAGCTTGGCCTGATGATGCCACCAGTGCTAGTGGGCGATGGAGCAGGTCCTTGTCCCACGGGGAGGAGATTTTCTGGGACTGCAGCTGTGTGACTCCAGCAAGGCACTGAGATGCTGCTTCCCCCACTGCTAGAATGTCATGCCTGCACCCAAAGCATCAGCGGGGAGACATAAGAGCACCCAGTGATCTTGGCCAAATTGCCCTAAAAGAGCCATGTCAGCTTGGGGTACCATGATGGGGCAAATCAGGACTGCTGTCCATTCAGGTTAATTTTTCCAGTACAGATTAGGGTGGTGGGTAACAAAGGGTGAAAACCATTTGGGCAACCTTATTGCTCTTAGAAATAACCCTCTGGATCTCCCCTGGTGCTCTATCTGGGTTTTTTTTTGTGCACAGCAGACTACTCTTTGGAGTAGCAAACCAGGTCCTGTCCTCACAGCGCTGAGCTCAGCAGTCAAGGAGGATATTAAGTGAAAAGGGCCGGAACAAAAGTCAAGGTTTTCAGGTGCAGCTGTGATGTTGAACTCAGTCCAGGGATTGAGACATGTCTCCAGCAAACACCCATTTCTTACGCATAGCTGAGGGCAAATCGCAAATAGCCACAGCCACCCCTTTCCTCGGGGCAATATCCCAAACTACTGCCAACGAGGGTGGGAACGGTGCAGCTTGTTAAAACTGGAATAAATTAAGTACCTGATTAAAGCCGACTTGCTCATCTAGTCTGATTTCCATAGGGAACAAGGCTTGTGTGGTCACACTGCCTGTCTCTTTAGATGTGTCACCTAATCACAGTACTTCCTTGACCAAGTTCACTCCGAATTTGACAGGGCTGTAGCAAGGAAATGAAGTTCCTAGGCGCTTCATAAAGATACACGAGCGGGCATGGGAGAAAACTAGCACCCTGCAGCATGATGCCAGCTCCATCAGACACCAGAGAGCCCAGATAGGGTGAGAGAGCTGTCCTGGATGTCCTACCTGCAGGAAAGACTTCCTGGGGGACTATGCCTTACTGACTGTCCAGAAATCTTGTTGTTTGAAGTTTCATGATTGTAAATGAGGATTCTTTTAGCTCTGGTGCTCACAGAGGGACTTCTATCATTATTTCTGTGTCTGCTCTTTGCCAGGTGGAGACTTGGCATGGAGCAGAGTCACTTCACCTCCTGGAGTCTCTGGTTCTTTCGCCCATCCAGGCTGCTTGGGGGCACACTGACTTTTACTTTATGCCTGTGCAGCACCTAAGATATGACAGAATCATAGAATGGTTTGGGTTCATCTAGTTCCTCCTCCTCCTACCATGGGCAAGGACACCTTCCACTAGATCAGGTTTCTTAAAGCCTCATCCATTCTGGCCTGGAACACCTCCAGGGATGGTGCATCCATAACTTCTCTGGGCAACCTGTTCCAGTGTCTCATCACCCTCAGAGTGACGAATATCTTCCTAATATTTAATCTAAATCTTACCCTCTTATATGCCCTTTAGTCTAACACTGCTTTGGCAAAGACCTACAAGCATGGCTTCAGCTCAGCCAGATGATGCCCTTGAGAACCCGGAGCATCCCATGTGCTGAAGCACACTCAGCAACTCAACACGCCACCAAAACGTGAAGAGCAGTAGATGGAGCAGCAAACAGCCCATGTGACTCAGTTTCCCCAGCTGCAAAATTAATGTAATTAATTTTGGCTTGCATGTGCAGCCAATGAGTCAGGGAGCGTCTATCCCACTCTCATCCAGGCTATTACAGGGCTGATGCCTCTCAGCACTTCCTCATGCTGCCCTGAAGGATGCAATGGTGCTTGCACCAAAGGCACCCTGGAAGGGCAGAGTAGAGTCTCTGTTTAATGTGTACAGTCCCTGTTCAAGCAAAACACCTCTGGAGTCATCAGGACTCTCCGCAGGATAAAACAAGGCTGATATCTTCTGATCTGAACCCATTTAATCCTACTAGTCCCTGCATTTGGAGGTTGACCCCCAGCCTCTCTGAAGGGCTGTCCTGAATTTCTCCAAGACCGTGCGAGATAAGAGGATAGTGTTGGGGCAGGCGGAGGGAGGATTTCACCGAAAATCCCAGCAAAGGGGTTCCTGCTGAGAGCAAACCTTGTCGGATTATAACAGCTTGCAGAAGCGCTGCTCCAGCCAGAGCTAATAGCACTGAAAGGAGAGAGATCGCACAGCCATGGCCAGACCTTCAGGGAGCAGCGAGAATAGAGGGTGAGACACCTGCTTATTATCATAGAATTGTACAATGGTTTGAGCTGGAAGGGACCTTCAAGATCATCTATTCCAACCCCCCTGCCATGAGCAGGGACACCTTCCACTAGACCATGTTGCTCAAAGCCTCATATAACCCGGCCTTGAACACTTCCAGGGATGGGGCAGACACAATGTCTGGGCAACCTGTTCCAGTGCTTCACCATCCTCAACAGTGAAGAATTTCTTCCTTAGATCTAATCTACATCTCTCCTCTTTCAGTTTAAAGCCATTGCCCCTCGTCCTATCACTACATGCCCTTGCAAAAAGTCTCTCTCCGGCTTTCTTGTAGGCCCCCTTTAAGTACTGGAAGGTGCTAGAAGATCTCCCTAGAGCCTTCTCTTCTCCAGGCTGAACAGCCCCAACTCTCTCAGCCTGTCTCCATAGCAGAGGTGCTCCAGCCCTCGCATCATCTCCGTGGCCTCCTCTGGACCCGCTCCAGCAGCTCCATGTCCTTCTTGTGTTGGGGACCCCAGAGCTGAACGCGGTATTCCAGGTGGGGTCTCAGGAGAGCAGAGCAGAGGGGCAGAATCCCCTCCCTCGACCTGCTGCCCACGCTGCTTTGGGTGCAGCCCAGGACACGGTTGGCTTTCTGGGCTCTGAATGCACATTGCCAGTTCATGTTCAGGTTCTTATCAACCAGCACCTCCAAGTCCTTCTCCTCAGGACTGCTCTCAATCCATTCTCCGCCCAGCCTGTAGCTGTACTTATTAGGACAATTTAAGAACAGAGAAGAGCAGGGGAGCTGCCTTTATTAAAGACGTTTTGATCTGGAGTCATAAGAAGAGACTTGGGTGTCTGCAAGAGATACATCACACCTTCCTGGTTCTCCTGCATGACCTTGGGGAAAGTCACGTCCTCCCTCTGTGCCTCAGTTTCCCTCTGTGTGAAATAAGGATAGCATTTTCCCTTCCTCCATAATTAGGCTGGGATTCATGGGGAAATAACACAGCATTAAGAGCTTGCTGGAGTGACCACTAAAAGTGTGGCTGCAGTGCTTTACCGAGCCTTTCTATAGCAAAAAAGCAGCAGTGGGTTCGTAACGAAGTTATTGGACTGACATTCCGATCCTACCTCTGCCGTGCGTTGTCTGGGTGGTGGCAGATCATCTAGAGGTGGTTTTAAAAGGGACCACTTCATAGGACTTAGAAAGCCCAAGTGTCTAACTCACTCTGAAACCACTTTGGCAACAAGCTCCAGTGTGTTACGAGACAAATCACCTGTCACCCTATAAAATTCATTTTGGAGGCCTGGTCTCAGTCTTCAGCGGGGCCAGTGCTCCTCCTCCTGCCCTCTGTCTTGGAGCAAGGCCTGTGGTCTTGTAGATTCATCAGATAGAAAGCTTGGAGGGCCAAGGAGATGATCCAGTCCAATGTCCTTCATCACATGGCCCAGTTATTCCTAACTGGAGCCAGTAATATAGGATTGGCCAGAGTATATATCTAGGGGATATATATACACATATTCACACCTTCCCTTGGATCTTCTTGGAATTGTTCTTGGATTAGAGACACAGTCTTTGTAGCTGCCTAACCAACACAACCAAAGGATTAAACCTATATCTAAGCTAAGGGCTCATGGCTGTGGTTCAGCTGCAGGGCTGGCAGACCCTGGATGGCCGAGAAGGTGTTGCCTCCTGAACCTGGACCAAAACAGGACATGCCGCATATGAATCTCCTCTAAAATTCATGTGCTTGTTTTAAAACATATCAGCTTGAAGTCAGCCACCACATCTGTGTGTATGCCTTGCTCTGTCAATGGCAGGGGTTGAGCAGCCCATGAAGGAGCAGGTCCATGGTGACTCCACCGACACTTGTTGGTCTGCTCAGCTTATGCTAGTTGGGGATTTCTGAGAGTGGGTGGGCAGAATCTGAGCTCAGATCTTGACAGAGAGCTGTGCAGACACTCGGGTGTGCTTAGGACCAGCAAAGGGACTTCCAGTACAGCCCAGCACTGTGCAGGACAGCCCTGGTCCAAGGAGGAGAGCCTTGGCCGCATGTTTATGTTCTAAATTACTCTTGATTTCAAGTACAGACTTAATTTCTAATTTGTGCTTGTATGTGCCAGGCCCCATGTGTAGACCCTAGCATGACTGGGAGTTCATCTGGGAGTAAAGGTGAGATGAAAACAGATTGCAAACACTGTTTGGCCAACCTGCAAGTGCAGAATTTTGCCCAGATCATCTCAGCCTGCTAGGTCTGGATTATGCTGAAATTACACCTGACCACTTTGCAAAAGGATCCTTTAATTGATTAATTATTGTGGCTGTTGAAAAATACTCAGTTGCTGGTAGAGGCTGGTGCACAAAGGGAAATTGCCCTCCTCGGGAGGGATGGGATCGGGTGCCGCCGTGGTCCATTGTTCTGCTCTGGCTACGTGAAAGCACAGGGAGGGAGAAAAGGTCAGGTCTTTTGTTCAGCTTCTCTACCTGCCGGGCGTTTTGGAGGGATTGAATGCAGGGTAAATCTATTGAACTTCCTGCTGGAGGCTTTAAAAATTGATGCCTGTTTCCTGACTACTCTCAGATGAACAGAGGCTACATATTGATTCTCTGACTTTCCAGAGGAGGGAGTTTTTTATGGTTTCTTGCTCTAATGGAGCCTTTTTGGCTCAGACTCATTCAGATGAGGTGTCTCCCTCTGTGACACTGCTACCAAGACCCTTCAAATGGTGGTTTGAGGACCAAACCAGTCCCGTAGAGTTGGCTAAGTGGTCTTTTGACATATTCCCAGCTGCTCAGGGAGCACAGGGATGAAAGAAAGGAGGGGACATCCAAATGAAGTCAGTCATCTCAGGCTTCCTTGGTGGTCAACGGTGAGAAATAACGCTGACTTCTCCAACAGACTGAGTGAATTGGCTCTTGGAAGCACCTCTTTGTCCCTATATTCATGGAGGTGATCCCAATTGACTCGACCAAATGCTGTGCCTGTATCCATTTGGGTGTCAGATGGGACTTAAAGCACCAAAAAAACATCAAGAACCGCAGAGTCGCCTAAAGGACAACACTGTCAATGGTGAGAGGACAATGTGTGCCAATTTGGTGCAGAAAGCCACACAGAGACATGTAATAGTGAACTCCCATTGTAGGAGGCTTCTGTCTTACTCCATGATCCCCAGGCTTGTGAATAAACACCCATGACACTGACACTAACTCACAGCTCTCTTCTGATCTGCGCACATGGCCAGGAGGAGGCAAGGAAATGCTCAGGCGTTGCTTTGGACCATCCTAGGTAGTAAGCGCATCACATAATGGGCTCTTGACTTTGTGGAAGTTTTAGCTTGAGTCTTAACTCTGTTTAAAATCACATCCTGATGTCTGCGGTGTTTCAGGGTTATTTTTGTTTCCTTTAGTACTGTGAGCCATGTCCTGTGAAGACATGGTGTCAACTCAGCATGTTGCACTCTTGCACCCTCAGTATAGCTAAACACACATGTGGTGTCAGACTCACTGGAGAATTGCCTATTTTATCCTAATCTGAAATACAAAGGAGTTTGGGTAACACTGTTAGGAGATTGGTGCTGGCATGCAGAGGACTAAACAAGCTCTGAGATCCTGCAGCTGGAGCTGAGTCTCCACGGTCCTTTCACCCACCGACGTGGTGCTTAGCAAAGGCGAACAGGATGACACAGCCCAGAGCTGTCGTTGCCTGCTGTGATTAATGCTGGCAGTTCCTGGCGGAGGGAGGCACAGGCAATCACATTCCTTCCACTTGCTGTCTTTCAAAACCCTTTGCACCCATTCTGCGGAGACATCACCGCCTCGGTATTTCGTGGCTTGTGGAAACCAGCACCGTTGCACTAAAGTCAGTTGTATCCCAATCATTTCATGCTGCTGGGGGTCTGGCCAGTGAGTTGTTTTAGCTGGGTCAAAAGGAGCAACAGTGTTCACAGTTTTAGCTGGTCCATAGTCAATCTGACCAATGAGAGGAGCTCAGGACATGATTTAAGTGCTTGATTTTTAGAGAGAAGACAGATTTTCCAGAAGCTTTCAGTTCTACTTGAGGTCTGCTGAAAATCAGGCTCTGATTTTGGGTACTGAATTTTTTGGCTGGAAACTCTACCTGCTGCACAACCTGTGACACCTCTCTGTCACTCATGTTGAGTAGATTACACCCTATTTGTTGGTGATTTCAGTTACGAGCATCATTATCCTGGGTTTCGGTTGCACTTGCAGAATGATGGACTGCAGCGTGCATTAACACTGCATTGTCTTCCTTGAGCTACTTGAATTAAAAAAAAAAAATAATGTACAGAAATGTAAATTATCTGTGTACCTAATGCATCAAGACTACTCCCATCCTGGGCTGTTCTACTGCAGTAAGCCACCTTGGTGCCTGCAGTCTTTTCTCTCTGTAGCTATTTGTCTAATTGATTAGCATGTTGACTGTGTTGTTCTGTGTAGGAAAGGTGGTTTTATTTTGAGTAGCTGGAATTTTCCGGGTTTGGACATCCCAGATCTGCAGGATGACTGGAACTTCCCTTCTTGTGAAAAACAAACAAACAAACAACACAAACAACAACAACAATCTACCAGGTCTTGCCTGGGAACAACATCCGCCCACCAGAAGGAGAAGCCCGACAGGAGTACCCTCAAATCTAATTAGCACCTAATCCTGTGGCTCCATCACCGTAAGGCTGAACGCTGCAGGAATAGCTAGAGAAAAATCTCCATGTTCCCCAAAACAGCCCTTGCAGGCTGTTGTTTCGCTGCACGGAGTTGCACCCATGACTAGACACCAAGGAGCCTTTCTGAGGACCCAGGGCTTCACGATGTGTCTCTACCCACCACTGTCACCTCTACCTTTATGTGTCAGCTTGCAGCTCCGCTTGAATCTCTTTTTCCCTCAGTTGTCCAGGCAGCTGACGGGGAGGTCGTTCTTTACACCAAAACGCACCTCTTACTCACAGCAGCTATTCCTCTGCCTCCTGATTCCACCATTCGCTGGAAATCTGATGGTCCCTCAAGGTCTGATCTGAAGGATGTAGGAAAGGCTTTTCTTGACTTTCAGTGAACTTGGATCAGAGTTTCTTCAGGAAAACCTGCTCTGTGCTGGTCACCTCCCAGGGCACGCAGAGCCTGCAGGCAGGCTGCGTCACGGATGCCCTGGTCACGAGAGAAATGGTAATTCTCATGTTTTCTGCAGCTTAATGCTGCTGTGACCGGCCTTGCTGAGGTGAGAGCTTCCTCACATTCCTCACGTCACCTGTCAGCATGACCTCAAGTTGATCTGGCCGTGCGGAGGTGGCAATTAAGACCTAAAGAAGGGAACTTTCTCAGCACGGTGGCAGGCAATGTGCTGGCCGGGTGCTGCTCGCCGTGTCCCCATGTCTCCATCACGAGAGTCTCATACTTGTAAAAACTCTGGGAGTGCCGTCGCGTGTGTGGAAAAACCAGCAAAAATTCTGGGTAGAATTCCTGTTGCCGTTGCATTCAGGGCCATACTGTTGCTTTTAATGGGAATTCGTCTTTTCCTGGTATTAAAAGAGATGATGGGTAGAAAAATCAGGAGACTGGATTTTACTCTCCATGTAATCTGCACTGGAGGAGTTAGAAATGATTATTTCTTCTTGCAAGGATGAAGATATTTGTGCCACGGGAAGGGAAGGTGAAAGTGAATGGCCATTGCCATGCACGATTCAGTCCAAAGCTCAGACGGGAAAAACGGGGGAGATGCTCATGTTTTAAGCAACACCCCAGTAGCTAAAGCATGCACCTCAACATCTGGGCTCTCCTCCACCAGGGTGAGAGTTTACCTTCAGTTACCTGCCACTCAGCAAGTCCTGGACAACCAGCCTTCACATAGGCTTTGAGCAGATAGGAGAACTCACCTTTTGTGCAGAAAAGAAAGCAAAATAGGAGGCTACACCCCAAGGATGTCCTAGGCAGCACTGGATGGCAGGAGATCAGAAGTATCTAAGATTTATGCAAGATGGGCTCAGAAACCATGGCAGGTGTTCTGAAATTCTTACTGTAAGAGCCTGAGTGTTCAGTTCATTGGAAAGAAGAGTGAGAACTGATGGGAGCAGGCTGTAAGTGCCTCCACAGGGAGCAGACATGAAGCCCTGAAGCTCTGACAAACCAATAGACTCAGGTCATACCACAGGGAGGGCCCAGCATGATTTCAAAACAAGGGTACATACCTCTTGGGAAGAGTTTCATAGACACGGTGTATTGTCCTGGCCTCCCTCCGCTCCATGCCCCGGTCACCACTCCAAGCCAAGTAATGCATGAGGGCACAAAGGAAGTGGAGGTGCAGCGGTGGGGCAAATCCCTGCCATGTGGGCCCATCTGTGGGGTCTGCCATGGTTGGTAAGGTATGACTGACGTCAGTCAGGAAGCTGAAGGCAAATACATATGAGAAGAAGATACTTCATTTTAAACACTAAGGATGATTCGACCTTTGGAGTTAATTACCTAGAGTAGTGGATTGCCTCTGTTCAGAGCTTGCTTGTTGATCAAGCTAGCAGGAAAGACACTTGTTAGCCAAGAAGAAGATGGATGGCTGCCATACTCAGACTAATATCTTCTGACCTCAGAGCCCTGGTTCTGATTCGGGGCTATAGGAAGAAAGCAAAAATACGAACTGTCATAGCTTCCCAAGCATGCCAACTTCCAGCAGGACGAAGAGTAGAAGGAGTGGTATGTAGTGACATCACCTTCTTCCTCTCTGCTCAGTCGTGCACATTCAATGGCTGGAGATCCCAAAGACTGAGGGGATTGTTAGTTTAACCTCATTCAAGAGCCATTGTTTTTCTTGCTGATCTGAATCCTGCTTTTGGTAAGGACAAAGGCAATTGTCTCCAAGGGTATAGGTCTGACCTTTTTATTCACCATTTCTCAGATGAACAGTAAAATACATTGCAAAATCTTTAATCCTTCTCAGATCCCTTGCTGGAGGGCAGGAGCTGAAAGCAGCAGTGTGCAGAGAGCACCGATGTGTTAAATCTCTTTGCTCAGCTAAGGTGATACATGACGTTTCTGCCAGCCAAGTGAAGTAGACATAAGGCAGTGAATGAGCAGCCACCTCTCTTGGTTTTTCACACTGTTCAGTGTCCAGGGTTGTCTCCAAAAGACAGGCTCTACACCAAACTGGGTGCAGAGGGGCACAGGCTGTCATTGAACGTCAATGCACACACCTCGTAAATTAATTATTCATTTTCTTTGCTGCATTTGCAGACAGGAAAATCACGTGGGACGCGGAATTTCAGGAGAAAGGGACAGAATTTGCATTTAGAATGAAATACCTGAATTTCTCCTAACCAATGCTTAATGAGCATGAGCTCTGGAGGATTAGCACTGCGGAGCGATCCCCCAGGCAGTATGGCCAGTCATGTGGTTGGACTCGGGTCCTGAGGTGCCAACAAGGAGCACAGAAATGCCAGTTCAACAGATTAGAGTAGCAACCTCCTTCTTTGCAATTGCAGGATAATGGCTTCATCCAGGTTCCTCAGGCTTTCTCCTTTCAGAGTCAAGCTCTGTCAGGTTCCTCTTCCTCTTGCATTTGGGATCTCTTCAGAACTGACAAGAAAGCCATGACGGAGGTCACCATGGTGGAAACCTTGTACTGAAGCATTTCTTGGCTTCTGTTGACCTCTGCCTGCAAGCAAGGAGCATGCATAGTTCCATGTCACACATCACTCTGCATCCAGAAGTCGTTTAAAGCCCCTTCGAGCCTCACCCCATCGCCTCCCTCAGATGCTTAACTAGTGATGCCCAGAAAGCTGCAAAAGGAACCAAATTTACAAAAAAATAGGCTTTCCAGAGGGGCGTCTTTGCACTCTTTTGTCAGATGCGAGTGATTTGGGAGAGGTGGTGGGTACATTTTGTTTAGCCCAGCTCATTTAGCTCATTTCCCGTAGCACAAGCACCTGTAGAGATTCACAGAGGTGATGAAGGTGGGAATGAAGTCCCCTACGCTCACCTGCCAGCAAAGGCTGGAGGGTCCAGATGGTCATTTCGTTCCACTGGGGCTCCCGTGAATTAGTGGGCAGCTGGTCTCCCTGGTGCTCAGACAAGCCCAATCCTTCTTACTGATCCCTGTGGGAAGAACAGGGAGAGCAATCTGTGGCTCCCCCTGCCCTTCCCTCTTAGGTTTTTCCCTGCTGAGCAAGCCATGGGGAAAACTGGCTGCACGCTGTGTACAAACTCCTTTGCAATGGCATCGCCAGGGGAGTTACAGAGCATTGAACAAGAGCAAGACTGTTGGCTTGGGCTGAAGGACAGACCTTCAGAAAATCAGAAAAAACCCAGACAAACCACAACAGGCTCTGGATACCAAAGTGCTGTTCAAAAGCAGAATGTGTTGGGTATGTAAATACTCTTCCAAACTTGGCACCACACCTATTCAGCATCACCACAGGCTGGGCCAAGCAGGATGCCCACATACAAAGTAGTTTTTATGCTGGGAGTCAGGGCAACCACAGGACAGTGCTTTGTTTCAGCAGAAGGATGAACGGCTAAATCATAGAATCATAGAATCATAGAATCATAGAATGGTTTGGGTTGGAAGGGACCTTAAAGATCATCTAGTTCCAACCCCCCTGCCATGGGCAGAGACACCTTCCACTAGATCAGTTTGCTCAAAGCCTCATCCAACCTGGTGTTGCATATCTCCAGGGATAGGGCAGCCACAACTCCTCTGGGCACAGCAGTTCTGAACTCTGAACCTGTGGCTCTAGCCCAGCCTGTGGGAAGAGTTCCCCCATGCACGGCTTTTGCAACATGGACTTTCAATGGGACAAGCTCACCTAGGCTGTTTGGCTGATGAACATACAAATCAATAATGGCTGGAATACTTAGGAGCTACACTGTTGGGTGGGATCACTGTTTTTCAGAGAGGGAAAATGAGACAAGGAACTGTAAGATGACTTGTCCATAGCAGATAGAATCATAGAATCATAGAATGGTTTGGGTTGGAAGGGACTTCAAAGATCATCTAGTTCCAACCCCCCTGCCATGGGCAGGGAAACCCTCCACTACACCAGGTTGCCCAAAGCCTCATCCAACCTGACCTTGAACACTTCCAGGGATGGGGCAGCCACAACTTCTCTGGGCAACCTGTTCCTTCAACCAAGGAACTCAAACTGTTACCCAAAACAATGTTCAACACTGCCCCTACAATCATCATGTTACAAACCCAGGAAGGATCTCTGGAGAACCTGACTCAGTGCCTGCTCTGAGCCGAGCCAAGCCAAGATTTCACTGACTATTCCCAGTGGAGGAGACTTATCAGCATCCCTAGGCAGTCTGTCTCAGGGCTCACTGCTTGGCAGGGTTAGAAAGTTATTTTCAAGCCATGTGAATTAAGGAGAAGCAGAATAATTTAATGTGCTACAGAGAAGACTCAAACTGGGAATTAGGAAAATTGCCTCACAGCCATTCAGATATTAAAGTGGGTGCACGATTTTCCACCAGTCATCTATCTTCTAGAAAGAGCAAAATCAATTCATTAAATATGGTCTGCAGCCAAAAGTTGTCTAGTGAGTATTTCCTAATGAACAGTGATGCCTTGGCTGCTCTTAGGACATCAGTTCCTTTTCCAGGCAATGCAGGAGGATCGTGTAGATGGTCTCAACAGCTGGATGTTCTCATTAAGGTGGTGAAGGCACTTAGATGGCAAACTCCTACGACTTTCAAGGGGGTAGTTATCTGCCTTCACATAGGTGGTTGATAAAAATGTAGAGGCGGTGCCGGCAGCGTGGTGAGGAAAAGGGGAATAATTGAAAATGTTGTTGAGCCATTCCAGTCCCTGCAGGAGCTAATAGAGATAAATCCTGACTTTCTAGCTAGTATGGGAACATCCATGTTTCCCACTGCAGCTGAGAAGCCACAGAAAATTCAGCCAGCAGGATCAGCACCAAAGACTAAGTCCTATCCTACATTACTGAATGGGATGGGTGCAATTGCTGCTGGTGGGGAAGAGAGATTGCTCTCCTTGCCATGGGGAAAGTGTGTTGGGACACTGGCACAGGGCATTATCACTCTTTTTTTTTTTTTTTTTTTTTTCCAAGACTGAGTCTGTCCCGTATTGTGTCTTTTTGGGACATCTCACCTGGAGATGGTTGGGGTGGTGGTGGAAAGACTTTACTATTCCCTCCTGACCCCCCAAGAAATGTTCTCCTTTTAGTGGGGGAAGCACAGAAATAAAAATTGTGGCTAAAACCTGAAACAAAATATTTAAGTTTATATAACAATTCTGGACCGCTTTGTCACTGTGAAGGGAAGTGTCCTTCAAGATCATCTTTAATGAGCCTTCACATCCCCAGTGTCTCATGGGGGTTATATCTCTCAGAGTCCTTTTCACCTGCTTTTTAAGGCATGAGAGTTTTTACGTTACAGGAAAGTGTTCTACATCATGAATGTAGCAATTACTGACTGCCAAGGATGACTTGGAGATTAAAAGCTGCAGAAATTCAATTCTTTGGAAGTGTTTTTCACTCATACAGACCAAACCCATTGTGATGGTTTGATGTAAAGGGGTTCTGGTGGCAGGAGAGGGGATTTGCTCCCTGTGGCTTCCCTGGTTTTGGAACCAGGTCAGACCCAGTTCTGGCCACCAGATCGGACTCCCATCCCCTTCGGGGTTGAGCCAGTTGGCGCCTCTGCGAATTGCCCTATTTAAGTTGGGACAAAGGAACCGGAAAAGGCACTTTGCCTGGCAGTAAGGAGAGAAGGGAGGAGGGCGCTGCCCCCGCTCCCAGCTCCTGGCCGGGGGCTGCCCATGCCGGGCTGGCGCCACCCGCTAAGGATGACGGTGGAAGAGCCGCTGGGGGAACTTGGGGAGCGCCCCGCTCCTGAGGTGCCCGCTGGGCCAAGTTCACCCAGACAGGACTGAGATCTGAGAGAAACAACCACACAGACACCAGGTCAGTGAAGATGGAGCGGGACGAGGTGCCGGAGCTGAGTTCCCCCTGCAGCTGGTGGCGAGATGGCAGCAGCCCCCCCTGCAGCCAGGATGGACTCGATGGGGCAGAGACCCACTTGCAGCCTGTGGAGAAGCTACATTGGAGAAGAGATGCCTGAGCCTGAGAGATGTCATGGAGCATGGGTGTCGTGGGTTAGTCCGATCCGGCAACTAAACCCTACGCAGCTCTCCCACTCCAGTAAAGTGGAGAGGAGAAAAATATAATAAAAGAGCTGAGGGTCGAGACAGGAACAGAGGAGCACCCACCAACCACGGTCCTGGGCAAAAGAGGCTTAGTTTCCTTAAAGCAAAACTATTTATTAACAGCTACCTAAAAAGACAAAAGCAAACAAAAATGGTTACTTGAGAGGATAACAAGAAAACAAGGCCAGAACTTAAAAACAACACCACTCCCCCCCTTTGCCTTTTCTTCCTGCCTCTACCTCCTCCCCCCAGTGGCGCAGGGTGCAGGGAATGGGGGAGTGCAGGTCAGTTCATTCCATGTTGTTACTGCCACTTCTCTTAAAGAAGAAGGAGTCCTTACACCATTGTCCCTTGATCCAGTGAATCCCCCACTCACGGGGAAAGCGTGAATCCTACCCACAGGATGCAATCCTTACCCCATCGGATTGCTCCAATGCGGGCTTTACCACAGTCTCGGATTCTTAGGGAGTTGTAGCCACTCGCTCTGGCGTGGGTCATCATATCGACCTCAAATGCGTCTCCGTACAGACTTTAAATGCGCAAATGCGCCTCGACCTGTGCCCGTGATTCACAATAGTCTCAGGCTCAGGCATCTCCTTTAATAAAACACCTCCCCATCGGCGGGGGCATCCCACGGACTCTAGATGCACCGTGCTCAGGCTCAGGCATCTCTTCTCGACATGGATCCTCCACGGGCTGCGAGTGGGTCTCTGCTTGCCCCACCGAGGGCTGGCTGCAAAGGGGCTGCTGGCAAGGGGGACTCAGCCGCGGCACACGTTGTTCCGTTCCATCTTCACTGACCTGGTGTCTGCATGGCCGTTTCTCTCAGATCTCAGTCTTTTCTGGGTGAACTCGGCCCGGTGGGCGCCCCGGCAGCGGGGCTCTCCCCGAGTTCCCCAAGTGGCTCCGCCGCCGCCATCCTCGACGGGGCGGGCACCAGCCCAGCCCGGGCCGCCACCTGGCCGGGTGCTGGGGAGCAGGGGCCATGCCCCCCTCCCGTCTCCTTGCTCCTGGGAAAAGGGCACCCCTTTCCGGTTCCTTTGTCCCAACGTAAATATGGCAATTCGTAGAGGCGACGATTGGCTCAAGCCCCGAGGGGGATGGGAGTCCGGTCTGATGGGCAGCTTCTGCCACCAGAACCTCCCCCCCACATCAAACCATGACAATGGGACACACGACAAGGTAGAGATGCATCTAGAGTCCGTGGGACGACCCATGCTGGGGCGAGTGGCAACAACTCCCTAAGAATCCGAGACTGTGGTAAAGCCCACACTGGAGCAATCCGATGGGGAAGGATTGCATCCTGTGGGTAGGACTCACACTGGAGAAGTCTGTGGATTTTTCCTTATGAGTAGGGGATCCACTGGAGCAAGGGAAAAGGGTGTAAGGACTCCTCTTCCTTTAAGAAAAGGAGTGGCAGGAACTACATGGGATGAACTGACCTGCACTCCCCCATTCCCTGTCCCCCTGCACTGCTGGGGGGGAAGTAGAGCCGGGAAGAAAAGGAAAGGGGTGGGGGGAAGGTGTTGTTTTTAAGATCTGGCTTTGTTTCTTTTTATCCTCTCAAGTAACTGGTTTTGTTTCCCTTTGTCCTTTTAAGAAACCATTAATAAATTGCTTCGCTTTAAGAAAGCTGAGTCTGTTTTGCCCGGGACCATGGTTGGTGGGTGCTCCCTCTGTTCTTGTCTCGACCCTCAGTCATTTTATTATATTTTTCTCCTCTCCACTTTACTGGAGAAGGAGTGAGAGAGCGGTTGTGTGGAGTTTAGTTGCCGGATCAGCCTAAACCACAACACCCATGCAATGCTGGGAGCACCACACACCAGCAAGCAGGAACCCAGGAGCAGCACGGGACTTTCCCATGTAAAATACATCTGTAATTCACACAAAGGTACTATTTGCACAACAAGAAGGAGCAGAGTCGGGAGATGCTCAGCCCAGCCCAGGTACTAGTAGCAGCCTATGGTGGAGAGCTTGGTATTTTCTTTCCTCTCCTGAAAGCAGTTTTGATAGAAAGATGATAATCCATCCAGTCTTGTGGCCTGTAAGGACAGGGCTCCCCTTCTCCATGTGCTTTAATTCCTACCACGGGACCTGATGACACATGTAATAAATCAGCATCAGTCTGTTTGCTAGGTTAATCCTTGGATAACTTTCTAGGACTCAGTTTACAACATATTACTTGCATAAGCAACCTCCAGTCCCAGTCTCATTCACCACAGTGCAGGCGTTAATCTGGCTGTATTAGAGGATTGCCTCTCACTGTCTGGAATTAATATTATGAAAGTGTTGGGAGTTTAAGTGCTCCTAGCCCTCTGCCACACCTAAGGGCTGCATCCGTCCCTTTAGGGTTGGGACAGTCCATGAGCTGGGGTCTATGAGTCAGGGTGTCAGGTCTTTAATTGCTGATTTCTTCTGGTTTAGGTCCCTTCCTGGTGATTGCTGATGTGTTTATACAGGAACCATGGTCATTCTACGACAGGTAAGTGAAGCTTCCTCCATTCAGCATTTCAAATTTTACTCCGTCACCCCAAGAACTAATAAAAGTCTTTTTTTTTGGGGGGGGAAGGGTCAAGTCAGGCTATTTTTATCCTATTCTATTTCCCTAAAAGGACTGTTACAAGATGCAGAGATACTCATTAACCTCAATCCTTGATTGGCTTAAAGGAAATCGTTGCTCTGTGTGTGTAGTCCAGATTAACCTCGTGCAATGTTCCACTTGTTTTCTCATCTGGGATGGCCCAGAAGCTTCACGTGAGTCTTGGATGTGCAGAAGAATAAAACAGCTTATTGCCTGCCTTGAAGAATGATCTAGTCAATAACTAGTTTTTGACTTCCTAGAACAGTGCTGCTTTGGTTGTGTAAAAACGGAGTTTCTTTAAAAAGAAATTGAGTCGAAGAACTAAGTAGTATGGCAGGTCTCGTGTAGATTCTGAAGTAATTTAGGTCTTCCAATCATAGTGTTTTCCCTGTGTCTAGGCATAACATGCCTCTCTCAGGTTTCTGGGTTGTCTCATTGCCATGTCTCACCTGGGGAGGACTGACAGTACTGCCACATGTCCCGGGTTGGGGCTGCAGGTTGAGACTCAAATATGTCAACACAGTCAAGCATTGAGGCGATGGAACAAATCCACCCAACAGTTTTGATTCAACTCTGTGTCTATCTTGGCAAATATGCTTTTGGCTGCAGCTGGGCAGAGAGCTCTGGACCTTTGATGCTGCATGCAGGAACTCATGTGGTACCAGGTTATACCAGTGACAAGAAGAGCTGAGGATAGCTTTGGGGGTGGAAAGAATGCCAAAAATCTCATGGAGCAACTGAAATGCTCTTTACAGTGTTGTCCTGACCTATCGGGAGCTGTGGCCCAACAAAACCGGGCTTCAGTTGGGGATAAAGAGATCGGTCCTCCTTCCAAAAGGCTCAGAGACGTTGGCCACAAGCTCTGACTGATGCATTTTGTGATGTCAAGGCAAATAAGTGTGGAAATTTAAAACAAAGTAAGTTCATATGATGATCTGAAAGCTCAGTGCAGCAATTGTCTCTCTAGGAAATACCCTGTAACATCTCTGTCCAGGATGGTATCACTCCAGGCTGCCTGTAATGTCTCTCTGCTGGAGGTTACCCCTCTGTGGTTCAGAGTCTTGTCATAGTCATAGTCATAGTCATAATCATAGTCATAGTCTTCTGTTTTGATCTGAATTCACCCTTTGCAGAGCTTTAGTCATATAGATCATCTTCCTAGTTATCTAAAAACAATTTATCTCATCTAGGCAGGGAAGCAGGGCGTTTCTAAAGTCATTTCCTTCCCACCTCTCTTAGGGTAGGATGGATCTCCTTCCTGGAGATGTCTCTCTCCCTTGTCTACCTAAGCCCCAAGCAAGACTAGCTTAGGCACTTGGCATTTAGATAGACCCAGCTGAGAACGGAGAGCTGTGTTGCAAGGACATCATTCTTTTCTTCTGTCACCTCTGCTATCATGAAAGCAATTTATAGCAAAGGGGACAAACCAGATGGCTCCTTATGCCATCCATCTAGACACTAGCTAGCCAGTTCCAGGATCAAGTCTGGGATTTGGGTCCTTATTAAAACCTCAGGACGTGGCTGGTCTGGTGTGGAAATGGGGCTGAATTCTTGGGCTTTTGCATCTCGTGTCTGCAGTGTTGCAGCAGTAAAGCTGGAGCAGAGCAGGAGTGATGCTGCCCTTCTGTTAGCAGGTGAGGGGTAATTTCTAGGATGTTACAATGGTAGGAAAAATGTAGTGGTATTTCTGTACTGAAAGCTGGATGCTGGGAAATAAACCTGGAGCCACTTGTGATGGATGTGTATCACTTGAGTGTTCAAAGCCCGTCACCTCCAGCCAGATATTACAAGAACTCTTCACAGGAAAGCCTCAATGTTCGGTGTGCGTGTTCAGTCTCCTATAGGATTTTTTAGAAAAGATACTCCATTGTTTTCTATACAAACTTCTTTTGGTTCATAAGGACTGGGTGTCGAAAGTGTATGAGGAATCTCCAAGAACGGCCTCCCAGAACGATGTTTGATACATTACTTTGGGATTAAAGCTTCTATTATTAAACAAGAAAAACCCTAATCCCCTAAAACAACCTGCGGTTTTCAAAAAGCTCTTCCATTTCTTGCTGTTCTTGATAGTTTTAGAACTAACTCTCCCTTTGAGTTCAGATGGTGAGCAGGTGCTGACAAGCACCAGGGAAACAGGTTTGTGTAGAACTTGTTCCTTGCTGCAAACATCTCTCTGCAGCACGGATAGGGTGAGCAAGGACCCCTCCATAACGAAATGAGAGAGGTTGCCCAGGCTCTTCCTGAGGTCACTTTATAACCAGTTTACCCCGTCTAAAGATCCAATCTGAGTCACACTTCAACCACGTTGCTCTCTGTGGTCCAAAGAGTTGCTGGTTATGGTGGTGCTTAATTGCAAGTAGCAGCAATATATGCATTTTACCTGCTTCAGTTTTACTGAAAGATTTTAGAGGTATGTCTGTGCTGTTTCTGATAGGTATGAATTTCCAGAGAGCTTTCCCTCTGTCTTTTCTGTGGTTTTTTTTTTTTTATTATTCTTGAATGTGCACAATATGCTTACAGTCCTCTCCTCCCATCCCTTTTCCCCTGAAAACTTTCTCCAACAAGATCAACCAACAGAGCAAACCACCACTCAGACTAGATCAGCGCAGAGCTTTTGGCCCCTACAGCTTGTTTTTTCTGTCTTTACCCAGCTATAAATCCAGGAATTTTGAAGATGAGCCCGTGGCATTTGCACCTCTTCCAACTCTCCCATCAAAACGGTTCCCACTAGGATCCCCCTTAGACGTTGGCTCTGGGCAGTTGAGCGTGGAGGGCAGTGCATGGCTCCCGGCTCCCGGCAAGGAGGAGAAAACACACAGAGCTTCTTCCCTGTGTCTTCCACCCAGTAATCCAGAAGAAAAGCCAATATTGTTCCCCGACAGGGGCCTGCAGGGAGCCAAGCTTATCAGCTTTAGTCGCTAGCAAATTACTCATGGCAAGTCCATTTCCATGCACAAAGAAAGGGAAGGAGAAAAAGGAGGGCTTCCTAAATTCCTGCCTTGGCAGCCTGACAAGTTCGTTTGGCTCCACAGCACAGCAGCAGCTCGCTTCTGTGTGTTTTGTCTTTTATTTAAAGCGGAGATGTTTTCAGAGATGGAGTGGAGACCAGGACGGTGTGGTGGCCCCAGCCGCAGATGACCACGCAGCCTGACGAGGGGGCACATTGTGGCTCCAGGGAGAGGTTTGCCCAGGCCACCGCTGCCCTGTTGGCAAATAACAAATGTTTGCTGTTTGCCACATGACTGTTTTTGCCAACTGTGTCTTCTCGTTCATGTAGGCAACCCTCATAAAACCTGAACCTAAAGCCAGGGTTTCCCAATGCTGCGAATTTCCTGCTGCTGGGCCAGATCGACAGAATTCAAAACTACTTATCTGCTAGGGAATAAAGCATGCTCACAAAATTTAAGTATTTCATATAGGACCAAGTTCAGCATCGCATGAAGCTCATCCACTAAATAGACTTGGCAGTAGATTGTATCTGTATTGCTGTGGTCTTCTGACCATGTCCAGACCATGCGAGGAGCATTGCTGCTGTTATGGGTTTCTCATAGTCTTAGTGGCCCTCCAGCCTCCTCCTGGGCTTATAGGGAGAGAAGTAGAAATAGGAGTGAAAAGAAACAGTGGAGAACTAAGATAAGCAGATAAAGGAAACCAAAGCTCAGCCAGAAATTGAGGTCCTGAGGGATCAAGCACTCTGGATGTCTCATGCCATAAAACCCTTTGCAGTTCAACACCAAAGCAAGGAAAATGTCTCCAACCAGTCTGAAGCTTTGCAGGAGCCAAGGCTTGGTCAGAGACTTCAGCTCTGCTCTTCTGGCTTGGCAGTGCTTCTGGTGGGGTGACTCTTGGGGGCAGTGCCAAAACCTCACAGTTTCTCTGCAGCCATCCATTCTGCAATGTCTGTGCCAGCTCTGGCACTTCTTTGAGTGTAAACCTCTAATACAGCTTCAGCTTTAAATCCCACCAAAGGAGTCCTACATGAATGAGCCTGTCTTTGATATGTTCACATCTGTGTTTTCTGAGGGCATTTGTGGCTTTCTGTTCTTGTCCCAGGAGTGGCTTTTAGCTAAAATTGTCCTTTCCCCTTCTTGCCTTTTCTCAGGTCTTTGTATAGAAAGCAATCACATTCCTCCCTAGCCTTGGAACTGACTAAAATCCTACAGCCCCTCTTTTTCTTCCCCTTGTAAAACAAGCTCTGCAGCCCTCTCATGATGGTGGAAGCCCTTCCTGCACCTGCTCCAGCTTCATTTCTTCTCGCTAAGACCAGAATTGCACATTGCACTGCAGGTGAAAGGGATTTGTGCCGTTCATTAACGAGCAGAAATAGATTTTGTGACTGCTGGTGTTTACAGAGATTCAATTTGATGCTCCAGGAGATGTTTTTTTTCGGTGGGAGCAAGAATAACAGAGACCAGAAATCTTTCCATCCCTTCACAGCCATCTCCCAGCTGGGCTCCTCCAGCACCAGTTTTCCTGGAGCTGATATACACTGTTTTGAGTGTTATTGAATAATATGCATTCAGCTTTGCTAAGTAATTCATTGTGCTATATATTTTGTTCGCAAGGAGGAAGAGGTGGGGCAGAAAACCAAAATTATTGTAGGTCTTCTCAGGGCTGATCTGTAATCATGTTATTAGAAGAAGCAAAGTGTAAGTCCACAGTTTGGATTCTTTTTCTCATAAACAATGAATAATTTAAGTCTTCTCCCATTTATGCCTTGTATCTGTCTGATCTGTGAGTCTGAGGCTTCCCTGGATAGCTGTAATGCAGCAATGAAAAGTCCAGCACGAGCCAACCAAAGGGCACATTTGCATATAGATTGGAACATGAATCGTTGGGAGCCATTCATTAGTTGCAGTGCTCAAGATATTTGGCATTTTAACAGCTCTCTGCATCAAATCCTTTCCATCAAATTTATGGGACAATTAAAGTGCCGGGGTAGCTGTGTGCAGAAAATGAAGCTGCAGGCTAGGGAGATGTTCTTGCAGTGCTATGGCTGCAGAATATAAATTGCATGATGCCAAGTAAAGGTAGAGAGAGCAATCTCAGCCCTGGTGTGGAGATACCTTCTCTCTTAGAGAGCAGGTCTGAAACGTGCTCATTCCTGCTTTCTGATACCTTAGACAAGCTCTCAGGATCTATCTTCCCCAAAGTATATGCACTGAAACCTTGATCTGTTTGATCTCAAGATAGAAAGGCTTGGAGTGAGAGTTGTTACATGTGTGGGTGAGTTTAGTTTTGCTTTTTTAAGAGGCAGGAGCAAAACACTCAGCCAATGGGTCACTCATTTGAGAGTATGGGAAACTTAAAAGGACTCAATAACGAAGTTTACCTCGAATTAATCTTGGAACCTTAGATTTCCCCAGGGAAAATCTACGTCCTCGGGGACAATTCTTGTGCAGCAGTCCATATATCATCTTGTCTTCTTGATGGTAACTTCTCCATGTCTGTCAGAGCCCTTAAAGATGGGATTTAACTTGCTGAGACCTGAAGTCTGGAGGAAGAAGAGAGAAATTCAGCGGCTCAAACTGCATCTTTCTAATAAGCCCTCCAACTCATTATGGCCTCAAGTGGCACCAAGGGAGGTTTAGATGGAATATTAGGAAAAATTTATTCACCGAAAGGGTTGCCAAGCATTGGAACAGGCTGCCCAGGGAAGTGGTTGAGTCATCATCCCTGGAGGTGTTTAAAAGACGTGTAGATGTGGGGTTTAGGGACACTGTTTAGTGGTGGACTTCGCAGTGTTAGGTTTATGGTTGGACTCAATGATCTTAAGGGTCCTTTCCAACCTAAATGGTTCTATGATTCTATGATTCTACAACCTGACTGATGAAGTCAGAGTTTGTATATGCTTTCTGTAAAGAAAAAACTCGTAACGAATCTTGAACCTTGCATGGCCATTGTGCGCCAGCTGGTGGAGCTGGGGGCTGCTGGCTTTTCTAGCAACCCCTTTGCAAGAGTGAGGTTTGGGGAGGGAACCTCCTTCCCCAAAAGTCCTTCAGAAAATGAAGGAACCTCTCTCCCTAAAATCCTTCATTCCCACCTACCCCCATCCCACTCCACATCTTATCCTGCTGCTACAGATCAACACAAGGGTTGATTTCCCTTGGTCCTCACTCCAGCCATTGAGCCTCTGATTACTGTTCATAATGGGAGGAAGCATCTTCATCCCAGCTGTGCAAACAGAGCAGAGCAAAGGATCTGCTTCCATCCGATCCCATCCCCATCCCCACACACCCACCTCCCTCTATCTGCCCTCTACTCCCTCCCAGATGTGTGACATAGCTGTTGTCTGGACCACGTTGTCCGTAATTTCACCAAAGTCGTATGACTTACAAATGCTTTAAAAACCTTGAACGTAATTTATTATTTCTTACTTAGTGCTGTTATTTTTACTCAGATCAGTTCTTAAATGAGATATAGGGAATGACAACTGGAAGAATTTGGGTAAAAAGTATATATTTAAGCCAACGTGGCTGCTGTAAGAAATGTGTGTGATATGACATCCTTAATGGAGTGTGGGACCACGCTTTTAATCCGCTCCTTGTACGAATGGCTGTGCAGCAGGCAGGTGGCTTTCCCTGTTCAAGGCGACCTCCCTCTTCGTCAAATTTCTCTTGCAGAATTGGAAAACATTCAACAGCAAGGCATGAAAAAGGAAGCCCTCAACATTTCATGGACTTGGGGTCACAGGCACATCTGTGGAATGACCCTGATGTACACTAGTGAAAGATTTGGCCCTTATGGTGTAAAATTAATTCCTTTTTCAAGCCACAGCGTCATTTGTTAACACAGAGTACATTTGACACCTGTTTTCCTAAAAAAAAAAAAAAAAAAAAAATCTTAGTTCTGGCTTTCTGCAATCAGGTTCAAGGAGCTGTGGGCAGCTGCTGGGACCCAGGGGAATTAAAGCAATAACAGACCTTTCCAATAGCACAAATTGAAAAATGGCATTTCTTTCTCAGTAGAAAGTTGAGCTGGGAGTACAGAGAATATCTGCTGAGATGTCATTGCCCGGTCAATAAATATAACAATTTTATTGGAATGAAAAGCTGACTTTGAAGACAGAATTCCAATGAGAACTTCAAAGTGGTACGCTCCATGTCAATCTTTAGCCAAACTCAAGTGTTTTCATGAGAAGCTTTGTTTATATGTTTTTCCTGTTGCTTTTTAGGTTTCGGTGAAATGGCATTGTCCGTTTCACCGAAGGAATATTTTCAGTAATATTCTCTGAGGAATATTCTCCAAGGAATATTTCTAGTAAGAATTTTGGAGGACTAAATTTATTTTTAGTTGTTTCATAAATGTAGCCAAAACAGAAGGAGGATTTGGGTGTTTGCTAGAATGCACATAAGGAGATTGTTCTGGGAAAAAAAAAAAAAACAAAACTCTATTTAAGAGCAGAGAAAATTCAATAGTATGGGTGAAATGGCCCAAGACACGCTGGTAAGACAGTTGGCACTTTAGACACCTCTACTGGGGCTTTCAGCAGTGGGGCAATGAGATGAATAAGTGTGGACTGGAACTTGGGAATTTGTATCCTGATGCTTTTGCATTTGTTTTTTGCCACTCCTGGGTGTATTTACAGATATTGCTCTAGTGGTCAGCAGGACTGAGCGGCTCACGCAGGGGTTGTGCATTAGACTGTTGCAAGGTAAGGGAGTTGTCTTTTCCCTGTTGACCACATCTGTGGGGATCTGAGCTTTGCAAACATGAGAAGGTGATACGGTGGATCAGTCTCTCCTCTCCGTCCCAAATTGTTTATCTGCACAAGGGAGGTGGCATTGGCTCAGGAACGCAGCTGATTTCTTGCACTGAGGAAAGGTCAATCTTAAAAGTTTGCAAGGATTTTGTCCTCTGTTGGGCAATTTTGTGAAAGGAGGAAATTCAACAGCTATAAATTATAGTACGTTATTTTCTGTTCCTGAACAGAAATGGCTACAAAATTCTGAACAGAGTTACAGTGTGCTGAAGTTAGGAAAATACATAAAAGGACCATATTTGTTCAGACTCGAGTCTGTCCCATCTGATGTTCTGTACGCAAACTGACTGTTGGTGAGCACCAAGGGATGAGTGAGCGTGCAGTGCAATTTCTCCACAATTTTTCCTATCCTTCAACTAGTTTCCTGGTGTCCACCTATGAACTTTCAGCTTGGTGACTTCCCAAGCCTGCTGTGTTTTACTTGGTTAGTAGCCCCTAATGCATCTCTCTTCCAAGCACTTGTCCAGCTTCCTTACTTATCCAAGTGTCCTATCCACATCCATTGCTTTTTGCTGAACCCAGTCTCGACTGACTGCTATTGGTGTTCCCTTATTTTTGATCTAGACCTATTTCAGACCTATAATTTAAAGAATTAACTGTACAGTACTGTCCCCTCTGCCCTAGGCATCCACATGGCCCACAGGTGAAGATAGGATGCTACCCTAGATGGTCCTTTGGTGTGCCATAACCTTGCACACCCATTTTCATGTCCTACCTGAGACAGTTCCACTTACATCCTGATGGTACTGCTCCCTCCCAGCTTTTTTACCAAGAAGCAGATGCCCTTCATTCTTTCCCCAGAGTCACTTCAACAGAACCCAGAAGAAAAAGAGGTTGGCTTATTTGGCATGTTGAAGAAGAAAGACCCGAATGCCATTTGTTTGTAAGATTGGGAAAAACTCCTATTTAGGACAGAGCTGTGACAATGATTTCCACACCACAACTCAGAAGCATTTTGTGTAGCCAGTGTGAACACAACGTGAGCAATTTATGTGCATCTCCTACTACCCAGCCAGACATTTTATTGCCAGCACCACTGCTGGCAAATGACTCTTAAGGTCACACATTGCATTTTCATGATCTGCAAATCACTTTGTAAAGGCATTTTACTGCCCCTTAACCCCATAAAATTGCTAGATTTGGTGCAAGGCAGACAGGCAGCCCTTTCCCATTAAGTAGATGCTTGAAGTTAAACAGCATTTGCATCCAGCAAAATGCAATGGAGGCATTAACCACATTTCCATGCTGATGCACTGTCAGCCCATTCCTTTCAGAAACATAGGCATAATTAATATATCTATCCGATAATAATCTTGCAGTCTCCAAATCAAGGCTATATGGCAATTACTGAGTTTCTCAAAACAAGTGTAAAATCGTTGAGTGTTCTTCACATGAATTAATTTCCCTTTACATGATTTAGGTTTTCACCTGAGCACCAACCAGCTACCATTTGCTGGACTAGGATCTCTGCCATACTAGGCACCTTGCAAACCCACAGCAAAACCAAAAGTTTGGTTCCAGGAGTGACATTTATCAAAACCCATTTGTAATGCAACCCTTTTCGTCGTAAAGTGGATAAAATGTGAGACAAAACCCCTTTGGAGGCCACAAATGTCTGAGCAGCGTATGTGGAATGGACTGTCCATGTAGTAAAACACCCACGAGGAAAATAAGAAGAGCCAAGAATACAGGAATTAGTTTCTGTGCCAAAATCATGCAGAGTTTATTTCTTTTATGGTTTTATTTTTCTAGCTGCTAGAGTTCAGAACGTCTATATGAAAGTCTAATCCCACTGACAATCTTACCAGCCACCATTCCGTGATAATTTAGTGTAAGAAATAGGTCCAACTTGCTTTTCAAGCCGTGGCTATTGCTTTGTTTGCAATAGTCAGTGATTATTTGGTGGGACTTGGATTTTGAAGCACGTTTGTAGGTTTGTGTGTGTAAAAAGGACTGATGTTCAGGGTTTGGCTTCTGGTCACTTTCTGAAAGCTATATGCACCCAACAAGCTATAAACCATTAGCTGTAAAGCTGTTCCATGCTCACAGTTTGAAGGGATCCACAGTGCACACCTGTACATGACCTGATCCAATAAAGCAACCGTCTTGGCTGGTTCTGCCAGCTACAACTGTGCTTCGAACAGTGATGGTTGTCCCTATCTCTATCATCTCGTGCCAACCTAAAAACTCTACTCTTTCTCTGTTTGCAACCTCCAGGTTAGGGTTTGTCTAGCTGGACTTGCTGACTGGTTCCTTCAGACCCTCCTTGTCCTCTAGAGTCTCCACCTTCTTCCAGAGCCTTCTGGAATTTTACACCTTTCACAGTCCAGCTGTGATGGTGTGAAATTTGGGATTGAAATGCACACTCTGTCATTCCTCATTCTGCTTAGGGTACTGTTTACATGAAAGTTTAATCAAAGCCCATGGAGAAATCATCAGAAGTGAACCTCCTGATGCACTTGGTAATTCCAGAGAGTTACAGCAGATGGGGCTGGTATTGTGCTGCTGGGAGCCCAGGGTCTGGTCCGCCACCTCCCTCGAAGGGACCCACCACCGGCAATTTGGGAAGTATTCCAAACTGGGTAGGCAAAGGGGCTTGAAGAATCCAGGCAAGTGGCTGCAATTACCAGCCTGCTCTGAGTTTCCATTTTTCAAGGGTGGCCTTGCATGGAGCCAATCCTGGAGTCTCCAAACCCATGACGCAAGCAATGAAATATAGATGATTTTGCCGGGTTTTAGTAAATATTAGTAGGATTCTTTTTGTTATGTGTTTCCTGATGACTAAAAAATCCAGATGCTTTGTGTCCTCAAGATTTTCTTGACATCTGGGAGTACCTTTTCTCCTTTCAGAAGGACTCTACTTGTATCACAGCATCTCTGCATCCTTGTGACTGGCACCTAAGGAACAAAAACCAGTATCAAGATGTTTGGGATTGCATCACAAGCATTGCTGGCATGATTTTTTTGTTTTCCCTTGTGCTTTCTCCTGCCATCCGTTCCTTGCAGGAACTGGCTTTTCAAACACATCCCTGGAGGAGTCCACTGCTCCCTTAAGCAGTCATATCACAAACTCCCTCAAGATGCTGTTGACCGAGTCAAGTCGCAAACTAGCCTTCCTCCATGTCGTGGTTTTAGGCTGATCCAGCAACTAAAACTCACACAGTCTCTCCTTCTCCAATAAAGTAGAGAGGAGAGAAAAAAAAAACAAAAGGACTGAGGGTTGAGGCAAGAACAGAGGGAGCACCCACCAACCATGGTCCTGGGCAAAACAGGCAGCGCTTTTCTCAAAGCAAAACAGTTTATTAATGATTACTTAGAAGGACAAAGGGAAATAAAAACCGATTACTTGAGAGGACAGAAAGAAACAAAACCAGATCTTAAAACCGACACCTTCCCCCCCCCCACCTTCCTTTTCCTCCCGGCTCTACCTCCTCCCCCCAGCAGCACAGGGGGCAGGGACTGGGGGAGTGCAGGTCAGTTCATTCCGTGCTGTTACTGCTGCTTCTTTCTTAAAGGAGAAGGAGTCCTTACACCCTTTTCCCCTGCTCCAATGGATCCCCTACCCACGAGGAAAAATCCACAAATTTCTCCAACGTGAGTCCAGCCCACTGGAAACAATCCTTCCCCACAGATTGCTCCGGTGTGGGCTATACCACAGTCTCGGGTACTTAGGGAGCTGTAGCCACTCGCTCCGGCGTGGGTCGTCACGAAGACTCCAGATGCCTTTCTGCCTTGCCGTGCCCCCAACACGACCATCCTCGGGCTCAGGCATCTTCTCCCCACGGGCTGCGAGTGGGTCGCTGCTCCACCGAGGCCGTCCTGGTTGCAGGGGGGCCGCCTGCTATCTCACCATCAGCCGCAGGGGAAACTCGGCTCCGGCACACCTCCTCCCGCTCCATCCTCACTGACCTGCTGTCAATGCAGCTGTTTCTCTCAGATCTCAGTCCTCTCCAGGTGAACTCAGCCCAGTGGGCACCCCGGGAGTGGGGTGCCCCCGAGTTCCCCAGCTGGCTCCGCCGCCGCCATCCTCCGTGGGCAGCGCCGGCCCGACGCAGGCAGCCGCCCGGCCGGGAGCCAGGGAGCGGGGGCAGTGCCCTCCTCCCTTCTCTGGTCGATCCTGGGCGAAGCACCTTTTCCGGTTCCTTTGTCCCGACTTAAATAGGGCAATTCGCAGAGGCGCCCTATTGGCTCAACCCCGAGGGGGATGGCAGTCTGATCCGGTGGCCAGAACTAAGCCTAACCCGGATCCAAAACCGGGGAGGTCGCAGGGAGCAAAATCCCTCTCCTGCCATCAGAACCACCCCCCCCTCCACATCAAACCATGACACTCCAGAACCCCTCACTCTCCTCGGTAACCAAGACAACCTTCAGTGGATAAGCAAAGGCCATGTGTTTAAAGGGCAGCGCTGCTCGGATCTGGTGTGGCAGTGAAGGAAAAGCAGCATTACTCCCCCTTTCCTTTGGTATTTCCAAAGATGAGACATGATATTTTAACTGATAGGGCTTGTCTAGACATATCAGTGCCACTTTGGCTAACACAGACCCTTAGCACAGACATGTTTCTGCTGGGAAAACTCCATTTGCAAGAGTATATATTACTCCTATGTGGGAAAAGAGTACATTTTTACTAGGATTAAACACTTCTTTGCACTATGTTTATGTTTCTGTTTACACAGGAATAGCTGTACAAATTATGATAGTACCTCGTGTATTTGGCACATGGGAACTGATTGCAGACTACATCTCAGTAAGGTTGTGAAAAGGCAGGGAGGAGGGAAAGAGGACCCTGAAGTAAAGAAATGAAGGAAAAAGGATCTTCTCAGAGCACGAAAGGTGAAGCTGCCTCTATTAGCGGAAACTCTGTAAGGGAATTTGACAGGTTGTGTATGAAAAGTAACAGAGATTTTTTATCACAGATGGTGGAAAAATCTTGGTTTGCTTCCCCAGGAAAAAAATAATCAGATAAAACAATTAAAATCACGTGGTTGCTTTTAGGCTTCTTTGAACATCTTTTTTTGAGCCAGAATGAATAGCATTCCTTCCAATTTACATTTCTATGTATGATCTTTTTTTTTTATTTTTCCCTTTCATCATTACTGTATGTCAGAGTTCAAACAGCATCCTTTCTGTGAATCATTGTGATCTTGAAAAGGCTATATGCCTCAGAGGCAGAAAAATGTTGGGTGGAAATACCTGATTACCTCCATCTGTCGCATAGTTCTGCAGCTCTCATGCTCATCACCTGGGACTCTTCTTTCATGAGTCAAATCAAACAGCTCTCTGCCTTAACACAGGGAATAAAGCTCATCAGTGAGCGAGGCAGAGCCTCCATCAGTGCCACTCAGTGATGCCACAGCAGGTACCTGCACAGGCAGCAGCTCTGTCCCCCTGACTGTGCTGCAGGCTGCACATTCCTGCTGCTATCCCTGCTCCTTCACTGAGCCTTTACTGATTACCTGCTGAGCCAGTTCAGGAGCTAAACCAGCAAAACACTTTTCAAAAACACATGAAAATGTTGATGCTGGGTTAAATCTCTGAGCCAGTTCACTGTGGGATCAAATTACAGGATCATAGAATGGTTTGGACTGGAATGGACCTTCAAGATCATCTGATTCCACCCACCCCCCGGACATGGACAGAGAGACCTGCCACTAGATCAAGTTGCTCAAAGCCTCATCCAATCTGGCCTTGAACACTTTCAGGGATGGGGCAGCCACAACTTCCCTGGGCAACCTGTCCCAGTGCCTCACCACCTTCAGAGGGAAGAATTTCTTCCTTAGGTCCAGTCAAAATCTCCCCTCTTTCAGTTTAAATCCATTGCCTCATGTCCTATCACTACACACCTTTGTCCAAAGCCCCTCTCCAGCTTTCTTGTAGCCCCTTTAGGTACTGGAAGGTGCTGGAAGGTCTCCCCGGAGCCTTCTCTTCTCCAGGCTGAACAGCCCCAACTCTCTCAGCCTGTCTCCATAGCAGAGGTGCTCCAGCCCTCACATCATCTCCATGGCCTCCTCTGGCCCCACTCCAGCAGCTCCGTGTCCTTCTGATGTTGGGGACCCCAGAGCTGAAGGCAGCACTGCAGGGGGGTCTCAGGAGAGCAGAGCAGAGGGGCAGAATCCCCTCCCTCGCCCTGCTGCCCACACTGCTTTGGATGCAGCCCAGGACACGGTTGGCTTTCTGGGCTGCCAGCGCACATTGCCAGCTCATGTTGAGCTTCTCGTCAGCCAGTACTCCCAAGTTGTTCTCCTCAGGACTCTGAGGGAGAAAGATAGGGATGAGAGCACATAGTTTAGCTGTATTGTCCAGCCATAGGGATATGCTGGAACCAGCATCCCTCCCAAATTGTGCTCAGAGTAGGAGATAGCATTCCCTGAATCCCATCTTCCTGAAGCTTGACATACAGAACAACATGCATTTAAAGGAAAATGTCCAAAATCTTTGCTTCTGGGTAGCTAAGGACAAGCAGTTCCCATTGTGCCTCCTATTGCGAACTAGGGAGCTCTTAGCAGTACCCATGGTTTTCTGTGGGACAGGAATGACTGTTGTTGACAGATTTAGAGTGAATCTCAGAGTTCCCAGTGTGGTATCAGTGCAACCTCTCCACTCCTAGGACCTGAAGGAATATGTCTCTGTAAGTTCTGTAAGTTCTAGTTACATGCTCCCATCCTAAAGTGCTCCCCCTCTGATTCCTCCTGGTTTTATTTTTGCCTTCTCCAGTTTTCCAGATTTATACATCTTAAGATTGCCCTGTCGTCTTCCTTTGGATTTCTTCCATGTGCATTTAGGACAGGACCCAGCCATGGGGCTAAAAGGCTCAGTCTTCATTTCCTGTTCCACTTCTGTGTCTTAGCAGATTTTTTCAATCACATCCCAAGCGGTGGCCATCAGCTTTTTGTGTGAGACCTGATAGGCAGTGCTCTGGCACGGCGTTTGGGTGGGTGATGCCCTGGGTCAGCCTAATCTGCTTCTAACGTCAACGGATTGCTGGATTCTCCGCTTCGTCCGCAACACTAATGCCGTAGGACTCACGGATTAAATCTTCTATCTCCGTGTTTGTCTGCACACTTAAAACCCACTCTTGAGCCAAGAGGTCCCAAACCGTCAACAACAAGCTGTTTGCCAAAAGCCAGGGATGAGGTCAGACATCACTGGGAGCTGAGCCTTGTTGCACCACTCTGGATTTTGCCCTGCAAACCTGATTAAATCCATCATTTTTGCTCCCAGAGTCTTTGACTATTTCTCCACACTAAATGGGAGAATGTTGGGATGGCTGTCACGTTTGTGGGTTGTTTTTTCCCTCCTATCAGTATCGAAGTTACAGGATGAGCGAGCGGTGCTTTGCTTATTGAATTATTTAACGATTCCTCTTGCATTTCTGCCTTTGCTTCAGAAAGCCTTTGTGTGTAGCACGTTACCTTGGCTGACAGCTGGTGCTTGATGTGTTATGAGAAATTGGGAAAAGAATCTTATTTATTTACTAAACAAGAAAATTATTAGGATTACTGACCACCGACGTGTGTATTTCTTACACTACAGTTTGTTTTTAAGTAGAAATCCAAACCTTTTCTTCCTTTCCCACCTTTTCTTGATGCCGGTGGCAACTGCACGGCTAAAGATGAGTGCAAGGAATAGAGATGAGCCGTCGTAATTCTCCCCTGGGTTGCACAGCTGTGGATCCAGGAGAAGCTCCATTAAACTGAGCAGGGTACACCCATGTAATCGAGAGCTGAATTGAATCAGGCAGGTGACATCTAGAGCTGATGATCTGTGTTTTTAGTAGAGCACAGACACCATACTGCCCAAAGGATTCAAGCAGCGGTTGGAAGTCTGCACCGGAATAATATGCTGCAACACACCCATACGTTTAGATTTCAGCCTGCTCTCCAAATGACATTGAAATTTGGAGCTGGGGGAATGCGTATGTTTGCACTCATGTCTGGGTGCACTAAGGACTTTCTTCTTCAAAGATGAGCTGTAAAGTAAAGGACTCAGCTGGGATTTTGCTCTCCAAAGACCTGGGTATGTGATTGTGCCTGTTTCTAAAAAAAACCCAAATCAACAAACAAACAAACAAAAAACCAGTCAAAACTGCGTAAACAGGTTATTTTACAGCAATTGTCGGAGATATGGCCCTCAAATCACATTTGGCCCACACGGTGCATTGACAGTCATTCTGCAGGGTATAGTCTTTCCTATTTTAGAAAAGTAAGTGTCAAGATGCAGGAGTGGTGCACTGCTGACCTAAGTCCACAAACAGACTCTGACAACCAGATATTCAGCATTTACCTGAATATCAGCCTTTAGGATCCCCCTCATTGTGGGTAGGAGCCACCTTAGCTTGCTTTGGACACCTGTACTGTAGATTTCTACCTTCAAACTGTCCTCTTCATACGCCCCTTTAGGTGAGTGTGTGACTGAGCTAGTTTAAATACCTGCTTTTCGCAGAAGTGGCCGTAGAAGTGTCTCTTTCTTTCCCTTAAATATAGAATAGAATAGAGTATTTCAGCTGGAAGGTACCTGCAGTGATCACCTAGCAAAGATTTGGATGTCTTGCTCAGAGGTGGACATTTTCTCTGGGTTAGTTGAGTCCCACCTGACCTGTTTCACTAAATAACTCAGCTTTTCAGTGATACCTGCAAAAAAAAAAACAGCTCCAGAACAACTCCCCAGCCCTGGCAGTATCTGGTGTGTTTTCTGTGGATTTGAAAAACTGGCTGGGGCCAAGAAACCCAAGCTTTCATTAAATTAGGTGGTTCACCTGCTGTGACAGTGGTTCCTACAGGCGGTATTTCCCTTTTTTCTCCAGCAGTGAGGTCCGCACCACCATGGTAGCACTTAATTGGAGCTCAGGTCTCATCAGCAGCATAAACCTATTGCCTGGGTCACATCAGTTCCTTAGGATAAGCATTTGCCCCTTACGCATGTACACAAAGTGTGTCACAGCAGGACCTTGACCACAGCTGCGCCTGCTGCTGCAGAAGCGTTGTAAATCATCAGATCAGGGTCCAACATGGCCCTTTGGGCTCATACTTCTATCTCTGCAGTGAAGAGTCTAATGTTACCCCGGGGAGCTGTAATCTAAACCGGATGGTATTGCTGACGGGCTGCCAGCCAGCTGAAGGTTTGTTTTCCTCCATCATGTCCCTCCCCTTATTGTCCTAAGTGTGTTTATTTGTTTCCCACATAAGGCACAGCACGTTCCCTTAGAAAAAGCATGCCGATAGGAGGCTTAATGCTGTTGCTCTGCCCCTTGATGCGTACAGCAGGGAGGTTGATTTCCAAGCCGGGGCATCCCTTCGGAGGGATGGGATTTCCCGTTTCCAGGAGGCAGCATGCTCGGGCCATTCAGGCAGCCAGCCCTGCAAAGGCCAAGTGCCTCTGGCTGTCACACGTGACTCCGTCTAACGAGTCCCCAGAAAATCTCCTGCTAGCAGAGGGGCAGTGCAGAAAATACGCAATGGAAATGTGTGAAATTACAGACCTTCAGCAGCCCCAGTGTCAGGGAAAAAATAAGCACGCTCATGTAATAGGACTGCAGAGACTGGATTCAGCCCTCTGGGCTTCCATCTCTACTTTGCCCCAAGGATAACCCAGGGCAAATCATTCCACTCCTCTGCTCCTCTGTTTACCCTTCGGCAGCACACGGAGGTACCCAGAAATATGGCACGGAGTGTAGCTGAGCAGCGATCGTGATGCCTGCTCCACTGCAAAGTGAGATAAATACGCCGGCTGCTCTTTCTCCGATCTGCTGCTCCCACACTGCTCCAGTTACAGCGGCTCAGCAGTGAGGAAGGGTGTGCTGGTGAGCAAAGAGCACCTGTAGGACCCAGCTCAAACCCAAAGAGCCCATCCTATGTGTCGCTGTATATACATTTATTCAGACCTTCCTCTCGTTGGTTATTAGCTTTGATGGGACATCTATCTTGTACTTTCTAGGCAAGCAAAAATGCAGTCACTTACAGCACTGTGTGCTCAGGTCATGCTCGAGGTAGACATCTCCTATGGGATTGCTCCATTCAGTCTATGTCTATTTCTCCTTGCGTTACTGTTGCATCTCATGTACATTTTTGCTGGCTCCTTTGGTAGACATCCATCTCATTAATCCCTCACCTGGCTTTTTATCCATGAGACTCAACCTCTTCCTTACTTCACCTGCACAGCTACAAGAATTAGACACCTTATTGTTTCAGGGCTTTGTGATATAGCTTAAGCCTACAAAATTATCTGCCCTTTGGGCGAGGGTTGCCCCACTGTTGTCACTGCAGTTCACTGATGAGCAGAAGTGGCTCAGTTTGAGCATGTCCCATCAAGGGGACCTATAAAATCTTTGTTCTTCTAGATAACTTTCCACCAAGAATATGTCCTCTGTATCATAGAGAAATGGATTCAGAACCCTGTGGAATCAAGGCATGAGTAGAGTTTTGCATTGAAATAGAACGCTCTTTTTAGAGGCTTTTAGAGGCTAGATTTAGAAACTTAGAAGGCTTCAGGGAGATCTTATAGCAGTCTTCCACTGCCTAAAGGGGACCTACAAGAAAGCTGGAGAGGCACTTCTTACAAGGGCATGTAGTGATAGGACAAGGGGCAATGGCTTTAGACGGAAAGAGGGGAGATTTCAATTAGATATAAGGAAGAAATTTTTTACAAGGAGAGTGGTGAGGCACTGGAACAGGTTGCCCAGAGAAGTTGTGGCTGCCCCATCCCTGGAAGTGTTCAAGGCCAGGTTGGATGAGGCTTTGAGCAACCTGGTCTAGTAGAAGATGTCCCTGCCCATGGCTGGGGGGTTAGAACGAGATGATCTTTAAGGTCTTTTCCAACCTGAACCATTCTATGATTCTCTGAAAATAGTGATAGATGAGAATGGCATGGAAAGCTTAGCAGCTGCACTGCTATCTAGTCATGCATTGCTCTAGTGTAGAAATGGTACCAAGTGAGATTCAAAATTTCCATGGAAGAGGCTGGGACCCAGCTAGAGTGGCCTTAAATTCTCTAAATGAGCAGAAAATCCTTTCCTAGATGAAAACGAGAAATCTCAACTATATCTAAGATAGGACAAGCAAAAGTAAATCTGGAGTGACTGTAAAATGCCTTGTGCTCTTCTGGTTACCCCAGGAGTCCTGATTAGCCCTTACAAGAACAGTCCTCCCTACATAGAAGAAGAGATTGCAGAATTGGGTCTGTAGAGCAGTCAGTGTGACCTCATTATCTCCACGGTCCTCATGTTCAGCACATTTTCGTCCATAGCCCAGGCGCTCCTCTCATCTATAGGCACAGAGACTGTGCTGCTCAGAACACCTTCCACTCAATTATTTAAAATTCAGTTGCTATGGATCTACTCAAGGCGATCAGTTTAAAGAAAATGCAGATGGCCTCTGGTTTTGAGTTCCCGCCGCGCTTTGGTTAATTTGGTATGTGAAGGTATTAGGTTAATTAAATGCCATGTGTTGCACGGGGACTCGGCTGCATTTGTGGATTAATAAGTACCCGAGTGTGTTCTGTGCTGAAAGTCCTCAAGCTGGCAGATGGTTATTTCACTAAGAAAGGAAGGTAACGGAGAGAAGACACAGAGAAATGAAGAAGTTTCCTGTTAATCCTGCAGTCGTTTTTCCAGAACGGGTGGTTGCAGTGTCCTTCAGGTCTCTGCCCAAGTATCACCCCTTACTGGAGAGACTTGAAGAGTTCAAGTGAAGAGAAGCAAAGTTGTTGAGTTCTCCTTGAGGCTGCTGCAGCACCAGTTCTATGGGGCACACGTGCTAGCTGGCCAGTGGAGGACCATGGCTGGGGCATGGAAATTTTTCTGCTAGGAGAAGATCTTTACCAAGAGTCATATTGTGAATCTGGTCAGAGGGTGTCCTGCAAGGAGTAGGCATGGTCACACTGGAGGTCTGAAGCAAACCGGCCACAGTTTTCTGGCATTCATGGTGGAATACATGTTCAAAGCAGAGAGAGGGGCAAATACCAATACTGCAAGGTTTTGGAGATGTTGAAGAGGAAGAAAGTTGTTTTCATGCAGCCATGCCCTGAGGTGGTGGAAGATCAGGAGAGAGACCAGGGCAAATGGACGCTACTCCGCAACGTCAACCAGGCCCTGAAGCCCACAACCATTCTAGCGGTAAGACAGGGGGTCCCAAGCTCTGAGCATGGCTGGCAGCTTTCAGCCTACTTTGAAATCGGTGTCTCTGTTTGATGGGATCCTCATACTGCTCGTGCCAGCTTCTCCCACCTTCCTTCTGAGTCTTTGTTCCCCCCAAGCACTGCAGCTCCCCGGTGGTGCAGCCTTCTTGCTCTTTGCATTTGAAAGCTCCTACTAAAGACCCTCTACATGAATTGTGTTGATCTGTGTGTGCACCCATCGTGGTGTTTCCTCCTCTTGCACCGCTGTTTAGTTGTCACTGCCCATAGCTTGTGAAGTCCCAAGAATCTGCCCCAGAGAGTTTGGAAGGACACTAGCACCTCTCAGCTGAGTTGAGGAGGAAGAGTTGGACCGTGTTGATGCTGTAAAATGACTGGTGGTATTCTCACTTCTCCAGTACTCTGTCGTGTGTGTTGGAAAATACACTGCATCAGTCCAAGCATGAGGTGGGTTATGCAACTTATAAGCCAGTCTGCCCAAGCTGGTAAATGCATGAATCACCCCGATTTGCCCTGAAATCTCCAATATATCTGCCGTTTTATGGGCTGATCCAAAGGTGATTGCATCAGCGGAAAGAGTGTAACGAACTTCCATGGGGTTTATATCAAATTCATTAAAGTCAGGGAAGGAAATAGGTCAGCACTCTTAGTAAGTGATGTTATTTTTTAACCCCCCAGACCTTTCTGAGCTTACCAGCTTAGCCCATCCCATAAGACTTGCTTTTTTTTTCACCAGTATTAAGAACTGCATTTCTTTAATGTGTTTAGAAAGAGCATTTTGAGGGGACGAGCACTCCGTGCATTAGGCAGGCAAAGTGCAGGAGTTGTCTTAGTGGTGGGAGAGCATCAATTTACCTTGGGAAGAGCAGACTGCCTTTTTATCTCAGCTGTGTGGTAACAGAACATACGAAACAGGCTGCTTTTACAGCCATTCAGAATTAGAGATTTTAAAAATAACAGCGTTTCAATTCTTGTTTTGTTGATTGAGAGCAAGTTTTACGCAGCTGCTGAGGTGTCAGAAGGGCTTTCTGCAGAGCAGGGACTGAGCAACCTGGCTCTTCTCTTGCTGACACCTTGATCAAGTTACCCACCCCGTGCATGAATTTGCTCAGCTCTGCAGGGAGGATAACAGTGTTGAACACCTGAAATGCTTTGAGTGTCTTGGATCAAAGGAACTGAGGAATAAATATTAATATAAGTGGATCTGTAGTGCATCTGTGTATGACTTACTGCATTCATTAGGTTTTTGGGTTGTTCTTTTCTTGCTTTTTAACTGAGTTATGGGATGTGAGAGTAAGACAGTTAATGAGAAAAAGATCTGAATATTATATTTTTTATGAGCTGTGTAAAGATACTTCTAAGAGTGCTGTAGCACAACCCTCTGAGGAAAAAACAAAACAAAACAAAACAAAGGGCTGGATCCTCAGCTCCATGTAAGCAGGATGACTACAAGAAAGCTGGAGAGGGACTTTTTACAAGGGTGGTGAAACACTGGAACAGATTGCCCAGAGGAGTTGTGGATGACCCATCCCTGGAGATGTTCAAGGCCAGGTTGGATGAGGCTTTGAGCAACCTGGTGTAGTCAACCCAAACCTATAAATACTCTGTCCACAGAAATGGTCGATAGTGGATGCTCAGGAAATGGTTATATCAGAGCACATGCAAAATGATCACTCCCATTTTTCACTTTCCCTTCTCCCAGCAGTATTTCAGGACTTCAAAAGGTAGATATTACATTTGCATCATGCTTAATAGGTACCAGTGGAGCTGGCCCCAGGAATGTGGCATTAGGTGGGGTTAAAAGTTCACAATATTAAACTCAAATGCATGAAAAAGTACATGTGCTTGCTTGATGAAAACATGCCTGAAAATACTTTAACTGGGCAGCTCCCACCTATCTCTTCAACTTGAGGTTAAGGGTGGGAAATAAGTCTGACATTTCAAAAAGTGTGGGTCCTGCTTGGAAGTTTGGTTTTGGGTTATTTTGGGGTTTGCTTTTGTATCGGGGAAAATAGCTTCTTTAAAAGCCTTTTTGCCTTTTCGAGTAATTTAATATCCACAGAGCTGATAAGCAGATAGTCCCTGCCCAGCAGGACTGAGAGGTCTGTAGGATCACCAGTGTCATGGAGCGAGTGGATAGGGGTCAACTGCTTGCTGTGTCTTCCAAAACGAAAACAAAGAGGGCTCAAATGAAAGAGGTGACACAGCTGAAGCGTGCAGAAGGACGCAGCTTTCCACACGGTTTGTAGCTAAACTCTTCCTTTGAGATTATGGATGCTGAAACTTTGCACAGCTTCGGGGTGCAACTGAGAAGGCTCACAGTAGATAAAATCGACTGAGAAGTATTAAATGCAAAGAATCCACCTACAGATCATTGTAGCTGGGAGATCTCCAGAAGAAGTATATATATCTACCTCTCTGGTAGGTTCTTAACCCTTCTTTAGTCATCCTCTTTTCACCAATCTCCAAGATAGGAGAATGTATATTTGATAGTGGTTATCTGCAAAGAAAAAATGTACCACAAGCCTCCAGACAAGGCTTTCCAGAGCTTGAAACGATCTCCTAAGTGTGACTTTTTAGGCTTTTACATTGCATAGAGGAAAGATCTACCTCGGTGGATCTTTCTGTGTGTATCTCTGCTCTGTAACCTGCTTGCTGGATGCAGTCTGTGACAAACAACCACTCACAAGCTCATGGAATGGAGAGATAGTGCAGTGGGTGTATCCTGTGTGGAGCATGTCCTACTGCTATTACCTTGCAGGGGATTTCCTGAGCATCGGTGAAAAAGGGGTGGTTTGTGGTTTGCAAAGGAGATCGTTTGACTTGAACCAACGATTTGGGTGCAAAATATCAGCAACTTGTATCCCAAGTGACGATGAACTTTCTGCAGCCCCAAGTGTAAATGCCTTCTCTTTGATTCCAGGGGGATTATGTGTGGATGGACCTCAAAACCGGACGGGAATTCGACGTCCCCATTGGAGCGGTGGTTAAACTGTGTGACTCTGGACAGATCCAGGTTGTGGATGATGAAGGCAATGTACGTACAAAAGGTTGTGATGATCCTTCTTCAGCTCTATGGGCCTGGTTAGGCCAAGGGTCGTAGGATCATGACTGACTTTGTCACAGGCTTCTTATATGTCCTTGGGAATCAACTGTGCCACAGTTTTCTATTTGTAAGGACAAGATAATATTGTGTCCCCACTTTTGTGGCAGTACTGGGAGTGAAAGGGTGAGAAGCTTCTTGAGCACAATGATAACACATCTCCTACCAATACAAAATGTGCCCAAACACTGGTTCTCCTTCAATTTCCCACCTCTACTTCTGTGCAGTGGTGGCTATTTTAGAGGAACATCTATTATCGCAAGCAGAGGGTGGCCAGAGGAGGTTCTCTGTCCTTTTCAAATATTTTTTCCTTCAAGGATTGAAGAAAGAGATTTGGTTCAGCAGGGTCCTTGTATCCAATTTGTAGTGGCTTTTGAAGCCCTTTAGAAGTGATCAGTCTGGATGACACTTTACCAATAAAAGTGTGATTTTGCCACCCCTATGCATCCTTCTCTTCTCTTCTATCTTTTCTGTGATCACCAGTATTTTGTGGCAGAGGATTAACTAGCAATGTGAAAATGTAGTTGTGTGAAGGGAAGAACAAATCTGCTCTCTGTTCAAAACACTCTTGATGTGCTGGATGTCCATGCTGTCATGGATGATGCTTCTGCCAGGATGGCTTGTGTCTCCTGTCTCTTCCTGCTCCAGTAAACCAGATGTTTTCCTTCTTCAGCTAGGAATCTTCCAAATTAGTCACTGCCATGTCCCAGGAATAGAAGCTGTGGTCTGTGTGCTAATGCCCTCTCATGTATGTTCTTCCATCTGGTCCTTCTGTCTGGGGAGGGCTTTTTCTGTCTCTTATCCCAGTGGTATCTCATTTGACTTATCTTTCTCTGTCCTCACTTTCTTTCCAGGAGCACTGGATTTCCCCACAGAATGCCAGCCACATCAAACCCATGCATCCTACCTCCATCCATGGAGTGGAGGACATGATCCGTTTAGGGGACCTGAACGAGGCGGGAATCCTCAGGAACCTGCTGATCCGCTATCGGGAGCACCTCATCTATGTGAGTGTCCTCCCCACCTCCAACTCCACCTCCACTGCACCCCCTGCTCTCCTTAGTTCTAGGGAACCCACATGGGGGAAACTCTGATTGAGCTGAGCATCTGGGTTTCTACCTTCACCTGCAGCCAGGTGGTAGAGGGCTTTTGCACTGTAGAGGACACACCACAGAGTTTATGGATGCCCCAGTGCAAGACTTAATGAGTTAGGTAGTAAGTACAGTTCGTGAGTAGCCCCTATAGAAGTTTTGGGGATGTGCATTAACTTTCTGCACACACAATAACCAGCCCAACCCAGGGCATGTGCATACTGTAGTAATCCTAAAGCAAAAGCCTTTGGCAACTGCGTGCTGGATGTGGCCCTTCTACCTTCTCCATCTGAACCATCAACTCATTCAACCCAGGTGGGTAAAGACAGCAATTGCTGGAGGTGCAAAGGGTGGAAGAAGGATGAGGAGGTGCATGCATGAAATAACCAAGAACAGTGACGTGAGCAACTCCCAGAACAGCTCTAAAGTATCTCTTCCATTTGTGTTTATGACTCATTAGCTCTGGGTTGCCCAAGATCCTGACAGCTGATGTCTGGGGACCGCAGTGTCCTTCCCTAGGTCAGCTCAGTCATGTCAGTGGATTCAGTGCAGCCTTGCCAACCCAACCAGACATTCAGAAATCGAGGGTTTTACAGGGAGCCAGCCAGAACTGCATCTCTTTCCTGCAATAACATCACAAAGGCCACCTCCCCAGCAGGACAAGAGTCAGCATTCAAGTCTCTGTTTTGTTTTTATCAGCATGCTGTATGCTGTGAGTCTGGTGCACGTTGTTGGGGCAGAAGTGTGGCGTGTGTGTGTGTTTGCCACTAGCTAATGCACCCAAACAGCTTATGCAAATGTGGAAAGTTTGGTATTGCTCTCAAATCCTACAGCTTTCAGGTACTCAGGTCAGTGTCTGCTGTGCCTTTGAAGGCCTTTTCAAAGCCACTTGGGAATCTGATTTTTAAAAGGTTCTAGAGACTACTAGATTTTCAGGCCAGAGGGTATTAGAGTACAGCCTGATTTCCCAGATAGCATAAGCTAGCAGACCATGTCCAGGATTGTATCTATCAAGTCTGCTTGTTCTGCTTGATGTCCAGTGCCTTTTGAAAAGGTGGGTTCAGATTAGAGCTGGGTAATGATGGAGAGCACACCACTCTGTTACACAGGCTGTTTATACAGCCCCCTGCCCCCAACTCTGGAAGATATCCATCTCTTCTTTCAGAGGGGGATTTCAATCCTAGACGAAAGGGATATGGCTGCTGAAAAGGCAGCCTCTAATTCCTCAAAGCTTGGAGGAGAACAGAGACCCCTGATTCATCTCTCACTGAGGCACCTTATTTGTGGCGCATAATGCCTAGGTCCCCTGTGTTGTCAGTTTGGAGAAAAATCAATGACCATAAAATGGTTCAGGTGTTGGATGAACCGAGTTGCTCCCTGGAGCTGTCTTTAGGGAACCTCAGCTGTTTATAAACTAGCAAAAATTAGAAAGGCTGAATTCGTACCTGAGGTGGTGTCTCCCTGCGCGCTAAGCACCTATAGCAGTCCCCACAATAGTGCCAACAGAGCCAAAACTGACTTCTAGCTGTGCAAAAATAGGTGCCTGTCAGAGGACATGATTGCTTTAGAGCTGGCTGCAGCTTGACTATTGTAGAAGAGTTTATACTGGAAGGGAAGTTTGTTTGGGAGGTCTACAGCCTCCTCCTCCTCAGAGCATGTCCATCTTCAAAGTAAGATGTAGTGCTCATGTGAGTAACTAAATTCAAGCAACCTGAATGCAACCCAAGAATTACAGGTAGCCAATAATTTGTAGCTGATTGGGTCATTTCAGGAACATTTATCCATTGAGCAACTCCCATTTTTCTTCTGTTTGTGGGCACCCTGCAGTGGTACTGAGTGGGTTCCTGCAGCTCTCCCTTGCTCTCTGAGAAAGTTGGTATCATGTTTTTTCAGTGATGTCCACGTGTCTCTCCCAGGGTTCCTACGTCATGAGGCAAATGCCTGTTGCCTCACTAAGTGAACAAGGGTCCTCAGATAGGATTCCATGTGTGCAACATCAGATTGCCTTTGAATAAAACCAGCCACTTCAGTAAAGCTCTGCCTCTGGGTTCCCTCACCGAGCTATTCACAGGCATCGCTGGGCAGAGAATGGATTGAGAGCAGCCCTGAGGAGAAGGACTTGGGAGTGCTGATCGATGAGCTGGCACCGTGCGCTGGCAGCCAAGAAAGCCAACCGTGTCCTGGGCTGCATCCAAAGCAGCGCGGGCAGCAGGGCGAGGGAGGGGATTCTGCCCCTCTACTCAACTCTTGTGAGACCCCCCTGCAGTGCTGCGTTCAGCTCTGGGGTCCCCAACACAAGAAGGACATGGAGCTGCTGGAGCGGGTCCAGAGGAGGCTACAAAAATGATCCGAGGGCTGAGAGAGTTGGGGCTGTTCAGCCTGGAGAAGAGAAGGCTCCGGAGTGATCTTATAGCAGCTTTCCAGTACCTAAAGGGGGCTACAGGAAAGCTGGAGAGGGACTTTTTACAAGGGTGTGTGGTGACAGGACAAGAGACAGTGGCTTTAAACTGAAAGAGGGGAGATTTAGATGAGATATAAGGAAAAAATTTTTTACATTGAGGGTGGTGAGGCAGTGGAACAGGTTGCCCAGATAAGCTGTGGCTGCCCCATCCCTGGAAGTGTTCAAGGCCAGGTTGGATGAGGCTTTGGGCAACCTGGTGTAGTGGAGGGTGTCCCTGCCCATGGCAGGGGGGTTGGAACTAGGTGATCTTTGAGGTCCCTTCCAACCCAAACCATTCTGTGATTCTATGATCCAGGGAGATTACGAACACACACGAGCAGTGGGCAGAGAGTTGTTTGACAGCATCACACTAATAAGGGCAAATGCAAAAGAGCAGCTGCTAACCTGGAGGTGAGTGTGGCCTAATCCACGACAGGGAGGAAGTGACTCAGTAATGTGTGGTTTCTCGACAAGTTCTGCATGTTTCGTGATGACAGTGTCATGTGTCCTACAGAGCTACTGCATAAGGTATGGCCACATCGCACAAAGGGATTTGTATCTCAGAGCTTCTGGGTTACTGTGCCTTGATTTCTCCACACCACTAATGGCTTTGGAGCACCATCCCACGATCTTAGGCATAACACAGCAATTAGTGCAATCTCAAAATTAGAATGACACTCTCAAAATGACACAACGAGCATAGCTTGATAGAGAGGTATGTAAACCCACCCTGTCTACACGTGTGCTGTTGGAGGCTCAGGAACTCAACTTTCAATCTCATCTTTTAAGAGTGGTGGTACTAGCAGGAGTAGATTTGTGCAAATGTGGTAAATATTTGTGGTAATTTTGCAAAGCCAAAGTACCATATGGATGCCATGTGGGTAGGGGATACCGAGTCCTCTGAGAGCATTGTGTTAAAGATGGTGAAGCTCAGTGTGACTTTACCTTCAATTCTTGAAAGAATTTCTGAGCCTGCTGAGTAAAGGGTGACTTTTCCAATGGGACTTCAGTCCTTCTTGTTTTCTCATCTCCTTGGCTTTGCGGAGGGTGTTATTCTGCTCTAATAAAATATAATTTTCCTTTTTCTCCTCCCTCACATTTTACTCGTAAGACAAACTGCGGCGGGAGGGTAAGTATGACTCTAACACTCTCATTTGCCATCACTGTCACCCCTTCCACCAGATCACTTGTTTCTGTTCACCATTGCGGCGTTCTCATTTACTTTGCACCACCATTGCTGCTGCTTCACAAATGCGTTGAGAGCATCGTCCTCTTTGCTGCAGAGCTTGACCCTCATGGTGAAGTTGCCAGAGCTGGAATGTCCTCAACCTGTGAATATGGTTAAAGCTGTAAGTGCTTCTCAGCAATGACCTCAACTTGAAGGAAAGGAACTTCTGCAGCAAAATGGGAAAAACTTCAACAAGGGCTTGTTGCCCATGATTTGGCTGGCATGCATTAGGAGAAACTATACTGAATAGCAAGAGCGTCTGGTGGGGAGTTTGGACTCCTGAGTAAGGTTAAATCTCTATCTGGAGAAAAGCATTGCCTACTTCTGCTCTCTAAGGGTTGCCAATGTGAAGTAATGTTTGGTAGAGCTTTAACCCTGCAAAAATCCAGATGAAGTCAGCCATGGTGTGCTGAGTAGGGAGGGAAGCAGGCTCGGAAAGGATTTGTTTGGGGCTAATTAAATTTGGGGCTAATTAAAATGTAGGTCATGCAAGCACTAATGAATTTGCACTGAGATGCGGTTCCTGTGGTCAGCTACGACAGAGTCCCTGCCTGTTGGTAAAGCTTTATTTTCCCAAGACAGGAGGGCTTTGCCTTCACCCAGCTCTAGGAACCAGAGAGATATTTCCTTGGAGGTGCTCTTTGGCCCCTCATCAGCAAAGTGGACAAAGTTTTGCATGCCGTCAGCTGTGAGAATTGGGCAAATTGTGAGTATTTATCAACTAGGAATGACCTACAAAACCAAACAATAGTACAAGAGTTCATGCTGACGAAGTATTTTGTGGATCACAAGGGTAGGGTCAGAGAGAGCATCCAGAAAGCATTCCTGCTACTAATGGTTAACTCCTTTAAAAGTCTTGCTGGCTGCATTTGGGGCAGGTCAGACCAGCGTGGCTGAAATGCAGGGATTTGAGACCTCTGCAAAGAGTCGTTCTTTTTGAGAAGAGGCTCAAGGAAGATTAGAAATATCCCTAAAACTAATCTGGTAATAAATTATGAAAAAAGTCTTCCAAGTATCTCACCCAGAACTGGAAGGAGTCTTGGGATTCATTAGGGATCTCGGTGACATAATCCCATTCAGAAACTGAGCTCACTCCTTCTCTGAGCTCTAAGCTTACCTGCCCTGTCCCTGGGGAAGGCTGCTCTGGGACTTTTCTACTCATTTATTTCAGTGCCTTCTTCTTCTAACATCCAGTCTACATGATTTCACAGCCAGTTTCTACCTTTTGGACTTGTGACAACTTTGTTCTTGAGCTTAAAGAGCTTTTTTTCCTTTACTGGCACGTAACCCCCTGTTATAGGGAAGATTATTGTAGCCTTTCTCAGTTACCACTGTAAATTCAAACCTCACCTGGGACTGGGCAGAAAGTTGCTCTCTGGTGTTGGCCATGAGGCTAGAAACTGATAAGCCTCTAAGGGCTTTCAGCATCCCTACTACAGGACACAATTGCCACCTACTGGCTGCCTTTCAGGAAGCCTGAGCTGGTTGGAAGTGTGACGTAGATGTTGGGAAATGAATTATCATCTGACTGCACTCAAGCCCATCATGATTGAGGGATACTGGGCCTGATGGGAGAAACTCAACCTGGGGCTTTTGTCTCCAAGTCTCTGTTTCCACTCCTCTCACCAGCAGTGGAAGGTTTTTTGCTGCCTTCAGAAATAAGGAACAGTTCAGACATTTTTTACTCATTTTTTACTACATTTTAAATCAGCTGGTTTGCAATGTGCACAAAAAGAGGAGCAGAGCACAGAGAGATTTTCTTCTCCGTTTACAGCCATCCTTGCCTGTGCCACTTTGCTGCTTTGTGCCGAAGACTTATTGTTGGTTTTAGGCCACACAGATAAAAACCTGTAAGGATTATTTTGATGTTGAAATTATATTTTTTTTCCCTGGGAAGAATACATGCAGCAGTGGGGCACATTCACAGCTGGTCTCACCAGGTAAGAAAGGTGAGATTAATCTTGTAACCATAATTGCCAAAAGCTAACCTAGAGAAGGCAGAAAACACTGGAACAGGTTGCTCAGAGAACTTGTGGCTGCCCCATCCCTGGAGGTGTTCAAGGCCAGGTTGGATGAGGCTTTGAACAACCTGATCTAGTAGAAGGTGTCCCTGCCCATGGCAGGGGGGTTGGAAGTAGATGAACTTTAAGATGTCCTTCCAACCCAAACCATTCTATGATTCTATGATAAGGCGACTTGGCTCCCTTGAAGTTCTAGAGTGAAACCAGCCTTTGTGTCATGCTCCTTGGTTAGCCTGAGATGGAATCCCGTTGACTCACTTACTCTAGACACTAACTTTTAGGCAGCTGAAGCAAGGGAAGAAGATCCTTATTCTCTGCCTTGAGCTTGGTATGTGGCCAAACCTCCTAACCTCAGAGCTGCACCTGAGCAAGATGACAAAGGTCATGAGTCCGTTGGTGAGAGGCTTGAGAGAAATGGCTCCTGGAAGGGCAGAAATGAAAGAGTAAGACGCTACAAAGTGGTTTGCTGCCCAAGGCCCAGGACAGATTTGCTCGTTCGAGTGCCACGGAGAACATAGGATGGACCAAAGACCATTTCCAAAAAACTGAGAAGGGGTATGTCAGGCCTTTGTGGGCCATACCCATGTGCACAGGATAAGGTTTAAACTGCTGCATGGAGAGCTTTGTTTAGGCAGAGGTGGTAGAGAAGAAGGTATTGCAGAGGGAAGCTTAGCAGCTCTGTTGTGGATTTATAAAAACAGGTTAGACAAACATCTGTCAAGAATGGTTTGGATCCAGCTGGTCCTGCTTTGAGATGTGGTAATAGTCCTCAGGTTTCTTTCATCTCTGGTTTCTTGTAACTTGTGCAATGCAATAGGTATGTTTGGATATGTGCTGGCTGTAGCGATATTTTTTGCGAATACGAGCTTGACTTGAAACTCTGAATCTTAACTGAGGAGCATTCAAAATATGAATTAAGGCTTGAATCCATGCTGTGCATGAGCAGGGCTGAGTATGAATTGATTTAGATAGTTTGGGACTTTTGTTCCAGTTTTGCTCCAGACTCCACCCTGCAAGCATCTTTGTCTTGAACATCATCATTCATTCAGCTTTTGAAAAGCCTTGATTTTTCTGGCCTCCACGCTCCATCTAAGCTGCCAAAGCCTCTCAGCTGCATCTCATTGTCCCCATAAACCTTCCTGTGCTTCTCCTCCAGACATACACCGGTTCAATACTGGTGGCAGTAAACCCCTACCAGCTCCTACCCATCTACTCACCTGAGCAGATACGCCTGTACACCAACAAAAAGATTGGTGAGATGCCACCACACATCTTCGCAATTGCTGACAACTGCTACTTCAACATGCAGCGCAACAACAAGGACCAGTGTTGTATCATAAGGTGAGTCAGTGGATTTCCAAATGGGCCACATCCTGAAAATGGATGCTGAGCACTTGCAGCGTGGTGAATAGGGAGCAGCTTAACAAAAAGAATTAGAAATTTGAACAACCTATTAGATCTTCCATGCATATATTCCCAGTGCAGAGGTCTCTGTTTGCAGTCACTGTTCCTAGTAAAAGTGCTTTATCGATCCTTTGGTACTTACCCTACCACCCAATAGGTCTCATATTCATCTTTAACTCCTCTTTTAAATTTAAACTCAATACTCCTACAGACATCAAAGATGCAGAGATCTATACGTTCTGCATATGTCTCCATATATCAGACAGGCCATAGAATCACACCAAGGGATTTCTGCTCAGCCCTTCCTCTTGTACCATTGCCAGATAACAGAAGTTATCTTTCAGTGAAGAGAAAGTTTTGTGGAGTAACTCTTTCTTCCTGCCCCATGATCTTCTCCTCTCCTACCTGCCCCTTGGCAGGAGATGCATAAGGTACATATGAAAGTGCCTGCCACTAAAAGTGTTTCACAGTCTGCTTTCTAGTGCATTTTGGCAGCTCAATACTGATGATGAAGATGCCCCGTGGGATCAGCCAGCCCCTGGACCACAGGCTCATGGTCTGGTGATCATACCTGGAAAAGGACTGTCTGAAAGTGTTTCCTGACCTTGTTAGTGCTGGTTGAATGATTGTATTTGCTGGAGAAACCCAAAGCCAAGCCAGGATAAGCTTTGGCTGGGTCTCTCTGGTTTGGGCCAAACGGACTGTAAAGCAAATGTGGATTTTGGCTGGAAGCTGTCCAGTACTGTATCTTACCATTTCTCCTACAACCAGTCCATGGGATGCTGGAAACCCATCCTTAGTGGCCTCATCCTACGTGTGCTAACGGAAGAGGCACAAAGGCAGCAGAGGGACATTGGCAGGGATGCAGTAGGGCTTTCGCTGACCTCCATTCCTCTTGTCTTTGCAGCGGTGAATCCGGAGCAGGGAAGACAGAAAGCACAAAACTGATTCTGCAGTTCCTGGCAGCCATCAGCGGTCAGCACTCCTGGATCGAGCAGCAGGTCCTGGAGGCAAATCCCATCTTGGAAGGTGAGGCCTCAGACGAAGGAGGCATTTTTTTTCTGACAAAAAAAAATCAGATTCAGGAACCTCAAAATGTGGCCAAATGTATGTCACTTTGTTGTATTCTGAGTTTCAAAAAGTGACAAAATTAAAAAAAAAAAAAAAAGCAATTATGTAAATGTTTGTTAAACAGCATATTTGGTTTCTTTCCATCTGAATTTATTTTTCACAAGGCAAATATTCTCTGATTTGCGCTCTCAAATTTTCCATTAATATTTTTGACAACTATTGTTGAAAGTGACATATTTCAGCTGACCTGAAATTTTTCTCAATTCTTTTATTCACTTAAAATTGAAAAATGTGTGTTTTTTCCACTTAAATCAGTACTTTTTTCCCCAAAATTTCAAAATGGAAACCTGAATTTTACCTAATTTTCTGTGTGGTCTGGGATTTTGTAGATTCCCTATCCCTGGAAGTGTTCAAGGCCAGGTTGGATGAGGCTTTGGGCAACCTGGTGTAGTGGAGGGTGTCCCTGCCCATGGCAGGGGGGTTGGAACTGGATGATATTTGAGGTCCCTTCCAACCCAAACCATTCTGTGATTCTATGATTCTATTTAAAGAATGCTGATCACCAAATACACAAAGCTCTTCTCAAAAACCTTACCACCTTTTCCATTGCTGGAATTACAACTGTATGCAGAGCACCAATGTCCTGTAAATGCTACATTCAACTAACTTTTTGGTTTATTTGACCGTAGTTGCAGAAATCCAATTCCTGTTCTTTGCTGGTTCAGCAGAACATGAGATTGATTTGCCCAGAGCTTCTCAGACTAAACACCTTGTGCTGGCAATACGCAATAGCACAGCCCACCTTTTCCTTCCAAGACCAGCGAATGGCAGCAGAATGCAGAAAAAGAAAGAAAGGCAGTTCAGGAGAGAACCAGATAATGAGAATCAGCTCGTGGACTTAATAGGTACACTGGCAAGCTGTTCCTGTGATCAGCCTCACTGTTTTAATTGGATGTCTGTAAATTAAATAGATGATCTGACCCTCTGGCCCTAGCGTGATGCCAGATGGACCTTTTACACTTAGGCAGAAAAACAGCATTCTAATGAATATTAAAGAAATTTAAAAATAACATTATTTTTACCTCTCTTGCTACTGACAGAGAGCAGTGTTTTGCTTGGTAAATAGCCCCCTAGGAACCAACGGAAATTTGAATATCCTAACTGCTTCCCATGCATAATGTTAGCAGAGGAGACAAGAAAGTCACTGGCTGAGCTTTCCTTCTCTGTGCTCTGTTGGAGCTTCCTTCAGTTGTGGCATGAAGATAGAATCATAGAATCATAGAATCATAGAATGGTTTGGGTTGCAAGGGACCTTCAAGATCATCTAGTTCCAACTCTCCTGCCATGACCAAGGACATCTTCCACTAGATCAGGAAGATGCAACGAGGCTCTCGGGGCATCACAGGGCTGCCTGACCACTGGCGTTGTAAAGCATCATGGTGCAGTGCACATGCACACGGAGTGTTTTTGAATGTGATTTTCGTCACTGCTAGGATTGAGGGGAAGAGAAGTTCTGTGTTGCAAACAAGTCTCCATCACCTGCCTGCAATCCTGGAGCCAGGGCACGCTGGCCAAGGCACTCAAGGCAGCGGTCCACACCCACACAAAGGGTGGACGTGGGTACCTTTCTCTGCACGCTGTTTGCAGGGCCAAGTCTCTTTCTGGATGTTGGCTTAGTCCTCTGTACTTCCCTAGAGGATGAGCTCTTTCTTTTCCCTCTCAGTCACCAAATCACTTATCAGCAGCTCTAGCGTTTCCCGCACAGCGTCACCGCGCACACCACAGCATCCTCCTGCCAGCCTGGCTCAACCCTCTTGTATTTCACCAGCTGCTGTCAAAATCCTGCCATCCCAGCCCTGCTTCCTGGATGAGGTCATCCTGTTCCCGTGCTTCCTTCTCTGTGCTCCTCTCTTTATTTCCAAGGACAGTCATCTGCAGTGTATCCTGTTTCCCCACACTGGGATGAAATTGAGCCAGCTGAACTTAAGGGAAAGACTTTGGGGCTGATTTTACCCTCTCAGCCTCCCTCTTTTGGTTATTTTTTTTTGCCCATGAGATCAGAGACATGATTGTCCCTGCATCAGGTCCTCTCTAACCCACTGCAATTCTTCCTCACAGCTTTCGGGAATGCAAAGACCATCCGTAACGACAACTCCAGCCGATTTGGGAAGTACATCGACATCCACTTCAACAAAAGGGGAGCCATCGAGGGAGCGAAGATTGAGCAGTACCTGCTGGAGAAGTCTCGGGTCTGCAGGCAGGTAAGGTGATACACCTGCAAGGTGTGGGAGAGGGCACTCGATCTGTTGACCTTTGCAGTGGTGTTCTCACAGAACTAAGACTTGTTCTTCTACTGCAGGCCCAGGACGAGAGGAATTACCACGTGTTTTACTGCATGCTGAGGGGAATGACGATGGAGCAGAAGAAGAAACTGGGTCTTGGGAAAGCCACGGACTACAACTACCTTGCCATGGTGAGAGCACAGCGAAGCAGAGGTTTGGTGGGGTGATGTTGGTGAGAGCTTCTTAGCAAGGGAGAGAGAAGTGAGAGGTGCTTCTTCTCCAGTCAAGAGCTGCTTTGCTGGTTATGACCTTCCTGAGTCTTAGCCACAGGGTTTGTGGGACTTCTTTGTCCCATCACTGCAAGTCACGGTCTTAGTGCAAACCCGTAACGTCTGGGTATAAGACAGGTTATTTCCATTCTTCCTGTGGAGCAGGACACACACGTGGATGGTTTTGGTGTTTGGTGCCCAGACCACTTGTTTGGAAATAACCAGGGTGTTAGATACGACCCGATGCTCTTGCAGCAGTGACGGATGGGGAGGAGTGCGTGGCTGGTTGGTGCATTCTCAGCAGCATACGGTGCTGAGCTGTGCTCCACATGCCTGACAGAGCCAGCAGCCTCCAGCCCCAGTGCCTATGTACCAGTGTAGCAATTTGGAAGAGCTGGTAGAAGCAGATGTAGTTAAGACTGACCCACCACCAGCAAGGCTGGCACACAGTTTTCTAGCTGGATTAGTGGGAGCCTCTGGCACATTTCCTGCTTGCTCTTTGTCCCCATCTCAGGGAGCTTTTTCTTCTCTGCTGATTGCAGCCAGAGACAGTGTAGTTGGGGACAGCAGGGTAAGTGCAGATCACAAGGCTGAGTACCAAATCATAGTATACACCAAAGGGCAGAGCCAGATCCACAGGTTCAACATTGTCTTTTGCTTATACATCCCTTGAACAAAATGGTTACTGATTTAAGAGGAAGCCCTGAATAGCTCAGGGTTACCCTCACATGATCTCTGCTTCACCCTATGCACTGTGCCACCTCTTCGCCTCCCCAGGGCAACTGCACGACCTGCGATGGCAGAGATGACAGCAAGGAGTACGCCAACATTCGCTCCGCAATGAAGGTCCTTATGTTCACCGACACGGAGAACTGGGAGATCTCCAAGCTGCTGGCTGCCATCCTGCACATGGGGAACCTGCAATATGAAGGTAAAAGGACAAAACACAGGGACGTGGTCCAGCGCACTTCTGCTCCTTATTCTGCACGGTGAGAGGGGGCCAAGCTTAGGGATGGAAGGCTGTATCCAGACCACCTGGCATGGTGCCATGCCAGGGACTCAGGTGCTTATTGTTGTCTGTAAGGACAAGAAAGGAGGAATAAGTCCACCTGCCCACTCTGCAGAGCTGCCAGACTCCAGTATGTTCAGTGACATCCACCTTCTCCGAATGCAGAGGCCATTTGGTAGACTCAGGTTTTACAAGGAGAGACTAATGGAGTGTTTGTGTGGTTGGAAGTGCCTTCGTAAAGGTACCAAACCGCCCTGCTGTCAGAAATGACACGGTGATTTACAAAGCCTCTTTGGAAGACATAAAGCCTAAAGCACTTACAGGCTAGAAACATTTTCAGTCAGTAAGTCATTTAGGGTGGCTGGCAGAGCAGAGTACAGGTCCCTCTCAGCCAGCAGCAGGACTCCAGCAGCCATATGAACTTTTCTCTCCTTTCTGATGGCCAGATTTTTCCTGTCCATCACACGGAGGCAGTGGAGAAAGACCCATCTAACTTCTGCAGAGTGGTGTCCCCTGCTGACTTCTTTCCTTCTGCCTTTCTTCCCCCAGCTCGGACCTATGACAACCTGGATGCCTGCGAGGTTGTTCAGTCGGCGTCGCTAATCACTGCGGCATCGTTGCTGGAGGTCAGTGGCTCTGCGGTGCTGCTGTCCCCTTTTTGGCTGGTTCCCATATTCCTAGTGTTGTGGCAAAGCCTCATCTGAGCCAGTGTCTCCTTACACCACCAGCTCTAGGAGACGCTTTTGTGGCACGTCATCCTAAAAAGGATGTCCAAAATAGATCAGTCCCTAAAATAGAGTGTTTCCATCATTGATGTAGAGAGAGTGCATTACAGTAGCTGAGACCGAGATGTCCCTTATGCTGTGTGTATCTGAAATGAGGTAAGAGGATCCTCACCCAAATCATCCATGCAGTGGCTGGAGCATTCTTCAGAGGCCTCTCCAGCAGATAACAGGGCTCCCTGAGGGACACCATCTCATCTCCATAGGCACCACTGGTCCCAGAGTGCCATCCACAGCTGTCTGCAGGCTGTTTTCATCTACTTTAGGGAGTGAACATTTCCCTGGCTTGATTTCAGAAGTATGAAAAGAGGTCAAGGGGATGCAAAGCTACATTTACACTGGTAGAGTACAGCTTCACAGGCTTTGCTTTTTCATCTTCTCTCCCCACACCTCATTAACATCTCACACTAAGTCACAAGAACACTTTCCACAGTAAAACACTGTATAAAAGTATTAATTACTCTTTCTGAAAATGCCTGTGACATCATTTGAGATATCTGACCTGTACAGCTAAGAAAAGTCGTTTATCTCTTTTACCATGAGAGTTGTAGAACACTGGAACAGGTTGCCCAGAGAGGTGGTGGATGCTCCATCCCTGGAGACGTTCAAGGCCAGGTTGGACAAGGCCCTGAGCAACCTGATCTAGTTGGAGATATCCCTGTTCCTTGCAGGGGGGTTGGACTAGATGACCTTTGAAGGTCCCTTCCAGCCCTAACCATTCTGTGATTCTATGATTCTATGATCTCCAGCTATGGGGAGCTGCACTGTTCCTCTCTGGCCATGCACATTCAGGCCAGTGGCCCAGGCCATTGTAAAGACTCCTCGTGTTGTAAAGTCAACAGCTGTATTTGGTGGTATCTTTGCCAGGTTGACTCTCAGGACGTGATGAACTGCCTCACCAGCCGGACTATAATCACAAGGGGTGAGACCGTTTCCACCCCTCTCAGCATGGAACAAGCGCTGGATGTGAGGGATGCTTTTGTAAAGGTAAAGCTGAGGGCATTCCTTGCTGCTTTTGTTGATATACTGAAAAAATCTGCTGGTTTTGAGACCAGAGCATCCACTGCACAGGAAAAGTGTCTTGCTTGGTGCCCATGTGAGCTCAGATCAGCAGATGACCTTGAAACTATGTTCTTACTGGGATACACAAAGAGTTGAGATGGAAAGAATCTAGACATCCTGGTTTTAAGGTGGTTTACAATCTGTGCTTGAGACTGCCTGTGCTCAAGGGTGAGCTGTAGAAGGAGCCAGCATTCTGAAATTATTTCACCTCAATTTCAGGAAAACATCCCAGCTTGAGCCCCCAGGTTAGATCCTCAGCTGCTATAAATTAGAACAGCTCCATCAACACCTGTAACACTCACACCTGAATTTCAGGATTTGGGCATGTCTGCAGCAGTAAATAAAGCTGAATGTCACAGGAGTAGGGATAGGGCAATTCAGCAGCCACCAGAGCACTTAGCATCACCTGAGGCTTTGGGGTGATGAAGGTTGATGAGGTGGGTGTGCATTACTGACATGCTGTTTGCAGCCCTATGTAAAGTTGCAGAGCAAACGTTGGTGGCCTGCTGCAAATGTGGCTCTGATCTTTGGTGGGCACCATGGCCAACTTGGGCTCCTCCATCTATGCGGGACTGGTAGATAAGGCTAGCTGACTTGACACGTAACTGGTCTGCAAATCCAGATGGTGACTTCTGTATTGGTGATGGGCCTTTGGATCAGGTGGTACTCCTGGTGGTACTGCAGTAGGTCATGCAAAAGAAATTAATAACACTTTAAAACATGCAGTTGTGGAATTACTGAAGCAGCAACAGCTGCTTTGTTGAATCAGAAATTGTTCAACTGGTGCTGCAACATTTAAGTCAGCACCTTGTCCAGGCAAGATGTCCTTGGCTTGTTTAACAGTGTAGCATGGCTCTGCTGATGTATGGAGAGAGATGTTTAAAAACAAAGATAAGGACTGTCTGGCTTAAGAGCAAGCTCATAGATCCAAAATTTAGGTGGTTTGCTTTCAGTTGTCTTTCATCTAAGCTTTCAGATCTATTCTCCTTGATCTACATAACAGCTCTTGAAGGTTCAAACCATTCCAAGAGTCTGGCATAAATATAGGTGTCCTCAAGGACTGCCCAGTTGCTGGCCATGCTTTGGGTAAGCCCGTGTCATCTGAATGGTGCTACAGACTAGCAGGGTGAACTGCTAACCTGTCTCAGTGAGCTCCATCTTTGGGACGTTGCAGGGAATCTATGGGCGGCTTTTCGTGTGGATCGTGGAGAAGATCAACGCTGCAATTTACAGACCTCCTTCCCAGGAACTCAAAAGTGTCAGGAGATCCATCGGCCTCCTTGACATCTTTGGCTTTGAGAACTTCACTGTGAACAGGTATGGAGCCTACAAAAGGAGAAGCAGGTTTTGAGCCTCCTTCACCACCCTAAGGTCTTGCAGTCCTTTCATGTCTCCTGAGATGAACAGGACTGGACTGGGCAAAGCTTTTTTCTGTATGAGAGATTATCAGAACTAATCACTCTTCTATTGGAACAAGCAAGACATTTCCTTTAGTTGTTCAAGCATTGGCCACCCAGTAGCCATAGGAGATAACCTCCAACTGATTGATTTAGCCTACATACATATAATGGCTATAACATTGTTTTTGGGGAGATTCTCAGCCAGCAGCAACCTTACTGAATGGTTGATGAGGGTCTGAGAGTACTGCTTCAAGCATGGAGAGAGATGGATGTTCTATCTTTATAGAGCATGGTGGATCTGAAGTGGCCTTTCCTTGCCCTTCCCTCCACAGTTTTGAGCAGCTTTGCATTAACTTTGCGAATGAGAACCTGCAGCAGTTCTTCGTGCGCCACGTCTTCAAACTAGAGCAGGAGGAGTACAACTTGGAGAACATCAACTGGCAGCACATTGAGTTCACTGATAACCAGGATGCCTTGGACATGATTGCCATCAAACCCATGAACATCATCTCCCTCATTGACGAGGAGAGCAAGTTCCCCAAGGTGTGTTTTGGGCTCAGCCCTGCTGCCAATGACTTTCCTGGTTTTAACCCCTTTGCACTTTGTGTGCTGGCACCATATGAGGCGGCTGATCAGCCTCAAGCACACATTCACCAGTGGGTTACATATTCCTTGCTTTTATTGCTTTGTCACATTTTCTTCCATGAGTACCACAACCATGCTTAAAAACAGTTACCATTTCTGGTGAAAGAATAAGTCTGCAAGGGGCTCAAGAATAGCCTTTGACAAAGTTTAAGAGGAAATATTAAATATACTTCCTTTAGAGCACTATCTTGACTATAGCACAACATGCCAGTGATGTTTATTTCATTTCTTCAATTTCTGCATTTGAGATACCCCTTCCAACACATCTCTTCTCAAAATAAATACACATTCTCACCTGAGACAAAAAAAAAAAAAATGCACTACTGATTGGAAAATTATTTTAATGGGACAAACCCGAGTTAAATGTCAGATCTTTTCCTGTGTGCACAGGGTACAGACGCCACCATGTTACACAAGCTGAACTCCCAGCACAAGCTCAACACCAACTATATTCCTCCGAAGAATAACTATGAAACCCAATTTGGCATTAACCACTTTGCTGGAATTGTTTACTATGAAACAAAAGGTAAGGGGCAGCTTCTGGGGCACTGCAGGTGTGAGGGGATGTTCAGGGGAAGGTGAGCTGCTGCCGCAATGGAGCAGAGCAGGATGGTAGCCCCTAGTAGTATCAAGTGTACTCTTTTTCTGGCTGCAATGACTTGGCCCTTCAGTGGTGCCCATGAGCTGCAGAGTTTGGTGCTGCTTCATTCATGTGACAGCATTGCAGTGCTTTACACCACGTGTCTTTGATCCAGTCTCAAGATGGGCCTCTGTTTTCCTTCTCTTGATCTCCCTTTCTCTGCCCACTCATTACCCCCTCCCCGATAACAGCCAGTAGTTCAGCAGCTCAGAGGCTGCTTGCATGGCACATCCTGGCTATGTTGCACTATGTCATCTGTCTGTCTATGTATTGTCCCCTTATTCCTCTAGGTTTCTTGGAGAAAAACAGGGACACACTGCATGGAGACATCATTCAACTGGTGCATTCCTCAAAAAACAAGTTCATCAAGCAGATCTTCCAAGCAGATGTGGCAATGGTAATACAGGCAGGAGAAGGTCTTTATTGACAAGGAGGGGTGTTCCTGGAAGGGGTGGAAGATTTGCAGAGAGTCCTATTGCTCCGATGCTGTTTGGGGTGTTTCAAACCTGTCAGTGTGAGCCAACCATCAGAAAGTGTTAATGCAGTGTCACGGGTACATCCACACTCACACCCCCAGTTCACTGCATTTGGTTCATCAAATATTATTTTGGGCAGTGATTGTTCCTCTCCTAATTGTGCAGGGATGGGAGCAATAAGGCTGTAGAAATCTGAGAGAGAAAGAGCTAGCCCGTCCAGTAGACTAGTCCAAATCTGTGTGTAATAGAGTGAGAAGTGAAAACCAAATACTTGTAGACCAGAATGAAGGGACAATCTGGTTGGCCCTTCAGCACTGCAGCAGGACTGGGAAGGACCAGCCAACAGTTATGTTTCACTGTTACGATAGCAGAGAGAGGACAGACCATTATGAAAGCTGGACTTTGAAGCTCCCCTTTCCATATCCCAGTCCTCCAGGAGGATATGTGCTTACTCCATGCCCAGTGCAGGAGAAGACCATGTGTGCTGAAGTTCTGGAGAAGGGCATAGTTATTGCTTTAACTCTTCCCACCCCATTTGAGCATTTATTACTAGGATACCAGCTTCAATGCTGAGATTAGTGACTATTTCACCATTAATAACACAAATGTATGATGTTTCTTGAGTGAGTCGAACATCTACATCTCCCTACCAAGACATCATCAGCCTTGCTCCCAAAATTAAGGTAGAAACTGTTTTAAAATATCAGTCTTGCAGAACCTGAAAGTCTACACAGACAGGTCACTATGGCCAAATGCCCCAGTCTTTCCCTATGCAAAGCCATGGGACTGCAGAGGGTGTGGGATAAAATATTGCAAAGCAACCAAGTTTTTTAGAAGTTGAGGTCCTGTTTCCAAATGCCAGCTAATGCCACTGATGGTCCAAGGGACTTAGGGGGTTTCAGGAGTGCCAAGCAGATATAAGCACTGAATTCCTTTGCCTGCCTGATAAGGGAAAGAAATGTTTAAATTCCCAAGAAATTTCTTTAAATAGGCTATAGACGTTTCTACAAGTCTTTTTCATTACCTTTAGCCACTCAGTTGAGCTCCTGCTGAAATGAATGATCAACATCTTTTTGACTTCATTAGGAACATGATAACATTTATCAGCCCCAATTAAGCTACCAATTGGCATGACACTCCCTGTGGGTTCAGAGCTATGCCCAGATGTGGATGCTCCTGCTGAACTAGGCGCTAACTCCCTTAACATCAGTGATGCCCTTTACTTTGCTTTTTATTGCTTGTTCCTCACCGCTTTTTTTTTTTTTTTATTTTTGGTGCAAGCTTTGCAGTTCACCTTGGGAATGATTTCTTGCTTCTTTGGGCAGAGCAGAGATGCACTTTGGGGAATCAGTGAGAAGGAGCTCTCAGGTTCACACAGTTGTGCAGACTTCTTCAGAAGAATGCCTACCAAGCATCTTTAAAAGATGCTGGAAGTACATGAGGGCAAAATTGAGATTTTTCACCTAGAACCTGAGAACAGAGAACTTTTAAAGTATCAGAGCACTTTTTTTAAAATAATTCTTTTCTCTTATGGTTCCATTAAACATCTTCAGAATCTCTCCAGAGTGGTGGTCCCTGTGCTTTGATACTTTAATGACCTTTGCTCTTCTTTCTTGAATGAGAGATTTGTAACCTGACTGGCATGGAACTGGAAGAGGAGCAAACATTGTGTATCACCTCCCCTAGTCATGCACAACGTTAATGTCAATTGGGAGAGCACAAATCCTCTAAACACCACACAAACAAAACCGCTCAGACAGGCAGGATCCAAAACAGGGCTGAGATGATTTTGCCATTGCTTCCCATCAAAAGTCAATAATCTTTGCAGCCCCATTCTTGAAAAACATTCCTCAAAAGAAGGAGGAGGTGAGCATGGGTCATGGGTATTGACTGCACGGAGCAAAGAGCTGAGGCAAAAGCTCTTCTTGGAACTGCACGTGCCTTCCCCTAGCATGAGTGAGACAATCCATGGAGAAACCTTTCAGAGACACCCAGGCCAAGTCAATCAAATCTAATATCTTCCCTTAAAAAGGGGTATTTGCTGAATCAGAACTTTGCTTTGAGCAGTGCCAGGTGAAATGATGGACTCAGTGGGAATTGTACAATGTTCCTCTGAGAAATTAGCCAGTACAGTCTGACAGCACTGCGTGCTTGAGGAACAGGTAGAAGGAGCAATGGGCGATAGAAAACAGCGAAGGGAAAAACTAATAGGGGGATTTCCCCTTGGCAAAAATTTCAATTCTGTAGAAACTATCTGATTAGTTGAATAAAATTAGGGAGAAATTTATTTAGAACGTGTGCAAAAATTTGTTTTTCTTGACATCTTCCCAACTGCTGTCTATTGAGAGCACCGGTCACAAGAGAGCTGGGGTGTGTGATGGAGAGGAGTTGGGGTGGCTCAAACTGGATGGGTAACAATTGAGGTTAAAAGATGTAGAAGAGTGGCTTCCAAGAGGCAAGTGCTGGACAGTGGCAGTTCCCTCAGCTCCAGGGATGTCAATGTAGAGACAAAGGGGAAAAGCCAGGAGCGAGATAGACAAAAGTCTAAGAATTAACACATTTTGTTCGTGAGATATTTTAACAGCTGGACCTCCAAGACTAATAATGGCAGGCTCCCATTTCGGTTATTCCTTCTTTTCACTATTTGCTCTTCTCTGTCTCTGTTTGTTGTTTGTTTTTTGTTTTGTTTTGTTTTGTTTTTCACCTGCGCTTCACGTAGTTTCTCTGTGGCTATGCATCCAGCACATTTGGCCAGTCGCCCACACCCACACCAAAGGTAAACTGAATACATGAGTTCCTCTGTTGTATATTCACCTCTCCTCGGCAACGATTGTGCTTTACTTTTGTCAGTTTCTTCCTCTTCCTGCACTACCTATAGAGGGTCCATTTCAAGTGACCGATGTGACGGAGAGCGTTTTTACAGCTTGTTGAATAGATGCAGATGTATGACTGTGTCATTTATTTCCAGGATTCAACTCAGGAGAGCTTTGTGATGATGGGAATCCGGTTTGGATAAAATCAGAACCAGCCCGAGCCAAAGTTTTGGGGATTTTTTTTCTGATGTTTTAATTGTTTTAATTAACTTTGATGGATCATCTGTGGGATTTGGCTGTTTTTTTATCGTGGTGCCTCCATTGGCTTCAGTGGGACATTATTCCTCCATGCAACTGCAAATCTGGCCTTGTTTTTCCCTTTTTGGAACAGGAAGCTGATAGTTCCCGTGCAAAGAGAGACTCCTGGACTGCATTTCTGGGTCACTTGGAAATGCCATCAATCTCGAGGGGGGTTAGGTTGTGTACAGGGGAGAGCTCAAATCCAAGCCTTTAAAGACACAGTTAATTTTGAATTTTGCCATGATCATCAAAACAGGCTCTTGGCACCTTTTTTAGGTCTTTTCTGTTGCATCTCATCTCCTGACTGGTTCTGATGGCTTCCCAAACCTTTCTTGCTAGGTATTTGGCCATAGGGTATCATATTGTGTGCTAAAGGTTTTGTGACATTAGCTTTGTGACTCTGCTTGCACTTCCACGACAATCTTTTGATAGCCAAAGGATTATGCTAGACATGGACCTGACTTCCAACATTCAGATCCTTGCATGGGGCTGAATTTCAACCTTCTTACCTCTGAAGTGTCTCAGGGTGTTCGGACTTGGAATTCCAATGAGTGGGATCTGACCCAAAATGACCCAAAGCTATTCATTCCAGAGCTGAACTCCTTCCCCATCATATCACGATTGAAAATTGTTTGGATAGCATCATCTCATTGGGCCCCGCTCTAGAGTTGTAGCAATGCCACATGGCAAAAAGTGCGTTAGGGTATGGTGAGATTAAGCCCAGGAGATACAGGGAAATGGGAGAAATAGCACTGATGATTTCTATTGGGTTTGTTCTTGTGATAGTTGTTCTTATAATATAACTTCATGTTTGTAGGTTTTCTAATGAATAATAATTGATGATATTTGTTAGGCACTGAGGCAAGGGTCACACCACCAAGCTAAAAAAGGTTTTCCAGATATATTGATATCATATTGACATTCAGGCAGTCTCAACTTTCAGTGGTCACCTGAGGCCACCCCAGTGACACGTCATACAACAAAATTACAAGCAACAAACATCATTTTTCCCAGACTTCAGAAAAAAAAGACTCAGAAACAGCATGTCATGTTGGCGTGGCCCAGTTTAATGACCTTATAATCCTAAAGAGATGGGACGACGGTCCTTTGTCCAGAACTTTTCCCCAAAGTAGTGCTGGTGGTACATGCTTCTCTCTCCTTCCCTAACTCACCTTAAGTAATTGATCTTTCTGCATTTCCACTGAAACAGGTTGCCATCTCCCCGGCAGACCTAGTGCTGAGCATGGAGACCCTGTTGCACCATGTGGCCTTCTCCTTAAAGTGGGAGGAGAAGGTGCAGAGGGATAGCAGGAGTAGCTCTTACCATTTGTGGCTCAGTGACATTTCTTCTTGTACTTGTTTTTCTCTTGGCTTCTGTTTACTTGATTTGACTGTTATAAAGAAAAAAAAAAAATAGTGATTGTCCTAGCTGGAACTCTGGGTCTGTATTAAGACCACCCTACTTAACATGACTTTGTGTCCACCTCATCCCACTGAATCCACAGGGTGCATATAGGCTGAAATGGTTATTGCTTCCTCAGCCCTGGACACGTGACACATACCTAAATGCATCCAAGGCACCAAGGGAAGGAGTCTGAATAAGTTCCTAGAGACTTCACAGCTTCACAGAGATGCTGAGAAGTGTCCTGATGCTCCAGTTGTGCCATTGGGAATCTTGAGCACCCCATGCTGGCGGAACATCCCCTTGCATTCTGATGACGATATTCTGCCTTGACTCTTGTCTTGATGATATTCTTCCCTGACTCTTGGTCAGGCAACCACACGCATCTCTGCACCTCTAAAGCCAGACTGGCTTGAGGTGACAGAAGGAGGTGGCATTGAAGCATGTCTGAATGTCGTGCTGGCCTGTGCATCTTTCTGAACTTATCTTTCGAGATGCTGCTTCTCTGTGAATCGTGTAATTCTTTTCTTTTTCTTATTTTTCTCTTCTGCTTTTTTCCCTTTGACACTGAGCACAGGCTGAGTGACTACTAAGTGCCCCAATCTAGGCTACAGCACCTGTGAATCCTGCTCGTTCTTCCCCATGACACACAGGTCATGTCCTCCTCCTGTGTGGTAGACCCTGTATGGACACCAGTGAAGAGATAGTCTGTGTCCCCAAAGGTGCTACAGAGTTTGAAAGCTAGGGCATGTCTGGCCAGGAGAAAAGCAGAACGTATTCAGCTCTTTCCCCTTCAGACTATGGGGACTGGGTCTGTTTTGAGGTTAAAAAATGTTCTTCATCTGCAGTGAAACCTGTATCCTCAGTGCCTCGCTAGGCTGTGTTGGCCAGCTGCCCCACTCATTTTTTAGGCCGTTTTGGTGGAATAAGGGAAGAGGTTTGGTTCTCCCCATGCTGACATTGAGGTGAGGCATGAGGAACCACAATGACTTCAGTGGTGTCACCCTCTCCCTGCATGAGGAAGCTGATGCAAAACACTCGCCTGAGGTTTCGTTGTGTATCTGAGAGCCCAGTTAGTGCCCGTAGGGCTGGTGCCCACCATCCAGAGGGGTCTGTGCACAAACGTCAGGACCAGGAAGCACAAGAATGGATGGGATTATTGTGCAGTCTTGACAGAAGTGGTCAGACTGCTCTGACAATTTGGATAGGAAGACAAGCTGCTCTCTGGCTGCTTTCCCCTCCCTCCAGCCTCTCCCAGCAAAAAGCTCTCAGGTGTAAGGATGGAGATGGCACCACTGCTTTTTATGAGAGCTGGATGCCTACAAGGAAGAAAGGCAAGGTATCAGCAACCTAGAGAGAGACAGGTCTTGCTGTCTGGGAGTAAACCACTCATGCATTCCCTTGTAGACCCTTCTACAAAGTCTTGCACCCTTCCTACCACCACAGCTGAAAAATGACCTCTCCCAGGCAAGCTCAAATTGGCAAACCTGGCTAACATGCAGTTGCTTCCAACTTCCAGTCCTGCTCCTGCATCTGCTGCTGCTTCTAACCCCTGTGGCTATCCTTCCACATTGCTCAGAGGTGACCCCTTGCACATGATTAGCACAGTGATAAGAATACATGAATCAAAGCTATCCAAAGCAGGATTCTTGCTGAAACAGCCTATTCCTCATCAAATCTGTGACAGAATGTGAGCATCAGACTCAACAGTGCTCTACAGGTGGCAGCTACATCCATTAGTTACTCTAGATTTGTTAACAGTTTGTCCTTTGAGGGAGGATTTTGCTGGGAGAGATCACCGATAGCCCCTCACTGAGCTCTCCTGGACAAGCAGACCAGGTTTTTCTGGTGTGTGCATGTGCTGGGTTTTCTCTTGTTGGAATTCCATGATGATTTTCTGTTTGTGTGGATTGGGTTTTTTCCATCATCTCATCCAACCTGAGCTGTGCAAATTGCCTGCCCACAGCAGGGGGGTCGGACTAGATGATCTTTAACATTCCTTCCAACCCAAACCGTTCTGTGATTCTATGAAATTCCTCAGTTTTCAGGGGTGGGAATGTTCTGACAGGTTTTGAGCGCTATAAGATGAAGGGCATGTAAAGATTTTAGCAAAAGTAGAAATAAAACTCACCACTTTGCAAGATATAACAGCAAGGCCAGTGCCAATGGGGACTTTATGACTCCACGCATGGCATGAACACCCACAAAGAGGATGTTTGGAGGAAACATGCATTAAAATCCTGCTGGAATCCTTCCTTTGGGAAATCCCTGGCCATCAGGTCATGTCACAGTTTGCCTTATTTTTAATTTGGAGGGAGCTGCATCCCGGTGCCCAACTCTTCCTCCAACCCACCATCAGTACTCGCTGCCCCACAAAGGCTCCCTGAACACCAGACCCTACAAGACACATAGCACCACTATGGCTGATGTGTAATGAGCTTAGGTAATAGTGATTGACACATAAAATGAGCTGGGGGCTTCATTTCATTTAGAACTGGTTTAACAAATTTCTCTCAGGACAGAAAGAGGGGTCTATTGAGGGAAACCTCTCCATTCTGCTTTAGGAACGCTTGCTCCAAACTGGAGATTGGATTATTATTTTAACCAAGTGAGCTAAACCAAGCAAAATATTCAAAATCATCCTGATTCACCCTAAATACACACCTTATTTGGTCTAGTTCATATTTTTTTCCAAACATAGCTTCAATCTTCCCTGTAGTACAGGCTGAGGAGTATAGACCAGCAGTTTCCAGAGCTGTTGCAGACTGAAAGTGCCCCTGGCTTATATTTCACCTTATATGACATTACACCTGGTCTTATGCCCTATGGAGCAGGAGAGGCTCAGTCTGACATGAGGAATCACCTCAGCAGGGTTGGCATGACCTGCTGTGATGCGTGGGAACAGGGAAGCCCAAGCCAAGCTGTTCCTGAGGAACATCCCTGGGCAAATGCATCACCCCAAGCTGCAATGCAGAGATTTTTGATGGCCTGGAAGGGGTTGTTTGCTCTCACGGGCAGATCTTCCTCACGGCTCTGCGTAGGGCAGGTGGGATTGCCGGTCACACAGGGAGGCTTGAGCAGGAGAAATGAAATGACGACACTTTTCCTCCCCGGGTAGAGGTGTCTGGAGCAGTTTGCCAAAGTTTGGCCATTGCAAGCCCATCAACTCTGCCCTGCCCCTCTCCTGCTGCAACACTCAACCACCTCTGGCCCAGCTCCCCTCTCCAGCCCCGGCTGTCGCGGGAGGTTCCCGGGGACGTGACTGGAGGGGAAAGGCACTGTTATCCTTTCATTTCCTGAGCCCGCTCCGCTGTGGTTTTGCAGGGAGCGGAGACGAGGAAGCGCTCGCCGACGCTCAGCAGCCAGTTCAAGCGGTCCCTGGAGCTGTTGATGAGGACTCTCAGCGTGTGCCAGCCCTTTTTTGTCCGCTGCATCAAGCCTAATGAATACAAGAAGCCCATGGTAAGTCCTGCTTTTTTGTCCTGGTTGCTTTTTGTATGGGAACGCCTGCAGGACCGCTGTGCCCTGAGGCCAACGGCACAACTTAGGAGTCGATGGAGCTAGGATTGACCCTGGCTGCTCAGAAAACCAACCCACAGCTCTTTCTGCAAGCAACAGTCACCAGAGGGTTGGCAAAATCGGGCACTTTCTTTGCGATCCAACAGCACCCCAAAGCTTTTTGCAGAGGGCAGCTCCTGCCCTGCCTTTCTTCCCAAGGACGACCTCGAGGAATTCACCCTGCAGGCCTTTCTCCTATAGGAAATTCCTCTGAGTTTCTATAGGGAGTAGGCACCTCCCTGCCAGAGACTTAGGCTGAGTTCGGTCCTATTGCAGTGTTCAATGTTTCCTAAAAGTGATTCCTCTTCCCCAAATCTTTGCTTCTGAGGGATCTCACTCAGTGTCACTCCCTTTAGATCCTTTCAACTGCTTTTTTCCATGCCAATTGTGAAAGCACAGTTAAAAAAGCAGAGGGAAAAAAAAAAAAAAAAAAAGAGGCAAAATAGCACAGAGGAAAGATAAGAGGAATTATTTTGCTCTGGTTCCCAGTGAGTCGCTTCAAAAGCAGCGAACGCTCTGGGGACAAACTTTCAGAATCAAATGAAAGGGAAGGAGATGGTTGTAAATCCCCTTGACCACGAACAGAGGGGACTCCAAATTTTGCAGCGAAAGGTAGATGATAAGGAGGGTGCTGAACGCCCCCATCCCACTGTCAGCACCTTGCAGGATTGGAGCCTGGTGCTGTCAGCAACCACTGTTAGCTGCTCACCACTCCTAATAGTGATACTTCTTGGGGAAGAAGAGCTTTATTTAATCATAATTTCGGTTATTTGTTTCTGTGAGTCATTTTGCCCATGCCTTTGCACTTCAGCAGTGGCTAATCTAGCCAGAGCAAAACTGGAGCTTTATCTGAAGTCAGTGTCTGTTAGCAGAGCTCAACTGAGTGCAAAAAGTATAAAATACTGAATTTCAGAGCTGTTACATACAAGCAGTGTTTGAAACTTATTTTTGCTCTTCAGTGAACCTAATATGCAGGGTGAAAGGCTTGGTGGCTCTCTCAGAGCAATTTATTGTGCCTTTATCATGATTTTGGTGAAAGTAAAAAGGTGCCTAATCTCATGTTAATGGAATATTTTGGATTCGATTGCAACAATATGTCTGATCTGAGATTATCACCTGAGCTGAGCTCAAAACAAAAACTTCTTTAAGAATATGGGTGATGTTGAGAAATAGATGCATATCCTGAACTGATGTTAACAAATTATCCCCAGTGCCCTGACTTTGAGCTGCTTTTACACCTGGATGTCTGGGATTCGATCTGGCATTTTATCCCCTGCATAGCAAATCTGTATTTCATCAGCTCTTGCAAGCTCTAAGCTAGAAGTCTCTGTCCACCCCATATATCTACAAAACTAATGGTGGGACATAAAAACAGCTGTAAGTTTGAAAGAATCAGGCAAAGAGAAGTTAATCTCCCTGTTAAAGTAGTGAGTGGATGAGCTAACACTGAATAAGAGACTGTAGAGCTTTAAAAGATGAAATGTGATTTCTTGCTAAATATATTTTTGGCCTTGGTTTAATAATACAAAAGAGGAAAAAAAAAATCTCAGATAATGGGACGCAGAGCTGTGCAGGGTGAATGCAAAAGAGAACGTTTTCTGGGAGTTCATTTTCTGTCCCTGGCTTTAAAGGAAAGTGTACTGATAGTGATAGGAAACGGGATAGTGGGAAGTGAAAGGTCAGTGGAAAGTCCTGACTCTTTGTTACTTTATGTTATTTTAAAGCTTTTGCTTCCTTCTAAAATGTGCTTTGGGGGGGAAAAAATTGTTTGTTTCGGGATGCTGGCTGGAGTTCTCTGGGTCTGTACATCGACCCACGCTGCTGTTTCTGAGCATTACTCTGTTGTTCTGAGTACGAGAGAAATCCATGGGGTGAATTAGGTAACAAACCATGCAAAGAAAGTCAAAACTGTCTTCAGCAGCCTGTGTAACATGGGTGCCTCATCAGGCCCTGACACCAGGAAGCTCACAGTTGCTCCTATGTGCAGTGAACTAGCCCCAGAAACTCTGGAGGGTTATTTGCAAGCTCACAACTGCTCATATACCATTCTGCTTCTTGGCATGGGGAGACAGAGGAACACACACCTCTTTCCTCTGCACCTTTCTTGTCCCCACTCCACACTTTAGATAGAGACAAACTGAGACCAACTCTGGATGATGTGAGTTTTTACCTTTTCCTCACTGATCCACTGTCTTCTCCTGGGATCAGGATCTGTCCCATTTCGCTCCAGACCTTTCATGGCTCAGTGGCTGTTACCAGCTGGTCAAAAAGTTCCCTCCAGGGATGGGGAGATGGGTGCATCCATAAGGCAGATCCTCCTGTTCCAGGAGATACAGGGATATCTGAGATACAGGTACATGCCCATCTCACCTCCCTGACTTCAGGGAGAGCCTAGGTGACTCACATTTTAGATGCTCACATCTGTACGAGCACAGATACTCACATTTTAGGCTGCTGAAGGGAGGGGAGATGCCTAACGCCGTGGCAGTAACTCTTTGGCCCAGGCTGGGATTTACCATCTCAACTTTCTGTGGTGTGCCAGCACCACACCACATCTGCCTTTTGTTTTACACTTGGATTGAACATCATTCAGATGCTCCCAGCAGACATCAGGCTGCAAAAGGATGCTCTTAGGGGCTCCAGGATCCTCCTCAATCCACTAAAGCACCAAGCTGATGGCAGAGATTTTCCTCAACCTTCTTTGGCTGCAGTAGATCTGCCCATCTAGGAACATCACTCATTATCCACCCAGAGGTGCTCAAAGCATGAGTGAGCAGCCAGGTTTATCAGCAGACATCTGCAGGGTTACCTATGCCTGCTCTCTGGCCTTAAAACTGTCCGTTGCTTGTCAGGAGCAGCCATGGATACTGGTCTGAGATTTGTCCTTACCCTAAAACCCTCAGCTGGTCTCAGTTCTGACCTGTTCATTTTAAGCTTCTTAGACGTTCTCCTGGGTACGGAGTGGTTTGATGGTAACAAGCTTATCTCAGAGCCTCGGCATCTGCAAGGCTGCACTTTTCCTTTGTGTCACTTCAGAGTGTCGCTTACCCTAAGATCAACTGGTGTAGGCACACTAAGACCTTTGGGTGTCTGAGCCTCCACTGGTATGGTCCTCCACTTCCTCTGCCTGTAAAACGGTGCTGCCCTGCCCGTACAGGAGTGCTGTGATCATGCCAGTAAAGCTCAGAGCATCAGTTGATGACTGTGAGTGGTCATTGCAAGGATGACCATATGGTTTGACCTTTGTAGATGCGGCTTCACTGCCCATTTTCCCAAGGTAATGCTCACCTTTGCACCATGTTCTCCAGTTCTTGTCTCAGTCATTTGTGCAATGAGTAGGACACATCCAGTCTTGCAAGCAGGAATTAAAGAAATGGAGTGAGTCAAACGCTCTCGGCAATTCCTAGGATCAGGCCCATGACAGCCAACAGTCCTGTGGCCTTGGGTCCACCAAGTGAAGGGCTTGGATGGAGGCCTGACTTGGTTGCCCCACACATCTTCAGAATCACCACTCTCTTATGGCCAATCAAGGCCAAGATGTGCAATCAAACCACCATGTCCTGTAACCTCCCCAGCTGTTTGACCGGGAGCTGTGCGTCCGTCAGCTGAGGTACTCAGGGATGATGGAGACCATCCGGATCCGCCGAGCCGGCTACCCTATCCGCTACACGTTTGTGGAGTTCGTGGACCGGTACCGGGTGCTCATGCCTGGGGTGAAGCCAGCATACAAGCAGGTGAGCATCTTCTTCCACAGGTAATGATTGCTCTCTGCTGGGATCTCCAGAGATATTTATAGGGTGTGCATCCTGTCTAAAAGCAATTATGCAACATTTGATCCCCAGATGTTAGTGATACTCTGGGCTTTCCAAGTGAATGGCAGGGACAGGTAGCCATATCTAGCCTGTCCGTCTCACTGACCTTGAATGTGGTGACAGTAAAGCCCTGGGAACCTCATTAGCAGAACACTGCTGGAAATGGGACCAGAAAAGGTTCCCACTGGGCTTGGGAGGAGTGATGGGTGAGGCTGGTCCTGGTGAATCCTGCTCCCTCTCCTGCCAGGGTGACCTGCGTGGGACGTGCCAGCGCATTGCTGAAGCAGTGCTTGGGAAGGACGATGACTGGCAGATTGGCAAGACAAAGATATTCCTGAAGGTAGGCGGCTCTCTGTGTCCCCCCTGCCATCTGGGACCCTTGCCTGTGACGGGATCTCCTACCATCCCCTTTTCATCTCCAGATATGACCCTTTCCCATGGTCTCTGGGCTGGCGTGGCAGTGGGTAGAACCTGGGCCAAGGCAGGATATTTGGGGCCGGTTTAGGAAGCAGCAGACAGGAAGAAGTCCTGACGCTCTGCCAGCACTGATGCATGCACGTACCCAATACGGACGCAGAAATATTCACATACAGCACACGGCTTTTTCCCTCTGGGGCTGAGCCGCTCAACCTCATCTCCTGCCTTCACCCAAAAGGCACAGCACCTGGAGGGATGTCCACACAGAGACCTGCAGAGAGAGGGACCAAGAGCACAGCGGGCTCGCTTTACTTTCAGCACATCCTTACATCACCCAAAATGTGCCTCCAGCCTCCCTCTCTGCATTGATATGGAGCAGCCCGACGTTGCAGGCTGCCTCCAGCCCCATTTGCACGCATCTCACCTTACAAACCCATTCCTGGGTTGCTCTGGGAAGATGAGGCTGAGCTGGCCAGGAACCAGGCTGGTAGCAAAGACTTCTCTCAAGCAAAAATCTCGGTAGTAAACCCTGACTGCATACCCACCCCCAACCCCATCGCCAGCACGAGCACCCCCATCTCTTCTCTAGAAGCTATTCCCACTAGTTGCTCTTTCCAGAGCCTGTTATCAAGATCTTGCAGCTGTCAGGGCAGGAAATGGAGAAATCGGGAGGCCCCGAGGGGCTGCGTGAGGTCGAGCAGAGCAGGAAGCGTGTGGAGCTGCCTCCACGGCACCCAGCACGGCAGGGCTCGGCGTGCCACCGCCGGGAAAGCACGGCGAGTTACGAACGGCGTGGGAGGAATCAATGGGAAACTTAGACTGATACGTCTGAAAGCCTCAGGGCGAGGAAATCCAGTGTTTTGGGGAGCTGTTTTGTCCTTAGAGTGTCGAGGCATCGCAGCCTTGGCTGGAGGGAGCGATGGGACCCAGGCAGCCCGGGATGTGTTCCCAAACCTCTCCAGTGCTCCCAGAAACTGCTCCCATGGCTGATGGCACTAGCAGAGAGCTTTGTGTGGAAGGAAAACGTAATGTGTTTGTTTTCAGACTATGAAGTACTGCATGTGCAGCTTCTGGATGCTCTGGTTTGTTTGGGAATGAAGGCAGTAGATCACTAGGGTTTATGTTAGGATTTCCCCAGTGAGTAGGTGGGGTGGTACTTGGGATGTAAAATGTCCCAGGAGTTTATTTTGGACAGCTCCTCTGGGGAAGGGCCTTGTACCACCCCTCCTGCCACATGTCAGGCATATGGAGAGCTTCAGACATGGGCGCTGTGTCGTTTCCTCCCACAGGACCACCACGACATGCTGCTGGAGATTGAGAGAGACAAGGCCATCACGGACAAAGTCATCCTCATCCAGAAGGTGGTCCGTGGGTTTAAAGACAGGTAGGTATGAGCCTCACTGCCAAATGGGAGGTGGGCTAATGGGATGCTTCACCTAGCAAGCAGCTCCTGGAAGATGTATCACCTAGTGTTTATATGACCTGTCCTGCCTGCATCTGGGGAGAGGGGAGCCCTGATGTGTTGGCACTCGGGTGCAGCAAGTATCGGAGGAAAACAGTAGAGGAAACAAGAGGAAAACTGTGTTATCTGCCTCAAACACGGACAGAATAGGAGCTTCCATCCCTGTTCAGTGCTGTCTTCAGAGGAGCTGATGTTTGTTATGGCAATGCAGCAGTAGGACTCTGAGCCTGCTGAAGGCAACACTAAACCTCCAGCCTATGAGGAACCCCACAAGACTGCAATAGGACCATTGGGGTGTCTACTCAAAGTTACTGTCCTCAAAATCAAACTCAGGTTCAGGACTCCCTCCTTTGCAACCCAGTTACCAGACTCAGGAGGAGGGTAGGTAGTCCATAGGGAGATTATGGCATAGTTGTGGAAGAAGAGGGGGAGCCACAGGTAAGGACGAGCTTCACCAATGGAGGACAGACAGTTCTTGGGGCTCAGTGCTCTTCAACTGTCCGAGCCATGGCTGTGACTCAGGTTGTGCCTTGGGTTTCGCAGGAAGGGCACTCAGTAACCCTTCCCACAGTAATTCTCGTGAGTCCCTGAAGTCCTTCCAACACAATAGTCCCCAAGGTGTCTACAGGTAGGATCAGGCCAGGCTGAGAGGGATGGGAGGAGCAGTTTGGGGTAACAGGGTGATGTTGCTGAAGTTTCCTCTTGATCATTTGAGTGAGATTGAATCTGTTCTCAGGTGCTGGGATTGAAGCAGGGGGAGCTGGATGGGAAGAGATTTCAGATGAGAGAGAAGGGTGCAGTGGTGGGGAGGAGGGGACTATTCTCAGCATCTCCTGCTCTGCCCGTTCCTATAATCCGGCAGAATCTGCCTGCAGAGATCTATCAGAGAGAAACCCTACAGATCTTTTCATGAAAGCAAGGACAGCTGCGGGGAGATGTTTTCAGGCCAAAAATGCAGTGTGTACTCCACCTGGCTGCTCAGCTTCGAATCTCCAAAGAATGAGGACCAGGACATGATAACTTGTAGCCAAACTGCAGAGGCAAGTGACTGAAATGCCTTTGCAGGTCCAATTTCCTGAAAGTGAGAAATTCAGTCCTGATGATTCAGAGATACTGGCGTGGACATAACTGCAGGAAGAACTACGGTGCTGTAAGTATGAGGGTGCTTCCTCACACCTCTGCCTTCCTACCTCTTTCAGCTGGGACCTATGTAAGAATTTCCTGGCTCAAAATGCCCTTCCTGAGTGTAGGAGGGGTTGGGGTTGACTTTTACCAGCTGGAGTGATAAATGAAGGTTTGCTTTTGTGGCTTTGACTTCTCATTGAGGAGAGCACCTGACCACCTTTTAGCTGTCCTTTTCCCCACCATGAGTTAGATGTCCATTGCATCAACTGGTCACTTGGGGTTTTAAAAGTCTTCCCCTAATTTCCCCATGACTGAAGACTCAAGAGCAGCTTCTTCTGAAAAACAGACTCCATCTCTAGATGGGACCATATCTGAGTTTCTCCTTAACATGGCCCTCTTCTCTACCTGTCCCAGCTGGCTCTGACCTAACAGTGGGTCATCTGGGAAGTGTGCTGAGGTCTAAAGCGTCTTAGTATCATCCTCCTAGACTGCAACTTGATAGAAATAGCCACTTCCAGGCTGGTCAGGATGCCGCCTCCTGCTGCAAAACAGCCACTTGGCTGCCAGGCAGGAGGTGGGAAGGTACTGGAGCTCCATGGGAGCAACCCTCATGACTTGTGGCTACCTTGAGGTGACCAACTGGACTTTCTGAGGCCTCTCAAGGGCAACAACTCTGTAGGACTCAGTGAGGGAAAAACTGCCATTATCCTTCCCGGACTTTGAATCAGTGCAGCAGCCGGAGGGCTACATTTCTCCACCTTCTTGGATAACCTCCCTCCTGAAGGCTTGTTCTGGTGGGGACTGATTTTGGTAGCTCTTAGTTACAGCCGTTCAAGGAGGAGATTAGCGATGGAAAATCTGCTTAGGCTGGGCAAGTCCCTGGGCAGCGAGGTGGTTTCATCCTGCTCCCTCTTGCAGATGCGGATCGGCTTCCTGAGACTGCAGGCCCTCTACCGATCCCGCAAACTCCACAAGCAGTACCACATGGCTCGCCGGCGGATCATCGAGTTTCAGGCACGATGCCGGGGCTACCTGGTCCGTAGGGCTTTCCGCCACCGCCTCTGGGCTGTCCTCACCGTCCAGGCATACGCCCGGGGCATGATCGCCCGAAGGCTGTATAAGCGTCTCCGGGGGGAAGTAAGTACCATGGAGGAGAGGTTGGTCGTGGGAAACAGAGGTGGGAAGAGGGGAAATAAACATGCATCTGCATCATGGGATCGGTTTTTAAAGAGGAAAAGAGTAGATTAAAAAAAAAAGTATTCAAAAATAAGTAGAAGCCTGTTCAAAAGGGCTCTTGTGTTTATTCCACCAGTATCATCGACGCCTGGAAGCAGAGAAACTTCGGCTGGCGGAGGAGGAACGACTCCGAAAGGAGATGAGTGCCAAGAAAGCCAAAGAGGAAGCAGAAAAGAAGCACCAAGTACGCAGGGACTGATCTCTTTCTGGGATTCTGTCTCTGTTTTCCGAGGACTGGTTTGGCTCCTTTGAGGGGGAATGCCAAAAATATCTGAGGGATTTCTGCCTTGCTGGAGCGGTTTGTGTTTGATTCACTAAAGTAGTCTGTGCTCTAACTAGTTTGAAGCTGCTCCAGAATTTCTGATCTGCTGCACAGGAATGCCAGAGATTACGGTTGTTTTTCACTTGCTTTTGCTATTGTATAAAGGCTGGAGAGGAACTGGGACACTCTGTGTGTGTGTGTGCACATACGTGGTTGTTGTACAAAAGAAAAAAATACGGTCTGTGAGAGTCTCTGTGCATGGACCAGACTCCCTAAACAGGCACTAAGGAAGGAGAAAACGCTACTGCTTTGACCTTCTGCAGCTATAGGAAACTGAGGCATGGACAGGTTATTGATGTGCTCCAAGTCACGTTCCTGGGATAGTGCTCCAAGTATGGAGCAGTCTGCCTTTCTAAAGCCAGACCCTGCAGAATTTAGTGCCAGCTCCTTGGAGGGAGGAGTTCAATCATTGTACTTGTCCTCTTCAGGTACGTCTGGCCCAGCTGGCGCGGGAAGACGCAGAGAGAGAAGTAAAGGAGAAGGAAGAAGCACGTCGGAAGAAAGAGCTCTTAGAAAAAATGGAGAAAGCTCGCAACGAGCCAGTGAACGACTCGGAAATGGTGGACAAAATGTTTGGATTCCTGGGGACGACCTCCTCCCTGCCTGGCCAGGAAGGACAGGCACCCAATGGCTTTGAGGTACTGGAGACATAACATAAGCCTGGCTGTCACATGAAAGGCTTGAGTGACATATTAATGAATCAGGGCAGAGTGGGACAATCCAAAAAGGGGTGTCTGAAGGCTTCCTTCAAGACGAGGCTCTTTTGCATGGCCCCAAAGGGTTTCCATGCTGTGGCTGGGGACAGTCAGGCAGTCTTCAGGCTTTGTCTGGGGCTACCACATGGAGGGGAGCAGTGTCACTATAACATCATCGAGGATTTGTGACCTTTGAGATCCTCTCCTTTGTGGTTCAAGGAGAAAGAGGAGTTCAGTATCAAGGCCTTACTGAATGCCTGACGTGTCCTTCTCCACCAGGATCTTGAGCGAGCTCAGAAGGAGCTGGAGGAAGAGGACCTTGATGCAGCATTACCTCTCCCTGAGGAAGAGGAGGAAGACCTGTCAGAGTACAAATTTGCCAAGTTCGCCGCCACGTATTTCCAGGGCACAACAACACACACCTACATTCGCCGGCCTCTCAAGCAGCCTCTCTTGTACCATGAAGACGAAGGAGACCAGTTGGTGAGGCAGGGGATGAAAACCCTCGAGCAGGGCAGGGTGGGTTGGAGCAACCTGGGGGAACCATTCGCCCGAAGGGCACCAGTAGTTTCCCTTTGGGATACACTGATGTGGACGTGCTCGTGGTTCAGTGGAGAGCACAGCCCTCAACTGCTGGATGTGTGTCAGCAGACACTGTCCCATCAGCACTCTTTGAGCACCGGCAAGACAACAAGCATTAGAGGAATGTAGTGGTGAGTCCATCTCTGTACCCTGATATTTGTGTTAAGACAATTAATTAATTAACTAATTGCTTGTCCTACAGCCAGCAGTACAAGAGCGGACTCATACTTAGGCTGCCCAGGGAGGTGGTTGAGTCCCCATCCCTGGATGTGTTTAAGAATAGGGTGGATGATCTACTTAGTGATATCGTTTAATGGGGATTAGGGATGGTTGGACTCTGTGATCTCTAAGGTCTTTTCCAACCTAGAAATCTATGAATCTATGAATCTATGAATCATACTGAACCTGTATGGCTGTGATGAACGTTACATTGGCCATGCACTTGCCTTCACTGTGAATCTCCTTCCCCTCTGCAGTGGGTTAGGAGCTGCCAGTCACTGCCTCTCCATAAGGATGGCATCTCCTAGGCAAGAAACAAACCCCTCGTAGGGTGCGCAGATACGTTCATGATGAAATGAACACAGAGCCTGAGTTTGTGGTCCCAGCCACCAGCCTGCCGGGCTTGCTCAGATGGGATGTACGTTGCAAGCAAAACTGTTATGTGTGACACAGGGAAGTGTTTTATCTCCTGCAGATGCAGAGAAAGACCACAGTGGTGATCCTGATGGATGCAGCATGGCTTGACCACCCCCTCCATTGCCCTGGAGCGAGCTAATGGAGTTTAACTTTCCTTTCAAATAGGCAGCACTTGCTGTATGGATCACTATCCTCCGTTTCATGGGAGACCTCCCTGAGCCGAAATATCACACAGCCATGAGTGATGGCGGCGAGAAGATACCAGTGATGACGAAAATCTATGAAACTCTTGGGAAGAAGACCTATAAGAAAGAACTGCAGGCTCTGCAGGGAGAAGGAGAGGTAACTGCTGCGGCTGTAAAATAGATGCTATTATTAGCATTGGATATTGAAATGTGTTGGAAAGAAACGACTTGTGGGATTTGCTGCAGGCAATCAGTTTGTTAATTTTATTTGCAATTATGCTACCGAGGGAGAATTGCCTGTGTGCCAGGTGTTGATCCTGTCCCTTCTTCTTCACAGGGATAACTGAATGTCCCCCAGCAATACAGTAAGGAAAATGCCCTGATATCTCTCATGGGGCTTTGATCTCTCTCTTCCTTGTAGGGCAGAAATACATGGGGAGAATGCAGTGTCCTGTGTCATCAGTCTCTCATTTGGAGATTTCTTTTTGATCTGCCCTGGGTCAGAAGAGACTAAATTAAAAATGTGCCCTTAATCTTGGAGCAGGAAGTAAAGAGTTACCAGGAGATTAAGCTGTGGAAATCCAAAAAAAAAATCCCTATTGCATCCTCAGTGCATTCTGGGATGTCACTGGAGGACTTGGTCTTAGGATCCTTCCCAGACAAGACATTGCTCTAGATAAATCACTGTCCATAGCACTGATATGGTTTCGTCTTTGGCAACTGCTTTATTCAATAGGACAAGCTATTACCTGGTAGTGATGTTTTCTAATGGCAATGTTGCATTTTCAAGAAGTTTTTTTGTAGTATCATCTGGACAAGCCCCTCCAGAATTTTCAAATGTAAAGTAATAAACCTCTTAGTTTTTAGAGACAGTGATATCGTACAGCACTTTCACGATTACCCAAGAAGGAGAGTAGCCTCATCTGCATTGTAATTCTGTAAAAATATACACCAAAAATCAACTTTCGTTCCTTCTACCCATCATTTCTTGCTTATTATAGAAAGGCATATTTTGGCCATTGAGACACCAGGTAGTACAGAAGAGAAGGAAAATTTAAGCTGTCATTTTTCTCTACAGCTATATCTGCTCTGCAGAGTGCACAACAGGGCAGAGAGATGTCTGAGCTGACCCTGGGCACGATGATAGGAAAATTCAGGTTTACAGTACCAACTTGGCTTTATAATGGATATAAACCATCACAGCTGCAGGATCCAAAGTGTTGAGATGGTGTAAAATCACAGTATTTTCAAAGCTGTTTAAATGGGGAGAGTTTAACTGGGTCAAAAAGTGATTATCCATGCCATTTTAATCTCACAGCTGGCAAAATTTGGTATAAAAGTAGAATGCAAACAGTAACTTGATGATATGTAGTCTATCCTACATCAAATTTATTCTTCTGGGAAACCTGATAGAGCACAGAGCAGGTTCACAGTGATGAAACCACAACAGGTAACCACCTGTCCGTGAATCCCTGGCTAGATGACTTCCAGGTCACAAACCTGCTGTGCAAATGGCTCATCTCAGAGATTGGTCTTGCTCATCTCGTTTGCAATGTAGAAACAAACCTGAATGGCATACAGCAGAACCTGGCAGACCTAGGTTGACTAGGAGTCATCCATGCGTTCAACATAACTTGTATCAGATGTCTCCAATATGTAATTTTGATCTGGGGAGGCTCATTTGTTAGAGAGCATCTGCAAAATTCAGAGCCAGACGTGGGTTATTGAGGTGCCCAGGAATATGAAACCACACTTCTGGTTCCCACCAGCCTCTGAAATATCTCACTCTCTGCCCAGGATTAATGGCCTTTTGCAGAAGCCCGGGGGAGGCAGGGCGAGCACGTACTCGGCAGGGCTCTGCATCTCACTGCGTTGCATCCACGCCTCTTGCTTTGCAGAGTACTCACATTGATGGGCACAAGAAGAACAGTGTGCGGCACAAACTGGTCTCCTTAACGCTCAAGAAGAAATCCAAACTGACGGAGGAGGTGAGAGGAGACGCTTGGCCGCCTGGCAGCACAAGTGCCGTTGGATTGTCTGCAGCCCTCTCTGACTCTCTTCTGCTTTTCCCTAGACAACATAGAACCAGCCCTCCTCTGGGTTTGGCGCTACCTGTCTCTCTGCCTGAAAGATTTAAGGAGTGTTTAAGGGGAAAGGTTGGCTTCCCGTGTCTCCTTGAGTCATTCTGCACCTCGCGCCGGCCTCCCCTCGGCTCCCGATCTCCATCCATCCAGCATCTTCCCTCCCCTCTTTCACAGCCCTCCATCCAGCTGCTGATATCTCCCACCACTCTGTGATGGTCTGAATGTTGTCCCTGCTTTTAGCTTCCTGCCCTCCACCGTGGTGTAGGCAGCAGAGGTGGAGTCCCCAAATGCACACACCCATCCTCTGCTCCTCTCCGGTGCCAGGGCCAAAACTCCCCACCAGAGCAGTTAGCCAAGCTAAGAGCTTTCGAAAATCCCATCTCAAAAGAGTGAGGAGCAATAAATTTTTTGGGTGGGGGGGATAGAAGCAATGCAAAGACATGGATTCAGTCTTATTTTACACTTTGCCATGTCCACTTCCAGAGCAAGCACCATCCCACCTGGCTGTAGCTGCTTGAGAGCATGAAGATTGCTCTCTGAGATGATTACCCTCCTTGCCCTTAGGGTCAGTGGGGAGAAATAGGGCTCAATCCAGCTTACCCTATTGTGGCTCTGAACGCACTCTAGAAATGTCCATCCCTCTCCAGTGGCTCTAAATGGAGACTGGGTTGACCAGTTGAGACAGGGAGGTGGTAGGTAGATGAGTGGCATCCCTGTTTTCACAAACAGCACCATGCTTGTGCATGTTTGGCTGCATCATTAGCATGGGGAGCAGGTCCGTTCTGTCAGTGTTGGAACAATTTGGTTAATATAACTAAGTTAAAGAGACAGGCCTTCCTTGACAATAAGCTGGGATTATTCCAAAAATCCTTGGTGGCCCTTTCCCAGTTGCAGGATTGGCTCAGAGCTGGGATGCAAGGATGACACTGTAGAAACCCTGGGCAAAGACCAAGCAGGTGTGAGTGTGGACAGGACCATTTTCAGCTTCACCCATCTGTGATTCAGGCCAACAAAGTCACACCTTCCCATTGCTGATAAAGTGCTAGACTGAAGAACTTCTGAGACCCCTCCTGGCTGGTGGAGGAGTCCTCCTGGGGGAGCACCACACATTTGGGATGGGGGTGGGGGGTGACATAGTAACTGGCTGTACTGAAAGAGAGCAATGTGTCTGGTTGGCAGGTGACAAAGAGACTTCACGATGGTGAGTCCACACTCCAGGGTAATAGCATGCTTGAAGACCGACCCACCTCCAACCTGGAGAAGCTCCATTTCATTATTGGTAATGGCATCCTCAGGCCAGCCTTAAGGTTAGAAACCAAGACAAAGACATAAACATGCCATTCTTTTCATTCCTTTTTCCTTGTTCAAAATTCCTTCTTCCTGTTCAAATTATTTCACTATTGTGTGCAGCTTTACAAAACTCTCATTACATCATTTTTCTGGTTGTGTTGTATAATATGGGCTGGATCTTATTCCTTACTGTCCATATCAGGCCTGGAGGAAAGACCACGCAGAGGGACTCGAACATTTCTAAATGTTCTTCTAAAAGTGCTAGTGGCTACTGGGTTGTTTTTTGAACACTCTCTCTTGCCCTTTGTTTTCTACTTGACCATTTAGATCTCTTTTGTTTGTGTGAACATTTTTAATGATATTCTAATGAAAAACTCAAACTCATTTCAGCTGCTAAATTAAGCATTCAAAAGTGAGAAAGTGCCAAATTAAGGCAAACTGTACATCTTTGGTTTAGCCCATTTATGTGTGCGTGTGTTATAATAGAGTCCTCGTTTATGTAGTCTCACCGTTTTCACTCACACCTATCTGCTTACTCCAGGAACAAAGTGGGCATCCTCACCTGATGACCAACTTCTCCAATTTCTATTTTATCCTCCCAGCTCACCATGAAGCCCTTAGCCTTATTTTTCTGCACAAAGTCTGCTCTGAAGGCAGACCTGGTAGCATCCCGTGGGCTTTCCCATGGGGATTGTCAGTGTAACAGGTTGACTATTGAGTTTTTCTGCCTCCCACGTAGATAAGGAAGTGCTGTTATCCCTCATTTTGCATGTGAAGAACTAAGGTTAAAGTAGAAGTGGACATTAATTCCCAAATTGAGATACCTGTTAAAGTACATGCCTGTTTGTGTGTAAAAGCTGGACAAACCTTGACCTCTGCTGGAGCTGATAGTTCCCAACACTTCCAGAAAGCAAGTTCAGGTGTCCCAAGAGGAACAGCCAGGAAATGATGTTCCTCCATGAGAATTAGTTTAGGAGATTAGATTCTCTTGGTATTGCTGAGAAATCTTTGTGATAAACCAGGGTAGACTCCATCATCTATGGAGATCTATACATCTCCCATGTATCCTGGGCTGTATCAAAAGGAGCGTGGGCAGCAGGTCGAGGGAAGTGATTCTGCCCCTCTACTCAACTCTTGTGAGACCCCACCTGGAATACTGTGTTCAGCTCTGGGGTCCCCAACACAAGAAGGACATAGAGCTACTGGAAGGAGTCCAGAGGAGGGCCACAAAGATGGTCAGAGGGCTGGAGCACCTCTGCTATGAAGACAGGCTGAGAGAGTTGGGGCTGTTCAGCCTGGAGAAGGCTCCGGGGTGATCTTATAGCAGCCTTCCAGTACCTAAAGGGGGCCTACAGGAAAGCTGGAGAGGGACTTTTTACAAGGGTATGTAGTGACAGGACAAGGGGCAATGGATTTAAACTGAAAGAGGGCAGATTTAGGTTAGATCTAAGGAAGAAATTCTTTACATTGAGGGTGGTGAGGCACTGGAACAGGTTGCCCAGGGAAGTTGTGGCTGCCCCATCCCTGGAAGTGTTCAAGGCCAGGTTGGATGAGGCTTTGGGCAACCTGATATAGTGGAGGGTGTCCCTGCCCATGGCAGGGGGGTTGGAACTAGATGATCTTTGAGGTCCCTTCCAACCCAAACCATTCTATGATTCTATGATTCTATCTAGAGGTGACATTCAGCTGCCTGAACCGTGGGACTCCCTTTTATTTCCCTCTTTCTCTAAGCGGTGTCAGTCAGCTGAGGGAAATCTCAGCTGAAGCATAGGGAAGACTCAGCAGACGTTACAGGGGTGGTGATGGATGGCATTTTAGAGACAGTGCAACCATCAGGGTGACCATCATTAGGGCAGTTAAATTAATACCCTTGCAATTCTAAAATGAACTTTTAACTATCAATCACATCCGGACGCAGTCTGGCTCTATCTCTGTTCATGTTGAAAAACACCACCTCGTTAACTCTTATGGGTTTTTTTTAATCCCCGTTGCAGGGATGAAATCTATTGTCAAATCTGCAAGCAGCTGACTCAGAACCCATCCAAAAGCAGCCACGCCAGGGGCTGGATCCTGATGTCCCTCTGCGTGGGATGTTTTGCTCCTTCTGAGAAGTTTGTGAAGGTAAATTGTAGATGATGTTTGTGTCATGAATTATCTGCCAATACATTTTCTTTCCGTCTATGAGACCAGCTTTTCTCTTGGGTTTTGCAGCAGAGGGAATCCTGGTCTTTATGTTTGCCAGGAATGACAATGATATAAATTCATAATCAGAAAGAAAAGCGTGTGTGATCCCAAGCTCAGTGTCTAAAGTACATCAGATGAGTCTCTCCTAGGAAACATCTCTCTTTCCTGTGACTCTAAAGGGAGTCTAGACAATTAAGTCATATGATGCCTCCTGCACTGTAGACGTGTGAAGAAGTAATTAAGTGATTTCTGGCAGGAAACTTGATTGTGGGGGGCTGGAAGTGGAATTTAGACACCTGGAATGTCCCACATTTCTCCCCTATTTCCCACATGCAAAGGTCTAAGCATTCATTCAAGCACCTCTTGGCTTTGTCAGTATGACCTCATGCATGTACTCTAACAATTTTGGCAAGGAATAGTACTACATAGCTATATAAGTTCATACAAAAAATTGCACATAGAAAGGGAGAGGTTTAGTTTACCTGGAAGTATGTTTGCATAGTTCTCTGCATGCTACAACTTGCTCTACCACGTGTCATACTGAAGACGTCCAACTCTAAATAGCCACACGAGAGATGATATGTAATGTATGTTCAGAAACACTGTGGATCAGTAGGACAGAAGTCAGTGGGAGATGCTAAGTGGCTGACACTCTTGAAAATGAGGTTGCTCTTAAGAGTTTTCTTTTTTTCCTGGGTCAAGTCTACATTTTGTTGTCTAGATTTGAACAGCCTGCTTTCTGAACGAGTTACATACCTGAAGTCTGACTAACAACACTGGGCTTCTCATGTTAATCCCACACCTAAGAGTTTGGCTGGCACAGGGCAGAAGGCTCAGCACTGTGTCTTTGCTTTGCTGCAACACAACAAGATCTCCTTTGTCCCTCTCAGATCTTTGAATGTTGGAGGCTGGACCTGCTCCCAAGCCTGCTGGAGATAAAGATATTCCATTAATTTCCACAGATATCAGATCAAGTACTTGTTCCTCAGCAATGAAGGAGCTTAAGCCAAGAATAGAAATCACTCCTTCATCCCCAGGCCTTGCCAGTATGAAATCTAATAAAGCAGATAGATCACTGGCAAAGTGGCAGAAAATTAAATTATGTCTGGAAATGAGATCTGAGAAGTTATGCCATGGGAGGTTGTGTGGGTTTAAACCTTTAATAGCGGAAGATTATTTTACGTGAGTGAAGCACTTCTCAGAAAAAAATGTGTGAGTCACTCTGGAGACTCAAACATAGAATCATAGAATTGTAGAATAGTTTGGGTTGGAAGGGAGCTTTAAAGGCCATCTAATCCAACCTCCCTGCCATGGGCAGGGACATCTTTAACTACAGCTCAGAGCACCGTCCAACATAACCTTGAATGTTTCCAGCGATGGGGCAGCCACCACTTCTGTGGGCAACCTGTTCTGGTGTTTCACATGTACCTCTGCTCAAAGTTATGGTCCACGCTGAAACAGCGGCGATATTCCCAACAGCTTCAGAGAGAGTTTATACTAATTCTGCCTTTATTCATCACCCTTCTGCACCTTGGGCTGTTAGGGATGATAGGCAGCCTGTGGTGAATGAAGTTGCTTGAGTGCAAGTGCAAACAACACTTGCAGCAGCCCACACTGTGGTTGCCTTTCAAGGCCCCAGTCATGCAAACAGCAAAACACAGGCAGCCACTTGGGATGTCTTGGAGCTCCTCTGAAGCCACTGTAGTTATCCATGGGGACATCACTGACACCTTCCAGCTTAAAATGTTATAGAATCATAGAATCATAGAATGGTTTGGGTTGGAAGGAACCTCAAAGATCATCTAATTCCAACCCCCCTGCCATGGGCAGGGACACCTTCTACTACACCAGGTTGCCCAAAGCCTCTTCCAACCTGGCCTGGAACACTTCCAGGGATGGAGCATCCACAACTTTTCTGGGCAACCTGTTCCAGTGCCTCACCACCCTCAGAGTGAAGAATTTCTTCCTTAGATCTAATCTAAATCTCCCCTCTTTCAGTTTAAATCCATTGCCCCTTGTCCTATCACTACATGCCCTTGTCAAAAGTCCCTCTCCAATGTTTTGAGATACGTTTTGAGATAAAGGATTCTCATAACAAAATGTTAACTCTGCCCTCAAAACACATATGTTCCCATCCAGACTCACTCTCTTGTTTTGTGAAAAGCAGAGGAATAGTCAAAGTTTTTTGGAGTTCAGTGAACGCTTCTGTTTTGAAGTTACATTAAGCCAGACCACCTAGTCCAGTCTGTTTTGGGTTGGGAGACAAACTCGAAGTCGATGCCAGACCTCACTCTCAGACTCTTAATCTGTCAGTACCATGTTTTCAGGAGTTAGTAGTCAGCCAAAATTTGATTTACCACACGTTCACTGACTGCTGCTTTAACCATGCAGCAGCTACCATTGAATGTACGACAGCCACGCGTTGGCTATCAGCCAGTTAGCTAGATGACTAATTTTTAACCTCATGTCTTTTTGAATTGGTGCCCTAGCTCCTCATTTAGCAGTAATTGTCCACCATCTTAACAGAAGGAAAAGCATATAAGGGTAAATATCTCTTAGCATTGATTTCCTATACTCTTCCATGCAGTGAATGTTCTATCAGTCTCCCGGTTATTTTTCTCCTGAAACCTCTAGGCTCTAATTTCAATAGCAGCAATATTATGGAAAAAAAAAAAAAAAAAAAAAAGACAAATTTCAGGAAACTGTTGTGCCTGGAAGTTGTTCCACAACCTTAAAAACTGTCCATTAGGTCTGAACATTTTGGGAAGGATTTAGCTGATAATGAGGCAGTCTTTCATTTGTTTTCCGGCTCCCAAATATGAAGGTCACGCTTTGGATCCCATTAGACACCTTTATGACATCATATGCTAAGCACGGGCCAAGACGCAGTAGTGCCTCTGTTCTTTGTACCTTTCTTTCAACTAATAACGGACTTCAGTGGGAAGGTTAATTAAACTTATTAAACAGCATCATTAAACCTACACTTTTACATGGCATTAACTGCTTGCAATCATGTGCAACATCTCCCATCCATATAACCCAGCTGTATTCCAGAGTATTTCTGTAAGTTACAGTTGACAGAGATGTCTGTCTCTACCCATGTTATTTATGGACTGAAAAATATGATTTATAAAACTGTTAGCCTTAGCTACCTTTTTGACCAAGATATTTATGTAGTATTTTTAAGCGTATTACCTTTCATACTGTGGAAGTCACTGGATTTAATTTTCTCTACAATAATGTGTTGTATTTTTAACACACGGCGAAGTCCTTCAAATTCTGGTTTAGGATCCTCTAAAATGCAATTTAAAATCTGACTAAGGAAACATCTGTTTAATGTAACTGTGAAAGATCTTTTGTACTGGCAGCTAAGTATTCTGAGTGACATTTGCCTACAGTTCCCCTGGATCATTGCTTATAGATCTTTTTCATTCACTCCCATCTTTCTGGCCTGTGCTCAATAACATTTTATAAAATATCTTTAAAATACAGAGATAGAAAACAGTGGCAGCAATAGCAGGAACAGAGAAGCTGCCACACTGACTTTGATGTCTGGGCCCTCAACACAAGAAGGACATGGAGGTGTTGGAGCAAATCCAGAGGAGGGCCACGAAGGTGATCTGAGGGCTGGAGCACCTCTGCTATGGAGATAGGCTGAGAGAGTTGGGGCTGTTCAGCCTGGAGAAGAGAAGGTTCCAGGAAGACCTTCTTACAGCCTTCTGACACTTAAAAGGATCCTACAGGAAAGCTGGAGAGGGACTTTTTACAAGGGCATGTAGTGACAGAACAAGGGGAAATGGCTTTAAACTGAAAGAGGGGAGATTCAGATTAGATCTAAGAAAGAAATTCTTTACGTTGGAGGTGGTGAGGCACTGGCACAGGTTGCCCAGAGAAGCTGTGGCTGCCTCGTCCCTGGAAGTGTTCAAGGCCAGGTTGGATGAGGCTTTGGGCAACCTGGTGTAGTGGAGGGTGTCCCTGCCCATGGCAGGGGGGTTGGAACTGGATGATCTTTGAGGTCCCTTCCAAGCCAAACCATTCTATGATTCTATGATCAAAAGTCTTGTCTAGGTTGTTGTCTTATCTTCACTGAGACCAGAAATGCACAGTGTAAGAATAAGACAGGGGTGCAGACTGTCCTACTCTCTCTCAGCTTCCAGAAATGTGGTGTAGAAACATCCAGAACCTGAGCAGTATCACTGCCACTGACTGTCTCAGAGGGCTTTTCTCTAATAAATCATCTCTTTGTAACCTTTGGAAATACCTGATCTCTAGAGCCAATGGTCTAACCAATGTGTTCCCTGCTGCCAACAGTATTTAAGGAACTTTATCAACGGAGGTCCCCCAGGTTATGCTCCCTATTGTGAAGAGAGGCTGAGGAGGACGTTTGCCAATGGGACAAGGACGCAGCCACCCAGCTGGCTAGAGCTGCAGGTACGAGCCCCTCCATCCCCTCCCCAGGCAGCTGCGGCTCAGCATTTGAGCCTTTCACTATCAGGGGAACCACATCTCTGGCAAGGCAGAAAGCAGCATGACAAAAACGCCTAACCCTCTCAAGAATTTTCAGGTATTTCCAAGATATTGCATTCCTCATGCACCTTGGCTTTGCTCCAGAGTATGTTGAAGAGCAATCCCTTTGGCTGCATCAGTACTTGTAAATTAAATAAGTTCGAGAGTGCTCTCTGGCATTGCAGCCAGCTGGCACAGAGCAAGCCCCCATGTATGCTAGGAAACTGTGTTCCAGATGAAGGTGGCTGCAGGCAAATTGCCTCCTGAGAATGGTCTCTGGGACTTCTTCAGGGATAGAAGAAGGAACAGGACATAGCTGGAACAGGCACAGTTTGTGCAATGGTTGCTCATTTTCTATGCCAGTTTGCTAGCATAGACAGCTGTGCTCCCATCCCCAAGAGCATTTCTGGGCATGCCTGGATATGACTGAATGTATTAAATAAAAAACGTGGGACTTCCAAGTGCTTCCAGTGACTGACCATCCGTTATGCTGTTGAGAAGTATGTTAGGGTGGTATTGAAAATCAGCTGGTCAGGGTGGAAGACTATGTAGGTAAATAGTCTCGATGGGGATGAAATACACACACCTCTATAAAGTTTGACTTTAATCCATTAGGCAACCAAATCCAAGAAACCGATCATGCTGCCTGTCACGTTTATGGATGGAACAACAAAAACCCTATTGACTGACTCCGCAACAACCGCCAAAGAGCTCTGCAATTCTTTGGCCGACAAAATCAGCCTGAAGGACCGATTTGGCTTTTCACTTTACATCGCGCTTTTCGACAAGGTATGTCTGACATGGTGTTCCTGACTAGCCCTGAAAAAGAAGAGGGAGGTTCTCCTTGCTGTCATGTATCTTCCAGAGGGCAGAATGACCCTGTGCTCTCAGCAAACAACCAAAGTCAGGAAGCAACATCTCTACAGTGCAGATGCCAACATGGTTTTCACAGTAAGAGTAGTCAAACATTGGAGTAGGGCTGCAGAGACACTACGAAATCTCTCCCCTTGGAGATATTCAGAATTTAACAGCAGAAGGCACAGGGCAACTTGATCAAAGATGGACCTTCTCTGAGCAGTGGGCTGGACCAGATACCTCCAGAAGTGCCTTTCCACTTACATTATTCTGTGATGCTATGCTCTTACTCTCAGTCAAGCTACTTTGAGTTGAATTCCTAGTAAACAAACAAAAAACAGCCTGGATTTTTAAGCAAGGGAGAAAGTACATTTAATTGGAAAGCTGATAGTTGAAATTAAGTTTCCAAAATAAGCTAAAATCAGAACTGCCATACCTACATTGGCATTTGACCAGATTTATTTAACCTAAAAAACTAGCTTTTTTCAGCAATACCATAAAAATAAAGGTAAGCATAAATAAGAAGGGAAAACAGGCTTAGAGTAAAACTTCACCAGGTGAGACAACAGCTGCAAGCCAATAAAACAATTACTCTCACAGCTGCTGGGTAAGGGGATGAAGTATATCCTCACCTCCACATGTGGCCACCTCCATCTTTGGCTGGAGGAGAAGAAAATGGTTTATGCTCTGTGTTGGTCTGTTTTGAGGAGATGTTCGTTCAGGGATGTTCACTCTGAGGAGATGGAGTGCTTTAGGGCCTTGTGCCAGACCACAGTGAGAAGACAGAAGTGCTACATCTTGTGCTACAGGACAGGTTGTTTATTCTGGGTTTGTCTGTGGTTTAGCACGATTGGATCCAAGTCCATGATGTTTCAAAGTACAGTATGAATAAACAATACTTTATAATGGGACCGTTGGCTTTGCTTCTTGACTTTAACACTCTCTTTCCATTCTGGATGGGGAACTGGGGCTCAAAACAAAACAGCTCACCCAGCTAGACTGTAGACCTATTCACTCTTGGCTGGCTAGTAGAGAGAGATACTTTGATTTATTTTGATTAGAAAGGAAGCCTGGATGAGCGACTCATAGGTAGATGAGGTGATGAGAGACCTAGAGAGGTCACCATTTGCCTCTGCCCTGACTAGGTCTCCTCGCTGGGGAGCGGCAATGACCATGTGATGGACGCTGTGTCCCAGTGCGAGCAGTACGCCAAAGAGCAGGGAGCGCAGGAGCGCAACGCGCCGTGGCGGCTCTTCTTCAGGAAGGAAATCTTCACTCCTTGGCACAACCCGAATGAGGACAATGTGGCCACCAATCTCATTTACCAACAGATCGTGCGAGGGGTGAAGTTTGGCGAGTACCGGTGTGACAAGGTAAGTGTCCTCAGCAACTCTTGGTCTCTCCACGTTTCCTCAAAGGGGATGAGAAATCTTCCTCCCTAAACACCTGCTAGTTTGAGGATTATGGTATTCACCTGGGAAACAGGAGCTACAGGAATCAGATCCTCTTGGCTAGGGAGAGACCGGACACTGTCACATGCTGCATGACCATGCTGTCCTGGTGAACTTTGGATGTGAGAGTAAACAGCCATTTCATCCATCAGGCTCCGTTTGGAGGGCCACAAGCACACTGTAACTACATCACCAGGAGTACACAGCAGGATCCTGTTTGGTGAATCCTGCCATGCCTTAGACATGAGAGATGCTTTTCAAAATACCTCGACCTCTGCCATGCAATACAAACCCAATAATGCTGCCGTATGCTGAGGGGACATTGGCAGCAGAAGTCTATGCCTCTAGAGTCTCTGGGAGCTTACAGGATTATTCCAGTGTCACTGAAATGAGCATCTCAAGAGACATCAAAATCTCTGACAATGTCCATCATGTTTTGTTTTGCTTGTGTTTAAAATCATTCAGGTGTCAAATTGAAGACAACTCTTCTCCAACACCTAACCATTCTCCTGTGGTCCAGTAGAGTCTAGTCACTTCGGGATCTAAATCATCTTTTCCCATCTATATTGCATTCACTGCAGCTCTTTTATCCAGAAGTCCTGCCCTTTCTTCCTCCTTTTCTCTTGCTCTTTTTCTCCTTCTGCTATTATCATCTCAGTAGGTCTGTTATTTCTCCCTAAAGTGCTTGGAATGTAGCTGCACCAAAGGACATTTTACAGTTCTGCATTATGCACAGGTGCTTCAGTTGCTCAGCTTCTAAAATATGAAAAATGATGGATACATGGAGATTTCAACCATTAAACTCTGTCTACCGTAGCAAAACCACCCACTGCTGACTGCCAGCATCAGAAGCAGACGGAACTGCAAGGAGAGACTGCAGTTCACACGCAATACAGGGTTGCATGGTGCTGGTCACTGAACACGTTAAGAGTTAATCATAGATTTTAGTGGTCAACCTCCCAAACTTTGGGTGTGCAAAAAGCACTGGTGAGGTTCTGCTGAAAGGAACTTCAAGGCCAGGTTGGATGAGGCTTTGGGCAACCTGGTGTAGTGGACGGTTTCCCTGCCCATGGCAGGGGGGTTGGAACTAGATGATCTTTGAGGTCCCTTCCAACCCAAACCATTCTCTGATTCTATGATTCTATGATCCCCACATCATTCTGAAGTAGCAGTACATTAAGCCTCCACAAAGAGCTCCTTGAGTGATGGAGGATGGATGTTGAGGTGACAGCCTGGTAGCAGCATTAACTTGACTTATTTGGCTCCCACAGGAAGAAGATCTGGCAGAACTGGCTTCCCAGCAGTACTATGTGGACTACGGGTCAGAGATGGTACTGGAAAGGCTGCTAAATCTAATTCCATCCTACATCCCGGACAGAGAGATCACAGCTTCGAAAACTGTGGAAAAATGGGCTCAGCTCATTATAGCCGCTCATAAAAAGGTGGGGACAACAGAAGACCTGGCAAGGACCAAGGCATGCTTTGGTAGCTTCGTGTGCCTTTTAAACATGTCAGACATCATAGCTCAGCTCTTAGCCCAGCCTGAAGCTAAATCAAAGAGAAAGGTCAGATTTTGTACTAGCCATATTCGCCTTTCCCACTGGTTTTGAGGCAAGATCTGATAGAAGGAGATAACCTGCAAAGATTCACTATGAGAAGCAAAATGCCATCTCTGGGGTTTCATTCCTGGTACTCAGGACTGTGATATTATTGTTTGCATTACAATGGTGATTCATGTCTCCAGGAAATATCAGGACCTTATCATGCCAGGCATTGTATAAAACCTTTCTGACTTCCATCCAAGCATGAGAACTGGCATCCATTTAACAGCAAGACCCAGCTCTAGATTAAGACCCCTAAAATGTAAGCATCTCCATGTGTGTTAGGAGTGTCACCTCCCACTACTGTCAGTGGAAACCCAAAGATGCAGTTCAGTTGTATCTTGTAGGTCCTCCATCAGCCTGTCAGCTACCTACAGAAGTCTCAGGTATCTGAGGATGTCTTAAATGAAGCTAAATGCCTGTAATTAAGGGCTATCGAGTGTCTGTTTCCAGCTAAAGAACCGTCAAGCTGAAAGGTAGACACCTACCTACCTTAGGGAAACTGCAAATTAGCTGAGATGAATCCTACCCAGACTGGTCACTCTAAACACTTGCCCAGCCTTCTCAGAGTCCAGTTATTCCCTGAATTGGGAACCAAAATTTTGCCAGGACTTTGTCCAACCTCTCCCATGTTCCTGTAAGACTTTGGCCCTTAGCCTCATTAAGACCTACATTAATATTATTTCCAGGAGCTTCAGGTAACATTATTTGGTTTTGTTTCCTCTCTTCCTGGCTATGTCTGGGTTTGTGCTTCATGTTGGTTGCAATTTGCTTTGTCTGTAGGGAATTTATACTCAGAAGAGGACAGACCCCAAGAAAGTCAAGGAAGAGGTAGTGGATTTTGCACGTTTCAAGTGGCCTTTGCTGTTTTCTCGGTTTTATGAAGCCTTCAAATTCTCAGGTGAGTCAGCAGAGCACATCCCTGGAGCACAAGATGCTCCAAAGCAAAAAGAAGGAGAGATAGAGGCTCCACAGACAAGACTTAATGAACCGTCTAGGTGGTCTTTATTAGATACATTATTTTGGGTGCATCCTGATTAACTCAAGCTATGAGACAGCCACTGTTTCTCTTACTAAAACTAACACTGAGTTTTTGGATCATCGCATCCTTTTTTGAAATGCACACATTTTCTACAGCCTAATTCCCTTCATGAACTGATTGTATGTCTTGTCTTCAACCCAGGGCCAAGCCTGCCTAAAAACGATGTGATCGTAGCCGTCAACTGGACAGGGGTGTACTTTGTAGATGAGCAGGAGCAGGTTCTCTTAGAGCTCTCTTTCCCAGAGATCACGGCTGTGTCAAGTAGTAGGTAAGGAGGAACAGACTTAGCTAGTGATCTTACCCTAAACCAGTCTTTTTCCAGGCTTTGCCTTTTGATGCCATTATCTTTCCTGTTTATGTCTCCTATGAAAATATATCCCAGAGGGGGAAAGCTGCAAGGGCAGAGTTTCACCTTGGCCACCATTAAAGGCGATGAATACACTTTCACCTCCAACAATGCAGAGGATATCCGGGACCTGGTGGTGACTTTCCTTGAAGGACTAAGGAAAAGATCCAAGTATGTGGTCACTCTCCAAGATAACCCAAACCCTGGTAAGTAAATGCCCTAGCTCGATGGTAAACATATAGATAGATTAATTACTCCCATGGGATTTGGAAAAAAAAAAAATAATCAATCTAATGGTTGTTTTTCTTGCAGTGGGAGAAGAATCTGGGTTTCTCAGCTTCCTCAAAGGAGACCTCATAGTTCTGGACCAGGACACGGGAGAAAATGTGATGAACTCGGGGTGGGCTAACGGGTTCAATGAACGAACCAAGCAGAGAGGAGATTTCCCAACGGATTCTGTCTATGTCTTGCCTACAGTCACCATGCCTCCACTGGAGATCGTGGTAAGCTTCTTACAGAATAGCACAACTTGATACACAGCCCAAGGAGATCAAGGCCTTTCTGAAGATCTGGCCAGAACCTCCTTGACAATAAGGTGGATACCAGAGTGGCTGAAAGAAGTGACAAATTGCCTGAGGCAGAAGTGATCTCAGCATTTTCTCTGGTCTTTGAATACCCCAAGCTCAGGACATGGAATTTCCATGAATCCTGCTACCTCTCTCCAACTGGCCTGATTACTTGCAGGTGTATTTGGGGTTGATAGGTACATTCACATATGGAGTTGTAGGACCAAAAGCCCATTCTCTTCATTAGGAAATGATTCTCATTATGGAAACATTTGTTATTCCTCTCATTAGTGACTGAGAATGGCACAGAGAAACAACAATTGCACGGTTCATACTGACTGTTAACTGGAACAAATGGATTATTCTTACTCACTGTTCGTCTTTTCATTTTGTATCTGCTTCATCTTTCTGAATACATCAAATATATGTTATATCAAATATACCAGGTGACAGAGAATTTTCATCCCACAGGCACTGGTCACGATGACCCCAGATCAACGACAAGATGTTATCAGAACCTCTCAGCTGGCAATCTCTGACAGTGAAGAGAGGGTGAAGCCATACACCTTGGAGGAATTCTCCTATGATTATTTTAGGTGATTTTTAAAAGCATCTTCAAAAGTTATAGAAGTAGGAATCAATCTCCAGGTAGCTTGGGAATCAGGGATTTTTTTGCTACTGGAAAAGACTCTGAATATCTCCTTGTGTCACTTTGTACAACTGCAACCTCCACTTTAAGTCATGGCATTTGAGCTGTAGATCTTCTACAAAGTTTTACGAAGGATTTCTTCAGATTGACTTAGCACAGGTGTTATAGTGAGAAATTTAGTATTATGTGGGAGGCCGTGCTTAGTGATCTGATATTCCTTCATTATGATCCCATACATAGTCTCAGACTGTAGAGGCAGCAGCTGAATTAGGTGTGGGCATTTTCATCTCAGCTCCAAAGATTTAAATATGCATCACTGATGAATGCAGCTGACCAGACTGACCCTAAAATTCCCACTCTTGTTCAGATGGACTGGCAACCCAAACAGGCAGACCAGATCCTCTGGGATGTCTTCACCCTGGTAGGCTTGTTCTGCTAGGCAATATGCTTTCAGTGTTGCAGCCCTGATCATCCATTGCCGACATCCTTCCTCTTGTGGTTAGAAGCTCTTTGGGGTAGGGAAGGTTGTTTTGGTGTCAGTACTTGGGTAGGGTCCTTAAGGGACTTTTCTGAGCCCTAAGAAAGTACAAATAGTTATCTCGGGGCAGAACTGGAGCTGAATATTTGCTAAACAGTGAAGCCCATTTTGGTGTAAGAGTTCACTAGCCAGGTGCTGTTAACAAACTTCTGAGGTGAAGCATTGGCCACAAGCTGCTCCTTTTATCCCTGTAACCTCTCCACCATTCCTCTTGCTTTGCCTTTGCCACCAGGCCACCTCCCAAGCACACCCTCAGCCGAGTCATGATCACTAAGAGCCGTGGGAAGGACAAACTGTGGTGTTACACCCGTGAGCCCATCAAACAGCCATTGCTGAAGAAGATCCTTGGCAGCGAGGAGCTCTCCCAAGAAGCCTGCATGGCCTTCATTGATATCCTTCCACTGCCTGGGGGAGCCCTTGGGCAACAGGTCTGACACGCAAAGGGCTGAGCAGGCTCTTTAGGCACCAGATAAAGCCCGTGGAAAGGTTTGTGGGCACTCTTAAGGGCTTTGGGACCATGTCAAAGGCTTGGAGATGGGTCTGATCCTGAAATCTGTACTCAAGCATCCTTGAGATCTAAGGGCTGTCTAGTTCTTAATAAATGAGGGCCGGGGAACAAGTTATTGAGTCCTGCTGGTCTGCACTGCTTGGTGGTTAACTCACCGGTGCTGTTCTGGCTTGCTTCAGCTGCGTCTCTCCAAAATGGATCTGCTGTGGGAGGCTGTAGCCCTAATCAGTGTGGACGCAAACCAGTCCACATGGCCCTGCGGACAGGGTTTGATGCCTGAATATCCCTTACTGGGCAGAATGTACACAGCATGGGAGAGATGAGCTGAGTGCAGACACAGGTCCAATCTGATGAAGCAGCCTTTATTTTATGGTGAGGCTTTGCTCTAGGATCCAAACTTCATGGTTTGAACAGTTCTGTTGGTATAAGCCTGTTACTGATTAATATTACACTGTTGCTGCTACTACTGGATTCCTCTTACTGGCAAATAATAACAGGAGGAGGAATTAAAAGAACTGGAAAAAAAATACAAGGAGGACATTCGCAATTGTATCTTCGTCCTTTTGCTGTGTCATACGTGTTAATTCAGAAAACAGGCCTGTTCTCACGCAGAATAGTTGCAATATAGCATGATGGTGAAGGTCGTCATTGGGTTTATGTTACTGCAGCTCCACTGGTGTCTGACACCAGGTGAAACTCTGGTCTTTTATGGTGGTAACACATGATTGCGCTCAGCTTTCTTAGGTCTACATATCCTGATCCCAGAGCAATTCTTTCAACCTGAGATAGAATCATAGAATCATAGAATCATAGAATGGTTTGGGTTGGAAGGGACCTCAAAGATCATCTAGTTCAACCCCACTGCCATGGGCAGGGACACCCTCCATTGCACCAGGTTGCTCAAAGCAATGATGCATAGTAAAGGAAGAGAGCTTGCTGGACATCTCCTAAAGCAATTTAAAGCCTTTACCGTATACTATGCCTCCTCCACCAAGCTGAAGCCACTTCTGTAGTCATGTGTAGGTTGTCTTTAATCACATCGTCAACAGAAGGACTTCCCAAACATCCAGTTTAGCTGATCCTTGACTCCTGCCTCCCACCAGTGCTGAAGTATATGGGTGACTACCCATCCAAAAGGACTCGCTCAGTCAATGAGCTGACGGACCAAATATTTGAAGGTGCCTTGAAAGCCGAACCCCTGAAGGATGAAATCTACTGCCAGACCCTCAAGCAGCTCACGGACAACCACATCAAGTAAGAGTCGTTCATTCTCCTTGGCCCAAATGTACTAGCCTGTGTTGGGCAAAGCAGATCTGGAGTGTCCATGCCATGAGTGATTTTTTTTCCTCCTGGGTCTTTCCTCTTGTAGGTACAGTGAAGAGAAAGGCTGGGAGCTGTTGTGGTTGTGTACAGGCCTTTTCCCTCCTAGTAACATCCTCCTGCCCCATGTCCAGAGGTTCCTGCAGTCCCGGAAACATCACCCCTTGGCGACAGACTGCATCCAGAGACTCCAGAAAGCCCTGAGGTATGGCACCAAAAGACCTCCTAGTCCTGACTGTGCCACACATCAATGTATGCATGAAAAAACATGAGTAGGAGACATTGGGGTGGTGGGGGGGGGCTGAACAAAAGGGACATTGGGTGGAACATATCTCTGGTAAATTGTGTGAGGAAAAATAGAGATTAATTAACTTGACTTTCTCATGCCAGCTCCGTTCAAGTCACCTACAACGTAAGCAAATACACATTTCCCATTCCAATTTTAATTCCTTCTTTTCAGGGAGGGAAAAAAACTGATATTAAGAAATTAGCCAAAATTACTAAAAAAAAAGAGTATTTGTTAAAACGGAAGATTTAAACAGAGGTAAATGTTTAATGCTGTGGCACTTGCCACCTCCTCTTTTGCAGGAATGGATCCAGGAAGTACCCGCCCCATCTGGTAGAAGTGGAAGCCATTCAACACAAAACCACCCAAATTTTCCACAAAGTTTACTTCCCTGATGACACCGATGAGGTAAACAGGAGAGAAGGAAATTCTTCTTTTCTGTCAAGATGGCTGTCAATCTTCTTATTAAAATCTCAGAAAGGGCTAATATTGGTTCTGATTTAGAAAAACACAGCCTTCCCAGGAAACTCCGGACCAGAGCAGTGTAAAGAAAATCATAGAATCATAGAATTGTTAGGGCTGGAAGGGACCTCAAAGACCATCTAGTTCCAACCCCCCTGCCATGAGCAGGGACATCCTCCACTACACCAGGCTGCTCAAAGCCTCATCCAACCTGGCCTTGAACACTTCCAGGGATGGGGCATCCACAGTTTCTCTGGGCAACCTGTTCCAGTGCCTCACCACCCTCAGATTCATCCTCATCTACCCTGACCAGCTCAGGGGTTTGATTTACTTCAATTCATCTTTTTCAAGACGTGAGTGATTTGCTTGCATTCACTTGAGGCTTTGTAGTATGGCTCCAGAAAGAGGGAATTTGGGTGGGTTCATCTCCATCCTCTCTCTCAGTGGTTCACAAGCCTTGGCAATCAGTTATTTGTATCCTAGACTGACAGATATTGTCCACCCAACTGCACCCTGCAGAGTACCATGATAGATCTCCTCAGGGACTGGGCAGGGAGCTGGTTCTGACAGTTGCAAGTAGGCAACTGAAATTATTCCTTTTGACCTGAGATGACACAGAAATCATGATAACTGCACTCAGGAACCTCTCATTAAGCATCTTACATGCTAATAAGGCAGCTAGTCGTATTGATGCGATATACATGTCCCTGCAGATACTGCTGTCTCATGCTACTGATTATTCTTCCTGTGAGGCTCCCATCTCTCTCTCCCCTCATGTCCTTGGGCACAAATAAATTTTTGGATTTCCAAGTGAGTTTACCTGTAAAGCAGTGCAGACCCATGGAAGGAAAAGGATGATTCCTCTCTAGCAGCTGTGCGTGACCTTGTGTATCTGCGATGGAGAGTTCAGAGAACTGGTGGGGTTTCTCATCACTTTGAGTATTTTTTTCTACATAACCAGCAATAATCATGGCACTGCTTTATGGAAATGTACCTGTGTGAGAGCCAGCAGAAGGAGGCAGTGGGGTCTTCTGCACTTGGATGGCTCTGCTGTGATCCTTTTCACCATGGCAGTCACACAGGTAGACTAGCATCACCCTGGTACAACATCTATCTGCACCAAAGGGCTGCTGAACACCAGCAGCACTGAGCTCCAGGCCAGTCTGTGGTGGGATATGGAACAGAGGTCCTGGTGGTTTGGTGATTCAGGCTAACACATGTGGTGCTCAGAAGCTTAAATTTCTTAAACTGCCATGAACTGAATCTCTTTAAGTGGGCAGAGCAAAACTATAAAAAAAATAAAAAAAGTAAATGCTGAGCACAGCTCAAAAGGCAAAACAGGGGCTGAGACCTGCATGCAGGTGGGGCAGGCCTTTAGATATCCCATCCACACGTAAAGCAGGAGTCATCTCCCCTCTCTTGAGCTACCCAGAAGTCAGGCATTTGGTCTAAGCCAGGTATTTGGTCTAAGCCAGGCATGTGACTTCCTCATCGTCAGTGGAGACAGTTGGAACAAATCAGCCTAAAGGTATCTCTCTCTCTCTCTCTCCCCCCACCCTAGACAAATAGCTCTGAGATCTAACTATTAGATCAGAAAAATCTCTTGTGTTGCCTGGGGAGCCCTGGATAAGCCACACAGGATATGGATAGAGCATCACTAAGCACATCGGTACAGCAGTATCTTGGCTGAGCTTCTGCAAACGTCCCTTCCCATGCCCAGAGCCACAATCCACAATGTCACTGATTTCATCTGTGGTGGGCACCTAAATCCCTTCATGTGTCTGAGCCTAGAGTGCCTCAAAGAGAGCATAAAGTAGAAATTAACTTGAGGTAGCAGTGGTGAGGATCTTCCTTTCTTTGTAGGCGTTTGAGGTGGAGTCCAGCACGAAAGCCAAGGACTTCTGCCAGAACATCTCCAACAGGCTTCTCCTAAAGTCCTCTGAGGGCTTCAGCCTCTTCGTCAAAATCTCTGACAAGGTGAGTGACCCACCCAGAGGCTGGGGTAGTCAGTGGCACTCTGGGTAACCCACTAGCCAGTGGGTACACAGTGGTGGAGCCAGAGCTATCTGCACCTTCACAGGTGAGACGCATTTTTCCGTGAGCATTGTGGTGTTTCTAAGTCAGATCCAACCTGCTGCAGGTGAGATTCACAGTCCCACAGCCCTGACCTACAGCCATCATCCCAAAGGGCTTCAAACACAGAGAGGCAAAGCTCTTCCAGCCTGTCACTGCGTCAGGTTTATAAGAAAGGATAAGTAAGAAAAAAGTGCAGCTCAGAGCTGCCTCAGGCAACTGGGATGAATCTATGGAGATAGTCATCATGAAGGGAAATGAATCGCTCCGGGGAAACGGGATCCTGCAATAAGGAGTAATGGGTGAAATTAGAGACAGAGCCTGCAGCAAGGTGCTGGCAGTGGCTTCCTCACATCAGCAGTTTGTAACACATCAGTGAAACCAGGACAAAGCAGTGAGCAACAACTACAGGAGATGGGGCAATGACCAACCCTGCCTGTGGCCTCTTGCCGCTTGCTCTGCCTTTATAACCATGTGCTGTGTCCTCCAGGTCATCAGTGTGCCCGAGGGAGACTTCTTCTTTGACTTTGTGAGACACCTGACGGACTGGATAAAGAAAGCAAGACCAGCAAAAGATGGTAATAGTGACTTTTCTTCATTGTGGGTCACACAGGGCCCTCCTAGAGCCCTTCAGCCCTTTCAAACAAGATTGACCAGACAGTCTGCCACATCTGTTGGACCACACTACTGTGGGTTTGCTGTCTGCACCAGTCTCGGGGCCATCACCTGGGAGATGATCTGTCCAGGAGCAGCAGGGGGGGACCTGACCCCTACCAAAAGCACCTGCTGGTAGGCAGGTGGGCCAGCTCGTGGGCAGGTTGCAGTGGTGGGATTCATCTCATCTTGCTGCCCCTATCCCCAGTGGAGCTGGCTGCAACTCTGCTGAATGTATCAGTAGCTGCAAGACACAGGTGCCTCCAGGGTGCAATTCCTCTGTCCTGCATTAGACGTGAGCACTGTCATCAAAGCACAGCCGTGCAAATGAATCCAAACGCTCTTCCCATTTTACTAAAGCTTTGCAAGGGAAAGATGTGGTTTTCTCTGCAAGGTCTCAGTGGAGCTCTTGGCAGGGCCCTTTTCTCTGCAGGTTGCAATGGCACATGGGCACGACTGGCTTGCGGGGACACTGATTGCCAGCTGGTGCTTGCAGCATTGCTTTTATATATCCACTCCTTGCTTCCTTTGAACAGGTATAGTGCCTTCCCTCACCTACCAAGTGTTCTTCATGAAGAAGCTGTGGACCAACACAACGCCTGGAAAGGATTCGATGGCAGACTCAATCTTCCACTACTACCAGGTACTCCATGAGCCTGCAATAACAGTGGAGACTTGGGAGGAATTAGGAATGGGTTACAAAGACTTTGTCTGTCTGCAGATGGATGAAGTCTTGCATTAAATACAAAGAAGTTCTACTTTATAGAGCACTATAAAGAGAGCTGTTGGATTGCATGGCAAGGAGCAGCCTTCATGCACTTTAGGGTAACCAGCTCAGCTGGGATTTGGGCTAGTTGTTCTTGGATGAGCAGCAAGAAATGGGAGAGGCTGAATTCAGAAGCATCCTAAAGGTTTACAGCCACCTCCATCCATGGAGATGAGCTATGATGATCCCAGCAGTTAGGTAAGAAGTTACAAGTCTTCTGCTCTTCTTTCTTCTAGGATGGAAGAGATCTGCTCATGTCTCAAAGCTCTAGCTCACGCACACATACACTCCCTGTTTTCTTGCCTGGATAAAATGGTTATCCCAATATGTCTGTATCCCCTAATGCTTGAGTTAGTCTCTTGATGTGTTTTCAGACACTTTTGGAAATAGATTTTTTAAATTAAAAAAAAAAAGCAGAAAACCTATTCAATTTCAAGTGACCATTACTAGAGGCAGAGTTCCTGGGATAAGGAAGGGTGAACAAGACGGTAGGTTCATGCACTTGATAGCTAACACATGGATCTCCCTGTTCCACATAACAGGAGACTGTTTTAGATCAGAGAGGATCTTTAAACATGTAGTGTGGTCTCAGCTGAGCAGCTGCCTCTCCACCAGAGTCAACACAACTGCTACGAGTGTTAACCAGGGCACAGCCTCTTAACCAGGGGCTGGACAACTCCACAAACTCCATTTAGCATCTGACAAACAAGGCCCATTGTCATCCCCTCTAACTCTAAATCATTCTTTCCTCCATGCAGGAGTTACCAAAGTACCTGCGTGGCTACCACAAGTGCACACGGGAAGAGGTCCTGCAGTTGGCAGCTCTCATCTACCGGGTGAAGTTTGAGGACGACAAGTCCTATTTCCCCAGCATCCCTAAGCTCCTGAAGGAGCTGGTGCCTCAGGACCTCATCCGGCAGCTCTCTCCAGACGACTGGAAAAGGGTAAAACCAGCAGCTTGAGTCATATGCCAGGCCTGGCTGGGGCAAGCCCAACTTCTCGAGTGACTTCTCTTGACATTCAGCACCAAGTGGGGCTGCCAGAATGAGTGACCCATGGTCCCTCTCAAGCCTTAGCAGAGGAGAGAATTGTACATGCGTATTCATACATGCATACCTTGCCGTGGGTTTTTGTGCTGCTCATGGCTGTGGCTGTAGTGGTGGATGCAGCATCATAAGGACAGATGCTGGGAGATGGTCTCATGTGAAGATCTATTGTTTAAGGCAGACAGGGTGAGCTGTGGCACAGGTACAGACAGGCCTAAAGCCATAAAATAACATACATATCTCACTGCCAAGAGATAGTTTTGTAAGTCCTTGCTGTTTCCTGGGACTTAAACTCAGCCATGTGCCTAACCAGTGAGCTATCAGCTTCTCCGGGCTGAAGGTCTCTCAGTCTCCTCTGCTGCATAAATTGGAGGACCAAAACTTATAATCCCTTTAATGGAGTCACCAGCACCAAACATCTAAAGAAAGGAGGACCTGCCTTGGTTCCAGGCCCTGCTCCAGTGACCAGCCAGCATTTTTATGAAGTGTTCATTGGAGCAGAGACTAGAACCAACCATCTTTGTGGGACCGATGCTCCTTCCCTGAAAACATCCTTAGTGCTAGGTAGTGCAAACCCTCCAGCTCTGTTGTGTTCTCTCTTGCAGTCCATCGTGGCATACTACAATAAGCACGCGGGCAAAACAAGAGAAGAAGCCAAGCTTGCCTTCCTAAAGATTGTCTTCAAGTGGCCTACGTTTGGATCAGCATTCTTTGAAGTGAAGGTACCTTCCCTGCTTGGGGTGTCTCTGGCAGCTTTGAGCCAAGGTCAGGAGCCCCATATCACAGAGGGGTTCCAGGTATGCAGGGTTGTCCCAGTATGTGGGCCAGACTGGGACAATCTTGATGAAGCAGGGAAAGAGTGTGAGACTCTCCATCAGTAAAGGACCGATACACTCATTTAGGGGTGCCCTGCCTCTTTACCCAGACAGAGGCATTGCAGAGCTTCAGCATATCTCAGCCATTGGGTCTGTACTCATAGCTGTGCTGCTGAAGAGCCAAGAGCCATTCTCTGTTTTGCCAAGGCAAAGGGGAATGTGCAGTTTTCCAAGGAATGTGTCTACACGCACCACGAACCAAATCCAGACCACCCACCATGGCACCAGGCTCCCATCAAAGACAGCCGAGTCATAAAGTCCGTCCAAGTACTCTGCACATGTTATTGCAACTCCCTCTTCTCAATGACCACACAGTGAGCCTGGACTGAAAACACATTGGTGAAATTACTCATCAACTCCTTGAAATTGGGCACCTTATTTTCTCTCATGTCCATCTTAGATGGCATAAGAGATCTGATCATAGCCTGTGATTTTTCCACCAAAATTGACTTGAGAGCCAAGAAATCTGTGGCAGGGCCAGGAGTCGAGCCCCATTCCCTCTGCCCTATCTCATCAATGGAAGAAATTGAGGTCCTCATGGCACAGGGCAGGGAGAAAGGTTCTCCAGCAGGAATAAAATTGAATGTAAAGGTCAAAAGGGGACAGAGCAGTGTCGTCTTGGCCTGGAGGTCCACAGCAGCAGGCATGAGGAGGAGCAGAGGGCCTGGAGGGGAAATGAGATGTCTGGGGTTTGCAACCTGTCACAGCTCTTCCTTGCCAATGGCAAAGAACTGAATGCTGTCAGCAACTCATCCACTGGTTATCATGCATTTGGGAGACCTGGACTTCACTAGACAGCCCTGACTATTGCTGATACCTTAATGAACTCTATGTTTATCTTTAAAGGATAAACTGGATAGCAGTTAATGGGCCACCAAATGGTGGCAGGAGAAGACAGGGAGAGAGGAAATAAGAAGGGATCTGATTTTGCATGATGCATACCCTAACCAGTTCATCTCATTTCCAATAGCAAACTACAGAGCCAAATTATCCAGAAATCCTTCTAATTGCCATCAACAAGCATGGAGTCAGCCTCATTGATCCCAAAACCAAGGTAAGTAAAACTGAAGTCTTCACCAGATGCTCCTGAGCCCACTCCTCAACCCCTCATAGAGGTCATCCCAAAGGATACGTTCTTCAGAACTTCAGGAGTACTTATTAAGCCTAGTTAGAAAGACTGGATAGCCGGAAAAGTTTCCGGAGGCAGAAATTCACTGTTGCACAGAGCTAGTCCAGCCTTTTTCAACAGGAGATGGATTGGCAGCAGCTGTTAGGGGCCTGTAACTGGAGGGTTCAAACTCCTTCCTTGATCCTTTCACAGACATTAGGTCAGGAGCTGGAGTAAATGAGTTCCTACTAGTTACTTCCACCAGCCACATGGTCTTTCTTGTATAGCAGTCTTCCACAAGCACTGGAGGATCCAGAGTCTTGCATCTCACTGCTATTCCCATGAGGCCATGGTACAGTCATTCTTGTGTTCCCACCAGGATATTCTCATCACTCACCCCTTCACCAAGATCTCCAACTGGAGCAGTGGCAACACATACTTCCACATAACCATTGGCAACCTGGTGAGAGGAAGCAAGCTGCTCTGTGAGACCTCCCTGGTAAGGAGTGTTAAAGATTATTGGGCACAGTTAGACCAAGTCCTGACTTTGGCAGGAAAAATTAAGTGCTTCCAGCAAATTGTGTCTCCGGGATTGTCTGGGCTGAAATGGTCTCTTAGAAGAGCCCTCGATATGTTTTTTCCTTCTGGATTTCCTGTGGCTCTGCTCAATGGATCTGGGTGCTCACTTGGTCCATCATCCAACTTACGAGCAAGCCTGAGGTGCTTGGGACGTTGCCATCTCAGGAGCATGAGGCATTGCTCCCTGTTGCTGGACTGAGAAGCATATTAAGGCAGATGTGGGCTCAGGAGGTACCCTTGAGCCCTTTTACCAAGATCCTTTGCCCAGCTTGACCCTAGTAACAGTATCAGCAACAAACCTCCTCCTACACTAACTTAAACCCAAAGCATGAAGGATGAAAATTCCTGCTGGATTGTTATGTTTGAGTCATTCAGGATGTTGTTGGCCATTTGAAAATCCAGGTCCCACCCAAAGCTCCCTACATCCTTAGCTTCAACAGCATCCTGGGACAACAAGTTCCTCCATCTCAGCACTGCATTGTGTTCGGACTGTGTTCCTTGTGGTGGTGTCATTTCACCCAAGGAGAATGGTGGAATAGGTCAAAATGTACCTGAAAACTTGAAAGTCAACAACTAGTAGCCAGTGTGTTCAGGAAGCAGAAGCCAAATACTGTAAACTGTGCTCTGAAGTGAAGTAACATCTCTCTCCTCCTCAGGGCTACAAGATGGATGATCTTTTGACCTCGTACATCAGCCAGATGCTAACAGCCATGAGCAAACAGAGGAGTGCAAAGGGTAGCAAGTGAACTGCAAGAAGCCACTGGCAGGTGGCCATGAGGCTAATTCACCAGCTGAGGCCTGTGGGCTACCCGTGCAGCTGGGGGAGAACCTTCGCCTCCCAGATGTGGAAGATGAGCCGAACGCCATCAGGGAGTTCGCTGGACTCTGACCTTGAGGGCTCAAATCCCACCACCCCTTCCAGCGAAGACGACTATCTCTGACCTCCCGTTCTCCTTCCCCACCCTGCCCCTCGACTCCATCTTACACCTCAAAGATTTCCAGGGGACACCACCGCTCTCAGTGACTGAGCAAAGACACTCTGGCAGGAGGTTTGCCTGAACCCAACGGTTGGCATCGCAAAGGCTCTTGGAAGAGGATTTGTGTGTGTGTGTGTGCGTGTGTGGCTTGGTTTGGTTTGGTTTGTTTTTTTCTTAAGTAAGAGAGAGCTATCAGGATGCCAACAGCTTTTTGGTGAGGTTATGAGCATTTCAGGTTTGCAGAGGAATAACAGAGCCCTGACTCATGCTGGAAAAGTATCCAATGAACACTGCAGGGCTTGTTATTTGACAATACAGAAGAATATGTTGTGTTCTTACGGAGGACAGAAAGAAAAAGCAGACTGGGAGGAGCACATTTTAACCAGTAATCAGAATAAGCAAACTACTGATCGAACAGGCTAGAGTACTAAAGTGCTGTCTGTGCAATGCTGGAAATATTTAAAGAACAAATTTTAAAGTTTTGTTTCTTCTTCTATTTATTTTTTAAAATATTAAAAAGGAAAAAAACAAACAAACAAACAAACAAAAAACAACCTGCATTTTGTGCCGGTATCTGGATGTGGACTCGGGGCTGAGGGCGACCTGCAGGACAATCCCTCGCCCAGGGATTCCCCCAGAGCCACAATTGCCGGAGGCTGAGCAAGGTGTATCTTTTGCAAGTTATGGGCACAGCTGGAAGTGAAGCTTGGAAGATGAATTATCTCCTTCTGCTCCCTGTGCCCAGACAAATTAACCCTGGGAGGATCTTTCCTGCAAACTTCAACATGGATGTAGGTGTTCCGAAGTCCCCATGCTTGGAAGACTGAGGCCAAACCTGTGTTGAGCTGTAATTCAAATATGGACTTGGCCATCAGGGTTGGAAACGTCTCATGATTTTATTGTGCTTTTGTGTGTGTTGCTGTATAAAATGGCTCTTCACGAGTCCCAGCTGGACCTGAACCACTCACAGCGAGGCCAGTGATTTCAGTGGGCTTTTCTTCATCCTCGTTAGGCTGTACTAATCTTCTGGTTGATTGTCCCATCTTCCCCCCGATGCCACGCAATATGGACTAGCCTGCTTTGGAGCACAGATGGGACCTGCCAGCAGAGAGGAGGTTAAAGCCATGTTGTGTCTGGTGGGGTGCAGGGGAAGGACCCTGGTGTGCCTTTCCAAAACCCAGGCTTCAAAGGAGCACATGCCTGGGTGCGTGGCAACAGGAAGGGTGAGAATTGTCCACCAAGACCTGGTGCTGACGTCACTAATGTCGAGTGGATCTCAGTAGATGTGGGAGATCACTCTTGGTCCTGTGCATTGAGCTGAGTTTGGCTGCTTTCATAAAAGTCCATATTGCAGGGTGTTGTGTGTTGTTCTGTTAAGCTCAGCTGGGCTTAGTCCCCCCCCCCAACACCATGCTGTGCCAGGCAGAGTCACCAGCACTGCCTACTGGACCTCAAGGACTGTGACATCTGACTGGGATGCAGCAGTGACTTTAGACCTCAGTTGCTCCACCAAAGCAAATAAGATGCTACATGGAGACATCCACTAGCCAGACAGGGCTGCTAGGAGATCCCCTTCCTGCACCGTCCCCTACCCAAGGCCCTCTGGTAACGGGAGCATGGTTACACCAGCCAAGGCTGCACTGGGAGCCAAGCTGCCTTCTCATCATCCGTCTCTGATGCTTCTCTCCCCTCCCTAGCTGCCATGATCCATCTGTCCCAGGGATTTTGCCCATCCCTAGACACATGGCCCTCAACCCCACCATCACTACTGCTTTTCCTGAGTCTCCACCCATCCCTGCCTCCCACAGCACACTCAGTAGATGATGCAGCATAGCAAGGTTTTCCAGTACTGTTCTGGGCCAGCTTTCCCCTGCCACCACTCTCGTCCCTCCACTCACAGCTCTGTCAGCCTCCTCCCATGCACCCCAGCGTTTTGGGGGGTGCCGGGACTCTGTGTGCGTGTGCCTGTGTGTCATATGTATTAGCATCTACTGGCCTCTTTGTATCCACACCAAGTGATGTAACACAAAAAACGTATGTCTGAGCAAAATACTCCAATTAAAAAGCACCAAGTGGTTTGCGGGAGGCTGTTCTGCGTTGCGTGGTTGTGGTGGTGTCTCTGCGGGGAAGGATGGGCTCAGGGCTCCCAGGTCTTCACTGGGGACAAGGCTTCTTCTTATAGAGTGGGACTGCTGCTGAGAGTATCCAGCAATGGGGAGCAAATCATCAGTGTGCCCAGATGGGAAATTAAGTGAAGTCTTTTCTTTTGGGGTAAAAAACACTGGAGCTCAGGGAGTCTCCATTACTCATCCTCTAAGACAAGGGCTGGATCCTTCACAAAGGCCAGCTTTGAGCTGAATCACTGGATGTAGGAAGTACTGGGTGAAAAGTTTGTGTGTGGGAGTCAGACTACCAGCCACGTGCTTAACGGCATTGTCAGACCCTGCTAGGTGGGAAGCAACAAAAATAGTAGCTGAGATGCCACAGGGCATAAGGCGTTACAGGAGACCACAGGTCTGATTGGCCAGGCTCTGCCTGGACAAGGCTGCTGAGGATGGGAAAGGTAAGTATGAGCACGACATCACTGCATAATAGCCAAGCAGCAGCTAGATACATGGATGAAGGTGCATTGAGGTGGCTTTTCCTAATACATATTAAAAGCCGTGATCAGGGGACCACAGCTTGTCCCAGCCAAGTCCCTCACCTGGATACCAGGGGACAGGCTGAGGACCTCATGGTGCACACCACTCCTCAACCCACACACTCTCCACCTCCTATTTTAGTTCTTCACATACCTCCACATGGGCGTTACCCACAGAACATTATGAACCAGCTATGGATGTGGGGCATGGGGAGGGAGTTTAACACCATTGGTGGCATTCTCTCCTCACGCTTCATAGATCTGGTGCTGCTCTACACCAATTCACTAGCCCTTTTTCAAAGGAGGATGCTGCCTTTTTTGCATTTCTAGCCCCAAAACACTTCAAAATTGCAACTTGGAAAGGTTTGAGGGCCTCTCAGCACAGCTAACTCTGAAACCTAATGCTTGCCTGTCACGATTCACTTGTGATAGCTTTGTGGTAGCAAAACACCAAGCTGCGTGAGGCTGATGTATGAGAAAATGTCTATAGCCTGGTAAAGACTACTATTTTCTTCGCCTTTCCCAGTTTGCCAAAATAATAAGGACAAAACAGGATGGGAGAGCTAAAATGTATTTAAAACATCACTTGTGATTTACAAAAAATGCATTGTTATTAGCTCTTCAAGTAGAAATTTATGGCTTAAACCTGGGAGGTGCTCATATCTCCCTTGCAGAACAGAACACAGATCCTCTTCCCTTCAAGTGCCAGCAGCCACTGGGAGAAAAGAAAACCTGAATAAATCCTAGGGTGCGGAGCAGGTATACAGACCTTCCCAATGGAAAAGCAAACAGGACACTTGGTGGGGACAATTCATACGCAGCTCAGTCCTTCTGAAGAAAAGTGTTGCGCTCCTGGTCATAGTCCATGCTACATGGCCAAAGCATCAAAAGGTCCTTCAGCACCCATAGGAAGATATGCCCTTGCCCACAGCCAAGGGGGAGAGACTGTCCTGTTAGGGTCTACGGCAGGGCAAGAGTTGGGAAAAGTAAAACCTAAGCTGCCTCCACCTGTGTTATAGAAAAGTACGGACCTTAGTGACCCAGCCATTAGCACTTGACCATCGTGGTGGGGCTGGTGTGCTCTCGGGGATGGAGGAGACCTGCAAGGAGGGAAGGAGGGAGGGAATGTGTGGAGACGAGGCTGGTCTGATGGGAGAACCATGGGCAGCTGAGAACAAGGAGGACTGGAGGATGCTCAGACGTTTGCAGCACGTGTAAAATTCAGCAGTGGAATCAGAGGGCTTACGCACGGCAGGAGGGAGCACAGGATGATTGCCCAGTGGGGTGCCAGTGGTCTCAGAGGGAAATGGTGGCTCCCAAGTAGTTTCTGCAGGTCATCATGGTGCACAGCTTCTTCGTGGCTGCAACTCCATCTGTGCTTCCCTACACCCCAGGGATCTCTGCCAGGCATGGGATTGTGAGGAAAACTGTAGGAGAGGAAGCTCGGTGCTCATCTCCAGCAGGGTCATGGAGGCAAATGGCTCCTCCTCAGCTGGTGGGTCTGAGCCCCCCCAGCAGTCTCCCTTGGCAGGTTGGTGTCTGCCTTGCAGGAAGGGGCAGCAGGGGAGGGTCTGCTCTCCAGTCCTCATCGAGATGGCAGGTCCGTGTCCCCTCCCTGCCCGTGTCAGGCCATGACGGCAGGCATGTCGCTGAGCTCTGGAAAAGGGGACACACAGTGAGCTACTGAAACATCTGTGGTGGTTCTGCCAGCCATCATGAGTAGACAGAACCTGGCTGAAAATGCTTGCAGCTCAGGCTGGGTCCTTTCTTCTGGATGATAGAGCTCCATGGGCACAGAAACCTGGTGCATGTGAGGGTCCCCAGCTGACCCCCTCTGCCTTGCAGACCCAAGAGGGCTCAGCACCTCTGGGCTCTCTTTTCGCAGCATTGCAGAGCAATACATATTAGAAGGGACATCTGGAGGTCTTTGCCCCAGCCTCTGCTTGAAGCAGTGCCAATTAGATTGTGCTCTTCAGGGCTTTGAATACCTCTGAGAGTGGATATCTCCCACCTCTCTGGGACCCTGTTCCAGTATCTGATTACTCTCACTGGGAAGATTTATTATTTTTCTCTTTCTATCTAGCCAAAATGTCCAAGGTTGCAGCTTGCCCTGTTGTCACTGTGCATCCAAGAAGCATCTTGCCTCACCTTCTCTACACCCTCCCATTAGATGGTTGCAGACAGTAATAAGATGCCTCTCGACCTTCTCTCCCACTGTGCAAACACAGATCTCAAATGCCCTGTCCTCCAGCTTAGTGGTCCCACTGAGCTCATTCCCATCTGTCACCATCTGTTTTGTACTGGGGAGCCTGAACTGGACCCAGTGCCTAGACACAACCTCACCAGGAATGTGCCACCAGCATCCTTACTGAGACAACCCTGGGTGCCTCCATCCTTCACCACAGCATGGGCACCCATGACCAACCCATCCATCAGGACCCTGCTGCCCCCACGGAGACAGCCTGAGCAGGATGTGGCTCCCAGCTCTCCTTGCCCTACTCACCTGTCCTGAACTTGTTGTAGGTGCCGCTCTCCAGCATCGGGCCACTGTCATGGGCACAGCAGGAGAAACTCCGCTCACGCCACCTGCATGGGACAAAGCACTTGGGTCAGGTCACCACTTGCTGTGGTTCCTCTTGCAGCTCCCTGGTGCCATGGTCACCTTTTTTCTACTTTGTCAGGGCAGGAACTGCCCTGGTGTTTTGGGATTTGCTCAGGTCCTTACCAAGAAGGGACTCCAGTGCATGATTGTTATGTCTAAGCCACCACACTTCATGTGTGCAACAGCATTTTGAAGGCAACTTTGTGACTAAGCCCTGTTTTTGAAGAAAGAGTGAAGAGCTCAAAAGCACCAGACGTGTTTGCAGCAGCTGGTTCCTAAGCAGCTGGAGGAATTTAAAAATTGTGATTTTGGTGCGTTCATAAACCTGACAAAGACCACGCAGAGCTCTCAGACCCTGCTGGTGGCCCTTCGCTCCCAGAAGGGCTGGGTATGCCCTTGCTACGATGCCAGCCCAGAAGAGATTGATTTTTGGATGGATCAGAAGCATTGCAGGTCCCTGGGAAACGCACAAATGACATGAACATCAGCCTGGAGGAGACAGGCATGGGAAGGTCTGACGGTGATGGTGGTGGTGGTGCATTACAAGGGTGATAGTGAACCACCCTGAAACCTGCAGCCTTGAAAGTGAGGTGAAAACCCCTAAAGCAGGACCCGAGGAAGGGCAGCTAAGAGCAGGGCAGGGTGAGAGGGGAAGGAGCCGCTTTGCCTTGGGGAGAGGAAAGCTTGGATGCCCAAAATAGAATCATGGAATGGTTCGGGTTGGAAGGGACCTTAAAGATCATCTGGTTCCAACCCCCCTGCCTGAGCAGAGACATGTCTGTACAGCTGCTAGTTCATCACCTGGCCGAACTGCTACTCATTCATTTTTCCAAAATCTCAGAGCAAAATTAGAGTTGCCATGCCAAAGGAAGTCCCAGTTACAAGCAATCCAGACTGCTCAACCAGGAGCTTCCTGAACTTTCCCCTTGCTGTCACCTGCAGCACAGTTGTGCTGCCAGCACCCCTGGAGAAAATACTCCTGGGCTGGCTGGTCTGGTCCTTCCACTCATCCACAGCCAGCTAGCTGAAAAGCTGAGCCCAGCACCTCCTGTTTTCCTTGGTCACCACTGGGATAAGAGCACAGGCAAGTTCCTCATCCAACCATGGCAGAGCAGAGCATCCAGCAGCCCAACCCGACCTGCTGGAGTGAGCCTGTCCTGTGAACCCCAGATTTGCCAATCATTAAACAGAGGCAACGTCTTTGACAGCATGGGAGGAAACAAAATGTGGTGTCTGTGACACACTCGGGCATTTTCATCTGGGAGGATGGATTTCCTCAGAGGCTCTGGGATATGCAGCAAGAGAGACACATGGTGCTCAAATATTGAGAGTTTTCCTCCTGAGTCAGTCTCACGCAACAGTGTCTTAACTATAATAAAAAAAAAAATCGTTCCTTTCTCAGCCCATCAGCTTTGATAACTGGTTTATATTGCTACAGTAAATCCACCATGTCTCCACTGAATCCTGAGGGCAGATGATGCCTGAGCTGCCAAAATGAAAGGGAAAATGAGAGTGAGCAGGAGCAGCAGACAGGGTTTTGGAGACTTTCAGGGCTTTCTTCTAGTTCCTGAAGGGAAAGGAAATGTTCTCAAGAGTAGTTTTAATCCTTCACATCACCCGAAAGCATCCATCCTTCCCTCCACCTGGCACAAAAGATGAGGTTAGCATAGCCATTAGCAAGTCGGCAGTTACCAGTGCAGAGCAAAGATGAGTGAGATGAGGAGCACAGAGGTCAGATCTGTCAGGATCCACATGATGTTGTACTGCTGCGGAGTCTGGAAGAGAATAACAAGAGAATGTGTCTACCACCAAGGACCCCAAGACATGCAAAAAAGGCTGCTCAAGCTCGCTCTTGCTGTTTGACCATGGCAATTCAGCTGCCTGGTGTGCATGTGCAGCAACATCTCTTGAGTGCCTAAAGCATTTGATGTCATTTCAAAGTGGCCACCCATCGGTAGAGGTTGGCGCCAAATCATCATCCTTCATAAAAGCAGGTCTGCTGGGTGGCCAAGAAGATTGGACTGCACCACAGTGGATATAACAGGGACTTGTTGTTTGTACGGGCAGGTAGTTCTCTCTGCTTCCCTCCAACATTGACATCAACTGGTGGCATCTCATTTCCCCTGGCAAAATTGTCCTTTAGTGTACACCACAGTCAAGTTTCAACTCAGTCCTTCAACTCAGGGCAAAGGGTCTTCTCCCTTATCCATGCATGAACTAGCCTATGGTCTCCAAAGGTAACCATGAACATCCCAACCCTACTTCCTATCCCTAGGAGCAGGAGGATTTTTGCTTACCATGAGGAAGAGTGGCTGGCTGAGATTCTTCAGCTTGTGGACGGCATTGGTGGTCACAGAGTGTGCCCCAGAGCACCATGCTAAGGAGAAAAGCCATGGCTCGTCGATCACATAGAGGTTGGTGGTGATGTTTGCCTCAGCGTATTTCCTTTAAAAGACCAAAAGGAAATAGTCTTCCTTAAGAAAAGCAAGGAGGTTAGTACTTCCTTTGAACTGAATCAAGGAGAAACAACAATTCTCTGTAGGAAAGGCCTAGTTTAGGACCTAAATAAAGAATAGAAAGGAAGGGCAACCAGTCAATAATCCATCATTCTCAACTGGCCAATACAAAATACTTGATCTGCGGGAGGCAAATGTAATTAAAATGTCCAAAAGGTCAAAACTTTGCTTGCTCCTCTGCCATATGGATAGAAATAATGATGCATTTCTAATCTCCCAGTAGTGTGTTTGCAACCACCTTGAAGCTGGCTACTCATGTTTGTTACGTTTGCAGCACCAGCTGGTCACTTGTCACGTTCTTATAAGCTATTAAAACTTAATATGATGTGAGACTATTCTCTGTACGATGCTAAATATTACATCTGTATGATGTAATTCTACCTAGGATCTACTCAGGATTTACCCAAATGGATCTACTTAAGATATTAAATTCTGTGAAAATTATCATTGAGAAAACATGAACATTACTCTCATTCAAAGGATTAAACTTTAAAAAAAAAAAAAGATGTCAATGTTTTTGCACAAAGAGAAAAAATATCCTATTTACAAAACGAGAGCTGAACAGGTAAGATTGGGTTTTCTTTTTCTTTTCTTTTCTTTTCTTTTCTTTTCTTTTCTTTTCTTTTCTTTTCTTTTCTTTTCTTTTCTTTTCTTTTCTTTTCTTTTCTTTTCTTTTCTTTTCTTTTCTTTTCTTTTCTTTTCTTTTCTTTTCTTTTCTTTTCTTTTTTCTTTTCTTTTCTTTTCTTTTCTTCTCTTCTCTTTCCTTTTCTTTTCTTCTCTTTTCTTCTCTTTTCTTCTCTTTTCTTCTCTTTTCGAAACTCCTGCAATGAGTGGGGAGCCTTCCATTGGAGAGATGCCATTTTCAGCGTGCCACGAGCAATAGAGTACTGGTAGCAATAGAGACAAGAAACAAAGACTCCAAAACACCAGCTACAAGATGGTGATGGCCTCTCACCTCAGCATTACACACTCACACTGATGTTTGTGGAAGAACCACGGGAGGTTAAATAGTTATTTATTCTCCATGATTCAGTGTTGGTGGGACCAGGGATGGCATGAGGAGAAAGACAAGAAATCGTGAGACAGCTGTGTTATTCTACACAGAAGATCCTCAGATCCTGGTCAAGTAGATACGGACTTGGGAGCAGAGAGGTGCAATTGCACATGTCACCTCTGGGCCACACAAAGGGTCAATAACAGGTAGGGAACTGCCTGCAGTCCTTCACTCTCAAAATGCAACAGGGATGGCCACTTGATCTAAAAGAGCTCTTCCTGAAATGTTATAGATCCTGGAGCTGGTCACTGGAGGGAGTCATTGCCACACGCATGAGGGAAATGTACACCAGAAACAGTCTACTGACCACACTTGGGGCTGAAACTGCAACCTACCGGATATCTTCACTGGACATTTCGGTGTAGGCAAGATTGAGTTTGACAATATTGTCCATCAATAGGTCGTCCACTGGGGCCTTACTGCCCATTGTCTGCTGAAACCCAGGAGCAACAGACTGAACAAAGGACCTCATGTCGTCCTCCAGCCATAGGACCTGCAGGCAACAAAAGGACCCAGTGAATTCCCAAAGGACTTACTAATTGCCCTGCCCTTCGAACAGACCCAGTAAAGATAAAGTCTTGAGGAGCTTAACTCGGCCTGTCAAATGACGTATTTTTTACAGTGATCAAAGAACATTTGGAGGCAGGGTTAAAAGTTGCAAGCCACTTTCATCAAGAAGTAAGTAGTCACTGTTCCTTGCTTATTCACTTGAAATCAGTGAGTAGGCTTCACGCAGCCCAACAAAAGATGTGGTGTTTGAAACGGATGAAAAGACGGCTTTGGTTTATGGGAAAGGCAACAGAAAATATACTGTTCTCTGATTCTCCCAGCATGGGAGAAGATATCTTCAGCAGACACAGATCAGGATGAAGTCCTTGGACATCGATGGGTACATAACCCAATCCACAAGAATTTAGCATTCACCCACTGCCTGGGAAAGGAGGAAGGCAATGATGGCTCCCAATGCCATGTACTTTAAGCCAGGAATTTCTTTGCAATATATAAAATAAGCGTAGATGGCAAGGAGCAGGCTGCCAATGACTACAACAGTGAAAGGACACCATCTGGGGGCTAAGGAACCAGCTGGTACATACAATGGCTTATTCCCCTGTGTAGGGTTACACCATTTTGTACCTCCTGCGGATAGTAGGAATTCACTCCAAACGATACCTCTTAAAACAAGTGAAATGCAAAGGGCTGGACTTTGTGCAGGTGAAATCATGCAGGGTATGACCCCAAAGCTCCAATTCAGAGAGCAAGAAAAGGGATACGGGGGAGTGAGGCCACCCTACCAGATGCGGTCTAATCCCCGACTCGTTGAGGATGACTTCCAGGGTTCTGTTGATCCATGAGTTCCTGTAAGGATGTTTCTCTGGAGGGCGGTAGAGATCAAATATCACAAGTTTATTCTGACTGTCTGCGAGGCGCAAGAAATTACTTAGCTTGTAAATTGACTGATTCATTGCCTGGTTTCGCTCTGCCCTTGACAGCGAGCCCATGCATGCAAATGGTTTGTTCTGGAAATAAACAGATACAAAAAGGGAAATCAATCAGGCAGTCGCCTCTGGGAGTAAGTTGCATGAAAAAAATCTCTAAGAGGGAAAAATTTGGCGCCAGTCCTCAGTAGGTAAGGGTATTTTATTTTGCTTAGCTCTTCTACCTGAGAAAGGGGAGATTCGTAGAATCACAGAATGGTTTGGGTTGGATCAATCTAGTTCCAACCCCCCTGCCATGGGCAGGGAAACCCTCCACTATACCAGGTTGCTCAAAGCCTCATCCAACCTGGCCTTGAACACTTCCAGGGATGGGGCATCCACCCCACAGATTAACCCAGGCTGTGATGACACTGCTTCTGGGAACTAAGTGGTGCGGTTCACAGCTAGCTCTGCTGTGCTTCTTGGTCCCACATCGTGTTAGCTGTGACTGTTCTACACAGCAGCTTCCATAAGTAGCTATCCTTCCTCTAGACCACGTGTTCTGCTGCTGCTATGATAAGGAGCCGCAAGAACACCTACCAGCCAACTGTTATAGGTGTCCTAAGCCTAAAGGTCAACTGGACAAAGCAAGGAGACCCCAATTGAAGTATTTCTGCTGACTTCTTTGAGTTTTGGCTCAACCAGTAGTTCCTCTCCTAACTTTCATGCTGTTAAGTAGTAGCCAGTTGATGCCTCTTCTACATCCAGTTGATGACAGTCCTTTATGGAACTTACCTTAAGGAACCATGTTCCAGCATTCAACTCCTTCAGGGTATGCCAGGAGAATAACGCTGCATTTTGAGTAGTTTCATTGGGGTAGACCTCCTCGATGTTAGTTGTCCTCCTCAAGGTGCTGTCATGCATGAGGAAAGGAACCCCATCATAGCTGTTGGAGAGCAAGAGTTCAGGTCACTTGGGGTGAGGGTTTGTTCACGGCATGAGTAGACTCACGCCAGGTCAGAACATGCAGGCCACTGTGAATGCAGCAGTACGGCCTCCCTCAGTGCAGAGAGTGGGATAAGGAGGAAGGCTGAGGCACAAGTCACCACATTATTTCCAGCTTAAATATTGCTGGGTGGCCTTGAAGAAATCATGCTTGTATGTGTCTCAGTTTCCTCAGGTGTAAAGTGGAGATGGTGGCATTTGTGCCTACCTGCCCCTCAAAAACCAGATAGTAACTCATGGTTGAAATATCTTTTTGCTGAAACCAAAGTGTTTCCATGGGTTTCAGAGGACTGAAGTCTAAATGGACAGTGATGGAAAGGCAAAATTTGAGGTCTACATTAGTGGAACATTTAAGCATTAGTGTTTTTCTCATTCAAAGCCTGGTAGCTGCTCATCCTGCACAGCATGTTAGCAATTCATGGCACTGGGTCTCCCAAACAAAGGACAACGGCGTCACAAGTCTGAATGCAATCTTCTTTCTGTTGGTTTGTAGGCCTGATACAACCCTCACCGTGGTCTGGAAGTCAGACTAGGGTAGGGACTTGTCTTTACACTCTGCAAAGCATTTAAAATAGACTGCACACATAATGACTGTTGAATCAATAGCTACAGCTTATTGACTTGCCTGAGAACAACCATGCCCTACAGGCCCTGTCATCACGCGCCAACTGAGGGACCCTGTCCCAGCCATCAGTAAAACCAAGTTGCCTTGAGTTGTGTGTCTTCAAAGGCAACCCTTAGAACAAGAAGTGTACATTCTGTGAGACGAGATGTTTTCCCCTTACCTAATGGTAACATCTGTTTCAAGACCATCTCCACCATGTTCAATTGTCTTCTGAAATGACATTTCAGTGTTTTCCGGGGCCAGCTGAAGAAACACAAGCGCATAAGCAGATCATTCTCAAATACACTCTGGAAGACTCTGTACTTTCTGTCTCTTTCTAACACCTCTTTTTTATTACAAGACCATCATTATCTTGCAAAGTGTACTGGTTTTTTTTCTTCCACTTAGTCACCAAACCTATCTTGTCCCTCAAGAACAGTGTTATCCTTGTTAGCAAACCTATGCAGTGATGCCTTTGACATGCAATTCCAAATGGAAATGTCCCCCCTTCGACCCTCCACAGATTTCATGGGGAAAAAAAACCCACCACAAAACAAAACAAAACAAAAAAACAGAAGACAGTGATGAAGGTAGCAAGACACAGGATGAAGAAATGATGTAAAAGAACTTCTCCAGACCTACCATTGGTGCTCCACGGTGTCCAATGAGAGCTGGTTTTGGTCCAAGCGTGCCCATCTCTCTGATGCAAGGAGAGTACATCCCCAGAGGTATCAAGAAAAGAAAGAGAAGGATAGCCAGGTATGGACCAACAATTACCACCTGAACAACTGAAAGAATTTGAAGGAGGAAGGCTGGAGTTAATCCATGTGGTAACGTATGGGTTTGCCTTGCGGCTTGACTTTTAATACAGCCCTCCAGCTAAGTAGCTGTTGGACTTTGTCCCACCCCTTTTTCCATCCCTTCATCCCCTAATTTTCACTTTTTCTCCAAACAATGCAACCCAGCAAACAAACTGGTCAAAGCAAGAACATGAGCTGTCTAAGTCAGGACTGCAAGTTTTGTGTTTTAATTCCATCTCACTATGCCTTACAGCAAGACATGGCCTTCATTTCTTTTTCTTTAGAGGTGGTGAAATGAGACATCCCCCATCTGCAGAAAAACAATCCTCAACAGAAGGATGCTAACGTTCTTCTTACTCAGATCATAGAATCATAGAATCATAGAATGGCATAGGCTGGAAGGGACCTCAGAGATCATCTAATCCAACCTCCCTGTCATGGGCAGGGACACCTCTCAACTAGATCAGGCTACTCAAGGCTCCGTCCAACCTGGCCTTGAACACCTCCAGAGAGGGGGCATCCACAACTTCTCTGGGCAATTTATTCCAAAGTCTTACCACCCTCGTACTGAAGAATTTCTTCCTAAGATCTAATCTAAATCTGTTCTCCTTCAACTTAAACCCATTTCCCCTTGTCCTATCAGTGGACACTCTTGTAAAAAGTCCCTCCCCAGCCTTCCTGTAGGTTCCCTTCAGGTATTGGAAGGCAGCTATTAGGTCCCCCCGAAGTCTTCTCTTTTCAAGGCTGAACAATCCCAGCTCCTGCAACCTGTCCTTGTAGCAGAGGTGCTCCAGCCCCTGGATCATCTTTGTGGCCCTCCTCTGAACACGCTCCAACAGATCTATGTCTCTCTTATGGTGGGGACGCCAGAACTGGACACAGTATTCGAGGTGGGGTATAAGATAAGAACAAGCAACATGTTGAAGTTTCATTCACAGTGTAAAAGAGGAGAAACCTTTTTCCTTCAACTATTTACATCTCCTTAACGTGAATACTTCCCTGGTTCGTTCAGATTGCTGTCAGTGACCTTCTGTTGTGGCCTACAGAATCCCACAGACTCTGACTGCACAGGTATTGCATCATAGAAGGCCACGAAATTAGTCAAGCAGGATTTGCCCTTAGTGAAGCCATGTTGGCTGTCACCAATCACCTCCTTATTTTCTATGTGCCTTAGCATAGTCGCCAGGAGGATCTGCTCCATGATCTTGCTGGGCACAGGTAAGACTGACTGGCCTATAGTTCTCTGGGTCTTCTTTTTTTCCCTTTTTAAAGATGGGGGCTATGTTTCCCTTTTTCCAGTCAGTGGGAACTTCACTGGACTGCCATGTCTTCTGAAATATGATGGATAATGGCTTAGCAACTTCATCTGCCAATTCCCTCAGGACCCGCGGATGCACCTCATCAGGTCCCATGGACTTGTCCACCTTCAGGTTCTTTAGATGGTCTCAAACCTGATCTTCTCGTACAGTGTGCGGTTCTTCATTCTCCCAGTCCTTGCCTTTGCCTTCTGTGACTTGGGCTGTGCAGCTGGAGCTCTTGTCAGTGAAGACTGAGGCAAAGAAGTCATTAAGAACCTCAGCCTTCTACATATCCCGGGTAGCCAGGTCCCCTGTTTCCTTCCAGAGAGAGCCTGCATTTTCCCTAGTTCTCCTTTTATCACTGGCATACCTATAGAAGCCTTTCTTGTTGCTCTTGATGTCCCTGGTCAGATTTAATTGTTGATGAGAACAAGATTCAGCATAGCACCTCTCCTCTTTGGTTCCTCTATCACTTGGAGGAGGAAGTTATCATTAATGCATTCCAGGAACCTCCTGGATTGCCTATGCCCTGCTGTGTTGTCCCTCCAACAGATATTGAAGTGGTTGAAGTCCCATATGAGCATCAGGGCTTGCGAAACGTGAGGCAGCTCCTATCTGTCTATAGAGGGCCTCATCCATTTGGTTTTCCTGGTCAGGTGGCCTGTTGCAACCCCTCACTACTATGTCCCCTGTCCCTGCCCTCCCTTTAATCCTGACCCATAAGCTTTCCGTCAGCTCCTCATCCATCCCCAGGTGGAGCTCCATGCACTCCAGATGGTCATTGGCATAGAGAGTGACACCTCCTGCTCGTCTCCCCTGCCAGTCCTTCCTAAAGAGCCTGTATCCTTCCATTGCAACACTCCAGTCATAGGATTCATCCCACCACATCTCCTTGATGCCAATAAGATCACAGCCCTGCAGGTGTGCACTCATCTCTAACTCCTCTTGTTTATTTCCCATGCTACGTGTGTTCGCATAGAGGCATTCAAGTTGGGTCGCCGATGAAGCTGACCTACTGGCTGGAGTGACTGGAATTTCTTTCTGCTGCTCTTCAAGTGCTCTCAGCTTGTCACAGGCAAACCTGATATTATCCCCCTCCCACTTCAAGTCTAGTTTAAAGCCTGTCAATAAGCCCTGCTAGCTCATGAGCAAAGACCCTCTTGACCCTTTAAGAAAGGTGAATACCATCTGACACCAGCAAGCCTGGTGCCATGGACACCATCCCATTATTGAAAAACCCAAAATTGTGGTGGTGACACCAGCCACGGAGCCACGTATTAATAGCCTGGGCATGTCTGTTTCTTCCAGTGTCACTGCCTGCAACTGGAAGGAAAGAGGAAAAAATAGGTCCCTTCTGAGACAACGAAGCTGAGTACAGCAAGGAAAGGTCAGACTAGAGAGGGCTGACCAAATTTCCATGTATGACTCAGAACATGGGTAGTTCTCCTAATCTATTCCATCTCAAGGCAGGTCACTGCCTTGGTATGGGCCAAAATTGTGCAAGGGAGCATGCAAACCATTCACACATCTGGACAGCCACAGGACAGTGCACCGCCCAAGCCCCGATCTCCTAATTTCCCTGGGATACACAGATGGAGTGCAGGTGTGGGAGGAAAGGGCTTGTTTTCCCACACTGATATTTGTCTTTTGTCATATAGGGAGCAGGAAACAGAGCTACTGTACCTTTCTTATCTGCTCTGATGGCATGAAGAGCCACGGGCCAGGACAGGAGGACCATGACAGTTATTGCCCCTATGTGGAGATAGGGAGCTGTGATCTGGCAAGGAGAGAAAAGAATTTTAATCAAAGGACGAAGTGTGGAATCAGATGGAAACAAACCCCAAGATGGCTACAGTTTTCCACCTGGATGGGTTCCTGCTGCAGATACCAGCAGTTCAACCTCTCTCCAGCACCTGTGTTGGATCCACCAAACACCTCTGGAGTTGGAGGAGAGATATGTCCCCCCAGCCAGGCCAGCTACCCCGAAGTGCTCCTCACTGCACTACACAGCTCTCCTTTCTCCTGAGTCAGCTGAAGCGGACATGGTCGTCCTTGTCCACGAGGACATTGCCATTACTGCAATGCCATAAACCGTGAGCATCTTCCAGGGAGCAGCCAGTTTAATCCAATCTAACCCAATCCCACCCAGGTAATAGTCATCTCCGTATCACGCTGCAGCTAAATCATTAAACTGATGTCAACAAGCCTGAGTGATAAGAAGTGGTGTTTACACCTGCACGGAACTGACTGTTGGGTATAAGAGAAGTAGTTAATGTGGTACATATCTGATCATGGACTTTATTAGACTCATAGAGACCCTGCAGCACCTCGTTTCACATATTATCAATATATTCCAGAAAAAGAATTCATTTTCTTTTATTTCAAAGCATTTAATTCACTTTCACTAAGGCTAATTGCATTTTTTCTCTTTTTTTTTTTTGCTTCTAACTCAATGTGTAGATATTTTTCTTGATTTACTAACAAAACCCAATAGATTCATTTAATGCTTATGATATATTAGACAGTATCTCTTGCTGGACAGATATAGTAATTGGACTTGATTTCTTTCATCCTAAAGATTAAACAAGGTCAGAAGCCAAGAATCACTTCTGTGCTTATCATGAATGAATGAGCAGAGCCCGAAGCCAAGCAGAAATAGTTTGTTGCTTGTACAGACACTGAATGGATGTTAGTATGACACAGTTTTCATAAAACGAGGCAACTCTGTCAAAGTCCATCATTTTCTCGTGCTTGTCAGACCCCCCTGGTTTCTGTTCCAGCTAGTACTGAGTTATTATGGTATGTGCCAGGAAAAAAAGCCATCCAGATGCAAGCCTTTCCTATTGCTTAGTCCATGCCTGATTCTCTAAGCTGGAGGGATTGAAGAAAGCAGCTGCCAATGAAAGATGTTACTGCCTGTGATACTGTCTGCCCCGGACACTTGATACCAACATCTTTTGATCAGAAGCAGGAGTCAGTTGCACGAACAGAGGTGCCATCTGAGATGTCCAGGATATTTGAGATAACTTTGCAGGGCCAATGGACATGATGTAGGATGTACAAAAGATTCGTGTCCTTTGGGAACAACAGCAGGAGGCCATATGAAGCAGCTCAAAGGGCATGAACACCCGAAATCATAGAATCATAGAATGGTTAGAGTTGGAAGAGACCTCAAAGACCATCTAGTTCCAACCCCCCTGCCATGGGCAGGGAAACCCTCCACTACACCAGGTTGTCCAAAGCCTCATCGAACCTGGCCTTGAATAAACAGCACTAGTGGGGAACCCAAAGGCTCTTGTGTCTCATCTCCTCATCCTCTTCCACTGGAGCCTGTAAGGAGGAGAAGAAGCTAATGGTTTCTCATTACCTTTGCCAGCTCATAGCCCAAGGGTTATCAAGCTCTGTGGAGCAGGAATGTGCAATTAACCACAACCTACAAACACCACATCACTGATTCCTCTTCCAGTCTATGTGCATCCCTCTCCCAACATTCACAGGCAGTAAGGCACATGAGGGAGGGTGATATGCCCAAATAACATCTGCAAGTCAGCTGTGTAGTCAAAGCCTACACACTTCCTTCCCAAGACATGTGGGGACCTGGATACTCTAACACTAAACAGCACTGGGCAGCTCTTGCCTCCATCTTCAGATCTGCTGAGAGTTGAGGAGGCCAGCAGACCATTCACTCTGACCTCCTGCATCCCACAGCTTGTCCTACCTGACACCAGCATTCGCCATCTGCTCCCCAAAAACTCATGTAGTCATCAGGAGATGAAGCTCTTCTGGGTAGCAGGAGACTGAAACTCTGCTAATGCTAAAGCTGCTGAACTAGTAGGTACTGAGTAGGGAGCAAGTTCTTGCTCGAGCAACTCTGCCAGCCAAAGGGACCTGATTTACCTGCCCTGGGCACCTGCAAATTAACAGTACACCAGTGACATTTTTGAAAAAAAAAAAAGAAAAAAGAAAGGATATTGAGATGTATTACATCAGATAGCTTGAACCTCAATCTCATGGAATATTTTCTACTGACTACCACAAAATATTCCTATTAAAAAGTTGTGGTTTCAAACAGACCTCCCAGCTCCTCCTACCTGGAACGACAGGCGGACGGTTTTCCATTGATCTCCCCAGAGCACCGATAATATGAAGAGAGCTGTGACAGAGAAGCCCAGGACAAGAAAAGTCCCAATCTGGGGAGACAATGAAGACATACATCAGCTTCAGCATTTCTGCACAGGGTGTGCCATCCATTTGCCTCCCAGGCTTAGCTGAACTCCGTAAGTTTGGGATGCGTGAGCTTGACTATGCCTGTTCAGAGACCAGGTGGGAGAGTGGGACTAAAACCAGACCAACAGTGCTATTGACTGGATTTCCTGCATGGCAAGACTAATTTTAAGAGTTGGGCACCCAATTAAGTCAACCCTCAAGGCTCCCTCTATAATCATTGGAGAAGAGAGGAATTTCCAGAGGTGATCCATTCCCACTTGCTTTATGATGGGAGATGTCTCTCTCAGTTGATGTAGATGGAGCCTAGATTATTAACTTACATCTGCTTAACCTGCTAAATTCAGAAGTATTTAATCCCACCCAAAAGAGACAGTAACACAGATTCCTTATGCTTTGAGTTGCTTTGCAACAGTCTACAGCAACAGCAAAGACTCCCGCAGTTAAGAGATGAGAGTTCATTTTTTAAACAAAAAAAAAAAAAGGGGGGAGGTAGCTCTATTTATTCTTCGGCTTCTTGCTCTGTTTGGTACCAGCACAGCTGTGATGGCAGGCTCTTCTTGGTACGCCAACTATTTGCTAAGTAAGTGCAAGTAGAAATTGGACCAAGGCCCTAACCATCTTCAGGGGCATCCCACAGATCAATGCCTTAATAATCCATCCCTAATCTCGTCCACCCAAGGATGCAGTCTCATGTGTTTTTTTACAAATTGTCCTATATCTTTCTGGTTCTTCTGGAAGTCAGTTTTCAACAGTAGAGGCTGTAAGTGTTTCCATTACTTAAATGAATCATAGAATCATAGAATGGTTTGGGTTGGAAGAGACCTTAAAGATCATCTAGTTCCAACCCCCCTGCCATGGGCAGGGACACCCTCCTCTACACCAGGTTGCCCAAAGCCTCATCCAACCTGGCCTTGAACACCTCCAGGGATGGGGCAGCCACAACTTCTCTGGGCAACCTGTTCCAGTACCTCACCACCCTCAATGTAAAGAATTTCTTTCTTATATCTAACCTAAATCTGCCCTCTTTCAGTTTAAATCCATTGCCCCGATCCATGAAGAAACACAGGATCGAGTATCTGCATATTCCACTACTCCCTTCCAGTGGAAGTTTTGTAGTCACGCTACCTTCTCCTCTAAACTGCATGGCTAGAGGCTTATTTTTTAAATGTCTCACATAGCCTCTAGAATTTCTTACGGAAGGTGATTCTAACGCACCATTTTCAGCAAGAACTCTGAGAATTTGTTTCTGCACCTTTAAAACTCCAGGTGGCATTTCCTAAAGCAACTGAAGATCAACAGGCATAAGGCACCAGGATGCCTTGGAAAAGACCAGTTTCTGTTCTATGGAGACAGCAGCCAGAGTTTTCACTGCTGCTGGAGTCTGCTACAGAAAATTATGCTGTGTTTCTCATAAAAATTTTGCTTTTGTCTTCATGCTAGCACATGTAGACATGTCAAACATAGACATATTCACCTGAATGAGTCACTGCAGGCTCCTTTTAGAGCCAGTGGGGAAAAAAAGTACTTTAGGGTGTGACTCATCTCATCTTAATGTAGATGTCTATGACCAGCTGGATGAACTGCATCCTCGGAGGGTTCATTTCCCTCCACCGACTGCAAAGGGAGTTTGGGTGATCAGCTCAGGTGGAGACATCATCCTCATGGGTATCTGAAGTCTCCTAAGATTAACCTCTTTCCTCTCTTCCTTCTCTCCCGTAATCCAAGATGTTTTTTATGCAGAGGAGCACCACAGACTCAATTGGTTTAAAGCATGGATGATAGTTACCAGAAAGCCTTGGCTCTCCCCACCTTGTGACTCCAGTGTAGGTACAGCTGCTGACCTTCTGCAAGCAAACACATCGCTAGGACCTGGGGAATCAAGAAGAGATTGTTTGCATCCAGGTAGAAGATGATGAAGTGTGTTCAGTAAGGTACTTCTGGAATTATTTTTGCATTGAGAAGTCACTTTACTCTAGGTCCTTCTGCACAATGCCAAGGCTGTTAGCAGGACAGGTCTATGGAGAGAAGTGTTTATTGCTACAGTAGAAGTGCTTCTGAAATGGCCAAGCACATACCACAGCTGCCCTGCAGGATCAAAGGCCTTTCATGGGTAACAGATAATTGGCCACTTTGGGGTACGTACTTTTAATTACTTTTCCTTGTGAGTACAAACTCTGAAAGAGACATGGTGGCCAAGATCAACTGCTATGGTATGAACTCATACAGCCTATTTTCTGTGCATTTGTTGTGTCAAAAGGCATATCAACTATGGCAGACAGGTCAGGGACTAAAAATGCCTCCAAAGCACCACAAAAATACGGAGCAGACAGCAAAGGATACAATGCTTCCACAGTAATCACAGGAAACATAAGAGACAGGTGCATTTCAAAACAGGGAAAACTGCCTTATAGATTAAAAAAGCTCTAGTTTTTAGTGGCTGGCACTTTCTTTCCCTGGATGGCAAGTAAAAGCCCTTGGGGAGAGTTCCGGTGAAGCACAGGGCAAACCCCAGCCAGGGCAGGGAACAACCTGAGAAGCCCTGAACATCAGGAAGAAAAGGGTGAGGAAAGCCATTCCACGGCTCTGATGGAGAATTTCTTCAAGTTGTCCCAGACCTAAGCAGCCAATGAACCTGGTGATGAATTTCACCAGGAGAAGTATCCTGCTGTCATGAAAATCCACGTGGCTGCCCCATCCCTGGAAGTGTTCAGGCCAGGTTGGATGAGGCTTTGAGCAACCTGGTGTAGTGGAGGGTGTTCCTGCCCATGGCAGGGGGTTGGAACTAGATGATCTTTGAGGTCCCTTCCAACCCAAACCATTCTGTGATTCTATGAAAACACACAGGTCTGTGGTCAGGAATCTGAGCATCTGGGAAAAGCTTCCCAACCACTGTAAGGGACAGTTTGTCAACCAGTATCACCAGATATCAAGGTTTAAAGAAAAGTATCTGTCAGTAGACATCAGTGCTCCACTGAGAAGGATCATTTATGATCCAGGTCTCTCCAGACTGTAACACAGTGGGATTGTGTAAAAGCAAGACACACAGATTTGGGGGAAGATGCTTTGCTCTCCCAAAACACAACTACAAAGGAACATAAGCTGTTTCCCATCCAGCTACAAAGACACTCTCTTTCCAGGATCACGCTGATTTGAAGCGAGATATAAGGTCAGCAGAGAATACAGATCAGCTTTCAAGTGCTTCTTGATGTGTTATCCTCCTTTAATCGAATCCTACACCCAGAACGTGATGAGTAACCACGGGGAAAGTTCAGAGAGAATTGAATTACTGCTGAGGGTGTTAAGCCAACCCCAATTAAATAAGCTATTTCAGAAAAAGGAAGGAAAAAGACAGTTTGCTCCTTTTCTGCAAGCAGTGTTACAAAGGCCTGGTCCTTGCCAAAGGTACTGCCAAACACTTATTCCACAGGCCGTGCTCAACCAGACTCTCCCCTGCTACTGCAGTACAAATTTTGTATGAATGATGCATCACTTTTGGGAATGCCATCGGAGGGTGAGCTCATTTTTATGGATGGAAACATCTCATTACCAGTTTACAAGAAGAACAACCACCAGGTGTCATACTCAAAGGGTGAAGAAGGAACTCTTGCAGTTGTACTGCTGGTCATGTAGGAGAACACATCTTGATGGGCCAGTGAGCTGATGTGATGTGGGCAAGGTCTATCCTCTATGTGCTCTGTCACAGTCATCTTGGGTTTTCTTTGCTTTCCATGTACCCCTGAAGCTTAACATTGTAAGCCACAATGACCTAGCTTCCTCCTGCTCCTCAAAAGCTTCCTCAGGATCTCTCCAATATGCTCTTCCATGGAAAGCAGCTGCCCTTAGTGATGTCCCACAGGTTTGCACCTTGAGCAGGACTTCCACAGGCAAAGGGACAACCAACAACAGCAAGTCTGGCTCTTCCCAACGCTTCTATACTTATCCAGGGAATCTCTGATACAGGTACACAGACCTGTGGGTTTAGGTGACCAGAATGTGTCTGACTATTACTGCTGAGGCTAGAGCTAAGGTCCCTCTTTCCAGCCCCATCATCTCCCTGAATCTTACAGCCTCCAACCCTTGCATTCTTCTCTTCTTCAGTAGAGATGTGGAAGTGTCTCCCCTCCTGCTGCAAAGTGGTAATTAAGGGATGCTTCCCAGTGGCAAGAGAGATGGATTCACTGCAAGGGGGATTGCACCTCTGTTTCCCTCTTTTTGAGTGGACTCAAACAGAGCACTGACCATAAGGTTATGCTGCAAAAGGATGGACAATCCCACTCTGCTTCAGCATGGGAACGACCTTGTGTGGATTTCAATACTGCCGGTGAGGCTTAGGCAGGCTCTGAACCTACCACCACAAGGACGTGGAGGCTTAGACACTCAGCTCACCTAAAACATCTGCTCACTTAGATGTTCACAACAGCAGAATTCAAGTCCCCAGATTCACTTTCTGGGAAAAATGCAGCAACTCAGAACCTCTCTGGTAGCCTGGTCTCTTAGGAATGGATGTTTGAGATCACTTTTTGAACTTCAGTGCCACTCTACTATTTTGTGTTCTTTCTTAGCCTACAAATGCAGAGACCACAACACACCTGAACCTCTTTATATTGCACAGTCACAAGTCACTCCCTCAAAAACCCTTGGAACCATGCAGTTCAAACGTGGTTGAACTGCAGAGAGGAAAATATTATGTTGGTGTTTAAAGACTGAACAAGAAAAGTGTTTTCTTCTCCACTGAGCATGAACTGCTCTGCAATTAGACCCCTCAGCTTAACCTTTGAGGTCTAATGGGGATGAGAAAATTGTCTTGCGGAGCGATAACAATTGAATTAATTGAAACTGATTGTCTGAAAAAATTACAATGATGCATGCGGATGGAGAGCGTCTTTGCACAGACAGCAAGTGCTTTGTGGTGCAGAGTTTTGTTCAGCTGCTGATGGCCGGTGGGCAGAAGTGTTTTTGCTTCAGTGGTTCACAATAAGGTCATGGAAGCAGGCTCACAGGCCCCAGTTGGGTGCCATCATTAAGGAAGAGGGTATGGTGCTCACAAACAAAACCAGACCAGCCACTGGTTGCTAGAAAATCTTTCTGGTCCAACAAGGGCACCAGTGTGCTCAGTTTTCTGACGTGATGGGCTGCTGATGCAAAACATCACAAGGAAACAGTGCCCGGGTGATGATCTCCAGTCCTTCCTGCAACACATGTAGGGGACAGTCTCCATCCAACACTGTTCAACCAGAACATGGGATGTGATTTTTCGTGGGGGCAACTTATTTGGCCATCAGTTGTCTGAAAGGCATTAGAGCAATCCAGCTATTGTATAGCACCCACAACGATTGATTTATTTAGATGTGGAAGGGCTGAGGTGCATTTATTAGCCTGTGAGGCTGTTGGTGTTTTGCTGGGTGGTTCATCAAAGCCTACAGGGGAAGGCCAGACACTGTGACAGGGATGCTCCACAAACGTTGATGGAGGGTTGATTCCCGGCAGAGTCCTTCTCTGAAAAGAGCCCTCCTGGGATGAGCATGGCCAAGCCACAGTTGTCATCATAAGACACTGCATGCCAGTGTGTGACTGTCGTATGGCCCTGCATCTTTTGAGATAGTGGGAGCATGAATGGTGGTGGTGATTACTTTCCTCACTCCCCTTTCCTTCCAGACCTAATCCTATTTAGGTAAAGCTCTGACAGTGTGGGGCCTCATGCCTCCCAACGACCACTGCTCAGCATAGATGCATACAGCAATCTTGCCAAATGAGACACGATGACACCGTGATGCAATCAAGCAGGGCAAGTGCCCTTAGAAATACCCAATAGCTTTGGGTGAGTCACTTAACAGCTTCATGGAAGCAAGGAGCAGATAGACCCTCATTGCAAGGGCTTTTCCCAGAGCAAAGGCACCTCTGAAGTGTTTCTCTTGTAGGACTTGTCTGATAGCATCCAAACTCCTCATATTCTTTCAGGTTTATCTGTGTTTCACACTCCTGAGGAAGGCAAGTGCTGTTAGCCTTGATAGAACTGAGATGCTGAGAGAAGGAGGATGTGTCTACACAATGAGGAGTAGGACCAAGACTGAACTGAACCATGCAGGACACCAATTTTGCTTTGTATTTTCCAAATACCTTTCTGGCTTCACTTTGACCACCACCTGCCCTGATAGCTTACAGCCATCATATCCATGCTGCCAAAGACATGAAACTCCTCTAAGAAAGTCCACTGCTTGGACACTGGCAGATGTTTGGATCCAGATAGGGCATGACTAAGATAACACACGAGCCCGAGGGGTCTTCAGGCTCCTCAAGTCCAGGAAATCATGTAAAGTCCATTTCTATCATCTGCTAGGATAGGTTAGTTTGATGCAGAGGTTGACTCCAACCTCTGGAGGATCTCAGAGGTATCCATGTCACATGGGCACATCTGGCAAAGCTCTGAGGTGCCCAAAGCGGCATTGTAACCACCAAACCATGGCCACAGGGAAAACCAGTTAGGCTTTGCTGAATAATAGACATTGAGCCCTGGAGCCACCAGGGTGTCACAAAATCCTTGTAATTAAATATTGCTATTTGTCCTGCTCAGAGCTCAGTTAGTCCACAGCATTTATGAAGCTATTGATCGCTGTGGGCACGTCCAAGCAGCTGTCCTGTTTATCATATTGGTATTTTATTGCTAGCACTAGAATAAAATCACCATTTGTTTGTACTTCAGCTGGGACAAAAGACCCCAGAAACCTATTTGTGTTAGGCACTGCATGAACAAAGCAAAAAGAGATTCCCTGCCATGAGCAATTTACAGACTGACTACAAGATGACACATCAGAGAATGGGCGAGAACAGTAGGAATTGATGATAAAAGCTGGTTGTCTTGGTCACAGAGGTGAGTCAAAGCCATAACCTCATCCTTAACACCTGGCATTTCACAATGAAAGCTGGAGCAGGCATGAGACTGAACGTGGACTCCAGTCCCTGGAGTTAAAATCAGTTCTTAGCCTGTAGCTCGGGATGCAGAGGGTGGAAACACAGATGCAGATCTGTCCATTGTGGGGGGGAGGGGGGGGGATGTCCCCATGAGAGAAAGGATGGAGAAAATGGATGATTACGTAGAAATTTTAGGAGACGCTTACTTTTGGTATGTTTCCAGTAACCAAAGCAGGCAGCAGATCATAAGTCTAGTGAAAATGTCACAGGATTTGGAAAAGCGAGGATTTCAGGAATATTGCCTCTTTGGGCATAAACTTCAGGAGCATTTTGTGACCACATCTGCAGTCTTCATCTGGAGAGAAACCCTCCAGTAAAGCAGAGAGAGTCAAGGCAGCTTCAGGGATAATATTTCCCTTCTTCTAATCAGCATTTTCTAATCTTCAAGATCAGAGGAATAACTCAGCTTTGGCACCACCACCACGCAACTCAGAGCCCCATGCTTCCCCACTGTCAGAACAACAATCTTTGGCTTCCCCTAAACCTATATCCAGCCACTGCTGGCACGTCTTCACTTGGGTTCAAGGAGACATTGGACAAATTCATAGAATCATAGAATGGTTTGGCTTGAAAGGGACCTCAAAGATCATCTAGTTCCAACCCTCCTGCCATGGGAAGGGACACCCTCCACTACACCAGGTTGCTCACAGCCTCATCCAACCTGGCCTTGAACACTTCCAGGGATGGGGCATCCACAACTTCTCTGGGCAACCCGTTGCAGTGCCTCACCACCCTCATTGTAAAAAAATTTCTTCCTTAGATCTAATCTAAATGTCCCCTCTTTCAGTTTAAAGCCATTGCCCCTTGTCCTGTCACTACATGTCCTTGTAAACAGTCCCTCTCCAGCTTTCAGCTTTTTCAACCCAGCTTTTATCAAAGGGAAATCATTGAGAATAGCCACAGAAACTGCATCTTGCTCAGAGACCCTCAAGCTGAAATTGGTCATCCGCTGGTGGACGTGGGGAGAAAGTACCATAACCACTCATGTTCCCAGTCTTCCCCAGGTATCAACTACCTAGGGATCACCCTCAAGGTTAGGCTGAGCTTTGGTCTAACATGTTAAAGCCATCCCTAGGTTTACTTTTTAGGACTACAAATCACAATCAGCTACAAGGAGCATTACTCACCAATAACAGCGTGATGTACATGAACAAAATTGCAGCCACGATCAGGAGAACAAGAGACCAGAGAAACCAGAAGCCCAGGTTCCCATAGTTATACCTAAAAAGCAATCAAATATTATAATAGTGTTTGTGTTTAGCACATGGACTGGATGGGGAACAACAGCCCTGGTCCTTCAAATTTTGAAATGTTCGAAGCAATAAAACAAAGAAGGAGGGAGGAATAACCTACCCTGTAACATGCAAAAGTGGTTACGAGCCTCCTTCCCCAAATCCATGATTGCATTAACCGCCAGACTATGTGCTGAGGTGGTAAAATACAGGACCAAATTGATGGCCTTGCTCCAGAGAGCTCCCAGTCTGACTACAAGAAGCTGCACCTTCCTGCAGAGAAGGTAGCTTGGGGAAACAGTAAGATGACACGACTCTGGCCAACAGCCCACCTTGTCTGCCTGGGGTTTTGTAGGGCTCTGCAGCAAAAAGGAGATCTAGTCAGGTTTGGAAGCAGAAAACACCAGAAATATGGAGGAGTTGTAGAGGGATTGCTCAAGGAGAGAGAGGGAAGATTTACTTTTCACCCAAAAGGCTCAATAAGGACAAATAACATTATTACACCTTTCCTCCCCTTAATATTTAAGCAGTTTTAATTTAATTTTAGGGGTCAGATTTGTATAACCATTGCCTACGTACTGCAAAAGGAAAGTATTTGCATAAATCCCTGCTGGTTATTTCTTACTTTCAAGCCTGGGAGCATGTGGAGGTCTAGGCTTTGGGCAACCTGATGTAGTGGAGGGTGTCCCTGCCCATGGCAGGGGGGTTGGAACTAGATGATCTGTGAGGTCCCTTCCAACCCTAACCATTCTGTGATTCTATGTGGTTCTTTTTCAGTGAGATAGCTGGTGCAACCCCTCTGGTGCCAGCTACTACATTTCTTCAGAGGGAACAGGGGAAAAAAGAAAGACTTAGAGAAAGAAAGGAAATAACTATTTAGTCCCCTTCATTCACAATTTTTGTCATAATGATTCTCCCCTTTCTCCTAAATTCACACTTACACCTAAAAATTGTAGCCAAGCAAAGGGCAGAGCCTGAGCACCTCTGAGGTCACTGGATGTTCAGCGTGGATGCTGTAACCAAGAGTTTGAGGAGTCAAATCATTGACTCGTGGCTTAAGTGTCCTTCTGCAGCACAGCTGCTGGGGACGGTGCTCACCTCTTCCCAGCCACCCTGGGGACCTGCCCGAGGAGCGGGAGAGGAGAAAAAGATGGTACTTACCAGTCAAAGTTATTGTAGTCATTTTTCGCTTCACCCCACATGTACAGAAAGACCAGAGAAAAGCAGAAGGCTCCAACAAGCAATGGGAAAAACACACATTCCCGCTAGAGAGGGAGAGGAAAGACAAGTGGTCAGAGCCTTATCTGCTCCAAAGCAATCACTACTTTTAGGCTGTCCATAAAACACGTGCTTGGTGCTGGACATCCAGAAGCAGAGATGGAGATAGCTTGTCCCCCGTCCTCTGTGACCAGGGGATGGCCTCAAAAGTGTACTCTACAGTATTTATTTTCAGGGAAAACTGATCTTATGACTTTGAGAACAAGCAGGATTTTAACCACCTTGTGCGAGAGGGAATTGTGCTATGCAGCAGCCCTCTTTACAATTTTTACTGTACACTCAGCCCAAATTTTCCTTCTTTAATTTGATCCTATGGCTCTGAGATGTTTCACTGGCTTGGAGGGTTTGGTGCAAGGTCCTTTCCTGGCACCACACACTTGTTAGCTGCGTGGTGGCACAGGCAAACTGAGCCTGCCATGGAAACCCAGCAATACATCAATCACTTAGAGCCAAAATCTACTAACCCAACATCTCAGGGGGCTCCAAATGATGTTGGGCAGGGATGCCTTTGGCCCATGACATCAACCACTTGTCAGCTTGGACCAACCTGTCCCTATATCTGTATAATCGATGTCTGTGCTGATTTTGAGCTAATTTACCGTCTTGCAGCAGCATTTCCCAGGCTCGGTCCTTCTGCGCTGGTACCGCTTCCACCGGCAGCTGTAGAAACCAGCCAGGCAGGAGATGAAGGGCTGATGCTCGTATCGCTGTAGCAAGCGCCGACGTACCACCTTCAGCTTCCCAAACTTGAGCCTCTTGAGGCTGGTGGAACTGGCCTCCATCTGAGTGGCTTTATCTCATCTTCCTCCTGAAACGAGACCACAAGTTTTATGGGGAGACTGTAACCCTCCTTTCCTTTTGGGTAAGCTTTTCCTATCAGAAGAAAGAGAGCAAGTTTTCTCAAGAGGATGCTGCAACTGAGGACATCCCACCTGATTTTACATACCTAAGTGAGATGTCTAACAGAAAAGCACGGTCTTTGCAAGTCCCCTCAGCAGTCAGTGGTGCTCCTGCTTGTAACTTCGGTGATCTGCATCACCTTTGAGAGAACCTCTGCCTCCTTGTGACTCTACAGGGAGCTCTGGGAAATGAAATCACTAACTTAAGCACTCTATGCAGATTCTCAAATTATGTCAGATGAACCTGAGCCTGAGCTTAGCCATGGGAATTAATTCAACATCTCTGTGACCTATTTAACTAGCTCTTGTAGGAAAGGGACTAAAACTCTGCAGGTACAAAAGTCTCTTGTCCTGCTAAAACTGCAGCACTGCAGAGACTGATCCCTTAAGAAAAAATTGTTTCCTGACTGAAATAGCTTTACTTGGCACAATTTTTCAAGAGTAGAAAGAGTAGCTGTAAAGACGCACGCATGGGAGATCTGTTCCTAACCAAGATTTTAAACAAAGAACTTGGTGGCAAATTGCAACCGATGTAGTTAACAGCAAAGTAAATAGCACAGGGGTTTGTGCCAGCAAAGAGTGGTTCACTCAGCAGGGCACTATCAAGATCACAACAAAAGAGTTGAAAAAAAAGTCCAGTGCTGGCATACAAAGAAGCACCAGAATCCAGCACTATTTTAGAGCACAGAGATAGCCAGAGATGGTTTTCTGTTGCACCAAAAAGTGCCATGTCCAAATCCAGACATGTCTGCTGCAGATTCTCAGCCTAGAACTCTGATTTCCCTGATTTATCTGATGCAATAACAGTCATTTAAGAACAAGAGTGAACAATTTGCTGCACTATACACCTGGATGAAATACACACATAAATCTTTTGTAAATAACTCAAAAGTCCAGTGCGTTTTTGCAGAAATCAGTGGATAAATCCTTGCAAAACAACACTTCCAAAAAACTTTCAGTTTGCAGAAGGCACAAATAACAGAGAGACACAAGACACGAGCTAAAACTGAAATGACACATCCCAGTCAATGTCCTATCCCAATGTTCCAGACTGTTAGCAGCTGGAGTGCAAGGAGGAAGGACAGAAATGAAACAAAAGGGGTTTCTGGTTGGACTACGACTAAGCGAGCAGTGCCCAAGCGTGCCATGCCCTGAATGCTTTCCTGAGACAGACGTGTCTGCCCATGCAGGACAGTCACAGGGAGTCACACACTCTTGGATGTGGTGGGGTCAAGCCATCCCTAGAAGCTCAACAGTATCGGATCTGGGCACCAGTAGGTCATCCTGTAGTAAAAAATTGATGCCAATCTCATGTGGCAAGACGATGATCCTGCTCTTGAATTACCCAGAGAACAGATGGGGGGATATGGATGTTATGCCACCGGCGAGTGGTGCAAACAGCAGCTGATCCTGCTGTCATCATCAGATGGTCTAAAGCACTCCTAGTATAAACCCAGCAATTACCAGGTTACCCCAGCCACGTCTTTTGAATATATTTGAACTTTTGGAGGTCTTACCAGAAGGGTGTCATGTGCCATGGGGTTGTAGTATTTGTTACCTCCTACGAGGATCTCTAAACCATGAGTTTCCCTATCACTGAACCATGGCATCAGCTCTTCTCTTTCAGCAAAAGGAATTCAGGACACTGGATCAAAATCAGCAGTTTTGCTGGCGGAGGCCATGAGGTTTGTTGCTCACATTCCCGGTGCGGGCACGAGGCTCCACATCAATATTTACCCATGAGCACACAGGATTTGACAAGAAAACGGATATAACAGAGGCCTCAAAACACTGTTCGCTCCATCTGACTGGCTACAGCAGCATGTCAGGTGTAAATACAGGTGTTAGCCTACCCCTGAGAAAAATTGCCAGTGATGGAGGTCCCACCAGTTCCCAAGACAGGCTAATCCAGTCCAAACCAGCTTTAACATTAAAAAGGATTTTTGGTGATTTGTTTTTGGGGTTTTCTTCCCAAAGTCTAGACTCCTGTGGTACAGTTTAAGCCCACTACCTCGTGCTCTGTTCATTTAACCTTTTCCTGTTACATATTTCACGACTGTTCCAGTATCTTTCCCGCACGCCCTCTCTAGACCGAACAACCCCAGCTTTTCTAGTCTTTCCTTGTAGTTCATGTTTTCTCTGCCTCAAAGTATCCTCATACGGCTTCTCCTTGCATTTCCCATGGGGTTTGGCACATGGTAGCCATAACAGGACGTGGTGAACAACCCACAGCCCCTCCAGAGCAGACCTGTGCCCCCATAGCACAGGCTACTCAACACTGGCAGCATCCAGTTTCTCTCATGTATTAAACACATCGTCTGGCCTCGGTCAGCTGAACGTTAGATAATTCACCCTGAACTCACCTCCAGTGGCAAGGGAAAGGTCTTTTCAGCTTTATGCACCAGAGCACTTCAGAACATCTCTGTAATTAAGAATGTAATGAACTCCTGCCTTAGTCTTCCCGTGTAAGTGATCTCTCCAAGTTCATGGGTTGTTGGGGAAGGGACCCTTCATTGCAGGGGAGGCTGAGGATAGAGGAAGAGAAGAACACAATCTCCTTTCCACAGCTACCTCCATCAATCCATAGCCCTTCTAAAAATATCGGGCTGATCAAAGTAGAACAAAAACCTTTATGTCTCACATCCCCTCAATCCCCATTGACCCCGTTGTCCGAGATGTTCAGCAGTACCGCTAAAGCAAGGCCACCTTTCAGTATCAAGAGATCCAAAGAGCTGAGCCCAGGCACTGCGAACAAGGTCCTCAGGGCATGGTGACACCCAGCCCTTGCCAAATTTGGGGAAGTAGCATCTGCAAGGCTTAAGTTTAGGCATCCGAGTTTGAAAATTCTGTGCCCAGGAAAACAATCCTCTGGAGCTGTTTATAAGAAAGACACCACCACTCTCCCATTCTTCGCTAACATCTGTTCTTACTAGGGGATGAAAGCTACTGTGGCTGAAATCCTCCCATGCTCAAAAGAAAAGTGGCCATGCTCAAAAGACCTTGGAGTCACCAGCCAGACCCACCCAGAAATAGAAGCAGAGACCAACAGAGGTAGAGACCAGGGAAGTTAATATCCCTGTTATGTCACATCTAGTGGGATCAGCAAGCTCTCATCCAAAGCAGAAACCACTCTGCCAAGCCCCAGGTCAAGCCTGGACCCAGGGCTGCTCCTGCTCCCTCTGAGCATATGGGACTTGCATAGGAAAAAACAAATGGGACACTTGGAGCCACTCTGCCTCACAGCTGTAGGGGACCGCTGGGTCCCCTGAGGAATAAAGGACAGGAGATGCTTGAGATACCGGACAGAGGGCAATGCTTGTGTGTAGATGCAAAGGAAAGAGTTGACAGGGATAAGGAAAACCAGAGACCACTCACCAAATATTTGGGCTACTTCACCCTGAAGGCAGTGACTCCTAACGAGAGCTCATCTCCCTCTGCAGCTCTGTGGGATGCAAGTATCTGCCATGTATTTACACTGTGCTGTTGCTGGTATCAGCAAACACTTCAGTGGTGACTCCAGGAGAAACCCCTCTTAGTGGTGACAAGATCCATATGAGGATGAGGAAGGCAAAGACAAACACAAGGGCAGCCAGAAAGGCCTTTCTCAGCTCGAAGTGTACTCAGATCTCCTGGCATCTCTTTCTTCTCTTTATCTGTGTCCTTCCAGACAAGCATCACTCCTTCCCTTTTACCTTCACACCTTCTCCCAGGTTCAGGTGCACTTCCATATGGTCATACATTGTGTTTAATTTAATGCAACCTCCCTCCTTACACCTCAGCTACTCTTCAGGTTCTCCATGACCATCCATCCCACAGTTTCCTCCTTGCTGACAAACTACCAGCCTGCTGTTACAGCTACAGTGAGGCATTCAGAAGCCATAAAAAAACATCTCTCCCAAGGTCTGGCTGAATCTGCCATGCCTCAGACCACATCAAGTGTCATTGCCAGGAGGTAGCAAGGGGTCTTACATCTTGCTTTGCATCTAGATTTGAAGCAGAGTGCTCCTAAAATTTAGGAGTTGTCTGCAATTTTTGCCAATCTCTGCCAGGCAAAAGTAAGTGGATAGAGGAGAGAAACAGCAAACCTGAATCCATTCACTGGGAAAGCCACGGGAGCAAAGAGCAAGGAGGAAAACATGCATCAGTCAGAGAGCAAAGTTTAGGACTCCTTGGCAAGTGAGCTGTGAAAGTGGTAACATATGTTTTTCAGCTCCATAAACCCAAGAGATCTCAGGTCTTTCCCTTGCAAACAGAGACTTTGCTCGCAGATATGAGCCTCCGTAATCGCAGGCAGCTGAACAAGGCTGCTCCTTTCCCACTGCTTGACAGAGAGCGAGGAGAAGCAGGAGAAGTAGCCCCTGGGCGATGATGGAGGAAGGAGTGGGGGAGAAAAAGCAGGAAACACATTCAGCTGCACAGGCTGAACGCAGACAGTTCTGCAAGCAAAGCTTGCTGGAGAGGCCAGAGCACAAGCAAGGAGAGAGTGTTCTTGTCTTTTTTGGTGCTGTAAAGCTGAGGCATTCATCTTTCTCGGGGCAAACACGGGCAGTGGCCAATGTTGGCATTGCCCTACAGCTTTTTCTTTATGTCTTTCAAGTCCGTGCTTTCTCCCTTTTCTTTCTCCTGCATCTACCCAGCTTTCTCCAACACAGTATCCTACAACATGTGGGCAGGTGGGTGCAGGGCTCTTTCCAGATATGACAAACACACTTCCCAGTTGGCTGCAAGTAGAGTGTTGGAAAAAAAATGAAATGAATACCAGCAGGCATTGAGGAACGTGGAGACGGTCATTTCTCAGCACCTGAGCATGGCCAGCTTGCCCTGAGCATTTTGATAGCGTAGGAAGACTGTAGATATGAGTGATGTCTGCTTTGCTCATACCACTGTCTCCAAGGAGTTTGGAGAGAAAATGAACCCCATGCTAGGTGGAAGAGGTGCCTTGAGCCTGAGCTGATCCTCCCCAGCACCTGGAGCTTCTTTGCATGGAGACTTCTGGTGCCATCCCACCACTCTCTGGGGCATCTTTTCCTGCTCTTCCAGCTAGGAGTCTTCCATAGCGTCACACCAACAGGTGCAAAAGAGTAAAATCAACATCCTGGCAATCTGCTGGTCAATCACTACCACCACAAGCTGCACACAGACCTTGCCACCAGCCAGAGAAGCTCAGCAAAGAGCATCTCTTAAACCTGTGTTTCTATCCTATGGGGTCTGCCCAAGGGTCTGGATCACAGCCTAGGATCCTTTTTATTTCACCGTCACCTGCTTTTAGATTCTTTTCAGGGAATTAATGAGGTTCAACACAGGAAAGGAAAAAGGATCAAATAAAATAAAGCTAATCATAATCTCCCTATGACAGGGAACATACTCTATATCCTTCCGTTTTCCTGACAGGTGATAATTATAATTTATCACTAAGACTTTCAGCCGTTTCTTTATAAGCCCTAATTATACCTTACTTCTGCGTGGGATCCCAGGGAGTATGTGCAGCCTGGGACAAACACATGCAAAGTAGGTCTCATTAATTGATTAGCTGTTGGCTTTGAGGTGGAAGATCACAGCCATTAGCACAAAGGAACTATAGGCCTTCTCTTCTCCAGGCTGAACAGCCCTAACTCTCTCAGCCTGTCTTCACAGCAGAGGTGCTCCAGCCCTCGGATCATCTTCGTGGCCTCCTCTGGACCTCATATCCCTGCATGGCAATGCAAGCCTCACTCCAAGGTGGCATCTATCCACCTTAAAACAAAACCAGACATTGGCCATGAGAATTGAGGGTAGGAAAGGCACCTTAATCCCTGGCTTTATTCCAGAACGATCACCATAGGAAACAAAGCTACAAAGTTGAACCACATTTTTGCACAGATCACTTTTTCCTCTCCCCCAACCCTCAGACAAAATCCTTCAGTGCCTCTCTACTCCTTCAAGGTACCTCTCTCAATAGTCTCTCATTCTTGGAGCATATTTGTCCCCAATGTCCAGTCCCCGGAGATGACTCATTATCCACAATCACTTGCAGAAACCTCGTTTAATCATTGTCCCCGTCATTAGAAATTACAGCTGGTTTTCTTCATCTTCAAAGCACTTTGCGGGTTACGTTAACAAATGTGTGTCCAGGAAATTATTGGCCAAGCCTCAGAGCATTTGCAATGGATTTCACAGCAATGCTTTCAGCTTCGTGTGGAAAGAGGCAACGGGAAATCATTGTGTTTGTAAAAGGGACTCACAGAGCTACAATAGATTTTCCATCTCGCGTGCTAGGAGCAAAATGAGTGTTTTGAATAAAGCTGATGAATAGTAGCTTTAAAAAAAAAAAAAAAAACGAAAAGAAAGAAAAACGAAGTAAAAGAAGGGATGGAGAAAGACTTTTCACAAATGTGTCAGCTTTGGCTGGACTCAAGCATATTCCTGTCCATTATTATTATTCAGAAACCTTCCAAAAGGGCTGCGTGGTTTCAGTTCTGCAGATGTTTGCGCACCACTGGCGCCCCTCCATTGCAAGGAGTGAGTCTGGCAAAGATGGGCAAGATTTTGGCTAGGGAAGCTCTCCTTCGAGGGGAAAGTGAGGTTATTCTCAGCACAGATGTTCAGTGGGGTCTAGGTTTAAATTATTTTTGACTGAGAGCTTACTTCTAGAGAGATCCACCTCACCTTCTTTCTAGAAAGGTCCTCCCAGCCCACTCTGCTTTTCTTCTGGAAGGTCTTGCCCATCCCAATCTTCCTTGTATAATGTTGCATGTCCCCCTCTTCCTTTTAAAAAGTCTCAACAGCCCTGACTGTCCTAGAAACTTCCACTGCACCACTCAAGAAAAGTTGGCCAGCCACAGCCACCAGCCCAGCATCAGGCCATGCCAGCCCTGCGTCTCCATGGTCCTGAGGACTAAAGCTGCAGCTGCTCCATCATGGTGGATCCAGATGATGAGTGGGCAGGAGGCTCATCAGCCCTCGCTGCTCTGGGGAGGGAATGCTCCAGTTCCAAGAGAAGGAAAGGGTGACCCATATCCAACCCAAGGTGCTCTCCTAGCCCTAAGTGGCAGCAATTGCTGTTGGCTTTATTGATGGTAATGGGAGAGAGAAGATTCTGGCTGAGGATAGCAAAGAAGCATCCAGCATCAAAAGCTGCCCAAAACACAGCAGAATTTTTTACTTTCACATCTATTTTCCGTATTTTCCTCTGTACTAAAATGTGGATAGAGCCTCATTTGGCCATGGAAGGGCCTGAAAAACTCTGGTACATCAGATATGTCATTTTAAAAAGTAGATATTCACCTGTGTGAAATGGCTCGGATGGTGTGTTTTTCAGGAATTGCTTTCTCAGGATGTATTCACATGGCTCCTGGTGTAAGAAAGCTCCAATCCAAGAACAAAGTCTACAGGCACTTTCCCAGCATCACAGAAATGAGCACAATGCACAAGTAGCTTTGGCCCTGTTGGTGCCAGACCCATCAGTGATGCCTTCCCTCTTTGACCCTGAGATCCTTCATACAGCTGATCCATAACTCATAAACCTTTCATAGCCCCCCCCTTAGCTCAGTCTTGGGGGTCCCTTGTGTAAGGACAGTCAGCCCTTTGGCGAAGCTGACATCCCTCCTCTGGGCTGTACAGACTGGAAGAGGCAAAAATTAGCCCCAAAACTGGTCAGGAACAGCTGTGACCACACAGAGACCTTCCACCACTCAGACAGATGTTTGTCCCAGATGGCAGCAGCAAGATGTCCGTGTCTAGGTGTCACTTTGCTCACTCAAAGAGGGAATCAGCATCTCATACTTCCAGGTCAAGCCTGAAAATGGAGTCTCAACACGACCAATTTGGGGTGAAATGCTGCTCCCCACATTTCAGCATGGTCAACAGGAGAAAGGAATAGTTGTGCCCTCACTGTGCTTGTGGCCATGCACCATCACCAGCAGCGATGCGTGCAGCCACGCTCAGCTCATCCCTGGGCAGCACGGGGTGGGGGCGGGCACAGCCCTGGGCTTTGCCCCTGGGTGGTCCGCAGCCTTCTAAGAAGTCGCTCTCCCACCATTGAAAAACCACCATGGGGAGGCAAAAAGTGCTTCCACAGCTCAAAGCCTGCCTGGAGGGGAGGAGGAGGAATAAATCCCTTGGGAGAAAAAAAAAAAAAAAAAAGGAGCTCAGAGAGGGGCGAAATATTTCTTTGAAGATAAATCCTACTTTGTGCAGTTCAGCATGCCCTGGCTCGGGTCTCTGCTCCTGGGAATGCCTGAGTGGTTCTTTGTGCCCTGCTGTTAACGGGAGGCGAAGAGATCGGGACGCAGCGTGGGGGACCCTCTGCGGCCCCACAGCCCCACCGAGGGCAACGCACCGCCGTGAGCATCGTCTCCGAGGGAAGACTTTGTCCGGCAGCCAAGAGGGGGGAAGAAAAGAGGTTTGCAGATCACATACCTCCGCCCTGCAGTCTCTGCAGAGCTCTATTCAGCCAGGACAAAGGATGGGAGCCCTAGACGGCAGCCACACCAAAGCCCCCAGCGCTGGCCCTCCCCCAGACTGCGGGTGTTAAAGTTCAGACCTTGAAGCAAAATATCCCTGCAAAGAGGGGAGGGAAAGGGAGAAAAGGATGCTTTCTGTGCCACAGGTCAGAGGTTTCACTGCTTAGTTATCTACAGCATCCAAATGCATCTGGGCTGGCGCATTTTTGCACCATAAGAACGTGGTTCCCAGAGGAAAATCCTTTCTAGCTAATCAGACACTGCCACAGCTCTGCATAAGCCATCTCAGAAAACTTTTGAACCCAGTTCAGAGTATAAGAATAGTCTGACATGCAAGATCCATGCTCAAATCCCCCGACTTAACACCAACCTATGGAAACCACAGAGCCACCACCCAGAGCCTCAGTTAATCAGCTCAGGGTTGTGCCAACAGTGCAACAAGAACAGCAGATGAGGACTGTACAGCTCATTCGATTTTCATCCATCTGCTGGTGTGAGCCACGGAGTCTGCTTCGTAAGGCAGGAAGATTAGTGGGTTTCTTTGTGTGGGCATCATCCCATGCAGACAACCCATGGGTAGAACCTTGATGGACCTCCTCAGGGCCCAGGATACCCAGCACAGTCAGCTCTGCTGCGTCAGCATGTAGAAGCACTCACATCCCAGCAGCCTGGAGGAAAGGAACAATTTATTTAGTTGCAGAGCTTGAGGTGGGTGTTTTCATTCCTCCCTTGGTCTTCTTGGAAGAGCAGTTGGACTCATCTCCTCTATGTTTGAGCCATCACCCTGAGCTCCTGATACAGCCAGTGAAAAGAAATGAGCACAACTCAACTCATCCAAGGGCAGATGTCTAAACAGGCCAAATAAACTGTCCTACACACGTCCAGAGTGCCAGCGCACGAACCCAGCCCAAGATGAAGAGGTGTTCATTATTCAAACCCAGTAAGCCCAGTTCAGCCCTGTGACCCTTCCAGCTCACCTTCAAAGAACTTCTGCATCCTAGGCTTCTCTAGCTGCCTTGGTATGGGCACCAAAGTCCATGGCTACCTGAAAACATTCCCATAGAAAAGCTCAGATCAGGCAGACATCGACTACTGGGATGAGGAACGTGTTTACCAGGATCTGGGAGAGCCAGGCACCGCCAAGGACATGATGGACCTTGCTCGGCTCTGTTTTACGCTGGTTGGTTTAGCTCCTCCGGTGCTGGGAGCCAGCCCTGGCCATCTGCACCCAGGTCACAACATAAGGGCTCTGTGGTTACATCTGGCAGTGACAAACATGCACTGGCTCGGTGCCAGGAGCCAGCAGGCAAGCCTCTGACATCCCATACCGGCTTTCCTGACAACAGCCCTGATGGCATTTCCAGATGATAACATTTTCTGGATCTTCATTAAAGCCCTTCTCACCTGTAAATCATCTTTCACTTCCTTCCAGCCCACAAAGCACCTCTTTCCAAACAGCAGTTTCTGTAACTTGCATCTTACCCCCCACTCCACAGGGACAGAGGCGGACGGGGCCACCTGGTGTCCCCCAGCCTTGGGCACAGAGAGCCCAAGGACACCTCAGTGACAGTGTGTTGTCTCTCCCCTGGCAGTGGGTCCCTGCTGCCGTACAAAGGGCAGCCACAGAAATTCTCCATGCGGGCTTACATGAAGCAGGCATGTGGACCACAGATGGTCCCATGGGTAGGACCACATGGAAGATACCAACAGGTTTATTGAGGGCAGTAGTTCCCTATAGTGCCTTGTTCTCACAGAAGGGCCAAAAAATCGTTCCCAAAACCAGCATTCACCATGAATTGCAGAGGAATATGGGGCGGGCTCAGCTCAGTAGCAAGTTGCCAACTGGCAGCAGGAAGCAGGAATCACTGAGATGGAGGCTGGATAATCTAGGGGATGGAGAAGGTAAAAGGGATGGTACAAACCCCAAAATTCTTAAAAGCTTTGCAGGGAAAGAGAGCACTTAGGAGAGAGCCACCATGACCCCACAGAACCTTTCTGACCACTTTAAGACATGAATCAATTAAAGCAATCACGGAGCGAAGGTTAATCAGTAGCAAGAACGTCTTCAGGAGTAAGTAGTCTTTTAAAAAGCAATTGCCCTTGCCAATTTCCCCCCTCCTCCCTTTTCTAAGATGTCTTTTATTTCTCCAACTTGGGAGACCATCCAAAATCAGTTCAGTGATTAAGAGCAGCTGCCAAAAAGGACCAGACTAAATCAGTGGCGGCGTGAGCAGAAGACTGGACTCGTTAGAGTCACAAGGGCTCGGTGCTGTACAAATGTCTCAGGAATTGAGAACTTTCCAGCAGCTTCCAGCCTAATTCGAGCAGATGGAGGCTGGAGAAACAAGGAATTGCTCACAGTTACATTGGAGAACAAAAGAAAGGAAGCGGGAGAGTAGGGAAGGGGCTGACTCCAAAGCATTTTCTACACAAGCAGTGAGACTCCAGCTTGAGCCTGCAGGCATGCGGTGATGCTTCCAGCTGCTCCCATGCTGGGCCCTGCTTGCAGATGTGCTCTTCCTTCTTCTTGCACCCAACAGCAGAGTTGAGATCAAAACTGCCACCATGGGCAGCAGCCCCAACCTCGTTCACACACGTACACATTCCCCCCACCCAGCCCTCCCCTACCTCCCTGCCTGCTGCTCCAACAGTGCACCACCATCACGGGTAACTTCTTGCCCTTCTCAAGGGTTCTTCTTTCCGTGCGAGGGTTGACTAAAGAAAAGAATTGGTGTGCTGTGATGGCCCCAAAAGCCTTCCCTTGGCACCAGACCTGCAGAGGACAAGTCCCAGGACAGGTTTCCTCATTTCTCTCCTGCTACAGTGTCGTGAGCACTCACGTAGACTACAGCTGCCAGACCACCAGAAATGACCTGGGCCAGGAGGATGGAGAGTCCATCCTGACCCTGAAAGCAGGTCCTCATCATGATTAACACAGCATCTTCCCTGCAGACACCACAAAGGTTTGCAAGGCAAACAATGACAGGAGAATAAGACCAGTATGAAATCGGGACATGGGCATGTTCAGTCTGTTCAGCCCTCTAAAGTATCACTCTTTCTCCTTCCCTCCTTTTTCCTGGAGAGAACAAGAAAAGGTTGAAACACAGCAGATGCCAATGTCCTGCTGGTGGGGAGAGTCACAGGGATCATAAGCCAATGCCACCCTCTGTTTGCTGGGATCTTATCAAATGCCAACCCCTCAGCCACCAAAAAGCAGCCAGCCTTGGCTCCTCCTTGAACGTTATTGGGAGACAGAGTCTAGCACGTGAAGAATAGGATGAGGACAAGATGCTGAAGATACGAGTACCTGTGGGCAGGCTGCTCAGACCTCCCACACAAAGGGTCGGGAGCTGGAGCAGAGGTTGCAATGTGGAGCCAAGCTTGTTCTGCCCTCAGGGCTCAGCCTGCCATGGAGGCATGGCCCAGGCTGCATCACAGGTCATGTCTCCAACCTGCTCTACCCATGCCAGCTCCCTTTCTGTCCTTCCAGTAAGATCTGGAGCCCCAAGGATCTTCCCAACTTCTTATCCTATTTGCTCTTTCTCAAAATAGCCCAAGACCCTCATATATCACACACCACAGAGGTCTCTGGGGCAGTGCTCCATGCCAAACCATAGGTGGCCACTCCAAAGAGACATACAGACCTCCTCCTTCGAAATATCCCAAGACCCGGAGTCAGGTTTGGACCAAAGCCAGGCTATTGCTGCCTGCCCAGCGTTGCAATCTGCAGGGAGCAACCATGGCAGAGCTCCCTACAGCTTGTCCCCCACACAAAGCCACCCAGCTGGGACTTTGCTACTGGGCAGGACCCGCTCCGTGCTGCGAGGAGGCAGGAGCACCCGCGTCTCAGCCGATGGGTGGTAACTTCTGAAGCCATTTGTGTGCAAGGACAAATGTTTGCCTGAACAAGGGCTTCTGGGCTCTCACACAGCAAGGAAATGAAGTGCACATTGTCAAAGGGCCACAAACTTTTTAAAAAAAACACATTTTTTCTTATATTTTTGTTGATACTTCATCTCAATGAACACCACTGTACAACTTGCACAGAGGCACTTTGTAAGCAGCAAGTAGTCTCACAACAAGCTACCATCACCCAGTTTAAAGAACTCCATTTTCACCACCAGAAACAACACTTAGAGCTCAAAAGACATCATTTGGTCACCTCCTTCGTCCGATGTCATGGCATAAGAAAGCCACAGGACTGGTTGTGAAACCCAGCTTTGTATTTTCCTGCAAAGACTTCAGATTGCCCCTGGAAATCTTGCATACCTTTTCAACATTTCAATAGCAAAGTTGGAAAGGAAGCAAGAGCTTTGGCTCCCTCCACATTCAGAACATTTTTTTAATTAAAATCCAGCTGGTCCCATGGTACATTCTACTTTTTTTTTTTTTTGGTTAAATGCAATTTAAAAGCTTTCAGCAGCTGTAGGAAATTATTTCCGTTCTCTCTTGCCCTTCCACCTGGTATCACGTGCTGGAGGATAAGTCCTGAGAGATGCTATACTGTGTGATCAGGATTCCCAAAGAAAGCGTGGAAGTGAAGAGGAGATGCTGTACACCACGGACTGGCCCTCCAGCTAATCAAAGTTTGCACTATCCAACTCAAAGTTGGCCTGGGGCTGGTCCCCAGGTTCATATCAGCTCAGTGCCTGACCATGAATTAAAATTCACTCTTTCCCAGAAGTGAAAATTCCCACTTTTCAATGCTAATTATGGTTATGCCTACAAATAATGTGGAAGTATTTGGAGAACAACAGCAGACTCAAGCCAGGGACACAATCCTACTTTCAGATGCGAACTGAGCTGCTCTCCAAAGAGTTGCCCATCAAAACTCCCAGGGCAACACGAAGTGGTGGGGCAAATGTTGGGCCAGAGGGCTGCTTCCAGCCTTTCCAACCAGGTCCTGATTATTTACAGCTGTTCCCAGATGTTACCCTTTCACGGGCTATTTGCTCCCGAGCCGACCTCCCCATTCACACGCCAGGCGAGCTCAGGGGAAGAAAGAGAGAGGCTCCTTTCTCCCTTTTACTATGGAAACAGCCCTTTATCCCAAGCATTGCAAACACTCGGCCGCTGTTTCCCTCCCACCGCCGCTCCGGCTCCAGCAACCCCACCAGCCACCCACCGCTCACGTCTCACCCCAGCCCCCGTTTCTCCCCTCCACAGGTCACAGCCAACTGGTCCAGCACGGACCCTGAGAGCGAAGCTGGACTGCTGAGCACCTTCTCCTCTCCAAAGAGCCATCAGAACCCCCCCCACTCACAAACCACCCCCTTTTGTTACCAGTTCTCCCCATTCTCTGGCTCTCCGAGCTTTGTTTCTCGCCGCAATCCAGGCAGGAGCCGGGTCAATCACCCGCTGTTTCATCCCAACCAACACGCTCAAAAGTCCAAAGAAAAAAAACAAAAAAAGGAAAGTCAAAGAAATCTCCCCCTCCCCAGTTCTAACTTTTCGAGCAGGCAGGGATGTATTTCACCAGGCAGGAGCATCTTTCGGAGTTAGGACAGAAGAAGCCACTTACCTCGCCGGGACGCACGTGGAGGGGTTGTTTTTGCTTTCTGCTGCACTTGGGTTGCGGTGTCCTTTGCTTGTGACACTCCGGGACCCGAATGGTGGCACCGCTGTGTGACACCCGGTATTAGAGAGGCTGCTGGAGCCGTCCCTCCCACGGTAGGAGGGGCCACGCCGGGCTTAATAAATTCAGTCCCGAAGGCTGGAAAAATTAAAATCTCATCACGGGACGCGGGCTCAGCCGGCTCTGGGAGACGCTGGGGACTTGCAGGTGGACCTGGGTTCGATTCATCCTCCTTTGTCCACCCAGAACAGGAGAGGCTGGTGTTCAAATCCCGCTTTGGCAGAGTTAGGTGTCCAAAGGATGGGGTTTGAGGAAATATCCCAAAGGATATTTGGGCAAGATGAGTCGTCGCTGACCCTCAGAATTAAAACTCCTGAACCTCCTCCAGGAGAATGTTTCCCACAGCTGTAAGCCCCAGGCAGGAATCCGCTGCACCACATTTCTGAGCAACTCCGGCTGCAAAAACTCCTTATTTCACTTCTTTTTTGCAACAGCTTTG